>NW_023416312.1:31510794-32710794 GCF_014176215.1 Rousettus aegyptiacus | reverse complement strand
CCTACAGAGAGCTCTGGCTATGAGAGGCAGCTCCTTTGTTTCTCCCAGTGCAGTGCCTAATACCCAGGGTTCTGACCTGTGGTAGCTCTTATGCGCAGATCCCCCACTCGGATATGTTTTTGTACAGTTTGAGTGTTTTTTTGTTGAGTTTTCGATGTTCAGCTTATTGTTGCTTCAAGGGGAGAGATCTGAGGACCTCTCTCATGTCACCATGTTTCTCCACATTCCTGTTGTTATTATTATTAGCATCAGCACCAGCAGCATCCTTGGTAGAGAGCCCTCTGCAATAGTGTGAAGTCAGCAAGTTGGTATTCAAAGACCTCTTTTGATATTGGCCTGTTCTTGATCTCCAATGGCAGAACCTATAGGAAGCTTGAAGGGTTTTAGCCCCTGTCCTCCACATCAACAACAGCTACCCCTGATAAAAATATCACATTAGTAAAAACAGTATTATGTGTACATTAAAACAGAACACGTAAGTTCCCTAGCATATGCCCACCCTCTTCTACTCCTCCTTTCTCCCCATTACCAATGTCTCATAGAGAAATTGTGGAGTTTTCAAAGATGGCCACCAAATAGCTCTACATTACCCACATAAATAAGCCCTCTCCTCTCTTCTCTTTCCCTCTCCTAACAAAAACCTTATGAATTAAGTAACATTATCATCAGGAAACTGAAGTCCCCAAAGTTAAAGGAACTTGTCGAAAGCCACACAATTAATAAATGGTAGAACCCATATATGGGAATTCAAGCCCATGTTCTGTCCACTCTACCACATGAATACACCCCAAGATGCCCATGGCTTTGAATTGCTTAACTTCTCACTTATACAGAATTTCTGTTTCCAAAGAGGAGTTGCAAAAAGATGTAGATGCAAAAAAGCATACATATAAGGGAAGAAATTTATTTTAATTGCATTGTAATTTCCTTAGGCTATGGAAAGAATCATGATGAAGATGGACAAAATAGGGTGCCTTCTAGAATTAGTTAGTTACCTTTATCCTTATAAATAATTTTATATTGTGTTCTTGGTAATGCCATACAGGAATAAATTTACAAAACTGGGGTGTTTAGGCAGTGTGGCAAAAACAGTGACAGAGTGATTTGGAGATGGAGGGTCTTTCAGGGATTCTTCCAAAGCATACCATTATGTAAAAGTCTAGATCTCAGACTTAAGGTGGTCGTCTTAATGACAAAGCAACTGAGGTGGAGGCAGAAAATAAAGAAAATCTCCTTATAGTACTTAGCTTAGATGAGTAATGACAGCAGAGATTGCTGGAATGTCTAGTGTTAAGATTGGGTCCCTGTAACGTTCTCTCTTTCTAGTCATGCACTCTGCCAGGCTGCAGAGAACTTGAAAGCACTTTGAATTACTTTGGGACTTGCCATATCTTTCTGAAGCTGTTAATGTGAAATATTACAAAGTAATTACGAGTGCTTTTACTGTCCTTCTAAATTAGACAGTAAATAGGATGAATCACTGAATGAGAGAGACATCAGTACTTTTGAAGCTCTCTGCAGCATACTGAGAAAGATAATTATTGAGTGAAAAGCAAAGAGCTACCCAAGCAGAAGTAGCCTCAAGGAATATGTGTGAAGGGGAGGGGACTTAGAACACATATTACTTTTAAATTTTTGGTATTTTACAGGTCAAGAAACATAGCAAAATATTTAAATTTGCAAACAAACACAACTACAAAAAAAGTCCTTTACAGTTCCTCTCTTCTGCCCCTCTCAATACTGTTTCTGGGAAACTTTTGCCAATACTGAAGGCCCCACAAAGAACCTACCTACTCTTCTTTTTGACCAGACCAAAAGAACTACTAAAAACAATAGCATCAAACAGCTGGGGTCTTCCTTTGCAGTGAAAAATACATTCACTTGTAAATACAATTTTTATAACACTGCCCCCTTCTTAAAAAATTAAAATTATTTCCTTTGCCTACTGCATCAAGTCTAAAGTCTGCAATTCCTGACTTTGGAAGTTAGGTGTTTCATAATCTCTTTCACTCCTATTTCCCATCAAATAAAATTCCTTTAGGGGATTCATTGTCTTCATATGGACTTGAAACTTGATACTTTTGGATTTATTTGCAGTTTTAGCTATATAAATGCAATGCCAATGTTCAACTTAAGGTTAGAGTTTGCAGTTTTGCTAAAACACAGATTTGAATTAGCATTACTATGGAAGCTGGTGTGCAGCACCCTGACTCTTATCTAGTCATAGCATCTCACATGCTTTCTAGCATCCACATCATAATACAGCTCTACTGCTCTCCCCAAGATTCAGTAACCTAGGTACTACCAGCCCTGTTTTACAAATGAGGCAATTGAAGAAATTAAATATGATGTAGTCATTCAACAAACATTTATAGAGCACCTATTCTGGAAATTAAGGATACACTAGTGAACAAAACAGCATTTCTGAAGCTTATATTTTTGAGAGGTAGAGATGAAAATAATTTAGTAATATAATAGACAAGATGATTGCAATGAAGAAATGTTTTGTGAAAAACATCTAAAATCTTAAAAGAAACAAAAGGCTGACAAAATGACAAAATGAATCAAGACAAACTTATAATTCCAGCATTCAGATACCAGAGGAATTGCTGGTTGCAAACTGTTACACTACTTCACACTGAAGCACCCAGTGCACTGAAATAGCTCTTGAGATGATGCTATTGAAATACAATTAATGAAACAGAATATTTAGCCCTACTAGACAGTTTTACAAAATTTTTTTTATGATTTTAAATGTGTACATGAAAATAAGATTGGAAATATATTAATTCACTGAAAAAGTATATTTTTGAATCTACTATGTGTAAAGTGCTATTGTAGGCAAACTGAGAATATAGCAGTGGATGAGAAAGACTCAGAGAATTTCCTGCTTACTGAGAACTGAAATTTCAGTGGGAAAAGATAAATAAAAGTGCCAAAATACAAAATACATGAATTAGATACTTTTAAGAAGCTGTAGTGCTCTGAAGGTAATAGAAGTGCTGCAGAGTTTTAGGCTACTTTAGATGAAATGGTCCCAAAGGATTATGTGTGATGATGGCATTTGAGCTGAGACTGAAATAAGGTGAAAATGGTTAGCCATGCAAAGACTTTGGAGAAGAGCATCCCAGAATGATAGAACAACAAATGCATATCTCTATGCATGGGACTGGGATGGTGTGAGTGAGGGGTATGATTTTAGTTTGGAGAGAAAGGCATGGGTCAGATCATGTAAAGTTTTGTAGGCTATCATAAAGAGTTGGTTTTATTTTAAGTAAAATGGGAATCTCACTCAGGTGTTTTAAGCAAAAGAGTGATTTTTAGAACCGAAGTAGCTGAAATACCACTGTCTCGAACCCAGACTGGCCACTGAGTGGTACATTTACAGGACAGATTCATATAGCACTACAAAGTCTATGAAAGCTTAACTGATATTGGAAACACAACTAACAGAAAGTAAGTTGAAACTTGGGGCCATAAGTTAATCAAATCAATTACCTGTTAAAACTACCAACATTAATCATAGAGTTTAGAAGAGACCCTGAGTCTCATAAGATAATGCTTACGATGACAAGATGTAATCTAAAATTATTAGGCATATGAAAAACCATTAAAATTTCAAGTCATATAGGAAATAGACATGAAAACACGGATAACACAAATGCTGGAATTATCAGACAAATATAACTATTATAAAGATGCTCAAATAAACAATCTTGAAATTCTTGCAATAAATGTTAAAACACAAGTTCTTGATGTGGCAGACAGACTTTAAGGTGGTTACTCCTGTGATTATGCTATATTATACAAGACTCCATCTTGTTAGCCAGATTGCTCTCTGTCTCCATTGCTGGTTTTGAAGAAGTAAGCTTCCAAATGTAAGACAATCATATAGCAAAGAACTTCAGGCAGCCTCTAGGAGCCAAGCATGTCCTCCAACTGACAACCAGTAAGAATCAGAGGTCCTCAGTCTTATAGACAGAGGAAGCAAATTCTAACAATGCGAGTGAACTTAGAAGCAAACATATCACCAGTCAAGCTCCAAATGAGAATAGAGCTCTGACTAACTCCTTGAAGCCAAGTCGAAGATCTAGCTAAGCTGTGCAAACTTCCAAATAACAGAATATGTGAGAGTAAATTTGTGTTCTTTGAAGTAACTAAGTTTGTAATTTGTTACACAGCAATAACTAACTAATATACTCAGCAAAGGTGTGGAAGCTGCAAAAATATTAAAATTTTAAGAAAAAAAACAGCGCTGGATGGATGTAATAGCAGAATGGAGATGACAGAGGAGAGTCAGTGAACTTTAAGATCAATAGAAATTATCCATTCTGAACAACAAAGAAAAAAAAACAAAAATAATTTGGAGACTTGTGGGTGAGTAACAAATGATCGAGTATTTGCATTAATAGAGCCTAAGAAAGAAAGGAAAAGGAATGTACTGCTAAAAAAAATTGAGGAAATATGGCATAGAATTTCCCAAGTTTGGCAAAGATACAAATCTACCAATTAAAGTAGCCGAATCATCCCCAGATAAGATAAACAAAATAAATTCATGCCCAGAAGAATCCTAATCAAATTGCCAAAAATGAAAGACAAAGAAAAAATCTTGAAAATAGAGAAAGGTGACCCATTATATATATGGAAAAAATGATTCAAGTAACTTTGGATATCTCATCATAAACCATGGGGGCCAGAAAGAACTAGCACATTTTTCAAGTGCAGAAAGGAAAGATCTGTCAATTCCAAATTCTATATCCAAAGTGGGCAAACACTCATCACATTTGGAGATATGCCTTGAAAGGCAGAGAGTTCTGGAGTGTGATGGAAGGGCTCTGCATTCCCATGTAATGGGGACATTTATGGGTTAATGTTAAGTGTATAGGTCTATGGAATTTCCATAGGAACCACAGCACTTCTTCCTCTCTGTGCTGCTCAGCTGCTGACAGATACAATGCTCATGTGTATGTTTGGGGTGGAGGGTGGTATGGAGAAAAAAAAATTCTTCCACCTTCTGACACTGAACTATCCAAGGTCAGAGCCATCTTCTATTCATTTCAATGCTGTCCTAATGGGATCCTACTGCTACTAAAAAATAAATAGGATTGTTCTATGGCAAATGGGCACAGACTATAGGGACTAGTGGTTTACTCTTTCTTCTTATCCTCATATCATTCCCAGTCATACCCAGAATATATTTTTCTGCAAGGTACAATAAAATATGAAGTAGCCAAAAAATCAATAATTCTAGGAATTATTTAGGTCTATTGATGCATAAATAAAGCATAGCAAATGAATTTATTAGCACAAGTGGCTTTATTTCCCTTCATGCTTTTATATCTACTTTGTCCATGTGTCAGCCCCAAAGTTTGTGACTACACAGCAGCAATTCCTAGAAAGACAAGGGAGAGGGTCACCTAGACCCTGGGAATCTTGGCACTAGGCACTTTATCTGTGACTAGGCAAAGAGTGTGAGAAAGCTCTCACCTACAGTATTCGGTTACACATTCTATGGTCTAAGTGCAGGCAATCCCAACAGGCTTACCATAAAGTACTCTCTAGAATAGTCATTCTAGCTATAGATAATTGGCAGACCCATATTCTTTAGTGGTTTCATCACAGCTTCAAAACAACTGTATCTTCAGTTGGGGAAGTAAAGATCTGCAAAAAAAGGAAAAAGGAGAAATTAGACTCAATCTAATGCTCATCTCCTATCTCATCTACCTCCTGAGTCTTAGCACTGTGAAGTTCTACCAGAGTTACCAGCGGAGGTGCAAGCAGCAGTAGTAGCAGCAAAACATAGCATGATTCCAGTAAGATGCAATATATAGGTAGTGCCAGAAAAGAATCCTGGCTGATAATGGAACCTCTGTCATTTTGGTGAAAAGTAGTACAGTTACTAACACCCTTATACTCTGTAATCAATCCACACCCACTCTTGAGATTGCACCTCTTATCGCTCAAATATTTGATACTTTTCTGGTGTGTGAGAATTCCTTTGCCTCTGCCTCTCTGACCCAAACATCCTCCCATCTTGCTTTCTCTGATATTTTTCTGTTGGTGCTCTCAGAGTCAGATAAAACACTAGATTCAAGATCATCTTTCCGCTCTTTGAACATAAAAGCACTCAAATCTACAATGATAAGAAAGTGATAAAGGCATTTGGTTAGGCAATAAAAGCTTTTTTTCCTCCACATTAACTCTACTTGCAAATAAACTCTAGCAATGAAGTCTACTTGTAAATATAATTGCACGTGGAATAGATGGATGGGTATATGGATGAATAGATGGTTGGATAGTTAGATGGATAGATAACATGGAGTGTGGGGTATATGTATACATATGCAGATATGTATATAAGTATATAAACACTGGTTTCTAAGTCTATTTAAAACTTTATAGGATGATGAGAAGTAGCCTATTATCTGGGAAACTCCATTTATATCTGTTGAATAAATGAATGAGTAGAGAAGACATGAAGCTATGCATCTCTGGGACAAGTCTTAGTGAAATAGGGCTAATAGAAGAGCACTTGAAGAATGGTGAATCAAAGACCTTCAAAAATCAACTTCTCAATAAAATCAATAAGAACACTTAAAAATAGTTATCAATGGGGTAAAGGGGATCAATTATGTAGTGACAGAAAGAAATCAAACTATGGGAGGTGAATATACAGTGTAATATGTCTTACTGTTAAAGTGTACAGATGAAACTTATTGGATTTCATTAACCAATGTCATAAAAAATTAAATTAATTTTTAAAAATTATCAAAATCAACAGCAATTGCACTTCTGGGTATTTATCCAAAGAAAACCAAAACAATAATTTGTAAAGATCTGTGCACCTCTATGTTCATGGCAGTACAATTTACAATAGCCAAGCTATGGAAGCAACCTAAATGCCCAGCAACAGATGACTGGATAAAGAAGTTATGGTTCATATATACAATGGAATATTATTCAGCCATTAAGAAAATGAAATCCTATCATTTGCAACAACATGGATGGGCCTAAAGGTTATTATGTTGAACAAAACCAGTAAGAGAAAGATAAATACCATATGGTTTCACTTATATGCAGAATCTAAGGAACAAAAAGAACAAGCTAATCAAAAACAGACTCATAAATATAGAGGACAATCTGATGACAGCCAGAGGGGAGAGGGGTTGAGTGGCTAGGAGAATGTGGTGAAGGGCTAAAGAGGTACAAATTAGTAGTTGATAGATGGTCATGGGGATGAGGAGCACAACAAAGAGAATACAGTTAACATTAATGTAATGGCTAGGTGGAGAGCCATAGGAGAGAAAGAGCAATCAGGGGAATAGTTTTATAAATTATATAAATGTCTAACCAATGTACTGTATACTTGAAACTAAAATTAAATAAATTAAAAAAAAAACTTTTTCAAAACTTTGGAATGATCCAAAGGCTTGCAGCAATCCAAAGAGCACTTATTCAATAAAAATGGCTCAACCTCTGTGAAAACAGTGAGCTTTTTGGCATTTTAACTTGTCCTATTCCAACCCCCTTTTCCCTGGCTTTACAGTAGCCTTGAAAAATAACACCCTGGAAACTACGGCAGTTGTGAAAATTAGTAGCCTAGCAGCCACCGGAGGGAAAAGACTGGTCCCCAACATGTCCCCCCTTATTCCCAGAGAATAGTCACAACATGACCTGGCAGTTCTTGGAAACAACCACTCACAGGACTCATTATTTGACCTGTCTCAGATATTGCCCTATGAAAAAGCTTTATATATATTTTTTGATTGTATTTTTTAGAGTAGTTTTGAGTTTAGAGAAAAAAATGTAGGAGAAATTAGAGAGTTCCCATATATTACTGTTCCTTCCTCTTCCAATATAGACGCATTGTTATTTACTAAAGTCCATTGTTTATATGAGGCTGCACCCTTTCAGTTGTACATTCTATGGGTTTTGGCAAATACATAATGCATGTATCTACCATTATAGTATCACACAGAAAAGTTTCACTGTCCTAAAAATCCCTGATGTTCCATGTAGTCATTCCTCCTTCCTTCCTTTTGAATTGGTGGCAATCACTGATCTTTTTTTTCAATTATAAATGATATTCAATACTACATTAGTTTTAAGTGTATAGCATAGTAGTTAGATATTTATATGATTTATGAAGTGATCACCCCTAGTAAGTCTAATACCTACGTGCCACTATATATAGTTATTACAATATTATTGACTATATTCCCTATGCTGTACTTCACATCTCCATGACTATTTTGTAACTACTAATTTGTACTTTATACTTTCAGCTTCTTACCTAGCCCCTTCACCCCTTCTCCCCCTGGCAACCATCAGTTTGTTCTCTGTATCTATGAGTCTGTTTCTAGTTTATTATTTTTTTCAGATTTCACATATAAGTGAGATCATATGGCATTTGTCTCTCTCTGTCTGACTTATTTCACTTAGAATAATACCCTCTAGGCTCATCCATGTTGTTGCAAATGTTAAGATTTCATTTTTTATGCCTGAGTAATATTTCATTGTATTCAAAGAAATCCAAAACACTAATTAGAAAAGAAATAAGCACCGCTATGTTCACTGCGGCATTACTTACAATAGCTAAGATATGGAAGCAACCTAAGTGCCTGTCAATAGATGATTGGATAAAGAAGATGTGGTACAATCACTGATCTTTTTACTGTCTCTATAGTTTTGCCTTTTCCTGAATGTCATATGAATAAAATTATATAGTACATAGTCTTCTCAGACTGGTTTCCTCCACTTATATACATTTAGAATTCCTCCATATCTTTCATGACTCTATAGCTCATTTCTTTTTTATTGCTGAATAATATTCCATTATATACATGTACCAATTTGTTTATCCATTTAGCTATTAAAGGACATCTTGGTTGCTTCCAAGTTTGGGTAGTTATGAATAAAGTTGCTATAAACATTCATGTACAGGTTTTCGTATGGACATAACTTTTTAATAAATAACATTTATTGTCATTTAAATGAATAACAAGGAGTGTGACTGCTAGGTCATATGGTGAGACCATGTTTAACTTTGCAAGAAACTGTCAGATTGTCTTCCAAAGGGGCTGTATCATTCTGCATTTCCACCAGCAATTAGTGCTGTCAGTATTTTGGTTTTTAATATTCTAATAGGTGTGCAGAGATATCTTATTGTTTTAATGATACATGTGGAACATCTTTTCATATATTTTTTGAAATGTATATGCCTTCTTTGGTGAGGTGTATGTTCATATATTATGGCCATTTTTAATTGGTTTCGTCTTTTCATTAAATTTATTGGGGTGACATTGGCAGGTTGTTTTCTTGTTGAACTTTAAGTGTTCTTTGTATGTTTCAGGTATAAGTTAATTATCTAATATGTGCTTTGCAAATATTTCCTTCCAGTCTGTGGTTTATCTTTATATTCTCTTAACAGTATCTTTTGCAGAGCAGAAGTTTTACTTTTAACAAATTGTAACCTTCCAGTTTTTTCTTTCTTAGACTAGGCTTTTGGTATTACATCTAAAAATTCATCACCAGGTATCAGACAGATTTGGGTTATGATCTGACTACCAGCTCACTTGGTATGCTTTTGTGACCTTGGACAAGTCTTCAGAAACCTTTGTTTCTACAAATGTAAAATGAATTACTTATTCAAGCCAATATTAAATGATGTATCAAATGCCCTAAAAAATAAAATATAGGAAAAAAAGTCACCTAACCAAAGGTTACCTAGACTGTCTTTTAGAAGTTTTGTAGTTTGACAGATATCTATGATTCATTTCCAATTAATTTTTGTGACAGTTATAAGGTCTTAATCTAGATTTATTTTTTACAAGTGGTTGTCCAATTATTCCAAAACCATTTGTTGAAAAGATTATCCTTTATTCATTGAATTGCCTTTGCATTTTGGTCAAATATCAGTTGACTAAATTTCTGTGGGTCTATTTTGGGACTCTCTATTCTATTGATCTGTTTTTTATTCTTTCACCAATACTACACTGTATTGATTTCTGTAGCTTTAAAATGAATATTGAAGTCAGGCATCTATGAAAAACCACAGCTAATGTTCAACTTGTTGGTAAAAGACTAAAAGTTTTCTCCTTAAGTTTGGGAACAAGACAAAGATGTCCGCTTTTCTTACTACTTGTATTCAACATTATATTGAAAGTTCTGGCTCAATAATTAGGTCAAAAAAAGCATACAGATTGAAAGAAAGAAGAAAGTCTTAAGAAATACAAATAATATGGCTAATAAATGAGTTCAGCAAGATTGCAGGGTACAAGTTGAATATACAAAAATGAATTGTATTTCTATATATTAGCAATTAATTAAATTTAAAAAAATATTATTTTACAATAGCGTCAAAAAGAACTAAAAACTTAGGAATTTAAAATGTAAGACATACTGAAAAATGACAAAACATTTTGAATAAATTAAAGAAGTCTTAAATAAATAAAAAGACATCACATGTTTACAGATCAGAAGACTTAATAATGTTAAGATGGAAATAGTACACAAACTTATCTACCTATTTAATGCAGTCCCTAATCACGAAAACTCGGTATTTTTTCATAAATTGAAAAGCTGATTATAAAATTCATATGAAAACATAAGTGACCCAGAATAGTCTAAACAATCTTTGTATAGAAGAAAATATTTGGAAGAATCCAATTTTTCAATTACATAACTTACAGAAAGCTACAATTATCAAGATAGTGTTGTACTAGCATAAAAACAGACATATAGATCAATGGAACAAAACTGAATGTCTAGAAATAAATCTTTATATTTATGGTCAATTTTGACAAGGGTGGCAAGACAATTAAATGGGGGAAAGATTAGTCTTTTCAACAAATGGTGCTGTGACAACTGGATATCTATATAAAAATGAATGAAGTTAAACATTTACCTCATGCCATATGTAAAAATTAACTAAAATGGATTAAACACCTAAATGTTACAACTAAAACCATAAAAACTCTTAGAAAAAGACATAGGTATAAATCCTCATGACCTCGGCTTATTCAATGTTTTTTTAGATGCCAGAAACAAAACAACAAAAAATAAAAACAGATGAATTAAATTTCTTCCAAATTAAAAACTTTTGTGTTTCAAAGGGCACCATCAATAAAGTTAAAAGGCAACCCACAGAATCAGAGAAAATATTTGCAAATTATACATCTGATAAAGGGACTAACATACAGTATATATCAAGAACTTCTACAAATCAATGAGAAACAACTCAATTAAAAACTGGGAAAATGACTTGAATAGACATTTATCTAAAGAAGATATGCAAGTTGCAAATAAACACATGGAAAGATGTTCAATATCATTAGTCATTAGGTAAATACAACCAAAACCACAATGCAATACCTCTTCATCTCCACTAATATGGCTAAAATAATTAAGATAGACAATAACAAGTATTGAGGATGTGGAGAAATTGAAACTCTTATGCATCCCAGATTACAAGATGGTGCAGCCACTTTGAAAAACAAAAAACAAAACAAAATATAGCAGTTTCTCAAAATGTTAAACATAATTACCCTATGAATCAGCATTACTACTCTTAGGTATACACACAAGATGATTGAAAATATATGTCCAAACAAAAATGTCCGCATTTACATTCATGACAGCATTATTCACAATAGCCAAAAAATAGTATATTAGTAACTCAAATGCCCATAAACTAGTAAATGGATACACAAAATGTATATTCTACAATTTTATTTGGCAATAAAAAGGAAGGAACAACACAGGTGAACCTTGAAAGGACTATGCTAAGTTTAAGAAGACAGTCACGAAAAGCTAAAAATTGTATATTTTGACATACATAAATAAACATTCATAAGCCATAGAAAAAGTAGATTAATGGTTGCCATGGCCTGGGTTGGGTGGGGAAATTGAGATTAACTGCTAATAGGTATAGGGTTTCTTTTTGTGATGAAATCGAGTGTAGTGATTTTTGCATGTCTGAGAATATACTAAAAATCTCTGAATCGAACACCTAAAATGGTAGCTTTTATGGTACGTGAATTATATCTCAGTAAATAATTATTTTTTTTAAATAGAGCTAATACCTTCTACTTTATAATGCTGTTAGGAGAATTAAGTGAAAACATATAAAACCTTTCACAAAATTAGGCACCCAAATATTTGGTGGAACTGAAAAAAAATCTTATTTGCTTCCCGACTTTGTCCAGAATTAGATGTAACATACTACCAAGGTAAATGCAATAGAGCTCCATGGTCAGAAACAACATTAAATGCTTGGTCCTTTTGCCCCCATATATTGAATTAAGTTCTGGCCTCGTCACTGAAAGAACTGGGACAAGGTAGATTTTGCTCCCTGCTTTCCGTTTCTGGACCAAATAATCATTTCTCTCCACCCACCTGGGCAGATGGACTCTCATCCACACACCCTCCTCCACCAGCAAGCCTACCTCTTTTCTCCAAGAAGAAGGTTTGAGGTATAGATCTTTTCCTTTGGACTTGAGAAAAGGTGCTGAGCTGAAAGCAATATTTCAAGAAAGAATACATAACATCAGCCACAATTAATCTCATCCTGCCAGTGTTTTCTTTAGATATTCTGACAACTCAGGGCTTAATGGATAGTGGGGTCAATTAATCCCAAGCCCTCCATAAACAGATTAAATTTAAGATGTATTCAGGACTCACAAGCCTAGGAGTCCATGATTTTCTGAAAATCCCAAAGAACACTGAGATGCTGAACTCGGAATCTGGTCCTATGACCAAAGTGTCTTCAGGCCTGTGAGGTATTTGTACCTACCACAAATAGTGGCTGGACTGGAAAGGCACATTTACTCTCTCATGTTGACTTGCAGCATATATAATGACTCCATAAACTGCCTACTCAAGAACACAGCTGTCACATTCTAATTTGAATCGTGATTTTGAAATAATGAGGCAAAAATTAATAATCTTACTTTATATACAAAATATACTTATTCCAATGGAAAATTAATGAAATATGTAAACATTGAACTATTTCAACTCAGGAAGAATGTGTACCTCACTAAAAAGAAAAGCGTCACTGTCCTGTGTTTGTATCCACCAAGGATGCACTATATGCCAGGCTCCAGTAATATAGAAATGGGTAAAACAGTCGAACTCCATCTTTCAGCAAAAAAAAGACAGTTACACTTGAGTGTGTGAAAGAAAAGCAAATAGTGCCACGTGAGCATATTGTAGGGGGGCACATACCTGAGCCTGGGGTACCATGGAGGCATTGAGTAGAGGAAGAGAAATGCTTGAGGTGATTCCTAGATACAATAAGGAAGATAGATGGATAAAAGTATGTTAAATAACATTCTATTATCAGGCAGAATAATGTGCGTCTTTATAGACATGTAAGATGTTCAACCTAGCTGGAACCAATAATTGAAAAGGAAATCATGAATTAATTTATAATGGATAGGTAAAAGAGAGATTTACAGCTGGAGAAAACATGCACCCACCCCATATCAGTCCCATCCCACTGAAAACCACCGTAAGACTAGTCAAAGAACAGCTGGGTAAGGAAAAACCTTACTGGAGGTCTTCAAGAAGGTCCCTTGGGGATCCAAGGCTGCTTTAAGAGAACTTCAGAGGAACCTCTAGCCCCACCCTTGAAGATTAAGATTCAGCTCCTGGTCATAGCTAAAGGGAACAAAGGAAACTAATTTCTTCCACCTACTCTTCTCCCAATCCCCAAGACATTCAAGATTCTCTTAACAAATGATTTATTTGTAACACAGCTCAGTTCCCATTTCTTCAATACAGCATAGAAGTAGAAAAGAGTCACACTACAAGGATCATGTAGTCCAAGGTAGAACTCCATGCCTTCCAAGATAGCAAGCTCATTTCCCACCTAGAGACCCATGCTCAGAGCCAAATTTAGTGTGCACAAACAGCAATCCCAGAATGAAGTCAGTCCCAGGCCTCAGCACACTTCACCCTTCCCCCACAGCTCTTCAAGCTTTCTGACTGCAGCCTTCTACTTTTTCCACCCAAATCCAGGCCAACTCCTAGCCTGAGCCACCGAGGAGCTTTCTTTGTGGAATAATGAACAGGGGTTTAAGTGTTATATAAAATTAGAAAGTACCCTGCAAAACCTATTGTTGCATAGAAAGATTAAAATAACTCCCCTATACATATCTTAATTAGCAATGACAGCTTTCCCTTTCTTTCTCTTTACCATAGATGTGGGTAGTTTTGAAGTGATTTCATCTCAGACAACCCCATACTCGTTTCCCTATTGGTCTTATTAAAGTCTGTTTTCCCCACCCTAGGGTAGGAAGGAATTCTAGATACATTTCTTAGGGTCAGAGGTTGAGAAGAAAACTCCTGATAGTTTAGAAAAAAGTGTCCCTTTCTTTTGTCTCCCCCCAAAATTTTATGGAGATTGTCTAAAAGTTTTCTAATCCAAGCACAGCAGCAGGCAGTCTTTCTGATTAGACACTAGTTTCCAGGATATAAGAGGTAAATAATATAAAATCTCAAGTTGCTTTCTTCACCCCAAATCTAGAGGGCCTCAGAAGATGGACAGTAGGAAGATTCTACCTTTCCCAGGTCTTGGTGGGACAATTCCTAAAGTTCTACCATCATGGACTGGTGACTTTAACAAAAATCACAATAAAAAGACAAGAAAACAGGGAGGGCATCTTCAAAGAAACATCTTACTCAAGCATTAAGGGCTCTGACCAGTGGTCAAAATGTACTATTTGGTATCAGAGCTGTTTTTATAAAGCAAAGAACTCATAAAGGGGTGAAGAGACTTAAACAATACCACTTAAGGCAAGGAATAGAACCCATAGGTTAGGTAGAGGATCATTCACAGCTTTAACATTGATATTTATTTTAAACCCTACTTCAATTTCTTAGGAAACCTGAGCTACCTGTACCTGTGCTATCACCTACATGTGCAGGACTGGGCAATCATATCCTTATACTCCTTGTACAAGATACTCCCATTTGCCTCAACCAGAAGAATGCTAATGGGAACATACTTATAAGGGACACAGGAGGGCTGAGGGACACTCTGATCCACTAGCTCATTGACAAGGTTCTGGATGACGGCGTGATTGGGAGAATTGAGACCATAGTGTAGTACCCGAGGGCAGGCACCCTTACAGTAGTTTGGGGTATAGAGATTGGGAGCAATGATCCAGTGATCTAAGCCCAGTTGATGGAAACTGACTTGGAAATGGTGGAGGGAACACTGGTTACTTTTTGGCCCATCATGCTCCTGGGAGGGGCCAGGAATCTTAGATGAGATATTGCCTGCTCTCCGGGCCCTCTGCAAGAGAAGAGAAGAGTCCTTTTCCATAAATTCTTCAAGGCCTTTGGGAAGAAGTTTGGCCTTCTGAACACTTTTATAAGTGTCATTGAAGTAAAGTAACAAGAAGGCAGTGTCCAAGGATGAGGTGCCATGCCACAGGAGCTCAAGACTCTCACCACCATTTTGCTGTTGACACATGAAGCGGAGTCGTAGAACCCTGAGCCCCTTGTGATTCCAGGGCCTTTGCTGAACGTGTTGTGTGATATCCATCTCTGTCCAAGCTCTGGATATCAGGGAAGGCATTGGGGAACCTCCTTCCAAGGACGGAAAGCGTTTGGTTGGGCTTTTCTGGACCCAGGGCTCCACATGGCAGGAGAGGTAGAAGCCGGCTAGGTGGAGTTGATGGCGGTAAACCACAGTGGCTCTGACTAGTTGGTATGCTACCTGGTTTAGTCTCAGAGAAAAGTCCAGTGTCTGTATATGCCAGGGGCCTGCGTAAATAAGAGGGAACAAGAGCAGAGAATTAACTACTTATCTCTGAGCCTGAATCTCCCTCACAAACTTTCTCAGTACACACTGACAGCTGTAAGCAGCCAGAAAACTCAAAATCATGATAATAGCCATCATTTATTGAGAACTTACTAATATGTTTTACATGCATTAGCTCTTTAACATGCAAGTCTTATGAGCTAGTTATTATCCCAATTTTTCAGATAAGGAAATTGAGGCTCAGAGAAGCTATGCCAGAGGACACACAGCCAGTGTGTAGTAGAACCAAGATTTGAGCCAGTCTGTTTCCCTTAAGACAAATTATGTCTCATTTCTAGATTGCTCACAGAACTAGGATGAGGGAAAAAACTCAAATATAGAACTATTTTGTGTGTATGTTGTATGTATGGGAAAGGATCAATCACATTTTTAGTTGACTATTAAAAGTGACCAATTAAGAGAATTATTGAGACATGCATGAATTAAAAATGAGTCCTCATGTCATATCACTATAAAATGCAGCTTTGGGGTAACGGTCCAATATTAGAGGTTGTGGCCTGCCATCAATTTAAATCCACAGCCAAGATGTCACAACATAATTTTTTTGTCTATCCATCTCTAGCGGGGACAGTTATTTTGCCATTTCTGCCTTCTACTTTAAGAATTGCTTCTTGAGCAGCCATTCCTTCTTGGATCTTAACCCTCAGTCTCTCCTTTTTCTATTTATTACTGGAAATGTTTCATTTACCCTATTCATTGTACCACTATTCCTCTGAATATCATTTCAGCAAGACCTGGGTTATATAAATATTTTTCTTGCATGTCTATTAGTGATTAAGAGTTTTAATCCAAACTGTAATACTGACACCCAGTGGCCAAAGGGTTTGAAGGGGGCGGTGCTGCAGTGCTCTGAACTTCTACTCCCTCTTGGCAAAGGTCAAGAGGAAAGATTACAAAAACCTGGCATTGCAGGAAAAAGCCTTTTTTATCTTCAAAAATCTTATCTCTAAACATTTGATGTTAACTTACATATTATTCACCTAACCTTCCTTCACTGAATCCACAAGCCCAGAATTCTTTAACAGCCATGAGACCTTCAACATAGAAGTTATTTAATGTCTTCATGTATCGGGATTTTTTTTTAAGTTCAGGTTCCAATGAATGCTCAAGTTTGAGGCACTGGACATCATTCACACAAGGCTCAAGCTAGGCCTATATTTGCTTTCTTGAGTTACCCCCATACTACCATCCTACAATAATCTTACCAAGATATCCATCCATATGCCTGCCCCACCTTGCCTGAAAAAGAATCCAACCCAACCTCTAGCAGGCTGTCTGGTGAGGAATTGCCCTTTCCTTTCAGACTTTGACATCACATATTTCCTGAAACAGGGTGGGGTTGCTAAGGATCAGAGTCAGAAGAATCTGCTCAGAACTCTTCAGGAAATGGCTGACTCACACATCATGTGTGATTGAATCTGGCATAGCTCTCTAGGCAAGCTCAATTCAGCTGGGTCATCTCCTGATAGATCAGACTCTGCTCTCTTGTCATCAATTTCTGGATCCTTTTCAGAGTCCCTAAATTCTGCCAGTATGTTAGACCAGAATACTGGCCTAATTCTAGGCATCTTCTTTTCTAGCATGACATCATCTGTATAATCTTAATTTGTACAGCTTTCTGCTGCACTTAGGGATGAAATCCAGATCCCTTAGAATGGCCTACAAGTCCCTGCTCCTCGCCAGCCTCATATCCTGCCACTCTTCACAATGCTCACTAGGCTCCAGTCATACTCATCTTCCTTCTAATCTTCAAGCTTGTTTCCACCCCTAAGTCTTTGCATAGGTTGTTTTCTCTGCCTAAATCAGAACTCTCTACTCATATCTAGCTTCTTATTTTACAAACCTCAGCTCAAATATCACCTCTTCAAAGATGCCTTCCCTGGCAATCCTATATAAAAGGATTTCTTTGCTATTTTTAAATCAAAACAACCTATTTCATTTCTTGATAGCACTTACCATAATTTGCAATTATCTGTGTTTACTTATTTATCTTGAGAACCATGCCTATCTTGATCACACCTGTATGCCTGCACCTAGAACAGTGCTTAACACTTAGTATGTGCTGAATAAGTATTTGAGGGAATCGCCACCCACACCAAGATATTTTCTCTTTCTTTAATCTCTATGCATAGTCTCCTTATGCTTTCTGCAAGGTCCAACTTAAATACCACCTCCTCAGTGAGGCCTTCCGACTTTCTCCCTCCTTCCCTTTCCTTGCCTTAAGCAGTGACCCATTTCTTCTTCGGAGATCTTGGAGCCCTATTGCTTATCTTTTTCAAAGCATTTGTCATGCTGTAACACTGTTATGTAATTACTTATCTATCAATTCTATTATGGTGGGAGTTCCTAGAGGTCAAGGAAGAAGTTATCTGCCTCTTTATATACAACCCAGCCTGGTGCTCAATTAAGATCTGTTGTAGGGAGTAAGCACAGCAAAGTGATTAAAAGTGCAGGCTCTAGAGCCTGAAAGTCCAAGTTTCATACACAGTTCTACAAATTACTAGCTGTATTACATTAAGTTACTTGGAGCCTCAGTTTCTTCACCTATTAAATGGGTATGTTAATAGTATCTACCTCATATAGTAGTGGTGAAGATTAGGGAAGATAATGTTCATATTTTGCCCAATGCCTGGCACATTAAGTTCGCAGTAAAGGTTAGCTAGGGAATGTTCGCTGTTTTGCTCAAAGGAGGAAGTGTAAACCCTGTCTTCATTTCTAAGACTAGCAAAGGCTCAATATTGATCTTTCCAAGATTTCCTTGAAGCTGATTGCCATCTGCACTCCCTAGAGAGCCCTGCACTTCAGGAGCCCACTGCTGTCCCGGAACAGTGTCTAATGCAGATATTTAAAGCAAATTTAAGCATGATGGTAGCAAAGATAATTCTGAAATACATTTGGTACCAGAAACTCAAAGTAGCAGCATGGTCTAAATAGAAAAACTGCTTGGTATACAAAGATAGTGGGGTACATTTAAACACTTGAGAAGTTATGAACAGACTTTAGACTCAGGCAGACTTGAGCTCAAATCCTGTCTTTGCCACCCACTGTCTTAGTTTTCTTATCTTTAAAAATTAGGCGAGTTGCTCCATGACAGCTAATGATAGCTGCCATTAAGTAAAATAGCAGCTGCTCATTGAGCCAGGTGTACAGACCCTCAGACATTAGCTTGTTTCTGTCCTTTCTGAGGTCCTGTAAATTTCCCCAACTCAGCATCCTGTACTTTTTGCCTTCTAAGAATAAAACATATAAACAATCCTCCACAAGAATGTATATGGGTATTTTTCAATTACAGTTTTCAGTAATATAACAAGACTTTCTTTGAAAGATAGGCATTGACACATCACTCGGTTGCCCTGGGGCCAGGGAGAGATTCCTTAGGTAAGTCCCAAGGCAATCTATTCTTAAATTGGGGCCCTAAAGGGAAGCAGGCTTGAGGCCAGCTTTCCCCAAGTTTGTCATCCTTTGAAAACCAAGGCTGAGAAAACCTACCCACCAGGCAATGAGGCCTGACAGTAAACTCACAGATCCCATTTTCTCTACAATCTTCCTCCCCATTTCTCTCCCTTTCAGGACAATATGGTACAATAACTCACCTCTGACAGGCCTTGCTACATTGGCCAAGGGCCTCACCAGCCTCACCATGGTGGCCCCAATGGTGCGGTTTTCCCTAGGGTGCCCATGTGCATCAGCTGAACGCTGGTACAACTCCAGCATGTACTGCATGGGATGCCCTAGGGCTTCTGGCTTTCTCTGTTGCTCATGAGGGGCTTCTTCCAGCAGCTTCCGAATCAGGGGCAAGGTAGGGGCCTCAGCTAGGAGAGCAGCAGAGGGCTGCCCTATATTTGCCATTTGGACCCTGTTTTCCTTAAAAAACACCAGTCCCCAAAGAAGAATTCTAAGGATGCTGAGGAGGACCATCTTGAAAGGCTTGGTGTTCAGCAACACATTCCAGCTTAAGCCCAAAGGATGTCACTCTGACCCTTTCCTTTCACACAGGTAACCACATCCTGGTTCCACAAAGGATAGGACAAGAAAAAATGAAAGGCAGACAGGCTCTATGTTGCTTTGTTTGGGAGGATCTTATGGACCAAACAAAGTCTCCTAACTTGACCTCCTTGCACCAAAACAAATAGAAAAAGCAGGTGGGACAAGGGTGCATGCCCCTCCTGCTCTCCAGGGCTAGGAACAAGATAGCACTTATTCGGAAGCTGAGGTAACTTAAAAGGAGAAGTCCATTCCAGGACCTGCTCCCTTACCTTATCCACTAGAATAAAAAAAAGCAGCCCTTGTCTCCTCCACTTCACAGCTTTAAAGGAAGTCTCTTAATTAGTACTTAAAGGGCCAGAAGCCTCCTGCTCCCATTCCACTTTCATGCGATATTGTTTTGAATGCCGCATTTCTGAAAATGTGGTCTGCTAATAACTTATGGTGAAACTATCTGTGGTGACTGTTAAGAATGCAGACTCTGGATTCCCAGAAATCTGAATTTTAATAAATGCTCTAAGAAGTTCCTATGAATACTAAAATGTGGAAACCATTGTGTGAGTGTGACTGCTGGAACTCGAAGAAGATGCCTTAACAGTGGTTATCAATCTTGACTTTATATTGGAATCATCTGGGAAGCTTTAACAATCATATATGCCTGGGCATCATTCACAGAGATTCTGATGTAGTGGGTCTAGGGTGCGACCAGGGTACCATGATTTTTCAAGTTTTGCAGGTGATTTTAATGAGGAACCCAGTTTGAGAACCCTGACTTCAAATTTTCGGGTTTACCTGGAAGGTGTTGAGATCCTGAGTGGGCTTCATTAGAGAAGCCTGGGCAATGGAAGATGAATGTGTGGAAGTTGGTTGAGAGCTCACCTACCTTGGCTGGTTAATGGGAGGCAGCAGAGCTGGGCCAGTTGAGTTGAAATTGCTCCAGACCAAGAAGATGGTAGCTGGAGTCCTGGTCTTGTCCAAAGAGAAGCAGTTTATTGGAGTTCTAAGGAGAAGGTGGAATAGGAGATGAATCCATGGCCCTAGATGATGAGGCAGGCCTGATTGGCAGGAGGTCTTTACCTCATACCAAGAATATCTATGGACAGGTACCATTATTGCGAACCAGGCATGGACTTTGTAATCATGCTGGGTTTCCCATGATGTTCTAATTCTGGCCTCATGAGCTGCGAAGAGGTAGCCAAGAAGCCTCTCTGACTTCCATATCTTCACCATTCCTCCCTCCTCTCTTACTCCCTTCTTTAAATTGTGATTCCTCACCTGTAAAATGGAGATACCATGTTTTATCTTACACGTTATTGTGAGGATACAAAGAAATAATCTATGTTAATTGCACAAATCTAATTAGACACATGACATGGTTACGTGCTCAAAATTATTTGTTCTCTTCCTCTATTTTTTTTCTAACATGGCCTTGATCCTTGTCAAACAAAGCCTGGGCTTATGGGTCCTCTAGGTCTGGACTCAAATCCCAGTGCAACAATCTATTAACTGGGTGGGCGGCGGGTGAGCAAGTGAAGCTTCATCTGTATTTGCAGCCGCTCCCCAGCACTAGCATCACCACCTCAGCTCCACCTGAGATCATTAAGCATTAGATTCTCATAGGAGCATCGGTCCCTGATGCCAAAAAGGTTGGGGACTACTGATCTTAAGTAAGATTTCTCCCATCCTGAGTTTCTTCATCGGAACTTCTGGTTCCTTCAGAGACTTCTTGTTGTGTGTGTTGTATTGTATACATTTGTATTGCACACAATAATATACAAGTAACAGATCTAAACAGATGATTCACAGTAGGCAAAATCCGAACAGCAAAAACATACACAATGATATAATAGAAATCATAAAAATGCAATTAAAATCACATAAAATAAGAAGTTGTCCCCATAATAAAAGTCTATAACTATTAAGTTCAGGTAAGGATGTTGAACACAGGTAACTCTTATACTGCTAGTGGGAATGTGATTTGGTACAATCATTTCAGAGTACAATCTGTATTATGCCTAGTGAGGTTGAAGATGTATAATTCAGCAATACTATTATTGGAGCAAGAAGTCTCTCTGACTGCATGCCTACAGCACTCCTCCTTCCTCTCTTATTCCTTTCTCTGCCGACCCGACATTCTCTTTGGCCCCTGACCTTTGTCTGCTACCAATTTAAACTTCCCACCTTTCTATTCAACATAACTAAATAAAAGAATGAGTTGTCAGGACAGCTATCAAAATGTCTATATAATAGTTTTGGGTACAGTTTTCTTTGCTGTTTCTATGGTATTGGACTAGGATTACATTCATCAGGAATGTTTTCCTGCCATCTCTTTGTAATGAGATTTTGGTACAGGACCAAAAGAAGTAAAAAGTGACAACATATTACACTGGAAAGAATGTGATTTGGGTTTGAATTCCTGGTTCTGCCAATTTTTGGGTGTTGCTTAACCTCTCTTCATCTCATCTTTATTTACTATAAATTGGGGATATTCTCTATCTTCCAGGGTTGTGGTAAGATTTAAATGAGATAATGTATATAAAGTATCTAGCATGTAGCTAATCCTAAATAAATGAAAAACTTTATTATCAATAGCCTATGATTTAAAATTGTATGTAAAGTGTATCTGAATAAAGGAAATATTTGCTCAGCATCCTTTAAAGTTCAGCTGAATTTTTATTTCATCCCTTTACACAACAAAGCTTTGGGAGACTAACCTGATTGAATAGATCAGATTTCTTATTTTCAGAAAAAGATCCAAAAACCAATCCCATTCTTATCACCAGAATTGAAACAAGTTGACAATTACTTCCTGGAAATACCCCGAGGTGAGCCTGATGTGTGCTATTGCCCCACTTATAGGTAAGGAAATTGAAGGTCAGAAAAGGAAACTTGCCCAAGGTTGTACAGCTCTCAAATGCTGGAATCCACTTGGATTTGGATGCAAATCAGATTCATCTCAGAGCCTCTCTCTTTGTACTTTACAGATTGTTATATAAGCTACCAAAGAGTATGTAGCCCCTTAACAAGACTCAGTTCCCCTATAAGGTAATCTCAATGAGATTCCCAATATAGGACACTAAAATATAAGCTCTGTGAAGTCAAGGAGCATGCCTATCTTACTCATTATTAAGAGTACTCAATAAATATTCTTGAACAAATGGTTGCAGTAGAAACGTATCATTCTTATAGAAATTTAGGCTGATAGGCAGACTATTGTTGGACTCTTGTTTGTAATGTGTTCTCAGAGGAGACTCTCCTGAGTTTTGAGGTAGAAGAAAATCTGAAACAATCACTTTCCCCTGTGCTTTCAATTCTTTTTTTGAAAAGTCATTATTGTCTGTATTAACAAGCCCTTGTGACTCTCTCTATCCCTAACAATGCCAGAGGACCCAGGAAAAGAAAGTACCCCCTTTGTGGTGTGTGGGTAGCAAGAATCACTGCTCACAGCACTTAGAACAATTGCATCAGTCTAGTCTCAAGACAAGAGAAAGGTTTCATTCAATTGCAGTTCATTCAAGTCCAGATTCCTATGTAGCCAAGTTAGCCTTGGGTCACGGACTCTTCACTGAAATACAGTCATTGAGCTTCAATGGTATGACAAATATTATGTTGGATGTATGATAGTGGAACCCAGTAAAGTGAGGAAAATATTTGCAAGAGTCTTGAGGATGCAAAAGATCTGTAGCCAGAGCGCAGAGAAGAGAAGGTAAGATAGAGTTCCAGGTAAGGATGCTGTGGGAGGTAGGAGCCAGAACATGCATAGCCTTGTAAGGGCTACTGCTAACTTTTATGCATCTTTCTGACCATTAAAATAAGAGTGCACAAATTAGAATAAGATATCCCTTCTGGGTGGACACAGCCCCATGCTGAATTTAAGCCCTCTCATACCTGTTTGTCAGGGCAACTTTGTGTAGTCCACTCACTGCACAGCCACTTGAAGCTTCCACATTTGTAACGCTTTTGGCCTCCTCTGTGCTTTAGCCACAGTGGCCTTCTGTTTATCTTTCAGTTTTTCCAACAAACTACAGTTACTTTGCCTCAAATCTTTTTTTTCATTTTATTAAATTTATTGAGGTGACATTGGTTAATAAAATTATATAGGTTTCAAATCAAAATTCTATCATATATCATCTGTATATTGCATTGTGTTTTCACCACTCGAAGTCAAGATCTTTACATATAGTCTCCTCTTCCTGGAATACTCTCTTGCCCTTCCTTTCCCCAGGGTACCCCTACTCAATCTTCGTATCTCTGCTAAAGCATCACTTCCCTGAGGAAGCCTCCACGAGTCCTTAAATTAGATCTAAAGAGCATTCTAGGAAGATTTTCAGTGAAGATGGCACTGAATTGGGTCCTCAGTTATGAGTAGGATTTTAATAGGTAGAGAAAAGAAGATATACCATTCCAGGATCAGTTCAGAATTTTTCCAATATTGAAAAACTGTAAGTGAGATGGATTGAAGAAACCTTGAAAAGTTCTCAAAGCAGGAACTAAAAAACAGTGTCATCCCTACCATAGGACACTTAGGGGGAGCTGGGCAGCAGTTGTAAGGAACAAATTCAGACACGAGTCACACAATCTGAGCATATACTGGATCCTTAGTACATGTGTTATTTCATTAATTACAACTGTGAAATAGTTATGAGTGTTTCTGTTTAACAGAAAGAAATTAAAGTTCAAAGTAGTTAAATGGCTTAACCTAGACAACATAGCTATAATGAAAGGCAAATTTGCACTCCTGTCTTCTGACTCCAGGTTCAGGGCTTTTGTTATGCTTTTGAGAAGTCTGTACTTACCTTCTGCAGTACTCTCAAATCTTGGCTTCCTATTCTGGGTCTCCAGAATTTGGTATTCATTGTAGGAGTAGAGAAGCTACTATCCAAATTGTCCCTATAAGAGCTCATCATGGTTTTCCTGGGATCCTTGGGCTGGAAGGAAGGTCTAAGAGAGAATCTCTATATACAGTGATCTAGAAACAGAACCTAGTAGACCTTAACATAAGAGTGCAGAATTTTAACTCTCACCATTGCTTATAGACCATAACATCCCTAGGCAGCTAGAAGAACATGCTTTCTTTTAGCCAAGTACACAAGTAAGAGCTAATCATGATACATTCTGAAGATCCTTTTGGCCTCAGAGACAGTATTAGCTGGTGTAATTTTTGGAGTTTTGGGTTATTTCTGGAAAATTAAGTTATCAGTAAACCATTGACCACATATGTATTCTCTGGCCTTCTTCCCTTTGGTCCCAGTAGCCACTTGTATTTTTATTAATAAAATACTAAAGTAAATGACTAGATAATTGACTTCTTACATTAGAGACAGGAGACTGTCCTTTCCCTGAAAGTCCTATAGAGACTAGTTGCATAAGTATTACTTTATTTTCTATTGTGTCAGTTTCCCAGGGGTTGAGCATGGACAGAACCACTCAATACAAGGAAGACATTCCGGATACTTGGAACAGACAAGGAGGAAGTTAAGAGTGGCCTCTTCAAAGACTCAGGTGCTATTTTCCCGCTCTGCAAGCCTATAAGCCCTGCCCTCATCTCAAAAGCCAGTGTAGGTGAAAGTGGTCAAAAGGTACAAACTTCCAGTTCTAAAATAAATAAGTCCTGGAGGTGAAATGTCCAGCATGGTGACAATAGTTAATAATACACTGTTGTATATTGGAAAGTTGCTAAGAGAGTAGATTTTAAAAGTTCCCATCACAAAAAAAAATATTGTAACTCTGTGGTGACAGATGTTAACTAGACTTATTGTGATGATCATTTCACAATATATACATATATTGAATTATTGTATTATCTACCTAAAACTAATATAATGTTATAAATCAATTGTGGCTCAATTTTTTTTGCCTTTTATTTCCAACTTTATTGAAATATAATAGACAATTAGTTGCTAGTATTTACATTGTACAATTCAATGATTTTTTAAAAAAATTATAGTTGGCATACAATAATATATTAGTTTCAGTAGTACAGCCTAGTGATTAGCAATCTATATAACTCACAGTAATCACCCCACTAAATATAGTACCCCACTTTCTCCCTTACATATTTATTACAACATTATTAATGATTTTACTTATGCTACACTTTATATCTCCATGTCTATTTTGTAACTATCCATTTGTACTTCTTAATCCCTTTGACCTTTTTTGCTGACCCCCAACCCTCCTTCCATCTAGTAGTCCTCAAAATATTCTCTGTATCTATGAGCTTATTTCTGTTTTAGTTGTTGTTGTTGTTTCTTGTGTTTTTTAAATTCCACATGTATGTGAAATCATGTGATATTTGTCTTTCTCTATCTGACTTATTTCATTCGCCACAATACCCTCTAGGTCCATCAAGGTAATAGCTTTTTCCATCCCCTTCCTTTTTTAGCCTCTGTGTGTCTTTTAATCTGAAGCTAGTCTCTTATAGGCAGCATATGTAGGGATCTTGTTTTCTTATCTATTCGACCACTCTATCTTTTAGTTGGAGCACTTAATTCCTTTCCATTTGAGGTACTTGTTGATAGGAATGTAATTATTACCATTCTTTATTCATGTGTTCAATACATATTTTTTTCTTCTTAAAGAAGTCCCTCCAACACTTCCTGTAATACTGGCTTGGTGTCAATCAATTTCTTTAGCTTATTTTTGTCTGTTCTTCAACTCTAAATGATAGCTTTCCTGGATAAAATATTCTTGGTTGTAGACCCTGGGTTTTCATCACATTGAATATTTTGTGCCAAGCCCTTCTGTCCTGCATAGTTTCTTTTGATAAATCAGCTAACAGTCTTATGGGTGGTCTCTTGTAATTGTGTCTCAATTTTTTAAAAAAGCCAGTGTAGAGTTTGTTGTTAAAAGGAAAAATCCTAGAATTTGCATCTAAGGCAGCACATGAGACCAACATGGGGGGCATAAGGTATTTTTTAAGAATGGTCACTTTTTAAAACAAATCTTGGGCACTGTCCTGCTGAGTCAGATAGGGCTAGAAACACCTTTGTCTTATTTCCACTTCTGATATCAGGAAGAAAATGCACAGGTTGATGCTTCTCTTTCATTGTCCATAATAAGTGTTCCCTTCTCTGAATACTGTGGCAAGCTTTCTGGAAAGAGAACAGCACAAGTCTCCATGGCCCCATGAGCCAGAATCTGAGACATAACCACTGGGAATCATGAGGTTTGGAAATATAGATTCCTTGTCTCAGTTTTTCCATCTGAGGTGCTGAGCTTTATTGTTCCATTTGGCCCACAATGAGAGTTTAATTCTGTGTCTCACACTGAAACTGAAAGTTAAATAAGAAAGCAAACTTGTGAACTGAATTAGCCCAGATAAATTGTTCACATAAACCTGGAGACAACTTAAAACTTCAGCTAAATATCTAAGCAGTCATCAAATCTTTTTGATGCTCAGGAAGACCTAGTGAAAATTTTTATGGTGTGTTTGTTTTTGTCTTTTCTCAGGTTAAATAAAAGCTGGTGGAAATCCCAGGGAGAGGATTTCTGGCCAAAAAGAGAATAAGGGAATATAATAGTCAGCTCTAACTTGGAAAATAATTGAAAAAGTGACTGGGAACTTTGTTGAGAACCTCACTGAATTCTCGAACACAGTTTTCAACCTTTCAAAATATCCACTCATCAGACCCTGAAGTAGGCCCACAAACTCACAGGGACCTTCCTCTTTAATAGCGGAATATATGCTCTTTGAGAAGAACTTGTATTCATTCACTCATTCATACACATATTAACTGAACAAATATTTATTAAGTACCTGCTATGTGTCAGTTCTCAGTGTTGGTAATACAGAAGAACACAATACTGATAGTGTCCCTGTCCTTGTGGAGTTTACAGTTAAGTAGGGGAAACAGACATTATGTACAACGTTATAAATGAACAAATACTTTAAATCGTAATAGAGTGCAATGAAGGAAAATTATATGCCTCTCTAGGAGCACAATCCTGCAAGAGATGAAAGTGAGATGGAAGATCAAATTTAATAAGTTAGGTCCAGAAGAGTTCACTCAAAGACATTACATTTAAGCTGAGACATAAAGATTAAGCAGGAATTTACCAGGTAAAAGATTTGGGAAAAGAATATTCTTGGAAGAGGACTCCAATATGAAGATTTGGGGCAAAAGAAAAAAAAAGAAAGACAAATGTTCTCAAGGAATTTAAAGAAAGCAAGTTTGGCATGAGCACAGAACATAAGATGAGGCTGTAGGATATGGCAGTGGTCAAACAATGCTGTTGCCATTTAGACTATACCAAGGATTTTGTATTTGGGAGAGGAAGAATTTAAAAATAATTGAATTCTGATATGCTCCACTGGAGAAACAGCGGTCTTTGTTACTGAGCTGTAGAACACAGGAAGAGCAAGTTTGGAGAGGAGGGGAGATAATGAGTTTGATTTTCAATATTGTGATTTCAAATACATGTCATGTATGTGACTGTGTATGCTATTTTGAAGTTCAGAAGCAAAATCTAGAAATACAGAACTGGAAGTTGTTTGCATATACATGATTACTTAAGACTTGGAATGGTTGCGGTCATCTAGAGGAGAAAGAAGAAAGTGAGAAAATGAGAAAGTCTAGGATGAAACTTAGATAATTCCAACATTTTAAGATTGAGTAGAGGTAAGAAGGACAAAGAGGCAAGAGGAAAGCCAGGATGGTCCTGAGACGAGAAGCTAAAGAAACACAATGTTTACAGAAGTAAATGATGAGACTTGACGTCAGAAACATGGCAGAGTGAGAGATCTCTCCAGATCTCTCCACTTGAAACAACAATAAGATGAACATTGAAAGTTCAACAAAAGACACCCAAACTTCACAACAACATGTCTGAGCATGGGATCTGCACATAACAGCTAAAACAGGTTAGAACCCCGGGAGTTGGGTGGTAGACTGGGAGAAACAAAGAAAGTGCCTCTAGAGGCCGGAGCTCCCTGCAGGAGCAGGAAGAGGTGAGAAGGTGTGGTGGGTTTCCTGAACAACCCTGCCTGAGAGAGCTGTGAGCTCCACAAAGTGTCAGTGCTCAGGGATCAGGGCAGAAAGCAGAGAATAGGGGACGGCAGAGAAGTGGGGATGTCAGAGAAAAAACAGTTGATTATTACCAGCCACAGTGGTAAAACGCAAGGCTAAGTTGCAGCCCACATCCCCCAACCCAGCTGACCCCTCTCCTCATTTCCCCAAGACCAAACACTGTGGAGCCCCAGGGGAATCTGAGCAAACACTACTGAAACTGTCGCTAACATTGACAGGGACTGAGACTGAGGGTAGTGAGCAGGATTGAATATTTGTAAGGAAAAAAAAGTCATTATTAAGGCTTTATATAAAGCAGGGATCCAAGAGGCTTAGATGCCACCTACACAAAACCAAAAGAAAAGTGCCTTCTTATCAATAGGCTAAAGAGAGACCTTTGTATAATAAATCTTCTTTCTGGAAAAAGAGTAGAATACACTTCCATTAATTCCCAGGTGGAGAAATAGTCCCTTAAACACCATGAACAACCAAAGTGACAAGGTATCTCAGAAAGAAAGAGAAAAATCTCCAGAAAATAAACTTACAGACATAGAAATATATGATCTAAATGACAGAGAATTCAGGATGGTCCTTCTGGAAAAACTCAATGGGATTCAAAACAATCCATAACAACAATACCAGGGATTGAAAAAAAAAACAACTAGATTAGCAGAATGAGTTTTTTAGAAAGGAGATTGAAATTCTGAAGAAGAAATAAATAGAACTTCTAGAGATGAAAAACACACTGCAAAAAAATAAAAAATGAAATAGCAAGCTCGAGAAATAGAGTAAACCAAATGGAAGAAAGTATCAGTAATATCAAAAACAGAATTCTTGAAATAAATTGGAAGAAGAGAGAAACCAAAGAATGAAAAATCATGAAAGAGAAATTCAAGAACTAGCTGATACCATTAGGAGAGGAAACATAATAATGGGCATTATTGAAGGTGAGGAAAAGGAGCAAGGACTAGAAAGCATTTTCAGACAAATAGGTGATGAGAATTTCCCAAATCTAAAGAATAAGCTAGAGCTTAGAGTTCAAGAAATCAACAGAACATCAAATTATCTCAACCCCAAAAGGATTTATCCAAGACGCATTCCATTAAAATTATAAATAATCAATGCCAAAAAAAAAATTCGCAGGGCAGCCAAGTAAATGAAGACTGTAATCCATAAGGGAATTAGATTATTGTCGGACATCTCAGCACAAACTAGAAAGAAGCAGAATCAAATATTCAAACTATTAAATGAAAGGAACTATAAGCTAAGAATTTTGTATCCAGAAAATCTCTTCTTTAGATATGAAGGAGAAATACAGACTTTTCCAGACATACAAAAATTGAGGGAATTCTACACTATAGGACCTATGTTATAGGAAATACTGAAAGGAGTCAGCTCACCTAAAATAAAATGAAAAAAAAAAAACATAACCATAGCAAGGAGAGTAGCAGGCATATAGAAGCAGAAGAGTGCAATACTTACTAAGAACAGGACATTATAAGCTTTAACAATAAAAAGAGATTTGCTATAGCGAGATAGTAATGAATGTCCAGCATACATAAGGACAAATTAAGACAACAATGACTGAAAAGGGGAGGACTCAAAGATCCAAATTTGCAAAGAGGAATGAAGATAAGATACATGCAGAAGAAAATGGACTAGTATATATACATAACCATCCTCTACATATTTGTAATGGAAATTATATGCTAAAGATTCAGAACTGAAGAATATAATATAAAACAACAAGAAACAGAGGGAAAAAACCACAAAACCCAATTAAAATAAAAAAAGAAAAGAAAACAGAAACACAAGGAAAGGAAGCAATGGAAACACTGAGCTACTAGAAAGGAAAATATAAAACGGTTATAGGAAAACCTCATATTTCAATAATCACCCTAAATGTAAATGGACTGAATTCACCAATAAAAAGGCAGAGAGTTGCAAATTGGATCAAAAAACAAAACCCAACCATATGCTGCCTTCAGGAGACACATTTCAGTTCCAATGACAAATATAGACTCAAAGAGAAAGGGTGAAAAATTATATTTCAAGCAAATGACATTCAGAGAAAAGTGGGAGTAGTGGTACTAATATCAGATGAAATAGGTTTCAAAATAAAAAAAGTAAAGAAAGATACTGAAGGACACTTCATAATGATAAAGAGAATCATGCACCAAGAAGACATAACACTTATTAAATGAGCCCACATAAACAACCTAACTTTTTGTCTTAAAAAAAAACTGAAAAAGGAATAACAAATGAAGCCTAAAGTCAGAAGAAAGAAATGAATAATCAAAATTAGAGCAGAATTAAAAATTGAAATAAAACAACTGAAAATATAAATGCAACAAAGAGCTGGTTCTCTGTGAAGTTTAATGAAGTTAACAAACCTTTGGCTAGACTCACTAAAGGAAAAAGAGAAAGGACACAAACAAAATCAGGGATGAAGGAGGGGAAATGATGACAGACACTGCAGAAAAACAAAGGGTAGTACAAAAATACTATGAAAAAGTATATAACACCAAATTTAGTAACCTAGAAGATATGGACCAGTGCTTACAAAGATACAACATTCCTAGACTGAATAAAAAAAAAACTGGAAAATCTAAATAGTCTGTTCAGCGGTATGGAAATTGAAACAATTATCAAAAACTTACCAAAAAGTAAAAGTCTAGGATCAGATGGCTTTACCAATGAATTCTACCAAACATTCCAAGAAGATTTATTACCTATTCTCCTCAAAATCTTCTGAAAAATAGAAGAGGAGTCAATACTACCTACTCATTTTATGAGGCCAATATTACTCTGATACCAAACCAGGTAAAGATAACACACACACACACACACACACACACACACACACACACACGCATGCACGCACGCGCGTGCACACACAAAACTACTGAGCAATATTGCTCGTGAACAGATGCAAAAAATTCTTAATAAGATACTAGTGAACCAAATACAACAACACATTAAAAAGATTATGCACCACGATCAAGTGGGCTTCATTCCAGGTGCACAGGGATGATTCGACATATGTAAATTGATTAATGTGACATACCACATAAACAAATTTAAAAAATAGGAATCATAGGATTATATCGATAGATGCAGAAAATGCCTTCGACAAGATACAGCAACCATTTATGATCAAAACACTTAACAGAGTTGTTAGAGAAGGAAGAACCTTACCAAATAAGGGCCGTATATCACAAACCCTCAGCCAACATTATACTTAATGGTGAAAAACTAAAAACCTTCCCTCTAAGATCAGGAAGAAGGCAAGGCTGTCCGCTACCGCCATTGTTACTCCATATAATATTGGAGGTCCTAGTGAGTGAAATCAGGCAATGGAAAAGTATAAAAGGTATCTGAATAGAAAATGGAACAGCCAAACTGCCACTATTTGCAGATGACATGATTGTCTATATAGAAAACCCTAAAGACTCCATAAGAATACTTCTAGAAACGATAAGCAAATACAGTAAAGTTTCTGGATACAAAGTCGATGTTCAAAAATCCATGGCATTCCTATACTATAATAATGAAGTGTCAGAAAAAGAAGTGGAAACAAAATTTCTTTTTGCAATTGATACAGAAAAAATAAAATACCTAGGAATAAATTTAAGGAGTCATGTGAAGGACCTATAGAATGAAAACTACAAGATCTTATTAAAAGAAATTGAAAAAGATACAAAGAAATGGAAAGATACTCCATGTTCTAGGATTTGAAGAATCAAAATGGCTAAAATTGCCATTTCGCCTAAAGCATTATACAGATTTAATACAATCCCCGTTAAAATCTCATTGGCATTTTTAAAAGAAATAGAACAAAAAATCATTAGTTTCGTATGGAAGTACAAAAGACGCTGAATTGCCAAAGCCATCCTGAGAAAAATGACATGGTATTGACAGAAAAAGAGACACACAGACCAGTGGAACAGAACTGAGAGTCCAGAAATAAACCCAGGTTTATTTGGGCAAATAATTTTCAACAACAAAGCCAAAAAAATACAGTAGAGAAAGGAAAGCCTCTTTGATCAATGGTGCTGGAAAAACTGGAAAGCCACCTGCAAAAGAATGAAACTAGACTGTTTCCTATCATCATACACCAAAATTAACTCAAAATGTATTAAGGGCCTGATTATAAAGCCTGAAACTCACCTAGGAAGACCACGTGCTGTAGGCATAAAAAATAAAAATAAAAAAGAAAGGGATTGTACACTGTGAGGTCAACCAAGGAAGGGTTGCCTTGCCTAAAAAAAGAAAAAGAAAAAGAAAAAGAAAAGACCTAAAACAATAAAGTACATAGAAGAAAACATAGGAACTAAACTCAAGGACATTGGACTTAAAGAGGATTTTATGAATTTGACCTCAAAGGCAAGGGAAGTAAAAGCGAAAATAAGTAAATGGGACTACATCAAACTAAAAAGCTTCTGCACAGCAAAAGAAACCATTAACAAGGTAAAGAGACAACCATCTGAATGGAAAAATATATTTGCAAACAATGCCTCCGATAAGGGCCTAATATCTAAAATATACAAAGAACTCATATACAATTCAATAACAACAACAAAAGCAAACAATCCAATCAAGAAATTATCAGAGGCCATTGTAAATTGTGCTGCCATGATTATCAAAGCAACCTAAATGCCCATCAACAGTTGGATAAAAAGCTATGGTTTATATATACAATGGAATATTAAAAACAATGAAATCCTACCATTTGCAACAACATGGACCTAGAGTTTATTGTGCTGAATGAAATAAGTCAGACAGAGAAAGATAAATACCATATAATTTCACTTATATGCGGAATCTAAGAAAGAACAAGAACAAACTAATCACAAAAAGGGCTCAAATATAGTGGACAATTTGGTGACAGACAGCAGGGAGAGGGGTTGGGGGCTGGGAGAATGGGATGAAGTGTTAAAGAAGTGCAAATTATTAGTTGATAGCTGGTCATAGGGATGGGGAGCACAGCAGAGGGAATGCAGTTGGCATTAATATAGTGGTTAGGTGGAGGACCAGGGAAGGGAGGGAACAATGGGAGTATTGCTTTATGAACTATGTAGATATCGCACCAATGTACTGTATATTTGAATCTAATTTAAAGAAATAAATTTTTAAAAATGGGTAGAAAACCTGAACAGACACTTTTCCCAAGAAAACATACAAATTGCCAACTAACATATGAAAAGATGCTCATCAACGGTAGCTATTAGGGAAATGCAAATCAAAACCACAATGAGATACCAGTTCACACTTGTTAGAATAGCTATAATCAACAGGACAAGTAATGCCAACAAATGTTGGAGAGGATGCCAAGAAAAAGGAACCTTCATACACTGCTGGTGGGACTGCAAATTGGCACAGCCACTATGGAAAACTATATGGAGGTTCCTCAAAATACTAGGAATTGATTTACCATATGATCCAGCAATCCCTCTACTGGGTATTTACCCCCAAATCTTGAAAACTCATATCTATAAAGATATTTGCACACCAATGTTCATAACAGCATTATTCACAGTGGCCAGGACATGGAAGCAACTGAAGTGTCCTACGATAAATGATTGTCTAGAGAAGCTGTGGTACGTATATACAATGGAATATTACTCAGCCATAAAAAGGCATGAAATATTGCCATTTGCGATAACATGGATGGACCTTGAGATAATCTTGCTAAGCAAAATATGTCAGACAGAAATAGCTGAAAACCACATGATATCACTTATATGTGGTGTATAAACCTAAAAACAACAAATGAACAGGACAAACAATCAGAGACTCACAGATATGGACAATAGACTAGTGGTTAATAGAGCATAGGGTGGAGGAGCAAGGAGGGAGGTAGATGGAGTAAAAGGAGTCAAATATGTGGTGACAGAAAGAAATCTAACTATGGGAGGTGAACACACAATGCAATTATATACATATGTGTGTGTGTGTGTGTGTGTGTGTATTTACTGTTAAGTTATGTACCTGAATCTTACTGGATTTCATTAACTAATGTCATCATAAAAATAAAATAAAAATAAAATAAAAGAATAGTACTTTATTATGACGAGGATACTAAACTTTAAAAAATGAAACAAATGATGAACTAACGGTATTGAATTATATACGGAAGAAAAGAGTATGAGAACAAGTGATCATTGGCTTTAGCATCAATGTCATTGGTAACATTAGTGAGAGCTGTGGTTGGTGAAGTAGTGGTAGCACTAATGTAATTGTAATGGGATGGGTTTGGGAGTGAATAGGAGTTGAGAAAATGGAAAAATTGAAATTAGAACATTCTTTCAGAAATGTGGTTGTAAAGGAGAGAAAGGAGACAAAGCTAGAGCTAGAGGAATGTGTGGGATCCAAGAAGTTGTTCGTTTGTTTATTTTTACTGTGTGAAACTTATAAGTGCTAATGGGAAAGTGTTATATACCAGCTCTGTTTTTCAGGCTCCAAAGATCAGAAATGAATGAAGTCAGACTGTAGATAGAATGCTTGTGCCCATGGCCAACAAAAGTAGTTTCTCCTGGGGTGTCCTGATCAGACCCAATTATATAACTAAGGTTATTAATGACTTTGATGTTAAAGCCAGTGATCACTTGTTTGTTTTCAGTTGCTTTTAAATTAGCTACACTTAGCTACACTTCAGTTTTTCTGATGGCCTCTGAAGTGAAAGATTTTCCCGTAACTCTTATAGGCTAAGGCCCTGTTTTTCACTTGGGTATCTTGAAGCTGTCTTTACTTTTGTTCAACATTGTCCAAATTGAGACCACTTGAGTAACTTTCCTAAAAACACACATCTGATCATATCACTGTCCTGCTTAACATATTTCAACTACTGTCTACTACCTTCCAGATTAAGCCCCAAACTCCTCAAAATGACAAGCAAGTTCTTTCTGATCTGTCCTGTAACTATTTTCAGTCCTCATCTATATCTCCTTGCACATTTGCATCCTAAACTCCATTTAAGCCTGAATACTAACAGTTTTTTGAACCAGTCAAGCTCTCCTTTAAATTTCCCTGCATTTTCTTATGTGATGTCCCCCTTACCTAGAATGCCTTCAGCTGAGATGCTCAACAACAACAAATTGCTAAATAAGTGAATAAGTAAATGAGTGAATGATCATATTTACCTCAATTTTCTTGGCCATTTTGAGAAGGGCCATGTGCCTATACAAGGTAATAAGTGGGATATTTATCTGGGGAAGTTGGAAGACAGTTATATGGTAGGATTTCAGGGAATCATTAAATCATCACTTCTGTTAGCCTGTCACTGGATCTTATCCCATGAGTGTTTCATTTCCCTGAGTAAGGGCTTGGTGTTACTGGAAGTCTCTGAGGGAGGGAGGAGTGCTGAAAAGGAAATTAGGGGTCAGAGAGGAAAATTGCAAGTAGGAGGCAGCTGGTGAGAAACAGCTAACAGTACCTCTTTGCCTAGAACTGATGTTATGATGGCACTGGAGCAGAAAAGCCAATCCAAAATATAACCAGGTTCAAGGAAAAGATTGATTTTAGAGTATAAAACCCATTTGGGGCAATTTTTAATTATCCTGTTGTCATGCTAAAAGGCATATTAAAATTACTATACTCACCATCCCATAGGCCCAAGGTAGAAAACTAAGTAGAATGCAGCAGGGGTTTTGGGCCATTTCCAGAGAGAGATTGTTTCCAGTAGAGCCCTTAGGGTATGAGAAAGAGGGAGTGGGTGAGTTAGGATCCTCTGGCAGAGCCAAGTCCATATTACAATCAGCTCAGAATATCCTAGACTTTTCATAGTCACTATGGAAGGACAGGAAAGACCCGGATTGCAGATATCACAAACCTGGTGAATAGGCTAAGATACCTCCTTTTCTGGCCACTTTCAGTTCTACTCATAAGGAGTTCAAACTCACCCAGCCTGCTGGAATTTTCTGGGCTGTCTAAGGATTGGTGTTTCTGGGAGTCTAGTATTCCATGTCAAAAGATTTCTACTGTGCTACAAGAACTTGGACTATAACAAGAGATAGGAAGTAAGAAAATCAAACTCCATGGTACTTTGTCTCTATACTCAGCTCCTTGTCAATTACTAAGCATACCTTCTTTGGCCAGTTTTATTAGTTCTTTGAGGAAAAATGAAATTGGAGAATTGGATAGAAGACAAAGCTTGGAATTGAAAAATAAACTTAAAAAATCATGACAACTATAATTGAAAAATAAACCCCCCAAAAGGACAAAACTTGGGAAAACATAGGATACAAGTGAACATTATAGGCCTAGTAAAATAAAGGTCCCAAAGAAGTGGATAGACTCACTTTGTTCACATTCCACATTTGCCAACTTCTTAGGCACACGACCTTGGAAAAGTCTCTCACTGAGCCTCAGTTTCCCCACCTGTAAAATGTCAATAGTGCCAACTTTACCCATGTGAGTATTGGATGCTTGGATCCTAAGAGGCAGTCAATCAATGTTAGTTAATTCCACACCCTTATTTGTGGAAACAATGGAAAGGCAGGTGAATCTTGTCCCAAGGGACAAGGATTTTGAAATACTGAGGTCTGGGCTAAACAGAAAAGGATTGGCTAAATACTCAGATATTATAGACAGGGTGTGTAGAGCGGGGTGACTTTGGATGGATGAAGTACAACTATAGCCAGGAACTATTATCTGGGTATTTAATAAATGGGTGAGCAGAGTTTGTGGGTAATATGTAAGGGGGCGATATAACATGACCTGTGATACCGTAAAATTTAGGTTTCTTAACTTGTCTGGCTTACCTTTCCACTTATTGTGGTGTCTTATATAAGCCACTCTCTTTTCCTGATTCTAATTGCTTTCACTCCCTCCTGCTCCTACTCCATCATCAAATTAAGATGCTATACAGGGTAATTACTCATTACAAATTATGAAACTCTGGATGCTGGCGGGGGGGGGGGAGAGAGAGAGAGAGAGAGAGAGAGAGAGAGAGAGAGAGAGAGAGAGAGAGAGAGAGAGAGGGAAAAGAAGAAGAAGAAGAAGAAGAAGAAGAAGAAGAAGAAGAAGAAGAAGAAGAAGAAGGAGGAGGAGGAGGAGGAGGAGGAGGAGGAGGAGGAGGAGGAGGAGGAGGAGGAGGAGGAGGAGGAGGAGGAAGAGGAGGAGGAGGAGGAGGAAGAGGAGGAGGAGGAGGCAGAGAGAGGAGGGAGAGAGAGGGAGAGAGAGGGAGAGAGGTCTCAAAGAAGGAGATCTAGAGAGGTACTCTGGAAAGATGTTTTGCCTAAGAAGGTTCGGCATTTAACTTGTGGATTTTTGAGACCAGAATTCATAACTATCTCTTTGTCAAGAGTGAAATTTGGTTAATTGACCCAATTGGAGGGCCTTGCTTTGAGCCGCCTAAGATAGAGATTGAGAGCATGAGTTTATATTGTATGGCATGAATATTTTTATAAGATTGGTAAGGTTTTGTGATGTGAGTAGAGCTATGGAATACTGGAAAATAACATTTGCCATGCCATCAAATTGGGTGATTTTTAAATTGCTCAATTACTTTTGTAAGGAACTCTACAAGTAGCTGTATTAAAAATGCCTTTCTCTCAATCTTTCTACTCTATTGAGATATAACTCTCTTTCCCTCCTTTCACCATCAAACTTCTGGCTTCATAGTTTATAATTGTGCACTGTCTGCTGCTCCTGTCATTCAACTTGAACTATTATCTCAGATGTTTCTACATCCTCCCCATAATCTAAATCCCTGTCCTTCTCTTTCATAATCCTCTAATACTACTGATTTCTTCCTCTTGAAAATTCTTTTTCTCTCCAGACTTCCATGAGTCAACAAATGTCAGGTTCTCTTATTGCCTTTATGAAAGCTCTTTCACGGCCTCTCAAGGCTCCATTTTTCCTCTGGACCACTCAGAACAAGTTTTTCTCATCATTTGCTCCCCAACTCTCCTCTTTCTGTGGACTCTTTCTTTGTCACCACAGTCCCACAGAACCCACTATCTTCTCTGAATTATTCCAATCTCCTTATCTTAATCTCAAGTTCCAGTTAGAATTTCTAATTGCCAGATGGACATCTCCACCTGGATTTCCTACCGTCACCTACTTCTCTTGTTCAACAATGCATATGTGCTTTTTCAAGCCAGTTCTCCATCATGTATTCCTTTCTATTATTGCCACTACTATTCCTTCTTCCCAGAAATCCAGTCATCCTTGACTCCTCTCCCTCCTTTAGCCTTTATATTTGATCCCCAAATCCTATTGATTCTATCTCTCAAAAGTATCTTAAACCTGTTCCCTCTTTGCCATTCCCATTGCCACCACTCTAAGTTTGGTTCTCATTGCCTCTCCCTGAATAATTATAATAACCTCTTTATATATTTCATTATTGCTATAATAACTTATTTCTTTTAAAAAATTTTAATTAAGTTTATTGGGGTAACATTGGTTAATACAATTATATAATTTTCAGGTGTACATTATCATTTGACATCTGTATATTCTATTATGTGTTTACCACCCAAAGTCCAGTTTCCTTCAGCTTCCATATATTTGATCCCATTTACCCACTTCACCCTCTCCCTAAACCCTATATTTGACTCAGTTTACCCCGTCTACCTCCTCCTTCCTCCCCCACCCCACCAGTAACCACTAGTCTATAGTCCTCTGGTAACCACTAGCCTATTGTCCATGTCCATGAGTCTCTGTTTGTTTGTCCTGCTCATTTGAATAACTCATTTCTTTAACAAACATATTGAGTCAATTACAGTTTTCTGGGCACAGGGTATACAACTGTGTATCTGATCTCAGGGAATATGCAGTCTAATAGGGAAGGTAGACAACTAATAAAAAAGAAATAACCATATAGAGGTGTCAGAATAGATATAAGTAGAGATGTAAGTACAGGAAACTGTGGGACACAGAATAACAGCCCTAATCTAGATAGTATGGTTAAAGAGAATTTCCCAGAAGAGATGACACCATAAGCATAGGAGTTTATCAAAGGAGGATCAATAGAATGAATATTCCAGGTAGAAGGATGAGCATGAGCAAAATCATGGGAGGAAGAGAAAGTACACACCTTTGGGAAATGCAAATTATTAAAGATGACTAGAGGATAGCCAGAGAGGTGGGGCAGGAGGTAAGATTGATTGGTAGGTCTGCTATCCCTACAGAAGAATTTAGAGAGCTTGAGAAACTACTGAAATATTTGAATTGAGAAAGGAATGATATCTAATATGTACTTGAAGAAGTTTGCTCTGGCAGTAGTGTTGAGGCTGAATTGGACAGCGTCAATTCCAATGCAAATCCTAATAATTTTTAAAATCCAGAAAAATACACTTGGAAAAGTAAACAGCAAAGTAATTAAGCAGGTAACACAAAGGGCCAATAAGAGTCAAGTAGGGTAGGTACTGGTAAAATAAGCCCATGGTTAAACACATTGCAGTGGATAATTTTGCATCAACTTGACTGGGCCACAGGGTGCCCAGACATTTGATCAAACATTATTCTAGATGTGTTTGTGAAGGTATTTCTAGATAAGATTAACATTTGAATTAATAGTCTGAGTAAAGCAGGCTGCTCTCCCTAACTATGGGTGAGCCTTATCCAATCCATTGATAGCCTGAATTTGACCCTCCCATTAATGAGAGGAAATTTCTCCTGCCTGACAGTTGAGCTGGGACATAGGTCTTCTCCTGCCTTTGGACTTGAACTGAAAAATAAACACTTTTTAGGTCTTGGTCCTGCTGGCTCTCAGTCTGGAACTTACAGCATTAGCTATCCTGGTTCTCATGCTTTAGGACGACACCATGAGCTCTCCTGGGTCTCCAGCTTGCCAACTGCAGATCTTGGGACTGAGAAGCCTCCATAATCATGTGAGCCAATTCCTTATAATAAATTTTATTATATAAAATATATATAACATTATCTGAAATACAGTCATATGATTTTATATATTATATATTTTACATAATAAAATTTATATAACATATAATATTTTTATATAATATATAATATTATATAAATATATATTATATATATATCCTGTTGGTTATGTTCCTCTGGAGAATCCTGATTAATAAAGATTTTGATACCTAGAAGTTGGATGCTGATATAACAAATACCCTAAAATTGTACTTTGGATTGGTTAATGGGGAGAGGCTGGAAGAGTTTTGAGGTGCATGCTAGAAATATGGACACTAAAGGTAATGCTGGTGAGATCTCAGACAGAAATGAGGAACAGTTTATTGAAAACTTATCAGAAAGTGATTTTTGTTATGAAGTGGCAACAAAATTTGTTGAATTGTGTTCTAGTGTTTTGTGATAGAACTTGAGAGTGATGAAACTGGATATTTAGAGAGAAGGTTTCTAAGCAAAGTATTGATGATGCAGCTTGAGTCCTCCTTACTTTTTATAGTAAAATTTGAGAGGATAAAGATGAATTTAAGAAGGATTCGTTAGGCAGAAAGGAACCAGAACTTGGAGATTTGGAAAATTCTCAGTCTATCCATTCTGGAAAGCAGTTTGGCAATTTCTTGTAAAACTAAACACACAACTATACACCCAGCAACTGCACATATGGACACTTATTCTAGAGAAATGAAAACTTATGCTTACACACACAAAATGAGAAAGCTTTTTCTGAAGAGAACACTAAAGGTGTGGCTGAATAATCATTTGATAAGTTCATGAGTGTGACTCATAAACTTCATCAGCCATCTCAGCAAAAGCTAGGAATAGAGATAGGATTATACCAAACTTCCAGCTGGGACTAAAGAGGACATAAAAAATGAATAAGGCCATCAGACTTCTTATATCCCATCATACCGGACCATAGAGCTCTTTGATTGCAAGCATGCACTATTCTTCAAGAAAGGGAAGAATGACTCTGAAGCTGATTCAGAAATCATCATGGCTGCCTCCTCAGTTTTAGAGTGAGGCTCCCTCCTCCGTTTCAACAAGCTATGTGGCCCTTGACTAGGGCTATGGGGACAGGGCTGCCTGGAGTCTTATGGTTGAGACTGCCTCTTCAATGGGCCCAGAAGGTAGGCATTAAACCAAAGAGGATTATTCTCAAGTTAACATATAATGGTATATGCCCAGCTAAGTCTTGGACTTGCTTGGGACTCTTCATTTCTTCCTTTTTTATACTTCTCCCTTTGGAAATGGGAATGCACTTCCTATACCTTCCCAACATTATATTCTGAAAGCACATAAATTGTTTGGTTGCACAGGTTCACAGCTGGAGAGTAAATTTGCCTCTGGATGAATCAACTTGAGTCTCATACATAATTTAGATGATATTTAGATAAAACTTTGGACTTTAGACTTTAGAATGATGCTGAATGAATTAAGAGTTTTGGAGCTGATGGAATGGAATAAATGTATTTGACATGCAATAAGGACATGAATTTTAGTGAGCCAGGGTCAGAATGATATGGACTGAATTGTGTCTCCCCAGAATTCATATGTGGAAGCTCAAATTCCCCAAGTGACTGTATTGCAGATAGGATCTTTAAGAAGGTGATTAAGACTAAATGAGGTTCTAAGGGTAGAGTCCTAATCTGATAGAACTGGTGTCTTTAGAAAAGGGAAAGTTACCAGAGATCTATTTCAACTATGTGAGGACACAGTAGGAAGGCAGCTTCCTGCAAGTCAAAAAGAGAACTCTCTCCATAATCTGAACTCTGTCAGAACTTTGATCTTTGACTTTCCTGCCTTTAAAACTGTGAGAAAATAAATTTCTGTTGTTTAAGTCACCCCATCTATGATATTTTGTTATGGTAAACTGAGTGGAGTAAGACATCCACAAACATGGATTGCTTGAGTTCAAGTCCTGGCTTTACCACTTACTGACCCAGGTGAACTTAGATAACTGACTTGGCTTTCCTGTGCCTTAATAATCACTTCTAACATATAGTTCCACGTTTCTGTACAGTTTTCATAACTATCATTTTATATATGTATAGCCTTTACACCATTCTTAATTTTAAATGTTTTCTATATTCTTAGTATTATAAGAAAATATTCATGCATATAGTTTTTTTTTCTATTGAATTTCCCCCTTAGGATTGACTCTCAGGAGTGAGAGTGCCTGGTTAAAGAATATAAGTTATTTTGATCACTGCTGATTCATATTGCCAGTTTGCTTTTCAAAAGGATCAAACCATTCTAGACTGATATCATAGATAGCAAATGCTTCATCTTTATTATTTCACTTTACATTTCTTTTGCTGTTAGTGATGCTGAACTTCCCTGCATAGGTTTATTTACTCTTTATACTTTCTCTTGCATGAATTACTTTCATGTTCTTTGTCTATTTAGTTAGTGTATTCTTGATACACTGTAGAATACGTGTATTCTATGCATGTAGGTATTGATCTTTTTCTATTATATTTCATATATGTATTTCCTTAATTATTTATTATATACTTTTTTGTTCCTTTTCTCTATACAGATTTAAAATATATAGTAAATCCTATTGAGCTTTATCTTTGTAATTGTTAAAACTGAATATAAGTTAAATTTATCCCAAATAACATCTAAAAGATGTTACAATTCTTTTGTTCACAGTTTCTTATGATCGAGTTTTTATAATTTATTCTTTAATATACCTTGAGTTTACTTTTGTTTATATCATAAAGTGTGAATCTAAGTTTTCCTTTTCTGATTGCTAAATAATTATTCTAATACCAATAATTAAATATTCTTTTCATACCCCCATTGATATGTATTTCTCACTTCATCACATAGGCAATTATAATAATAATTATTAATACAACAATAATTAGATTTATTTATGTTATATTGATCTATATTTGAATAAGCACCACCACATTTCCACTATTGTTACTTCATAAAAGATTTTAATATCCTATGGGGAGCCTACCTCTCCCCATTATTGCTCTGATTTCTCAGAACTTTCTTTAATACTATTGTCTGTTTCTTTTCTCAGTAATATTTTAGAAGTCATCCAGAAGAATAAAGACAGGGATGCAGTTTCACTGCCTTCTTCTATATCATTCATCCTCTAGATGTTCAATAAACATTTATGGAATGAATAAAAGATAACAAAAAGTATACAGCATAATGTTTGATTACTGAGAGATATCAAGGTAAAAGCAAGTTTATATCTGCTTCCCCCACATCTCTGACACTTCTAAAAGACATTTATAATCTAGAGTGTGTATTTGACAAATTCGATCCTGCTGTTGGAGGATTATTGTTTGTTTATGCATTCAACAAATATTTGTTGAGCACCTATTATATCTCAAACATTGTTCAGGCACTGAGGATAGAGCAAATGAACAAAAGAGACAAAATGCACAAATGAATATATTATATAAACTAAATAAGTAAATAAATACATATATTAAAATAAACAACAAAGCATAGAATAAATATATGACAATAAAAAAGTATATAAAATAAATAACAAATATAAAATTAACATCAGATTGATATAAAATGCTCTAAAATAAAATAAATTAGGTTGAGGACATACAAAGTGACTGGCATGGGGATAACATTATAGGAGACAAAGAAAGTTTCTCAAGAGAGATGCCTTTGAACTAAGACCTGAATGATGAAAAGGGGCAGGCATGGGAAGAGTATTCTAGTCAGAAGGAACAGCAAGCACAAATGTTCTTAATCAGGAATAAATTTCATGTTCAAGGAAAAAAAAAGCTATCGTTGTTAGTTTCATGGACAAGGGTGAAATTGGTAGCAGATGTTTCTCAGGTCTGGGTTCCTTTTTGCCCCATAAACTCCCTAGTCCTCAGCTTTTCTTTTGGTAGCAACCTCGTTAGGCTTTAGTGAGGAAAGTCCTGAGGAACAGTTGACTTTTTCCCATGGTCATAAACCATACAAGCCCCACTACACAACAAGGGTCACAACTAGCTCTTTCAGGCTAATGTTTGCAAGTCAGCCTCAGGTGGGTTATTGGCTTGGAACTATCAAGTCTAAGATCATCAGCCTTTCTTCTGCTCTAGGAGAGGTAGAATGCAGAGTTGCTCTCTGGAAGGAATAGGGTTGCCTCCCTCACCACCAACTGTTCTTTGAGTTTAGATAGAAAAAAGTGGAACTAGTAGTTAACTGTTTTGCACAGAGTGGCTCATTATCAGTTACCCATAGCCTTTGGGAAATGGGCTTCAAATTTCAGAGTTGGTTCCCTCTTTACCCATAAAAGGGAAGCTTCCCACATAAAAACTATGGAAACAAGTAGCTATCTGCCTATAACGTAAAAATATATAATGTAGTATCTACAAATATCTGATTTGTACAGTGGAATTCCATTAGAACACACCTCGTAAAGACTTTGGATATATCATTTGGCAATTAATAATACATGTCATGGGCATATAGCCTTAGATTTTATAAAGCATTTCCACTACTGTTATTTCATTGTTTTTCAGAACAAATCCATGAGATAGAGAACATTCATCTCCATATTGGTCAGAATATAATAAGTCCTGCTGAGGTAATAAATAAACTCAGAATTTCAGCTTAAACCAATGAATACATAAATATTCTACATATTTATTCCTGGTAAGTGGAGGACTCAAGCCATAACATCGTCACATAGAAACCCAGACCAATGAAAGCACTACCCCTTGGAATGTTGTTTAGTAGTAGGGAAAAGCGAAGATAGAGGATCACGTTATCTCTTAAATGCTTCCACTCTAAAAGTGACACACATCACTTCTTATCATATTTCATTGGTCAGAGAGAGTCAATGGCCACATTTAACCTCACAGGGACAAAGAAGTATAATATCCTTGTATTACTGAAAGTAGAAAGGATTTGAATAGTGGCAATCAGTGGTAATTTCCACCACAGCCTCATTGTACAGCTGAGAAATCCAAAACTCACAGGAATAACATGTTGAGGGAAGCCATTTGGAATTGTGGACTGAGTTTGCAATAAATGATTTTTAGCTATCATTACTAAGAGAAAGCATGGTTTCAGTTAAAAAAAAGAGTTCTCAGATGTGAATATGAGAACACAGGCTTTGGAGACAGATAGTCCTGGGTTCAAACCCCAAATTGTGCTACTTAATAACAGAGTACTTCAAGCAGGTAAGATCACTTCTCTGAACCTTCATTTCCTCATCTGTAAAATGGAGATAAAGAATTAAATAGAAAACTTGCAGCATTGATTGATAATTGGAGTTAATGTAGATAAAGTGCTTGAACCCAAACTCAGTTATTCTTATCCCAAATTTATTCTTCTTGCCTCTGCTTGGTGTGCTAGAATGCGGAAATCCTGTGGAGCAACTATTAGTCCTATTCTCCTCTAGCTTTCTATTTCCTATTGTGACGTGTGAATAGATGAGAGGATAGAAAGGAAAAGGAAAACTTGAGACAAGAAAGGTCATCTTTACCACAAGTCCATCAATGCCTTTGTATACCCCGCTTCTTCTCTTTTTCAATATCCACTCCCATATCCTTTGTCCAGTCAATCCCTATTTATCCTTCAAGACTTTTATCAATGCAATATTTTTTTTCTCTGGGAAGTGTTCCCAAACTCTCTCATGTTGGGTTCGATGCCCCTTCTCTGAACACCCTTTCCCTAGCACCTTGTGCTTAGGTCTAGCTCAGCACTTAGCACAATGCCTTATACACATTTGGCATACTGTAAGCACTTAATGAATGTCTATCCGAGGAATAAATAAGATCATTGCATGGCATATAAGTACCTTATTGATTATTCTGTCTAGGCTCATCTTTCCCTATCCATCTCCTTACTCTGCTCCACCTATCCTCCACCCAGCATCCTAAAACACACACTTGCTACTCTAAAAAATACTATGCTATTTATGGACCCTAGAATCCCTCAGAATCTCCAGGTCTCCATCTTTGCAAATGCTGCTTCTTCTGCAGGGCATGCTCTTTCACTGTCTTTCAAACACTTAATCATGTTTTGGCAGAGGCTGAGGACATGGTAGTTTAGAGCATAGGCTCTGAAGCCAGGCTGTCTGAGTTCAAATTGCATGCAGCTCTGGTTTGTGTGACCTCAGGAAAATTATCTAAATTCTTTGGGTCTCTGTTTCCCCATATGTAAAATAGAGCTAATAAAAGTACCTACCTAATAGTTTTATTATGAAGATGAAATGATTTAATACATTTAAATTGTTTTCAAGCATGCTTGGTATATAATAATCTCTATATAGTGTTTGCTATTATCATTTAAATCTTAGCACAAGTATTACCTCCTTTGTTCAAGATGGGGTAGCTTGCTGGTTGTTTTATTAAGACCACATGGTATTTATATTTATTTTTATTACATTACCCTCCAATTAGTACAAACCCAACCACTCCCTGTATTCACCTGTTTGATTCATTTCCCTGGTACTGAAAGCTTTGGGTTTGCAATCTTGAGTAAGCACATTTCTTTTCTGCCCCCCTCAGACAGAGGCCCGTAGGCTCAGTATGAACCCTCATTAAAACAGTTCTGTGGCCTGCTAATTGTTTTCTTGTCTGACTCTTCACTCTACTGTGAGCTTCTTTAGTACAGGGATGGTGATCTCAGTATTGCTAGTGTGTAGAATGGTGCCTTCTATAAAGAAGTGCTCAATAAATACTTGTTGAATGACTGACTGGATGATTGGAATGAAAAGCATAGTTGGGGTAGCCCCTATTGTCATTGAGAACAGGCCTGAGGAGAGAGCTACAAGCTTCTTTGCAGGCAAACTTAAACTTTAAAAGACATCCACAGAGGGCTTCCTGGTCCTGGCTGGGACATTTAAAGAGCTCTCTTTAACCCTTTTCCTCCAAGGCCACATCTTCTCTTGACAGTCATTAATGGGATCAAACTAATGGGACTTAGTCACAAAGGCAAAAGAAGCAAAACGCAGCAGGACTCCCTTTGCCTTTGTCAGTAATTTGGAATTTGTCAGGATAAAAGCTGAAGTCTCTTAAAATGAAGACATGCATTCGATATTGAAGATAACAAGCTCAAAGTTTGCACAAATTTTCCAAAAACAATATCATATCTGTAGAAGTGATTAGTTATTTTTTCCAAGTTAAGAAAATGGGAGTGTGTTCACATGTCAGTTCATTAGGACTCTAGACTGTGTGACCCAGGTGCAGGTTTAAAGGCAGAGCAGGCTTCTTAGATTTACCCTATGTTTGGAAAATACACCTTTAAATAGGTGCTCATAGTACTAGTACCTAGTGCCAATAGTGTGATCCAATGGAAGGCTCCTTGGATTTGCAGTCAGAAAAATTTGAGTTGGAGCCTATGGTAAACAGCCATTAAGGCAGCAGCTATAAACTCCACTTTCTGGCATTCATGTTCCTGTGTAATCCCCTCTCCTTGAATAGGGGTATAACCTATGATTTGCATCTAACCAACAGAATATGGCAAAGATATGATTGTGTCATATAGAACAATCTTGTTAGCAGACTCATTCTCTCCCCTTTCTGGTGGCTTTGAAAAACAAGTTGCTATGAATCCTACAACCACAAAGAACTGAATGCTGCCAACAACCACAACCACAACCATAGACTGTTCCTTAGTCGAGCCACCAGATGAGAGCCCAGCCCTTGGTGACACTTTGATTGCTGCCTTGCAAGACTCAAAGCAGAGGACTCATTTAAGCCATGCCCAGACTTCAACAAAAGAAATTGTGAGATAATAAATGTGTGGTGTTTTAAGCTGCTAAATGTGTGGTAATTTGTTACACAACATAGAAAGCTAATAGAGTCCTGGCTCCATCACTCAGTAGCTGTGTGACTCTGAGCATGTGCCTTCTCCTCTCTGCCTCAATTCGCTCATCTTTAAAATAGCAAATGTTTTCCCTGCCTCTTTCCAGAGGTACTCTAAAATCCAATGAATAAGGGATTTCTTTGTAAATCATAAAGCATTGTACATATGTGAGAACTGATTGTTATTTTTCTTCCCAGACACCTCAGGGTCTAGAACTTCAAATAGGTGACCTTGAAAAAAGAGAAAATGGGCAACAAACAATCAAAAACTGACCTTAAAACTGACACCAGCTTGTTTGGCACAAGTCGTGACATATAACTTTATGAAAAACAATCCCTATGAACAGATTGAAACATCTCGAGCTATTTGGAAGACCCCCTAGCTAGAACCTTAACGTGTCTGGCTCCTTTGTTCTCAGACTACCCAGCAGCCAGGTGCAATGCTGTACACTTTTTCTTTCTGCCTACCTCACTGCCAAATTCTCATTTTATAGAAGTCAGTTTCAAAGGTCATTGTCCAATAGACTCATTACTCCTGGGTCACTACCTGAGGCCATAGGGGTTATCTGGGGACAAGATGACCTATAGCTCTCATAAGGTGAAATAGAAGGCTGATGAAAACAGAGGGAGAGTTGAGTTTCTTTCAAAACAGACCAACATTTCATATGGCCACTGACAGCTATTCAATCTTGTGAACATGAGCTAGGGAAAAAGGATTCACTGCATTCTAGAGGCACTAGACCACATGTACAAGTTGATCACCTAGCCTGTTCTCCCTTTAAACAGCAGAAATTTAGGGATTGGTCAGCTACCTCTTCAGAGACCCTGCTCCAATCCCATTCTGCTACATAGCTTGAGATGACACTCAAGGCCCTGCATGATCTAGCCCATGTCTACCTCTTCTCAGTCCTCCATTGGGCATCCTTTGGCTCTTCCTCAAATACTGGTGTAGGGTCTTCTCTTAGCCAATGGCACTCTCTCATGGAACAGAGAAACTTATACTACTACTACTGCTAATGCATCTAATACTTATGTGCTGGACACATTTCTAAATTCATTACATATATTAATTTGTTCATTTTTTACCATGACAATCCTATTAGAAATGTACCAATATTATCATTTCTATTTCGTGGATGAGGATATCAAAGGTTTGGGTTCTGATGCTAATATATTGTGGTGTTATGATTTGAACATAGATATATTGAGCATGAAAGTCATGCTCCTAATTATCATGCTATTTTTTGTTTATTTGTTTATCTCCCCTACTAGCACAGGTGATCCTTATGAGCAGCAATTTTATGCCCAGTGCCTAGTAGTGCTTGGCACATAGTAGTTCTTAAATATTTTTTGGATGAGTGAATAAATGAATACATAATGAAAAGACCACACAGTTTGGAGTAAGAAGACTCAGTGTCCAGCCTAGTATATATCTATCATCTAACAATTTTTGTGGCTTTGAGTGAGTGAGTTTACCTTTCAACCTTTCTAAGTTCAAAGAGCATAGTGTTTATACATGTGGGCTCTAAAGCCAGGCTGCTTATATTCAAAATAAGGCACCATCACTTACTGTCTGTGTGACCTTGGGCAAATCCCTTGTTCTTTCTGGGCCTCAATTTCCTAATCTTTAAAATTAGGATAATTGTAATAACTAGGTCATAAAGTTGTTATAAGGAAAATAGAAGTTAATGCATACATCGTGCTTAGGGCACTATCAGGAACACAGCAAATGTTTAATGAATGTTATTCATTAATGTTATTATCATGCTTTAATATTTTTACATATGGATATGAGGATAAGAATATTTATTTCACCAGGTTGCCTTGACAATCATATGAGCAGCAGGTGTAGAAATGCCCTGTCATCTTAACAGCATGGTGTAGATGTTAAAATGAAACTTAGAAAATATCCCAAATTGTTTGTTCAGGCTCTGAAATTAAGATTCCACATAGCTTAGCTTCACACTCACAGGTGAGTGGCAACTCCCCAAAAAGTTCGGATAAAGCCTCTAAGGTTGACCCAGCCCGTGCTAAGAGGCCACAACTCCCAGAGTGTTTGTGAGTGTGATGTTATACAAATAGACACCTTTCCTCATGTGGGCTGTGGGCTACAAAGTCTGTTGGATATCTGATATTTACTTCTATAAGAGGCCGGGAGACGATCAGACAGGGGTTGACAGATAGAGTCCCTGGATACAGGAATAGACTATATCAAGTGATATGACAAGGAAAAAAGACCTGGAAACCTTAGGAAAAGTTTCCACCTTGTGCACTGTAGGTCTCTACTGATAGAAGGGAGTGGCCAAGGCACGGAGCAAATGAAAAACTTGAATTTGATCAACATGTCCTAGATAAAACTATAAATTGTCTAACTTGGACATCATGAGTGAAATAAGTGGGGAGGACAACAAGGAGTCAAGCAGTGGTCCAGCAATCCTGGTTCCCAAGAAGATAGGGAATGGGGAGGGAAATAAATGTCCTGGGCTAGAGTGTAAGAAGGGCCTAAGAAGATGATTACGGTTTATACATAACAGGATTTCCAGAAACAAAGACGACTGGGTTTTGCTCAGGCTGTGACCCTCTATGTTTGTTTAGGACAAATATCTCATCCAACCAGCATCACTGAGGGCAAGAGGAATCCAATAATTTCAAAGGAGCAGAACACATTTTTTTATAACAGTGAAGGAAAGCTGAAGTGTGTGGAAAATCCTCACTTGTCTCCTCAGAGTCCCTACTGCTGGCAGCTGCTGACTGAAGTTTGAGTGGGAAGATGCAAAGGAGAGAGAAGGGAGTGAGAGATTTATGGACAGACTGGGCTGAGGAACTGATCTAAAGGAGACCAGGTTCAATATAAGAATGTACAATGCCTGGACTGGAACCAGAGAGACAGCAATGAGTGGAGGTTGCAGACATGTTTTCCCCATGTGGAATCTGGAACAATACTTGCAGTATTTTATTCTTGTTTTGTAATGCCCACAGTGACTAGCATAGAGATGGCCACACAAAGAGCTTACTGACCATTTATCAGCAAAAGGGCTGCTGGGAGAGAGGTCTTAGTGAAGTCTAAAAAGTTTAGGAGAACTCAGACAGGATGTCAGAGCTATGGTATACATCTTACATAATTTTGATGTGATTTTAACAAAAACACATGGCTACAACTATGTGGCTGGCTGCTTGACTGGTTTTTACTACATCCACTGCTCATCAGTTGGATTTTAATCTGGATTTTCTGAGCACTTAATTGGGACATAGCCTTAGGAGAAGGGAATTATAGTAGACAAAAAAGACAGACCAGTCTTTGTTATCTAGTTGGGAAGATAAAACAAACCCTTGCATTCAATTACAAAATGTACTAAAGGAACAAATGAGTGGGATCAGAGACCCCAGGAATGCAAAATGGCTAGGCCTTGAAGAATGGTTAGATTTGTAAAGATGGAAAATGGAAAAGGTGGGGAAGGAAGGAAAGACAATACTGCAGGCAAGGGAACAACTTAAGTAAAGGCTTGAAGGCTAGAGTGAGCATAGCCTGTTCCAGATATATAATCCTCACATATAACATATGACCCTTATTCAAGACAAATCCACCACTCTTTGATCAAACACAAATTTGACTATGTAGGTTGATGAAAAGATGAGAGAGCAAGAGAGATGATAGGTAGATAGAGAGATATAGATATAGATGATAGATAGAGAGATGATAGATAAAGATAGACAGATGATAGATAGATAGATAGATAGATAGATAGATAGATAGATAGATAGATAGATAGATGATAGAAAGATAGATGATAGAGTACTCCTGGGCCAGGAAACAGTCATGTTTAATTACTCTGAGTGTGTCATTAATTCACTATATACTAATTCACCTTAGACAGGTCATTTGCTGTCTGTGGCCTCTGCATTCTTATCTGCAACAGAATGGGAGCAGGTACCCAGACTCTTAACCTGAAGGAGATTTACTCTCTCCTTTACCCACACACTCTATATAATGTTGCACACTCCACAGAAACCAGACAATAAGTCTGTGAAGTGAACAGTGTTTCTCAGATCTAATCAGAGGAAATAACACCAAGAGCCAAAGCCCAGGACAGCCTGAGCCCATTTTGCTCTTCTACTCCCAGAGGAGCAACTTTAGATTCAGGGAGCTGAACAGGAGAAGGGCCAAAATGTGGACTGGGGACCTTGACTGCTGCAGGAGAAACAGCTCATATGTCTTTGGGAGGCAGAATCTCAATCTCCCATCCTGAACCTCACAGGCTCCCCTTGGCCACCCAGGAAACAGGTGGGTGGGGCTGAAGCTGGGCAGCCAAGAGATAGAGCCAACCCCAAGGCACCAGTGTGCCAGGTACAGAGGGGCTTAGAGTCTATCTGTCGTACTTCATCAGCCCTTCTCCCTCCAGACCCTCATCAGACTTGGGCTAGAAAATCTTTCAGATCACCAGCTTCTACCCTCTCCATCTGGCATAGAATCCCCTCCTCAGCCTTCCTGCATTCCCAAAATGTATTAATGCTTCAAAAATATTTCATTCAAGTATAAAAGCAGTGATGAAAAACAATATAAACTCAAGGTAACATTAAAAATACAAATAGTGAACTTGAATCTGGGTTAAATATATAATGTGAAGATATATGCATTAAGACAAGTAAATTTGAAAATATAATAATTTGATGTAGTAGTCAAAAAAGCTAACTTGCAATGCTACTTTTTCATGGTTAATAGGATTAATATGTGGCTTTTCTATGAGAAAAATAATTTATGCTAATGTAGCCACAGAAATTAGTAAAGAGGAATTAAAACAATGAACACCTAAACACTAACTTTTACTGTGTGGAGATTATAGTCCGTTTTAAAACTTTAACCAATGGTGCCACAATAACTTTCACATTTTCATAGAAAGCAGAGGGACCCCTCTTGTAACCTGTCAAATGTCTGCAGAAAAAGTAGAAAATAAAACTTTCCATTACTAAACTGATTAATATTATTACTATTAAGAGATGAGATATCTAAACTATGATGGCATTAACAAAATTGCACTAATTAGAGTACATGTACTAATTCTCACACTGTTTTAAAAAAACTATTAACACTAATCACAAAGTTTGTGACAATTATTATATTCATAAAAATTCAGAATAAATTTTGGAAGAATATCTTTATCACTATCATATGTTGCATAATTTAATTGAAGTACACAGTGGAAGAACAATTTTTAATATGTGAACATGCTAAAGGATCTTTTCAGTTGAAATATTGATATACATATTCAAGAAAAGTGCTAGTGAAATTTGTTTCACTTACCACTGAAAAATCAGCCTGCAAAATAAGATAATATTTATTTATAATCATTTTGTGATGTGTGATAAAGACTGAAAAAATGAGGTTAAAATCAATGTTGTCAAAGCAACAGCTATGCATGAAACAAGGAAAGGTGCTACAGTCATGTGAATAAAAGAAGCTGTACCTGAAGATCAATTCATATTTAGATGGATTCAAATAAACTTTAGTGGTCAATAATATGCCTCTTGATTTTGATTCAGTGTTGAAGAAAAGGGTTCAGATTTGGATTATGAAAACATTATCTCCCATTGAGTATTTATCTTTTCATGATGCTAAGTCAAGAAATAGGCAGTAAGTACAAGTCTATCTTTCCATGCTAATTTATGAGGGCTATTCAAGGAGAATGATATTCTCTTAATTTTTTTGAGAGATAAAACATAAAACATTTCTTAATGACAGTGAAAACACAAAAGACCAACTATATTATTCCAATTGAATTGTTTGAGTGGTGTATCTCAGCAACATATTTTGTATTTTGAACAACTTGAGTTTATCACTTCAGAGTTTAAATATTAGTTTTTTATGATTTAAGGATTTCTTTAAATGACTTAAATGTGGAACAAATGGTTCGGTCACCAAGAGTTTGGCATGGTGCTTTTCTTCACTGATCAGAGGAAAAGATGGCATATTTTATAGTCACATTCACATTGCTGTAATGAAATGTGAAAAAAATGCCTTTGAGAGCTGAATGCAACCAACAAAAGAATTAGATCTATTTGTTGCTACCTTCCAAGTTGAAACATTCACCCTTTCAGCTTTGAAGTATGAAATGCTTTTCATCTTCATATCTGATGGAGTGTTGAATGTTGTATTTAGTGAGAAATCATTCCATAATTTTTAGGTTAATATTCTATTTAAATATGAATATACAAACTACCTGCCGGAGATACCAAATACTTGCTGCCATTCCCAACAACTTTAATTTGTGAATTTTTTTTTCTTTTAGTAAAAGCAAAGGTAAGAAAAGAAACCAAAGGGATATCAAACCTGACCTGTAACGCCAGGCATTATTTAGCAAAATATAGATGACTTAGTGGAATATTACAAATAAATTATTGGTATTCTTACTATAATAAAATGATTATTATTACTGATTTTTAAAATTCAGTTTTCTTGTATTTAGTTAAGGTTTGTAATGGATGTTTATGTATGTGTGTGTATGTGTGTATCAAAAATGTGGAAAACACTTAAAACCAAGATTACTCTATCCAGCAAAGCTATTTATAATCAAAAGTCAGATAAAGTGCTTCCAAGACAAGAAAAACCTAAAAGAGTTCATCATCACCAAGCCAGTATTATAGGAAATGTTAGAGGGACTTCTTAAAGAAGAAGAAAGAAAATGATAAAAAAATACATGAATAATAAAATGACAGTAACTACATGTCTAGCAACAATTACTTTAAATGTAAATGAATTAAATACTCCAATCAAAATATAGGGTTGCTGAATGGATAAGAAAACAAGACCTTTACATAAGCTGCCTATAAAAGACTCACTTTAGATCGAAAGACACGCACAGACTGGAAGTAAAGGAATGGAAAACATATTTCATGAAAATGGAAATAAACAAAAAAGCTAGGGTAGCGATACCTTTACTAGACAAAACAGACTTTAAATCTAAGTCTATAACAAGAGACAAGGACCCAGTATTCTCACTTCTGGTATTTATCCAAACCAACCTAAAACACTGCTTCTAAGGAACATGTGAATCTATATGTTTATTATAGCATTATTTACAATAGCTAAAATATGGAGGTGACCTGGATGTCCATAAATGGATGAATAAATAAAGAAGAGATGGTACATATATGCAGTAGATTATTACTCAGCCATAAAAAATAAAACCTTGCCATCTGAAACAACATGGATAGACCTTGAGGGTATTGTGCTGCGTGGAGTAAGTCAGAGAAAGACAAATGCCATATGATTTCACTTTCATGTGGATTCAAAGAACAAAATAAACAAAACAGAAACAAACTCATAGATACAGAGAACATTTTGATGGTTGTAAGGTGGGAGGAGTGTTGGAGGTGAGTAAAAAAGGGAAAGGGATTAAGAAGTACAAATTGGTAGTTACAAAATAATCATGAGGATGTAATGTTTAGCATAAGGAATATAGTCAATAATACTGTAATAATTATGTTTGGTATCAGATGAGCATGAGATTTCTTGGGATAATCACTTAGTAAGTTATATAAATGTCTAATCACTATGATGTACACCTAAAGCAAATATAATATTGTATGCTAAATATAATTGAAAAAAATTAAAATTGTTTTAAAAACATGGAAAACACTAATCTATATAATATGAATTGAGAACTTGGAAACTTTTCCAATCTAAATATCTCCCCCATGCCTGAATTTCTGAAATCAAAATTTTATATCTTTTGATTTTTCATAATCAAAGTGAAAAATCCTACAGATGAATAATAGCACATTAAGCTTCTATCAGTTATCAAATGCCTTATTGCTGATGAATTTATTAGATCCTTTCCTAAGAGATTAAAAGATGAGAACAAATTTTCATAAGAAAAAAGATAGGGCAGGGAAAACAAGCCTAGAGAATAAGATTATAATCATCACCTACAAAGCTGTGAAACAATACTGATACCCAAGCTTCATCATAAACAATCGATTAAAAAAGTTCCCAGATGATTCTATCATTCAAACAAGGTTGAGAAACACTGGTTTACATGCTTCTAGCCGGTTTTGTTTCATTGGTGGTTGGATTGGGGGTAGTGGATCCTGGGCTCCTAACAAGACCGTGGAAGGGAATGATGCTGGGCAGCGAAGGGAAGAGAACACTAATAAAAGGGAAGAAAGGAGGGGCCCTGTAATACAACTGGTTTAATTTTCAGTTCAAATTTTATTCAAAGTATTTGGTTAAGATGGAATACATATGTGACTTTGAATTTTCTGGAGTACTTTGTAAATATGTCTGTTGTTAAGGGGTTTCTAGGAAGAACTAGCTCAGAAATTTAGCAGTAACCTCAGCAATGTTTGTAAGCAACTCTCTGCTTGAGGCACTTTGTGGAAGAGTGGAATGTGGAGTGAACTCTAATAGGGAAGAAGAAAAACACATACAAAGGAAAAAAAGTGTCCAAGCAAAATGCTATAAAGCTTTGTATGATAGGGGTAAACCTGGCAAGTTGGGGCATTTGATTTTACTCATGAAAAGGAAAAAAAGGAGAAATGTTAGAGGAGTGAGGTCACCACTAGTCTCTCTGTCCTATCCTCTCGCATCCACTTAAGGTGTTGTTGGAATTTACTATGTGCTAAGCAGCTAGGTACTGAGAATCCCGAGATAAGATAAGGCTCTGCCCTCAAGAACCTCACAATATAGATGGGAGACAGACAAGTAAACATAGAATAAACAGATAGTATGATAAGCGCTGAAACAGATATATATAGAGTGTTGTGGGAATCTGTTGTAGTAAACAACTTGTTTTCTAGACTGAGAGAGGGAGGGACAAGGTAGGAAAGAAAGTTGATGTGACAGCTGAGATGAAGGCTGAAGAGATTTTTATGCTGAACAAGAGGTGCAGGGTAAAGGAATTAAGAATAAGAGAAAGGAAGCAAAGATGTCTAATTTTATCTAATAACTTTCTTTAAAAGCTTCCCTAAATTAGCATCTTTTAAAAAGAAAAATTTGTTTAAATTTTTTTAAGATTAGTTTTGATATAAAAAGGTTAGGCAATTAATTGTGCTTTGAAATTTTATGGGCCTCAGTTCAAAGTCTCCATGTGACTCTCCAGAAAGACACATGCCTTTCTAGTTATTCTTTGACACTGTATGCAGACCACCTTCTCTCCCAGGCTAGCCTCTCTAAATGGAGAGACATCTCCTAAGGCAGCATGGTATAGCAGAAATGCTGTGAGACCTAAGCATCAGACATACCCAAGAGAGCCAGTTGTTAAATATTTTCCAGCATACCATTGGACTTATTTCCCTTAAGTCTCTGAGGAATCTAATAGCAATAATCTTAAGTGGAACACTAAGACTTCTCTATATCTCTGAGCCCAAAACAGTATTTCCTTGTACAGCCTTGTAATTGGTGGTTACTCCTCACTGCCGTATTCCTGTTCTTGCTTTCATTCTTGCTGTTGCTCTGTCACTCTCTTGTTTGTCTCCTGTCTTTATTGCTGGCAACATTATCCATTCACTTGTTTATACATCACAAAGCTTTTATCAAGCATTTACTATGTGCCAAGCAGGTAGGTACTGAAAATTCTGAGATAAAATAAGACATGGCTCTGTCCTCAAGAACCTCATAATCTAGATAGGGGACAGACAAGTAAATATAAAATAAACAGCGTAAGTGCTGAAACAGAGATATGTATAGAGTGTTGTGGGAAACTACTGGCATAAACAACTGAAGTTTTCTAGAGTGAGAATAGAGAGGGTTTCAAAGAAAAAGTAACATTTGGATTGAGTATTGAAGAATGAGTAGACATTTTTAAGGCTAAGGAGGCATGGAGGGGCATTCCAAGGACTGGAAATGAGGACTTGATGTATGGGGTAATGGCAAGCAGCATAGTTAAAAATTTCCAGACTTAAGCAAACTTGAATAAATAAAGACATTTAATGGAAAAATTAATAAAGGCTTTTGGAAACATAAAGGGAAATGTGAATTATAGTGTCTCTGGGGATATAGGTAGTTAGGAATTGAAGTATAATTTTTTCAAGTTGTCATCATATGGCTGAGACAGTTCCAACTATTTTCTGTCTTTTTGCTCAAGATTAAAATTGTTGAAAGAAAATGTCCTTGGTATACCATGTATCATATACCCACCCATGCCCTGGCTATGGTTGGGCAGAGGACCTTGCATGACTATATTACTAAGACTGCACCAAAAGGGAGAGGACAGTTCCCCATGGTGTAGATATTAGAAGAAATAGAAATGGAAAGTTATCCAGCTCAGTGCTCTGTAATTCAAGTGGCATCTCTGGCTATAGCTGGTTCTTCTCTTAATTTTTAATTTTTGCTGAGGAGCTTACCCTCAGTTGTTACATTTACTACCTGGCAGCTTCTACAATGAATTCAGCACCAGGGATATAGCTACACTACCTCCTTCCTGTCTTCTTGTAGTCCTATGGATAGTAGGCAGCTTCTACTACTGCTAATCTCTGGGTTGCCTCACCCTCTCCTGTGGTTTCTCAGATCTTCCAAGTTGCCCCACCCCCCCCCATTAAATTTTATCTGTTGGACACTTGATACAGGCTCTGTTTCCCCAATTAGACTCTAACTGGTGTAGTTCATACTCACTTTGCCAGGGTAAAAACTGACAAAAATCAATGTAAGGGGCTCAGAAAAGCCCACATAAAAAGGCTGAAAATTTGTTTTTTTCATTTACATACCTTTACTTTAATTTTTGAATCACTAGTGCTGAGAGACATTGGCAGAGGAGGCTGAAAAATCACAGCAGTGTATCAAGGGCAAAAGAAGTAGCTATAAACTGAAACCAAACATTCACTAAGTTGTTGTTTTGTCCTAAACCTCCATGGGGGGTATTTAAAAAATGAGTTTTCCATTGGCTTAGTTAATTATTATAGGCTTTTTCTTGTGACCTTGTACTTTTTTTTGTATAAATAAATGCTTTGCTGTTGTTGTTTTAGAGCAAAATCATGCTGTGTTTCGGCTCACAGCATGTGTGTGGAGTGTGGTATGTGGACTTTTAGGTTGAATACTGGGGGTACATGCTTCAAGTCTGATGACTCAAGTTAAGGGTTGTTTTTTTTAAATCTCTACTGTTATATAGGAGGATCCTAACCCTAGACAGTGAGGCTAGAGAATTTTGCTGTCTCATTGGACTTGTCTTTTCCTCCACCTTCTCGAGTCTGTCTTTGCAGATGATTAGTCATTACTGGCCAAGAGACCTTTAGGCCAGCCAAGGGAGAGACACTTGGTTTGGCATCAGGGCAGGAGTAGGGCTTTAAACTCCTCGTGATCTCCTTCAGTGCCTTCTAAAACTCCCAGAAAAACCCACAATCTAACTCAAAATAGCATGCAAATGTTAGTTTCAGAATAAAGTGCCTACTTTGCCCTCACCCTGACCAGAACAATTATTCAAGTTCTTTCTACATGGAAATTCAGGAGCCTTCACTGGCTCAGAACATCATTTGTTCGAGACTAGCTCAAATTTTCCTCAGTCTCTGAATTTTGGTTCTATGGTTTTTGCATGGTTATTAAGACCAGTTAGCCTGCTTCTATAGAGTGGAATTAAGTCCTAGATTTTGTCTGTTCAGTCATAGCTGGTCTGGCTTTTTCAGGCTTTGATTTACATAGGTAAAAGTCCACTAGTATTCGGGCTATGGAGCTAAAATTGAGGACTATCTGTCCTCTTTTGGAGCATTAAGAAAGGGAGACCTGAGTATAAGTCAAGTCATCACTGGACTTCTGGTCTCTATTTCTCAAAGAATCCTGACATAGAGATGTCAGAGAGTACCACAAATTCTCCAGTTATTCCCCCAGGAAATTGAGCCATATCTTATAGGACCCATTATAAGTTCTCAAAGTTGATCTTGCATCAGAATCACCTGGAGGCTTTTAGAAGCTCTGTGCTCTCACAGAAACATCAAAAAGCAAGCAAACACTGTCAGGATAAACTTTTTCAGAATTCTGGTAAATAGTCAAGGGTTTACAGCAACCAATTGAATACTTAATCAAAAAAAATGCAACTTCAAAATAGTAGGAAAGCTTTGTGGCACTTTTACTTTCTTTTCTCCCATCTCTTTCCCAGTGCAGCAGCTGTCTTAATTCATATTCCCAGTGTGGGACCCTGGTGCTTGGTTCCAGAAAAAAAAGAAAAGACCTTATTTGTAAATTATTGGGTATATCTCTTCTGACCTATCTGGAGCTACTTAAAGGACTGACACCAGGTGCTCATGTCTGTTTTACCTAACTTGGAACTCATGCTGGAAAAGTACCAGGCTTGGAACTCAGGGTTGAAAGCACTGTAAGCTGAACTAAAGACCCACAGATGCTTGGAGCGCAAGATTATTGTATATTTAAAATATATAACAGATCGATCTAAAGCCTGAGAACATAAACTGGGGAGAATTTCTTTGGGAAATTAGGACATTCAAAAGCATAACATAAACAGGGGAGTTTAGATGGCCGCATGCATGACTAGGGGAAGACATATGACCCTAAGCTTTTACCTTGGGCCGATATCTAGGTTCTGTGTAAACTTGACTAAGAGACAATCTGAAAGACTGAAAGAGGTGTTTGTTTGTTTCATTGTTTTAAGCTGTGGACATTCAAGAATATCTCTGTCAAAATACTACCTGAACATGAGCTACAAAACATACTTCACTGAACACACACAACTTACCAACGTTTATGAGATGCAAAAAAGGCTGTACATATAATTAAAAAGAAGTATCTCAAAGCGAGAACTTAACTTACAGCTTGAAGAGCTAGAAAAAGAAGAGCAAATTAAATCCAAAGCTAGCATAAGGAAGAAAATAATAAAGACTAAAGTAGAGAAAAATAAAATGGAGAACAGAAACACAATAAAGAGAATCAATAAAATCAAAAGTTGGTTCTTTGAAAGGATCAAAATTAACAATTTGACTTACTGTTGAATTGTACATTTCAAACTTATGGGATTCCATTAACCAATGTAACCATAATAATAAAAAAAGATAACAAATTTTAGCTATTCTGACAAAGAAAAATAAATCGATCAATAGTTAACCTAAAAAAATGAAAGTGGGGACATTACTACCAATATTACATAAATAAAAATGGATTATAAAATAATACTGTGAACAACTGTATACCAAAATATTAAATAATCTAGATGAAATGGATAAATTCCTCAAAATACACAGACTGCCTATACTGACTCAAGAAGTAGAAAATCTCAACAGACCTATAAAAAGTAAAGAGATTTAATCGGTATATGAAAACCTCCCAAAAAAGAAAAGTGGAGGAAAAGTGTCCTTTATTAATAAATTCTAACAAATATTTAAAGAATAATGAACACAAGTCTTTCTCAAACTCTTCATAAACCGAAGAGGAGGGGATACCTCCTAATTCATCCTATAAGGCCAACGTTACCCTGAAACCAAAGCCAGATGAGACGTTATGAGAAAATAACAGACAAATATTCCTTATGAATATAGAAGCAAAATTATTACCAAAATACTAGCAAATTGGACCCAATAGCATAGTGAAAGGTAGGAATACAGAGTGATTCAACATAAATAGATGAAGGAAAAATTCACATGATCATTTCCATTGCTATAGAAAAGGCATTTGACACAATCCAAAACAATTTGTGATAAAAGCACTCAGAAAACTGGGACCAGAAAAAAATGTCCTCAACATGATACAGAGCATTTTTGAAAAATTTTCAGCTAATACACCATCAATGGTGAAAGGCAGAAAGCTTCCTGCTTAAGATCAGGAAGAAGACAAGGATGCCCATCTTACCCCTTCTATTCAATATTGTACTGAAAGTTCTAACCAGAGCAATTATACAAAAAATAATAAACAATAAAATAAAATAAAAGGCATCTAAATTTATAATAAAGAAGGAAAAATATCTCCACTTACCGGTATGATCTTATATATATTTTTAAAAATGCCAAAGAATCCAGAAGAAAGCTATTAGAGCTAATAAAGAATTCAGTAAAGTTGCCGGATTGAAGATCAACACATACAAATCAGTTGTGTTTCTATATCATTGCAATGAACAATCTGAAAAAGAAATTAATAAAGCAATCCTATTTATAATAACATCCATAAAAATAAAATAATCAAGGAGATGAACAACTTACACACTGAAAACTATAAAACATCACTGAAAAAATTAAAAAGACCTAAATAAATGAAAAACCATTCCATATTCATGGCTAGGAAGTCTTAATATTGTTAATATGTCAATATTATCTGAAATGATTTACAGATTCAACACAATCCCAATCAAAATTCCAACAGCCTTTTTTTTCAGAAATGGAAAACTGTATAACCAAATTCATATGTAATTGCAAGATAATCTAAATAGCCAAAGCAATATTGAACTAGAAGAAAATATTTGGAGGTCTAACTCTTCTGTATTTCAAATCTTACTAAAAGGTTACAGTAATAAAATGTGTGGTGCTGGCATAAGGACAGATATATAGACCAATACAATAGAATTAAAAGTCCAGGAATAAACCTACACATATAAGCCCAATTGATTTTTGACAAGGTGCCAAAGAAAGAATAGTTTCTTCAAAAAACGATGGTGGAACAACTGGGTTGCTACATGCAAAATACTGAATTTGAACCCTTATCTCATACTATATACAAAAATTAATTGAAAAATCATCAATGACCTAAATATAAAAATTAAAACCATAAAATTTTTAGAAGAAAACACAGGGGTAAGTCTTCATAACCTTGAATTTGGCAATGGACTTTTAGAGATGGCACTGAGCATGAGCAAAAAACAAACAAAAAAATAGCTAATTTGACTTCATCAAAATTTAAAACTTTTGTGCATTAAAAGACATTTAAAAAATGAAAAGGCACTAGAATAGGAGAAAATATTTGAAAATCACATGTCTGATAAGTGCTTACCATCTAGAATATATAAAGAACTATACAACTTAACAACATATAAAGACAAACAACCCAATTAGAAAAATATAAAAAGGACTTAAATAGACATTTCGTCAAAGAAGACATGCATATGGCAATACGCACATAAAAAAAATGTTTAACATCATTAGCCATTATGGAAGTGCAAGTAAAAACCACAGTGAGATACCTCTTCATACATACTCACATAGGTATACATTTTTTTTGAAATAAAAAAAATCAAGTATTGGCAAGGTGGTAGTGAAATTTGAACCCACATACCTTGCTGGTGGGGAAGTAAAATGGTTAAGTTGTTGTGAAAAGCAGTTTAGCAATTCCTCAAAAATCCAAATGGAATTACCATATAGCCCAGCAATTCTATTCCTATACATATAACCAAAAGAATTGAAAACAAAAGGTGGATGCAACCCTAGTTTCCATCCACAGACTAATGTATAAACAAAATGTGGTATAGTAATACATAGGAATGTTATTCAGCCATGAAGAAGAGTGAAGTTCTGACACATGCTATAACATGGACATACATTGAAAACATTGTGCTAAGTGAAATAAATCAGACCCAAAGAACCAATATTTTAAGACTCCGCTTACATTAAAATATAGAAGAAACAAATTCATAGGGACAGAAAGTAGGTTAGTAGTTACCATAGTCTGAGAGAAGAGGGAATGGGAAGTTATTGCTTAACATTTACAGAATTTCTCTTTGGAGTGATGATAAAGTTTTAGACATAGATAGTGATGGTGGTGACATAACACTGTGACTGTAATTAATACCACTAAAACTTACACTTAAAAATAGTTAAAATGGTAACTTTTATACTATATAATTTTACCAAACAAAAAAAGAGGGGAAGAGATGGTGGAATTGGATGAGAAAAAATATAACAACAGTAAAAATAACTTCCAAGTGGCAAAAAAAAACTTGAAATGCAAACTAATCTATTGTGTCAGAAATCTGGTCAGTGGTTGCCTGGGATGGGAGAGATTATAAAGGAGCAAGAGGAAATTTGGGGGGTGATGGATATTGATTGCAGTAATGGTTTCATAATATATACATATATAAGAATTAATTAAATCGAACAATTTAAATATGAGCAGTTTATCATGTGCCAATTATATCTCAACATAGCAGTTTCCTTAAAAAATGAAAACTTATTAATAAAACAGTTTTATTAAAGATTTGATCTACATAATAATAAAAAAGACAGGCTGAATTTCTGCTGTCATGGAGCTTACACCCTAGTATGAAGGATAAGCTTTAATCACATGACCCCACAAACCACTGCTTAATTAGAAACTAGGGTATGTTACAGGATGGAAAATTATGAAGATCTCTGAAAGTTTATTAATGTGGGGCCTATTTTTTTTCTGGGAATGATTAGGGAAATCTTTCCAAAGCAAATGGCCCTTGAGTTGAGGGATGATGGATGAAAAAGCATTAATTAAGTATGGATTAATGGAGATGGAGGGATGAGGAAGAGACAGATTTTCAGTATAGGTAACAGGTTATGCAAAGGTCCCAATGTATAAAAGAGCTTGTCATGTTTGAAGAACTTCAAAGAAAGCCAGTGTGACTAAGGCGTAGTGCTGGGGAGAGAGTGGTAGGAGAAAAGTCTGAAAAGATAAACAGGGTCAGATCATACAGCATGTTACAAGCCATATTAGATATTTGGGTCTTTAACTTAAGAAAAGTGTAAATCTGTTGAATGGTTTTAAGTAGACGGGTAACATGATCAGATGTGAAACTTGAAAGGAATACCCCAGCTACTATGTGAAGAATGGACTGTAGGAGGACAAGTGTAGAATCACAGAAACCAATCAGGAGGCTCTTGCAATGAATGGTCCAGGCAAGAAATGACCATGGTTTGCTCCAGGGTGGAGGTAGTGGAATTGGCAAGAAGTAAACAGATTTGAGACTTTTAAAAAATTAATTACATAAGAGGATGGGTCTTGAGGAAAAAAGAATGCACTTCAATAATTCTTATAAAACTACTGCCTGCAAGCCAAATCTGGCCCACTGCCTGTATTTGTAAATGAAGTTTTATCAGAACATAGCCATGCCCATTGATTTATGTATTGGTTTATGGCTGCTTTTGTACTACAATGGCAAAGTGGAGTAGCTGTAGCAGAGACTATATATGGCCCTCAATGCCTAAAATATTTACTATCTGGCTTTTTACAGAAAAAAAAAGTTTGTAGACCCCCGATCTAAGATGATGACTCTCAGATATCTGGCTTATGATTAGATGGATACATGGTCAGTGCAGGGAGAGGAAGAAGGCAGAGAAGAAGGGAGTAAAGATAGAAGGAGCAGTCTCCTGGGGGAAGAAGTCTGTGGTAATATAGGGAAATAGAGGATGTGAGGTGTGACCCTAGAACAGGGCAACAAAGGTGAAAGGTAAGACCACAGTAACCACAGGATGTACACATGTATGTGCCAGAAGTGTCTAGGCAGGTCAGAGAACTGAATGGGAGGCTGGTAGAAAGAGAAATGGAGATTCCTTTCAGTGCCAACATCAATTTTGCAGTGGCTTATTTAGGGACATTTACAGAAAACACAAAGTAGGAAAGGGCTGTGACTAAATTGGATAATGAGTCAGATTCCCAATAACATTTATTTAGCTATTAGTACATCCAAAGCTCTGTTCTAAGCCCATGACCTACTGTATAATTTCTTAAAATAACTCTAAGAGGTAGATTCTCTCATTATAACCATCCTACAGATGAGAAAACTGTCACAGAGAAGTGAAGTAACAGTAAGTGACAGAGCTAGAATTTGACCCCAGCAGAGACTGTTTTTAATCACATTACGAACCCAGATGAAATGGAAGACCGACCTAACCTCGGGAATGGGGAGACCTAGCCCTGACTTCTGGAGAAAAAGTTCCAATCTAGACCCTTGCTTAGGTAGATTGTTCAGGGTTTGATTAGCAAATATTCATAGCATGGCAATCAAGAGAGTAAGAATTAACATCATCAGTCAGCATTAGCTCTGAGGTCTGTAGAGAGCATCTTATGGTCTCTTGAATACCTTCTCCCCACACCATCATATTTAGCCACCAGAGCTGAGCGAAAAATGAAATTCTTAATTCTACCATCTCCCTTCTCCTTGAGATGCTCTACTGTCTTCTAAGGAAATATCTTTTTTACTTCAAGTCCTCAGATGCCAGCCAGTCTGTCCTCAGCACACCAGCTGCCTAGCTCAAAAAAGCCTCTGCCTTCCTGACTAGAAAAGTTGCCCTCTTCACCTCATTGACTCCTCAGATCATCTGCCCTAAGTCCGGATAGTCATGCACCAGTTGTTTGAACGAGCTGCCCTCTTTTCCAAGCTTCAAGCACCAATGAGAGGCCAGACAGACAGATAGCAAAAAATCTAACTCTCCAAATAACAAGATTGGAGATAACTTGCTAGGGAAGAAGTTCCAGATATCTTCACCCCCATTTACCTCTCCCTGTCCCCTAATACTTCACACACTACCATTAAATCAGAAGCCCATTTGTTGTCTTCACTTCAGGGTCATTTTTCTATTCACCTTCCTCTTCTTCTCAATTGGGTTTCTTGGAATGTCTCTATTTGGCCTGAGGTTCTTTCTGCCTCCACTTCTGAAGCTTCCTTTATGGCTGTTGTTCTCAGATCAGCCTCCACCTGGTGAACTCTTGGAACTATAATTGATTGGCTTTGGCACATTTCTGTTTATATTAAAGGTTTTATCTTTTTTATAGTCTTTCCATCTTCCTCTTTCTTCAGGCAATCTCCTTTTCTCTCAATGTGTAGTATATTCTAATTTTATGGTCAAGGGCAAGACTAATCAGAGCTCTTTCCACTTCTGAGGAGTCAATGAACAAATGTGGAGCCAGGTATCATGGCTACCATTTCCAATAATGCTACCTAGCAGCCTGGCAGCACTGATCCCCTTTAGAAGGTCTGGTATGAAGCACACACCCCAATTCAAAGAGCTTAATAGTCAAATACATATTTGTAAGTCTAAGACTTTGAACTGCGTTCCAAAACATGACTGAATAGCAGTTATTGAGAGATGATAGAACTCAGCAGCAGCCTAAATAGAAAAGACTTGAGGACTTCAGCCTCAGTCCTCCATAAAGTGTGGTGTGTCTACCAAAAAGCAGTGAGAATATAGTATTTATAACCAGAAGTTTGGTGTCAATAACAAAGAAGATGATGGTCTTGCTCAAGCTGGACCACATTTAGTACACAATGGTATAGGCACAGTGGTCATTAAAATATTCAAATCCTTCTATATTAATTGGTAAATAGCAGTAGCCTAGCAGCCCCCAAGTACTTACTCTGTTGCCCAAATGATCTTCGGGAACCTTAATCTCTCCATAGTCCATAAATTACTGTCCAGCTCAACAGATAGCCTACAGGGCCTGCTTCAGTGCTGAGGCCACTCTGGTGGTTTATGTATATGCTTTAAAGGGCTATTAAATATGTTAAATATCACATACTTATCTTATTACCCCAAGTCCTGCTCTGTTTCATCCCAATGAGAACACAGCAGTTGAAAGTGAAAGCAATGATCAGGAAAATTTGTATTACTTTATACAAAGCAGTAATAAAAGCAAACTCTCTACTAAATTTATTATATACATTAGCTCATTTAAGCCTCACTATTACCCTATGAAGTAGAAATCAATGTTACTATGTTTTATGCTAGAAAAACCGAGTCATATAGAGGTAAAGTTACTTACCCAAAGTTTACAGAGTGTAAATCAAACCCATGTTGCCAAACTCCATTTACATGAAATTTCCATAATAGACAAATTGACAGAAACATGACATAAGTAAATGGCTGCTTAGGCCTTTTTGGGGTGATAAAAATTTTCTAAAATCGATTATAGTGATGGTTGCCCAACTCTGTGAATAAACTAAAATATATTGAATTGTAAACTTTAAATGTATGAATAATTGGATGGTATATAAATTCAATGTCAATAAAATGAGAGTGAGAGTGAAAGCGAGAGAGAGGAGAGAGAATGAAAAAACTGACTAGGAAGCAAGAATGGCAGTGGTTGCTATGTTCAATGTGTGAAGGATATTCCTGAGAATAAGGAGCAGTCCTGTCTGGCTGGTTGTTCTGAGGGCAGAATGTGGGTGTGTAGGAGAAAGTTATAGGGGAGCAGGTTTGGCTCACCAGCAGTAAGAACATTATTTCAAGTGGAATTTGGTGCCTGCTGAGGCAGGGAGCTTCCAGGTCTGTTCCAGTTCACTTGGAAACTGGGTGGGAGCACTTGGCAGGAAGGCTGAGGAGGGGATTCTATGCCAGATGGAGAGGGTAGAAGCTGGTGATCTGAAAGATTTTCTAGCCCAAGTCTGATGAGGGTCTGGAGGGAGAAGGGCTGATGAAGTACGACAGATAGACTCTAAGCCCCTCTGTACCTGGCACACTGGTGCCTTGGGGTTGGCTCTATCTCTTGGCTGCCCAGCTTCAGCCCCACCCACCTGTTTTCTGGGTGGCCAAGGGGAGCCTGTGAGGTTCAGGATGGGAGATTGAGATTCTGCCTCCCAAAGACATATGAGCTGTTTCTCCTGCAGCAGTCATGGTCCCTAGTCCACATTTTGGCCCTTCTCCTGTTCAGCTCCCTGAATTTAAAGTTTAATCTTGAGAGAGAAGGAGAACAGAAGTAACTCAGAGTTCTGTCTATACTTGGTAGACAATGCTGGAGAAAGGTGAACACCTGAGAGGACTTACCTTAACCCTTGACCAAATCAAATCACAGGACATTTCTACTTGAAAAATATAGTTGGAAACCCTCTAGCTTAACTCTGTCACACCGGTAAGTTGTAATTCCCATATCCAATAAGCCCCATCTTGGCTTTAATTATAAATATAACAGAAATATAACAGCATGTCTTAAGACAAGGCCAAGAAAACAGGTATCATCTGTTTTGCAATTTAATCAAGATTCCAGTGTTACTGGTGTCATCAGCAGACTTTTTTAAAGTTGATGATAGAAGATTTTAGAGATTCACTTAGTCATCTCTTTGCAATGCTATAGTATTGGCGGTATGTCTAATTATAGCTTGCTGGAGGATATCAGGGAATTCAAGAATTCTCTATGGCATTGTTAGGGGTGGACACTGAATAGATGGTTAAGAATGCTTTCCTAGGTTCAGGAGTGATATACACCTGGTATGCACTGTAATTAAAATTTTGGGGTTAAAATATTAATATGCTCCTGTACTGGTTTATAAATAGCCACTGCCCCATGCCTCTCAAGTACTCCTTTGGTCTTCGGCCACCCTAGCCTTCCTCTCCCCAGGCTCCTGCCATGCCTCCTTATGATCCAGTAACTATAGAGAAATGATTGACACATGTGTGGACTTCCAGACTTAGCTCCCACTGCTACCAGAGGTGGTTCAATATTTTTGGATATTATCCCTGATTAAGTCTCAGGTCTTTTGTCTGGGAGAGGGGACATGAGACCTGGTCAAGAACCTCAATGTGAAGAAGCCAGATTTGAAAGAATTTTAATGTACTGTATGTAAAGAAAAAATACAGAGCAATTTAGGTCAAGAAGAAGAGTCAGTGAAGGGCTAGGTTCTAATTCCCAATCTTATAACCTGAGGTAAGACACTTAAGTTCTTTATAACAAAGTAGATTTAGTGTTATAAAGCTTAACAATATGTTCCAAAATCTTTGGATGATGGACGAAATAGGTTTTTTTTAAATCTATAAGTTGGAATTTTCTTACTGTTATTGTTCCTCTAAGAGTTCTGAGTACAGTAGAATCCTGAGTACACAATTTTTTTTCATAATACAGTGATTTTCCTTGAAATATCTGTCACATTTACTAGCACCAGTTAACATTTCCTGGGCACTTACTCAATTGGACAATATTCAAAGTACTCTACATGTAATATCTAATGCATTGATGCTATCTAACATCACTGTCGCCACTATTTGATGTCGAAGAAACTGAAACCCAGGGATTATTTAACTTGCCTAACTCATTCAGCTGATAAGTGGCTGAGCAAGATTTTGAACTAAGGCAGCCTAACTTTTGAGCCTACCTGCCTATGCACTATGCTATACTGATATAGTTGACCAAGCTCTTCTACTTATTGAAAACCTGCTATGTGCCAGGTAACCTTCATATACACTACCTCATTTAATTCTCTAACATCTACCTTAAGAAAAGCATCATCACTCTCATTTTATAGACAAAGAAACTGAGCTTTCTTGCCTCACGTGTTTTCTCAACTCCAAAATAATTTCTATTTTACTAGAACTTTTATGCTTTCCTATTTTTATGATCTCAGGGTCATTTTCAACTTTCCAGATTGGTAATTCCATTCCGGAGAGCCCTGGTAACATTCGGTCTTTAACATCGTCCCTCTAACCAGCTTATATCCTATTCCTATTTAAAATGTCTCCTTGATTTAGTGTCCATTGACCTTTGCCTGAGTCAATCTTTACATGATTGTTGCAAAATGATGATTTTTCCAACTCTAACATTCCCATATTCCAAATCTTGAACAGTTGAAATCACAAAGCTGGCCTTGTATCTACTTCCTAAGCCAGCCCAAGGAAACTTACTTAATGAATCCTATATCAGTTATAGTGCTTTAGACTGTGACTACAGATATCTGATTAATTTTTACTTAGACAATAAAGATATACCATGATCTCTCATAACAAGGAGTATGGAAGCAAGTCAATTCCAGTGTTGCTTAATTCAGGAGTTCAGTGATGTCATTAAAGATCCAGGCTTTTCCCATTTTTATGCACTACCATCCTATATGTGTAGCAATGTCACCCTTTTCTTCTATAGCATATATTTCCTAAAATTGAAGCACTATAGAAGAGATTGCCCCCCATATGAAGATACCTGAATTCATGAAGCATGTTCTTTCTTTCTCAAATAACTTTTGTTATTGGGTTGTCTTCAATAATCCTATTAAAAATTACAATCTTACCTCTGGTATTCCCTCTCTTCCTTTCCTGCTTCATTTTTCTCCATATCACTTATCAACATCAGGCATACCATATATTTTTTTATGTTTCCTCTCTTTCACACTAGAATATAAGCTCAATGAAGGTGGAAAATTTAGTCTGTTTTGTTTACTCTTGTATCCCCAACACCTAGAACATCACCTGACACATAGAACACACTCAATATATATTTACTGAATAATTAATGGCCAGAAGATGACTGCTATAGCACTAAATATCACATCCTAAAACAGCAACATTCTAAGCAGCAGAAAACAGGCATAGGACAATTTTTAAAAAAAATAACTTTGAAAACATATCCAAATAAAACATTTAAAAATATAGTTCGTGATCCATCCCATCCTGTTTAGAAGTCTTCCCTGATTAATTTTATGGAGACTCTAAGGGCTCCAGAATAGTGAGGATGTTACCTGTGAATTTGCATGTTTTGGCAAATATAAACTCATCCCAATTATTTGTGGGAGATCTTCCAGGAGATGAATACTTACTCAAAAAACATTTAGTGTGTTCCAGGTACTGTATTACACACATGCTGGGATAGAATGTGACTAAAGTAAGCTTCTTGCTCTTAAGAAGATCATGAATAGATACCTAAACTATGGGTCAAGTGCTATAATTAGAGGAATGGAGAGGTTCTAGGAGAAGCCAGCAGAAAAAATATCTTATTCAGCCAGAGGTAAGAATCAGAGGTAGCACAGGAATGTGAAAAGGTGAGGGAACATTTCCTAGAGAAGATTATTGAATTAGCCTTAACAGTGTCAGTTAGCCTGGTGGACAATGAGAAAGGTGGAAGGACATTCTTGGCAGATAGAAAGGAATGAGAGAGGTTAAGTGTAGTTAAGAACACAGACTCTGGAACCAGACTGTCTGGGCTCAAATACCAAATCTTCTACTTATTAACTGAATTACCTTTGGTAAGTTAGTTAGCCTCTCTCTGTCTCCATTTCCTCATCTGTCACATGGGAATGATGAAATGATATTATCTACCACATAGGATAATTAGTGATGATTAAATTATAGAAAATGATACTTTTATACCACAACTTGGCTCATAGTAGGTATTCAATAAATATGAGCTCAGTTTATCTCCCTTTTAGAAAACTAAAATTTTCAGTCAGTAGAGTGCAGGGTTCATGTCAGGGAATATAGGGAGAAAAGAAGGAGGATGTGTTGCCAAGTTAAGAAATTTATGCATTAGCCTAAAGGAAATGGGAAGTTATTGAAGAATTTTAATGACTTAATCTAATTTGTGCTTTGAAAAGGTCCTTCTGGCTTGGATAATGAAACAGAGTAAGAATGGAAGCAGGAAAGCCAGTGCAGAGGTCATTGCATCAGTTCAGATGAGACGAGATGAGAATCTGAGATAGGGTAGTGAGGCAGAATGTTATTGAGGAGGGAACATATTCAAGAGACAGCATGGAAGTGGAAGTCAAGGTTAACTCCCAAGTGCCGGATTTGAACACCAGGTTGTATAAAGGTTCCATCCTCTGATATAAGGAAAAGAGAAAGAGCAAGGTTTTGGAGGTGGAGGACAAAGATAATGAGTTAAGTTTTTGCCATAGGAAACTTTAAGGACCTATGCAACATCCAAGTGGAATGTCGAATAAAAGGTGGAATATACAAGGCTGGGATTTGCTATCACTTAAGACTTACAAAGCAAATTCTGCTATGTGTGTGGTATTTAACTAGCTATATGCCTTTGCTAAGTCACCATTTCCTCCATTATAAAATGATTGTAATGATTACAATACCCTAGTATAAGTGAAAAGCACACAATGAAGTATAAAATTATGATACAAATGCAATATATTTTTCTTTTGGGGAGAGCTGACACAGAAAAAAATCTTACTTTTTTATCATCTTTTAGGAAACTATAGAAAATTTTTCCTCTCTGGGGCAATAAAAGAGTTTCAAGAGTACACAGGAAAAACCCTACCTATCCTAAGCCTGTGTTTTTCTCCTCTCCTCATTTACCTATACTAAAACTAGTCAGTTAAGAAACCTGAAAATAAATCTTCAATGGGTTGTAAGGAGCCAAAGCTGAAATGAGTGACTACAGAGGCTAAAACTTGAGGTAGAATTAAAAGTTCTAGGGGTATGTCATTTGCATTGAGATCCAGCCAACTTCCAGACACAATGTTTAAATTCTAAAGCCTGACTGGCAGAGCCTTGCAAGGCCTTTTGCAAAGTGTTTTGTTCTCATTTACCCTTATGGAGGTAAGTGTGCTTTGTAACTACAGAGGCCACACAACAGGCACCACAATTCTCTATGCCACAAACTAACTTTTCTGGGCAAATTCTTAGAGGGCTTGTATGCAAAAATTGTATCCTTGCCTCAATGGTCTTGCCTCATAATTTTCCTATGTAGGCCCAGGTTCTTTTAGAGTAGCAGATATAGAATTAGCTATTCAGGCTGCAAAACTGACTTCATTTGTAGAATGTGGGAATATGTAGTCTCTCCCTGAGGAAAGAGTATGTAGTCTTTCTATTCAATTTAGCCTGTCAGAGATTCATTTATTAATTGCTATTTTATTGAGATGGCATTTTTGTTTCATTCCCAGATCTTGAAACCCAGATATTTGAATCTATAGGCTCAACAAATATGCCAGTTTTTCAACATCTCTGTCTTTATGTGGGTGATGAGGAGCTTCACTGTTCTCACCTGTAGAACAGAAACATTAACACTTAGCTTGTAGGGTTGTCATGAGGACTAAATGAGATTATATATTGAAAGTGCTTGCCCTCCATATTCATTCAAAAAATATTTACTGAGAACCTACTATGCTCCAGATACTGCTATGCATTGAGGATATAGCAATGAACAAAGACAAATATTACTACCCTCATAGAGTTGATACTATAGTGGGGGAAGCCTGACAAACAACTAAATAAATAAAATATATAATACGACAGATGATGATCAAAGCTATAGAGAAAAATAAGACAAGATAAGGGGATAGGGAGTGTCAGTCAGAGTTGGAGATCACCCCACAGTAGGTGCATCATAAATGGTAGTCATTTCTGTTAGGTCTCTTTGGTCTCTACACCTCAACAATTACTTGGAGACAGATCTAAAATTCCTACAACAGTGCAAGAACATTTATCAAAACATAACTATGGATCAGGGACTTGTTAGGTTTTGAGGGTGTAAAGATGAACAAGGAGTGATCCATAACCACAAGGATCACTTCAATATACTGTAGTAAGTGATCAAACACAGGGTGAGGAGGGCAGAGGAAAGAGGAGAATCACTTAGTATACTCAAAGATCAGGAAGGGCTTTCTGGAGGTGCTGTTGCCTATCCTGAGACTCCAAGGCTGAGAGAAAAGGAATTGGAAAAGGTAAACTAGGCAGAAGAATTACACAAGCAAAGTCATGAGGCCATGGATTAGTAAGGTGAGTAAGTAGGAACTACATGAAGTTCAAGGGATAGTATCAGGAGATGAAGCCAGAGAAGTACACACGAGCCAGGAGGACATGAAAAGTCAGGTCATGGACAACATTCAGAAAAATTATGGAACAGCTGGAAATTCTGGGATAGGGAAATTACACAGTCAAATTTGTGTTTTAGGAAGATTAGCTTGTAGAAAAAAAGGAAAGTAAAAGAGATCATTCTGGCTGTAAGTTTGTAAGATAGATTGATTCCAAGGAAGTCAAAACTAGAAGCAGATAATCCAGATAGGACACTGCTAGAATTGTCCATGGTATAGAGGATGAGAACTTGGCTTGCAGAAGATAGAGAAGAAAAGATGGATTTGCAAAATATTTAGGAGGCCAAACTGGAAGGCTTTAGTGGCTGATTCAATTAAAAATGAAAAATTGAGAATGAATCTCAAGTTTATGGTTTGGGTAGGTGGTGGTACTATTATGGGAAGTATAGAACAAAGGATTGATTACCTGGAAAAAGATGATGAATTCAGTTTTGGACACTCTAAACCTGATTCAATGGTTTATTTCCAGAAAATTCTATGTTGGAACTTGGTATACTTTGAGGTTTTGTAATCACACATTCCTGCGGGTAATAATAAAATTTACCTCATAAGATAAAGAAGATAGAATTATGTAATGCATATGACTTGCTTAGTACAATGCTTGACACATAGCAAATTCTAAGTGGACATTAGGTATTAGCTATTATCATTAGCCTCTTTCTCTTCTGGGCTCAGATCACACCTCCCATTTCTGCTCAACTCCTAAGTTTGCTTTAGAAGTTTTCTAGCAGACTTGCCTCTGACCTCTTAGCATACTCCTTTGGGAGCTGTTCCATGAATCTCTATAATCTACATAATCATCTCGTTTACTTTCTAGTTTCTTCATGGTTTTGAAAAGAGCTTCGACTTTATTCTGCACATTTTCTCTGCTGAATCATCATCTCATACTCCCCTTAACTTTCAGATCACCATGATTTGCACTGCTTACTTCTTAGAAGGGATTTTTAATAAATATTTCTCTCCGGGCACCAACCCATTGGGTATCAGCATAAACATTAAATGCTCCTTCCATCATATGATAATTTTGTTACTGGATGAGATTGCCCAGTATAACAATTTTTATGATGACAGCTATCATACATTTAGTACCTATTAAGCCAGATTCTTAACATTTATTCTCCCATTTCATCTCTATAAAACTTCTGAGGTTGGTGCTAGAATGATTCCAATTTTGTAACCAGAAGCTAACATTTATTGAGCATTTACATGATATCAGATACTGTGTTAAGCACTTTGCTAACTTATTTAATTCTCACACCATCCCAAACTGTAAGTACTGTTATTAGCTACATTATTTGAATGAACAAATTGAGCCTTATGCAAGTTAAAGTAACACGCTTAAGGTCCCACAGCTGATAGTGGAAAATTGGGGATGGAAATATGAGTGTGTTTGTTCCTGAGCCCTGCTGCCTGCCACAATGGGATAAGAAAAGGAAGGCCTGGGGAATGGGAGCCTAGTTGAGTATGTATATCTAATAAGATGAGGAGGTGGGGCTACTATCTATCTTTGTATTGAAAGACAAAATTTAGTCAATTACTTAGGTGGCTTGACTTGTAGGTGATGATTAGGAAATAGAGTTAATGTGGCTGGTATTTGAAATTGCTTCTCCAACTCTTTCCCACTTTTCACTTCCTACCCAAACATACATTAATACTTCTAAAGTCAATAATCAACAACGTCAAATAGCAGAAGAAAAGACTAATGCTATAATTTTCATTTTTATAGTCCTTTCTAGGTTGTATACATGTAAAGACAATGTTACTTGGTCGTAACTATTTTGTATTTTGTTTTATTTCTTTAAGATTATAAAATGAAACATATGATTCCTATTTCATTTGCTAACGAATCCTAATATACATGAAGTTGTTCAACATTAAGATTATTTCCAGTTTCTTGGTAGTAAAAGTAATACTGCATTGACAATCTTTGTGGCTATAGACATTTGTTTTCCTTCTGCTGAAGTCTGTCTTTAGAATAGACTCCCCATGGAGGGATTGTAGTGTCAAAAGGCAGGAACATAATTATAGCTCTTGATGCAAATTACCAAATTGCTTTCCCAAAGGATCAGACCTATTTTCATGCATTTGAAATAGTGCAAGCTCATCACTGGCTGATGGGTTTTTCAGGGGCTATGTTTCCATGTTTTTAGTGTAGTCTTACTTTTATTGTGTATTTGATTAGGTATGTACTCAACATAATGTGAAGGTGGCAGGAAAAGAAAAATTACGAATAAGGAATGAAATAACTAGCCGCAGTTTAAAATCCGTTTCAGGGGTACTTGTGTTCACAACAGTTTCCCAGCAGTCTGTTCTTTCAGTCCTTTTCAGATCCATTTTTCCATAATGAGATGACAGTAGGAAGCATAACCAGTCTGGCAGGATCCCCAGTTGGGAAGGTTAGATGGAGAGTGGGTAGGGAAATCAGCCATCATTGGGTGGCCTGGTGAATGGCGCATGTAACCAGGACATGGAAGGCAGAATCACAGTTTGAGGATGAACTAAGAAAGATCATTGACATCAAAGTCCCCTCCATTCTGTAATTAACCCAGTAGTACTGCTCTCATACAGAAACTAATTTGTAGTCTGACTAATTAGAATTAAGAAGTAAGTAGCACTGGCAACAAGAAAGGAAAGTCCAGGTTTGCTTCTCCTAGGAACAACGAAGACAGAATAATAACAACTCTTACACAGCGAGCTCCTTCTGTGTGTCAAGTATTATGCAAAATGCTTCACCCATCTTATCTCTAATCCTCACAGCAACCTGATGAGGTTAGATACAATTAAGGTGGTTTTACAGATGTAGAATCTGAGGCTCAGAGAGGGTGAGCTGGTGGGCAGCATGAAGAGGTAGTAGACAGTATTTCTAGAGCTAGAGTGCCTGGGTTGGAAACCTGGCTTCCCTATTTACTAGTTATGTGATCTTAGGCAAGTTATCTCACTTCACAGCCCTTTAGTTTCTTCTACTTGTAAAAGAAGATAATAATAAAATAACCTACCTTACAAGGTTGTTAGCAAGGACTGAAGGAAACAAAATATGCAAAGTGCTTGAACAGTTACTAGTACGTAGTAAGCACTCAAAAGGTATAAGCTGTGATCATTATTATTACCCAAGATACCACAGTCAGTATAGAGGTGAGCTTGAATTCTATCCCAGGTTTGCTAGCCTCCAAATGTCATCTTTTCTTCATTAAATCAAAGAGCTCATCTAGAACTAGTATGTGTTGTTAGAAAACTCTGTTTAGCCACCCGATTCCATGATTATACTCTGATTCTCCTAGTAAGCCACATGCAGTTTCAGTGTAGAGATCTTAGTCATCTCCTAGCTCTTGTGAAACACCAGCTCTTCTCCAAGGGTAAGACCACTTCTTTCTTCCCTGTATCCATGGAACTTGGACTAGTGATTCACTGGGGAATGGTAATTTTACACTAAGAGATCCAAAATCTTGGATTCTATGTCCAACTATAATTCTTTCATGACTGAGACAAGCTTATATTCTGTTCTGTTTTCTTTTCTCGCCTACCAGAAGCTGTATCTAGGGTTAGTTTTAAATCCATAACCCAGAACCTTACCTCAGGTCAAGTATAATGAGTAAAGTGATATTTAGGTAGAGAGGAGCTTCTGTTAATAGCTAATCATAAGAATTAACACTTATTAAGCACTTAAAAATGTTCTAGGTACAATTCTCAATTCTTCACATTCATTTCTGCATTTAATCCTCACAACAATTCTCTATGGTAGGTACTATCCTCATTTGACAGAGGAAGAAACTAGGCACAGTGTTTAAGTAACCGATCAAAGGTTACTTAACTAGTAGATGCAAGTGCTAGGATTTTAATCCAGGGCCCTAGAGTCCACATGTGCAATCACCATACACTATCACTACTGACTCCCATTAATGGTAAAGGACTAATTAACAGGCAGAGGCTAATCTTAGTCTCTAGCATAGTGCCCGACACATAGAAGGCATTTGAAATGTTGAATGAAACATTCCCTATTTTTGCTTCTTTGTCATGCAACCCAGTAATAACTGCATTTAATCAAATGGATTAGTCATATTATTTTCTTTGTCTAATTATCAAATTAAATTTTTTCTTTGAATTAGCCTTCAGTATGGCTCCATGTAATTTAGCCATCTTTTTCAAAATGCACAGCAAGGCCATTTATTCATCCTTCATTGATTGAGAATACCTACTAGAAGCCAAGTCCCCATATTATCTCTAGGGATACAGAAATAAAAACACTGTCTAGTGGAGGAGACAGGCATATATACAAATAAAATGATGCAGTCTGATCAGAGGCATTGGAAGGGGAGGAATATTGGAGAATAGAAGAGGAAAAGTAAATGTGAACATATATAGTGTTTTTGCTGCTCAACATTGTTTCTTCTGATCCCACCTAGCTAGGTATATCACTCAACTCTAGTGTGATCATTAATTTTCTATGTCTACTTAACTGGCCTAAAAGATGCCCAGATAGCCAGGAAAACATTATTTCTGGGTGTGTCTGTGAGGGTGTCTGTGGAATAGATTGAATAGAATCAGTAGATTGAATAAAGGTTGCCCTCACCAAAGTTTGTGGGCATCATACAATCTGTTGAGGGCCTAAATAGAACAAAAAGGCAGAGGAAGGGCAAATTTTCTATCTGCTTCAGCTGAGATATCTATTTGCCCCTGTCCTTAGACATCAGCACTTCTAGTTCTCAGACCTTCGGACTCAGACTGAATTATACCACCAGCTTTCCTGGTTCTCCAGCTTGCAAGCAGCAGATGTGGCACTTCCAAGCCTCATTAATAAACAAACAAACAAACAAATAACAGTTTCTATTTTTTGCTGGAGAACCCTAACTAATACATCTGGCTAATTAGAGAATTTTGTTTCTCTGGCCATAGTTATTAATTCAAAGATAGATTCAATTCTGAGACTTTTGCTGGGACTATTGAGAAAGTGGGTCTGTGTTTCTACTGGGGTTGCTTAGTGGTAAGATGCAAATCCATAGCTGTTGGTGGCTATCTTGGCCACCATATAAGGAGAGCCTGCTTGGGAACTGAGTCAACATAGAAGAGACCAGAACCAAGAGATAGGAACAGACTGCTGATGACATCATTTGGGCACCTGGATCTAGCTATGCTTAAAATTACCCCTGTGGTTTGCTACTAGTATCAATAATCAATAACCACTTTCTTCTGACTTGTTTATTTGTGTTGTATTTTTATCACTTGCTAGCAAAAGAGTCCTGATTTATACAGGCATATATTTATTCTCTCTCTCTCTCTCTCTCTCTCTCTCTCTCTCTCTCTCTCCTCTCTCTCTCTCTCTCTCTCTCTCTCTCTCTCTCTCTCTCTCTCTCTCTACGTGTATATGTGTGTGTCAGTGTTTGTGTATACACACACATATAATGGTATGTTGGTTTATTAGAGAAGGCTTCCTGGAAGAAGTGAGATCTGAGCTAAATCTTAAAGTGTTGGTAGAAATTACCTAAAGCAAAGAGAAATGCACTCTAGGCAGAGACAGAATGAGTAAAAGTATGGAAGCAGGATACACCATGAAATGAGAGTGGGGGATACTGTAAGTATTTTGATGCAGCCAGAGAGTAGAATGAGAGTCAGAGGAGGGGTAGACAAAGCTGGAGAGCAGGGCAGGGGCTAATAGGTGGAGCACCTGGAATGTCATGTTAAGAAGATGGCAATTTGTGTTCCTTATATTCCTTTTCTATAGCTCATCCAATTTTTTTTTAATTTTCCTTCTTTTGTTATCAATTCTCCAGTAATGTGTATCAATAAACAATGCCAAAGTAAACAGGAGTACGGTCAATCTCAGGATCCTTTTTGGGTCCCGAATCACTAAAGGAACCTCTTTGTGGTGTCTTAGTTGCTGGCTGCTCTAGGTGAGGTAATCTTTATTTTCCATAAAACAACCATCCCAGGGGAGGAGTCAATCACAATAAAATATGATCAGGGCCACAATTAAGTGAAATAAAAGGGGCAATAATAAAATCAAGAAAGAAGAGCTTAGAGATATCAAGGAATGTTTCTTCTTTAAGTGTGACCTTTGAAATGACTTGAAGAAGGTGTATGGATATACCAGATGGATAAGGATGAAGTGGAGGGAATTCCAGGTAGAAAGAAAAGTTTGTAAAAAGGCCTAGAGGTATAAGAGAATAGGTTGTGCTTGGGGTAACTGCTCATAATTTGGTACTTCTGGAGATCCAAGTGTTTGGGCGGGGATTGGGACAGGGTTAAAGGTGGCACAGGGGAAACGTACTGCTATATAGGCAAGAGCCACATAATAAGGATCTTATCAAGGGACTTAGATTTTACTCAGCAAACAGTGGGGAACAATGGCAGGGGCGATGAGCAGAGGAGTGACATAGAGTTTTGCTTTAGAAAGAGTTCCCTGCCTGCAAAATACTGCAAAGTGAAGAGCGGATTAGAGGCATCTGAGAAGAACTGCAGGCATCAAGGGATCCCAGTTAGAAAGTTGTTCCAATAGTGTAGGTGCGAAGTGATGATAAAGTATCAGTGGGCATGGAAAGAAGTGAATGGATTTGAGAGCTATTTTAGGGCTAGAAATAACAGAGCTTGGTCACTGAGTGGATGTCAGTGATGTGGGAAGAAAAAGGGAGAAATTAAGTGTGATATCCAGGTTTCTGAAGTTGAATCTAAATCAATGGGAGGGGGACACTTTAAGTGCCCTACATATTAGAACATTGAGTAATTGTTAGGTTCCTGACAATTGTTTCAGAATTCATAAACGTTTCTTTAGCAATCTGAGCTGTCAGACTCTCAAAGAAAGGAACCATACATTCCCAAATTTAAACATAAGTCCTTAGATTGACTTTGTTCATATATCTATATGGGTAGAGGGTTGTATGTGTACACATCTAGTTACATGTATACATGCCTGGGGCCATCTCCCTCAAATAAAATATTTGGAGTAAATAATCATTTTCAGAAGCCCATCTGACACACTCCTAGACAAAGACAGTTGGTTGTTCTTTTCTCTTTGGGCTAGGTCATTCTAGATTCAAGACAAAGAAAAATTATTTCCTCTTTTTAGCCAATATTTCATAGATGGGGTTTGTTTCTACTTAGTCCAGAGTAAAAATAATCTATCAAAGAAAGAAAATAAGGGTATCTATATCTATATTGTGACTGTCAGCTGTGTAAGTCTCCAGTTTCATCAAAACAATAGTGTGTGCTTTGTTTAACTCAAATGCCCATCGAATTGGTGTACCTTCTCTGAAAAATGATAGGAACTTTTTGAAAGTAAAAGGGCTGGGTTTTGCGTGCATGTGCATATATGATTTTGTTCTTTCTGTGGCTGGAGGAGTTGAGGTAAGAGCTTAATATACACTTAAAATTTATTAATGATCAAGGAGCAAGGAATGGTTCATAGAAAACAATATTTGAGAAGCAGAGCAGAATTGCTAACACACATACAACAAGAGGTGGCCCTTGTCCAAGCTGAGTATCAAGAAGAGGTCATCTTCAAGTCCACATATTGGATCTGAGCAGTTCATCTGATTTTCATATCCTTGATAAGAAGGAGTCAATCCCTGATTGAAACTGCTCTAGAGCAATAGCAAACATTCATCGTGGTCCAACTGAATTTATACCAGATGACTGATTGCCACAAGGGCAAATTGAGGGTTTCTAATTGGGCTGACATTAATGTGAGCTTAGAACACACAAAAAATCAACTGCTGCTCCAACAGGCCTTCCCAGAGAGCACCAGTCACCACAGATGGCAACCTGTTATATGAACACGCGTGCACACACACACACACACACACACACACACACACGCACACACTGTCTAGATTTGTCAGCTCAAGAAGAATGAAGAGGCTCTAAATCTATAGTCTCAAACACAATACCAAGCCAAGATCCTGAGATTCCATGAGACAAATGATATTTTTCTGAGTGAATAAGAACACAAGGTGACTTAAATGGGATACCTTGAAAATAAAAGGATTCTTTATAAAGTTACCAGAGGAGAAACTGAAACTCCATCTTTCTCTAGCAGCATATACTTAAAGGATTTATTTAACAAAAATAATGCCTGGCTATAGTATTTTGGTCACTAATGTTATACTAGCTTTAACTCAAAAGAAACAGTCCTTGACCATGTCTTTCCCTAGCCCTAGGCAAAATTCCCTCAGAAATAGACTCTTTAGTAGTATAGTCTACTTAGAATTGTCCTTTGCTGCATGCCACTCCCCTGCCAACACATACTCTTAGGTGTATAGCTAGGTGTGAGAGAGGAGCTTGCTATAATTTTCATATAATCTGTATATGAATAATACCTGGAACACTGCACTTTTTTCCTTCTCTACTGGTAATTATCATTGCCCCAGATCTCTCCTCTGTGAAAAACATCCAGAAGCGCCAGGATAATTGTTAGGCAGGGTGGGAATAAATGCAGAAGGACAAAAACAGAGGTCTTGGAAATCCAAGTAGAATAATCCAATAGATTGAATTGCTAAGATTAAAAATTAATACATTTTGATATTATTTATGACAAAATCTGCTTCATTAAAAAACTGCTCTGGGTTTCCTTTAGCCTATGAGTTAACTGGCCCAAGAATATTCTGGACCCAGCAACCCTTGATTTTCCAAGGAAGCATGGAGGGATTATTAGTAAAGCAATAAATCTATTCAGTCTTTGGTTTCACCTGTAAAATGGTGACTCTAATTCTGACTCTTATCTTATTTTTCCCAAGGGAGTAATGAAATAATTAAGATGACTTGATAAAATTAACTGATTATCTTAGAAGTATGTGCCATATAACACTAGATAACAATCATGAAACACAGGATAAATTTCTCTAATATGATAATTTGCCTATGACAAATGAGAATTTCCCTAATCTGTAAACAATATGCAAACGATCTTTGAGCCAGCAGAGAAAGGGTTTCTGAAATGATGACTACTAGTACACAGACAGGAAGTGAGAAGTATTCGTCTCCAGAATAGAAGGAAAGCGAAAAAAATAAAATTAAGCAGTCTTTTGAGGTAGAGCCTGCTTTTAGGGGAGAAGGGCAAGAATCACTATGATAACTGTGGGAAGGAGGCCCTCAAAGCCAAGTGCAAGGAATACCTCTTCATTCTCTCTTCCTCTCTCCCCCACACATACCAAGATTAATCCCCCTTGAGGACCACCTGGAACTTGGACCTAACACCCACACATATTTTCTGTTATATACATATATACACAGAGAGGCACGTAAGCAATCAGAGCTGCATTCAGAAACAGGCCCATATAGGCATTCAGGAGATAGTATGGAAAAGATAAGTGAACAGAGGACATATGACCTGTGTTGAAATGGATTAGTTAGATACATTTTGGGTGTAGTGGCAAATAATAACACCTTTCTCATCCACTCTCAAGTTCAGAACCAATTGAGAGACATAGAAAGCAGAGAGGCAGAGATGAACAATATCTGTTTATTACTGTTAAAAGCTGGATTAGAGGACAGGGAATATACATACAGCTATAACAAGATTTCTAATACTTTCCCCACTTAGCTAGACAGAATTTCCAACTCACCCAGCGGTGGGGAAAGAGGCTAAGAGATTATTCTAACAGAACTACTCCCAAATGGAAACATGAAGACAGCAGAATGAAGGACTCCAATCCCTTTCTTCCCCTGCAAAAAAAAAAGAATATGACAGACATGATGAATAAAGTTATCACAGAATGCTTCTCCAGCCTCCCTGCCTTGAAATGCTGCTTTTTCCACTTCCTGGCTCAGTCTCCTCACTTGGAAAACAGTTAATAATACCACTTTGCAGGATTATTGTAATCATTGCCAATAATGTATGGAAAGTGCTGTGCATTTAGCAATTATTTTCTCAGTCTAGGGCAAATTAAACTCACTGAATGAATACTGTTAAGCTTTCTGTTGAAACATTTCAGTAAATATGTAAGCTCTTTAAAAGAACATTATTTCTATACTATCTAAAGTGATCTACAAACTCAATGCAATTCCTCTCAAAATTCCAGTAGCATTTTTCACAGAAATAAAAAAAATCCTAAAATTCATATGGAACTACAAAAAAAAGAACACCAAAAACAAAAATAAAAAAAACAAACAAAAAACAAATAGCCCAAGCAATCTTGAAAAAGAAGAACAGAGCTGGAAGCATTACACTTCCTGATTTCAAACTATATTACACAACTATAGTAATCAAAACAGTATGGTACTAGCATGAAAACAGATATATAAACCAATGGAACAAAATATAGGGTCCAGAAATAAACCTAAGCATATATTGTCATCAAGGGCACCAAGAATACCCAATGGGGAAAGGGTAGTCTCTTCAATAAATGATGTTGGGAAAACTGGATATCCACATTCAAAAAAAGAATAGGAACCCTATTTTACACCATTCAGAAAAATGAATTCGAAATGGATTAAAGACTTAAATATAAGACCTAAAACTATAAAACTCCTAGAAGAAAACAGGGAGAAAGCTTCATTGCATTGGTCGTAGCAATGATTTCTTGGATACAATACCAAAAGCATAGACAACAAAAGCAAAAATAAAAAAGTGGGACTACATTAAATTAAAATATTTTTGCACAGCTAAGAAATTGACAAAATGAAAAGTCAAAGTCAAGCTATAGAATTGAAGAAAATATTTGCAAACCACATATCTGATCGGGGTTTAATATACAAAAAAAAGCAAATAACTTGGTTAAAAAGTGGGCAAAGGGTTTGAATAGGCATTTTTCCAAAGCATACATACAAATGTCTAACAGGTTTATGAAGAGATGCTTAGGATCACTAATCATCAGGGCAATGTAATGCATGTCACATCACACCTGTTAGAAAGGTCATTATATATATATGATCCATATTAACAAGTGTTGGCAAGGAAGTTTAAAAATTGGAATCTTTGTGCACTGTTGGTGGGAATGAAAATGGTACAGCTAATATGAAAAACAGTATTGAAATTATTTAAAAAATTTTAAATAGAACTACCACATCATCCAGCAATCTCACATCTGAGTACTTATACAAAAGAATTTAAATCAGGATCTCGAAGAGATTTGCACTCTCATGTTCATTGAATCATTATTCACTATAGCCAAGAGGAAACAACCTAAGTGCCAATTGACCAACGAATGGAGAGAAAACACAGTACATACACAGAATGGAATATTATTCAACCTGTAAAAAAAAATACTGCCCTATGCTACAACATGGATGTACCTTGAGAACATAATGCTAAGTGAAATAAGCTAGTCACAAAAGGACAACCACTGCATGATTTCACTTATATGAGATATCTAAAGTAGTCAAATTGACAGGAACAGAAAGCAGAATGGTGGTTGCCAGGGACTGGTGAGAGGTGGAAATGGGTGCTGGTATTTCAGTCATACAAGATGGAAAAGTTCTAGAAATCCACTTGAACACATCGTGAATATAGTTAACAATACTATACACTTACAAATTTGTTAAGAGAGTAAATTTCATGTTACGTATCTTTTACTAAATTGAAAAAAATATATTTTCCTAGAGTAAGGATTCTGTAGCTAGTATCTATAAGCTTCGGTCCAAACTACATACAACATTGGGTGATCATGTGAGGCCTTCTAGGGGACGTAGTGCTTAGCTTTCACTAGAATTGCTATAACAGAGTCCTTAATTCAGAGAGGACTGGAAGCACTGCTATGAGGAATATTATATTCAAATTTCGGTTTACAAAAGGTCCATCTAAGGAAGTTTTAAAAAAAGTTCAGAGAAAGACTGATGTTTCAGGCTTCTTCCTCTTCAAAAGGCAAACTGATCAATATATTTTTAATGAAGAAGACTGTGAGGATTTTTTAAAATAAGGTATAAGTAAACAACTTGTTCTTTTCATAGTGGTTAGACATTTATATAATTTACGAAGTGATTCCCTTGATTAGTCTAGTACCCACCTGGCAACATGCATAGTTATTACAATATTATTGACTATATTCCCTATGCTATACTTTATATCCTTGTGACTATTTTGTAACTACATGAATAGACATTTCTCCAAAGAGGTTATACAGACTGTCAACAGACATATTGAAAAGATGCTCAAGGTCACTTATGGTCAGATAAATGCAAATTAAAACCACAATGAGATATTACCTCATACTTGTCAGAATGGCTATCATTAATAAGTCAACAAACAACAAGTGTTGGTGAGGTTGTGGGGAAAAGTGAACCTTCATGCACTATTGGTGGAATTGCAAATTGGTAAAGCCACTATGGAAAACAATATAGAAGTTCCTCCACTGCTTTATTTTTAACTGGTTAATCTCTATCATCAAGCCTTTGTTTGCACATGTACTACGTTTAGCCATTTGCCAGAAAGTAGTCACAAATTTTGCAAACTGTAGAGAAATTTAAGAAATCAAGTATCTCAGTCCCTTCAATTTACAGAAGGGGAAGTGATCTACTCAATATCACAGCAATTTAATGGCAGAACCAGCTTAGAATCCAGGCATTGCAAGTTCACTCAGTACCCCTTCTACTACATAATCATGCTCCCACTAACTGTAACTAACAGGAATGAGATCCTTGCTACTAGCAGTGATTTTTATCAGTAAACAATCAACATTATCCAGCCATGCAATGTTCAAAATGTCTACTTATGTGCCGTTTGAACCATAGGCTGAGTAATTTATGTTTTTCTGCTGTAAAAGGATAAATTGAAGATGAAAAGGATAAACTAAAGAGTGCAACAAGACATCAGCATGGAGTAAGTCTTGGAATGAAAGTAGATTGGTTAAAGGTTAGCTCAGTGTTTGCTTTCATAATAAGATTGTGAGGATTTTTACTTTTATTTATCAAAGTGTTTTCATATGCATTAGTTCATTTTAGTCTTCAACAGGCCTGAGATGTAGGTAGCTCAGGGCTTATTAGCTGAAGTTTACAGATGAAGAAAATGAGACTGAAAACAGTTCAGTGATTTGTTCAAGGTCACCCGTCTAGTTAGTGACAAGGCCAAGGCTCGCAAGAGTGTCTCCTGCTTCCAATCTTTTCCCTCTAGTCTAGTCATATATTTCTAGTAGACCTTGAGTGATGACTACATATTTTGTGAAGTAAACGTTACAGATTTCAATATGTTGAGACTGAAACTTGCTGAGTTCTTGCCAAGCAACAGGACATAGCAATCTTATCCCAAAAAGAAAAAATAAAAAAGCTGAGTTTCAAGATGGGAAAGAGCAAATGAATGTTATGCCACTGGTTGACACACAATTAAGAATCAACAAACTGAGATGCCATTTGCTCAAATTTTCTGCTTTCTAGTGACAGAGAGGAAATGGAAGCAGAGGATGAAAACCTTGTTTGCAGAAAGGTGACTGTGAAAGGAAGGGTGCTGCAATATGTTCCTTGCCAATGAGGAATAAGCTGCACAAGAAGAGGACAAGGGGCTGGACAGGCAAGAGAGAGTGGAAACATCTTGTTAATTCACAATTGAGTTGTCAAAACTTTCCCTGCTAGTGTGAGGCCCTTTAAAAACTCACTACCAGTATGTGGCTCCAGATAGGACACCTTATAGAGGAGTGGTAACTTGCTCAGGTCAAGACTGAGAAATCGACATAAGATTTCATAGCAAAATCAGTTTTGGAGACCATTGCTTTGGGTATTTGTGGTCTTTTGGGTGGTTTTGTGTGTGTGTGTTTGTTTAGTTTTGGTCTGTTCTAAAAGCCCAGCTCAGAAACTACACCCTCAAGCGTGAACAGATGGTCCAGAGATGTTGTGGGCCCTGCCTAAAGTTGATTTTTCCAAAAGGCGCAACATTGTTAGTTGACCAGCTTATCAATGGATGCTCTTTCCTGTACATTCGTAGGAGTGGAAACAATCCTTCTAGTCATAAAGTTCGCTGATTCCTGGCTTGGTCATCTCAATGGGGCACGTGCAAGGCCGTGCCAGAAACTCCAGATGACTGGAACATACAGAAGAAGCACAGTGCTACCTGTAGACGCCAGCGCTGAGCCTGGGTGTGGCAGAGCCCAGGCAAGGGGCATCCTCAAAGTGCTTCTTTATTTAAACTATGCTCTGGGGCAATGTTTCATAATGACCCCACACACCTAGAGTGTATGCACAGAGCAGCCTACACACACAGCCCCACTGTGACCACTGGCCTGCTTGCTTTACTTTCCATTCCTCTAGGCAAGGTCCACAATTAGCAGCCTTTATAACCTCCCCAGTTCCCGGTCCTCGGGACCTTCCGATGAAAAAGGCAGTCAGAGAAACATGAACGCACTGATCGGGAAACCAGCGTTTCAGCCCACTCCGCCGCATAGGCTAAGCACACTGATGACTTTCACCTCTCCTCGCCTTGGCTGGCTGAAGGGGCGGGGAACCCGGCAGTAAGAAGGAGGACCAAAGCGGGGGCCTGCTTGAATGAAACAATGTAACAATTGATGCGAGGCCTCGCCTCGCTCCCACTCCTCAGCGATCCTATAGGCGAGGTCCCAGTGACTGCCCCCTCCCCATTGCTCCGTTTTCTTGTCCATTAAACGCTATTCCCCCGCCTCTCCGTTCCTTTCTTTTCTTTTTTTCCCCGTCTCCTTTCCCCCACTCTCTCCCCCTTTCTCCAGCTCCGTGTCATTTCCTCCTTGCACTCGCTCGCGGCCCGAGCGTCTCCAGCCCGGGGAGTAGGCGGAGCAGGGCGGTGCAGGGTGGCGTAGCGCTGGAGGGCGATGGTGGCGGAGCTGCTGGGCGCGGAGGCAACGTAGCCGCAGCGGAAAAGGAGCCCCGTGGCGCCTGAGCCGGGCGGAGGATGGAGAACCGGCCTGGGTCCTTCCAGTACGTCCCGGTGCAGCTGCAAGGGGGCGCGCCTTGGGGCTTCACCCTTAAGGGGGGTCTGGAACACTGCGAACCGCTCACGGTGTCAAAGGTAAGAACTGGCGGCTCTGTCCCAGCGGTGCCCAACTTTGAATGGGCAAACGGGTGTACAGGCTGCCGCAGGACTGGGCCCTCAGACTAACTTTGAAACTTGGCCCGGGTTGGGGGTGAAAGTCCTCCTGTGGCGCATTAGCAGCACGGAGGGGTCTTGCCACCAGCCCAGGTCAGGCACTCCTTAAGGGTGGCGGAAGCACGGATGAGAGCACAGCTGGCTCGGCTCACACACTTGGGGGGCTATGGGGCAGCGTTTGCTCCCCCACGTCGGGCTGCTCCCCTCAGTTTTACTGAAGGAAGTGGTGGCTGGTGGGGGTTTCTCTTTAGAAGTTCCCGCGCTCCTGAGGGACTGTGAGGGATTTAAGGGAGAGGCAAGGCGGCTTGGCAGCTTTCTCAGCAGCGCTGGCCTTCTGTTGACCGGCGGGCGGTCCCACTGGGGCAGGTTGCAGGGCGAGGGTCTGGTGTGGGAACGTAGATGAGGCATTGGTGGCTTTCGTCAGCTTCACTTCCCACGGCCGGATGAGCGCACATCCATTCAGCTGGCGGGGCGTTGCTTCTGTCGCTTCAGCTTGGCCTTTCCCTCCCTCCTAAGTCCTGTCCCAGCGCCGGCGAGATTTCCTGCACGTTGAGAAGTGTGGAAGAAACTTTTGCGCCATGTAGCGCAGCTGTGCTGGAGCTGCCCCGCCGCCGCCGCCGCCGCCACCGCCGCCGCCGCCAGGGTTTGTTTGTTTTAGGAGGCTGTGATCTGCTGGAAGCCAAGTTACAGCTGAGGACCTGGGAGTGGATCTCTCCCAAGTGCTTCAGAAACCCCCAAGCGAGCCATTCCTTGTAGGGGTGAGGATGGGGGCCGCTGGGGCTGTTATTGGGAAGAGAAATTTGTAGGACAACTCACCTTGAGGCGACAGATTGCCAAGTAAACGAACTTCACATACTGTGTCTCATGTTTTTTTTTTTTTTAATTTCTCTTAGATGATCAACTCTGAAAAGCACTTCTAACCCGCTCAAATTTCTGTTGAGTTGTAGATGTGGGTTTGGGCTGGAGATAGAAAGAAGTGGCTTCTCACCAGGGAACCACTGTCACTATTTTTTGGCTTTTTAATGTGGGTCACATGTCAGCAGGGAGTAGTAATGTTTCTTACCCACCCCCCCCCCGCAGTAACCTGTGTTGCTTTCCACCTTGCATTGCAGCTGTTGGTTAATTTGTGGTGTAGGGGTCCTTCAGGCCTTGGGGCTAACACTCTTGGCAGTCCTGGGATGTTGCTGTGGAGTGTACCAATCAGTTGGGCAGTCTAAAGAATGCTGAGGCAAAATTTTGAAGAGCTGTGAGGGAAACCTGGGATATCTTTAGCTTCCCCAAACACCAGTCACCAGCCCAGATCTTCATCCAGCAGCCTCTTCCCCCATACCAGTCGTGTATTACTACCAGCCTGAGATGCCTTGGTCACCTACTGTCACACCCCCTCTTAAGGCACCTACCCTCCAGTATTCTCTTAAGGAAGTAAACTTTCTTTTTAAATCAAAAACACTCTCATACAACCCCTTTAGAGAGGGGAATCCTGGTCTTCAGAATTTCTTCTAATTAAACTCCTCTTCATTTTTCCACCAAGGTCACAACTGGCTATGCAGCCCTCCAAGGTCTGGCAGTTCCTCCCTTTTTCTTTTTACACCAACCACAGAATTTCTACCATGTGCCTAAAGAACCTGCCTTAGAGAGGTCATTTTTCACCTCTGCTCAAGGCTGACCCATCCTGAGAGCCACCACAGAGAGTGCTTGCTGTGATGGTGCTGGATTGTTTTGAAAGCTGGTAATAGCATAGCAGGAGGTGTTACTAAGTATGGGGAAGCCAGCAATTTGTGGTCTGGCTGGGGGATTATTTGAGGGTAGATGAGGGTTTCCTTGGCCAAGCTGCTGAGGAAGTGACTTGTGTGTTGAGAGCCAGGGTACCTTTTAATGATTCCCTTTCCAATGAATGTGCAGTTGACCCCTATTATATGAAGATTCATTATTACACACATTTGGAGATGCAGGGGGTAAAATAATTTCTCCCATTCCTCCCAAATAACTTGGATCCTTACAGTAAAAACCAGCTATATTTAACATGGTTAGCCCCAACATTATATAAAGGGGCAATAGTTTTTTTTTTCTTTCTTTTTTTTAAAGTGAAGTGGTTGCCTGATTTTTTTTTCTTGCCAGGACACTCTGTGGCACATTTCATTAATCCTCCTTTCCATTTTTCTACTTCAGTTTTGTTTCCCCTTATGCTTCAGAACAATACAACTTTCTTCTTGAAAATAGCCTCAGTCTATACACACTGGTGGAGATAGGATGGAAAGGTATAGAAAGAGAATTGCATTGGCAGATCTAAAACTTGGGTTCTAATCCTTGCTCTGCGACTCACTAGCTCTGGGATCCTGCGTACAGCACTTGCTTTCCCTGGGCTTAGGTGTCCACATGCCTACAATGAGGTTTAAGTGGGTGGTTTTAAAAAAGACTCTGATGGTCTAGTAGCCAATCCTTTATGCTTGCTCTGGTCCTTTTCTCCTCAGAAGGGTTGCAGACTGAGGAAGATGATGCTTTGTTCCATTCGCTTACATGGTTCCTGTTTATAGTGTGTTTCCACATCTCTTATTTCATTAGCCTCTTACAGCCACCCTGGGAGGCAGTCAGGAAAGTTTGTGGAGAAACTGATGGAAAAACTGAGGCACTGACACACTGAGTAGCTTCCCTAAGTCTCATATGGTGAGTCAGTAGTAGGCTCCAAGTCTATCACATTTTCTACTACTCGGAGAGTTTCTTGATTCTTCTAGTAGTACTGCAGTTTGTGAAGGGGCATGGGTCAATGACATTCAGGGATATATCAAGTCTTGGTAGCCTCCACCACAGTGACCCTTTCTAGTTCCGTAGTAGGTGAGGACTGGGTTGCAGATACTTCCTGATGGAGTCTGGGCTCAGGGAATAGGAGAGGACTATTTTGGTGACTCCAAATCACATGTGATAATCTCGAGTCAGGCAGAGATGGAGGAAAGATAGAAGAACCATAGTGGGAAATGGAGAAGCTCCTTTGGTGTCATGGGGAAAAAAGCGATTTAGGTCTGAGTGGTGTGGCATACATGCTTGGAGATAGCTTGTGGAAAGGGGAGGCATCTTGGGATTGGACAAATTTGAGAAAAGGTGATTACTTGGAAAAGAGTGCATGGAGCGTGAAAGTCTACTTCATCTTTGTCATGGGAGAACCTTTGGACCAAGGAATGATCAGGTTGGAGAAATCGATTCTTACCAGCTTCTGTGATTTCCCTAAATGTGGGGAATTCAGCTGCCTAAATTATGGAGACTGGTATAGTCTCCTCCTGACAATCAAGTGATAAAGAAAGAAGAAAAGTTTTTAAATAGCTACTGTTGATTATCCCAAGTGTTCATGGTGATTTCTAATTTCCCCATACATTGTTGTGTTCCCACAGAAGCATGGCCCACAAAGGAATTGGGCCCATGACCTTGACATTATTAATTCCTTTGGTTAATGTCTTATAATACCTCATTGACCCAGGGAGGCTGTCTGGATGAAGTGGGGATTCTCTTCTAATTAACTTTGTCTGTTTTGCTATTTAGCGGTACCCCTTTACAGTGAAGTTGGCTATGAAGTTGGCTCCCTGTGCTGGAAAAAAATTCTCTTTGGGGATGGGTAAGCTTTCCAAGGTTCTGGCATTACTAATTCTGCATGGAAAAGGTTTAAGAAATTCACATTGTATCCTTCTGAGAGAGAGAGACAGAGAGACAGAGAGACAGAGAGAGAGATGCCAAGCTATAGTGTAAAGTTCCTATACCCATTTTGTTATTGGAAATGTGCCCTGAGGTTGGCTGAGGGTGAAAACCAGTGTGGAGATGTAGGAAAAGGAATAGGAGGAAAATTGGGTAGGAGGATAAGACAGGGCAGAAGGAAAGTTCACCTTACATATTTGCCCTTTTCCTGGCCCATTTTTGGTGGCAGTCTCCATTTGGCACAGATGGAAGTGGGAGCTAGTTACTGCCTTGGAACAAAGTAGGGTGGAGTGGGAGAATACCCTAGAGGAGAAAGAAGCTTCATCTCCTCCACTTAGTGTGCACTGCTGCTGCTATATCATTTCCCCCCGCTATTTCATTTTACCCTCTCTATACCCAAGTCTCTATTTACAAAATGGGGTTAGACATACCTGCCCCATGTTTATCTTCAAAGATGACATGAGAATGAATTGGAGAAACAAACTCTAATACTGTTTACTGTCTTTAGCCTAGGAAAATGTCGGTTCATGTTATTTCAATTGTTCTTTTCCCATCACAACTGTGACCTTATTTCTAGAAGAAGCATATAAAGAGGCAATTGAGATTTCAAGAGGGCATGTGTAGAGTCATATTCAGGCTCTCTTAGGGCTGGCAGTAATTTGGTTATAAGTTTGAGTTCTTTTTGGGTGCGGAGGTCATTTTATATGAGAAATGATAGTTCCTTTGAAGCATTTTTAGCTGTGTTACACCCCCAGACCAGGGCTTGGCATTCACAAAGGGACCTTCATGGATGTGCTTCCTGAGAGCTTAGTCCAGCCTGCTTACTTACATGAATCTGTTCCTCATTTCTGTCTCTAAAATCAGCAAAGATGTCTACTGCCTCAGTTCCCTAACTGCTATCTTCTCTCAGAAAGTAGGTGTTTAGGGACATGAGGTAGGAATTCATCCAGAGAGATACAAAAGTTGGAGGGAGGTAGAGTGAGAAGGGCAGGTGGTATGCCTGGTAACCCTTGGCTGAGCTTCAGGTATGCACTACTTTTGGGCCCGCTGGGCTGTCATAATACACTTGGTAACCTGCTGATACCCGCACGTGTGCTCCCTGAAGTGAAAAAGGCCATGCCCATTAGAGAGTTTTCCCTCACTAAAACCTCAAAGACGATAATTCAATTCCAGCTAGAAGACACTTGAGCATTGTCCCCTAAAAAAGTTAAAATTATTTACCCCCTTGCTGCCCCCAACCTCCTTCCAGGAATTTTTTAAAGAGAAAAAGGGAGACATAGACTTGAGATTTGTGTTTTGGAGTGATTATCTGGAGGGAACATCACAGTTTCTAATTATGTTTCTTCAGAACCATTGGGTAAAAAGAGATGCTGACCCATCTGAGAAAAGTTAATGAAGAACAGCGAAGATTAAGTGAAAGGCTGCTCTCACTATCCCCCTCCACACACAAACACACAAAAAGGCAGACTCAACTCGGGGCTGCTAAACTATGCTGTTCTCGGAGGAGACCTAGAATCAGATTCTGAGTGAGGAGGGCCTTTTGGAAGTTACTTGGTCATAGACTTCACCAATTCATGAGCCTCCTGTGCAGTAGCCTTGAGCTTATTCTCCTGTGATCACCAAGAAGCTCCCTCCTTTATTAGCCAGTCCATTTCATTGATGGAAAGTTTTGACTGTGGATGGACAGCTTTTACTTAGGTTGAGCTGCAATAATTCTCCCTCTACCTGCATTCCTTGGATCCTAGCTATACCCTCTGGGACCACACAGAACAGGGTGCTTTCTATCTTGGGACAGCCTTTGGGAGGTCCAAAGACATAAACTATGTCTCCTTGTTTCACTTTTCTAAGCTAAAGAACCCTAGCTCTTTCAGCTGTTGTATATGGAATCTGAGATCCAGCCTCCTCTCCTGTTTTCTCCTACTACTTTGGATGAACTCCAAACTGTCCATGTGCCTCTTGAGTTATGGAACCCATAGCTGAAGACAGTAACTGAGGAGAATCTGATCAAAGTTGAGTAGGACGATTCTTTAAAAAATACAACTGAAAACCACTTTGGCTTTTTCTGGTATCTATGCTACATGAAGATCCTGTGTCAAGCAAAGCCTTTTAGCGGAGTTATCTGCGCTGCTGATAAGCTATACCTGCACAAGGCCTCTATGTAGGCATCTGGAGCAGCCACATAATAAATTTGAGAGGGATGTAGATCATCTCTTATTATTGATTTAGAATTGCCTGTATCCCAGGCTAGCCTTGGGGAAGGTGTTCTAGGGGAGATGAGAGAGGACTTAAGCCCCGACTTCAAGGATCATATGTGTTTATACAAAGTTGCAGAAAAGAAATTTGTGTAATAGAAGAAGGAAGAGGCATTTAATGAATAGTCAGAACTTTAGAACATCAGATTTTTTATTTTATTTTATTTTTTTCTCAACTGCTTGTTTGAAATTTGTAGAAGTAATTTCTCTAAATTTAATTTTCCCCTTCTGAGAAAAATAGACATCTCCGAGATTGAAGATACTGATCAAATGTGGCATATAAGCAGCCTCCAACTTACAAAGCCCCTGTTTAGGAATTTAGACACAGGAGTTTCTGTTCCCAATCCCTGTCAGATATTTATCTCCCTGCACATTGCCACTGGCACTGAATGCAAAAACTCCCGCTGTTACTGCCATCCCTGGGTTCTGAGATCTTCTTTCTGTACCTGGAATACCCACAAGAGTCACTCCTGCTGGAAGTCTTTCACCCACAGCCTCATCCCCCCATGTCCTCATATTTGCTAGTTTGTCACTTGAGCAGAGCAAATAATACCTTTTCTTGCTACTAAAGCCCTGATCAGGGAGTGTATTAGAGTGGACTTAATCCTCATTATTGCTGAAGGATGAGGGGCCTGGAGAAGAGAGTGTCTAGGACACATGTCTCACCGACACAATATTATTGACAGTGGCTAGCTTCTGAACAGTTTTGGAAAGGCCTATTTAATCCATGGTGTATGGCTGATAAAATTATAACTTATAATGTTCTATCTATAGGAAATTGTATCAAAGCTCCAAGTTGCTTATTTACAAAAAGTATTCTTAGACAACAGTCCATTTATAAGTTAGGGACAAGTGCTCCAGATATCTCTGGATGGGTTTAGGGTCTCTACTAATATCAATGCCCAAGATACTCATACCCTTGAGTGTGTGTGCACACTCAGTGTATGCACAGCTAAATTTCTGAAATTGTACCCAAGGTTCACCTGATTTATCTTATTGTCAGCAAGTGACCCTTTTATATTACTTATGTTGGTGCTTAGATCACTTTCAGCTTCTGTAGAACTAATATTTTGTCTCTTGGTGCTCCCCTGAAATACCTCCTTCAGACACATGTTAATTAAGTCATTAATGAAAAAGTTATATTTTTACTAGCTAAAGTCTGTGTTCCAAGAACTAGGATGGGGTAGAGGTTTGTCTCCTTATACCCCTTAACCCCATCAAGTGTAAATAGGCCAAGTGGAAAGATCAGTTTAGTCATTGGTTTTGCAAGGGAAGACCCATTCTGTCTCACAACACACTGGCATTTTTGCTTGGGCACAAAGCCATTCTTGTTGGTCACTGAAGTTGCAAGGATCAAGATGACTTGGTTTCTCCATGTAACTAACGCCACCCCTTTGACTTCACCTCTACTCCCTCCTCTTATAGTGTGAGTCTGTGACTATGCCATGTCACAGAGTGAGCACTGCCTAGTAGCAACAGAGACACATTTTCCATGCATCCAGGCTGCCCTTCTTTCATGTCTGGTCTTTAATTCCCAGCCCGCACTAATCAGTACCAGTTACTTGAGGCCTGCATTGTGGACTGTCACATTCTAGTGCCATTGCTTCTTTGTTCATGCATTGACTGTCCTGCCTTGTCCAAAACTCAACTTTTTATCTTCTTTGTTCACAATGGGCCCTTCTAGTCTACTGTATCAGCTTAGTCCCTCTTGGCTCAGCCATGCTTCTGGTGCGGGGGGTGGAGGAGGGGGTGAGAGAAGTTCATAGAGTTAAGGTTGATAAAGTTTGAAAACACCCAGCAAAGTGATAGCCGGATTAGGGGAAATTTTCTCATACTGTGTCTCTTTCTATCCTGTTTCAGTGGAGGACAGAACCTTTGTCACATTCTTGATACTCTCTTATCATCTTTCTGAGTAATCTTGGCATTCACCTCTCTGTACCCTCCTGTTTCTTCTCAGACTCTCCATGGGGCAAGCTTCTGCTTTATTGAAGGGTCACTAAGGGCTTCAGGATCCTTGCTTGGTCTAGGCTGTGGAAGTGTGTAGGTTGACCGACAGAAGGCAGGTCTTATAGTGCTTTGCTTTTCTCCACACTACTACTTCCTATCTTTCCAGAAGTGGCCGTTTCCCGGTATGTTCTCAGGGATGGCATGCAGCATGATCTGTTAAATTTCAATCTTCTTTTAATGTTACATCTGTGAGGAATGTGGGAGGTGGGACTAATTTGACAGGATCAAGGGTTAAGCTCAGTGATGGACAGACCCTTTATGGTGTCTTTTGGCCCCCACTCTCATGCCACTCTGCAGATTCCCAGCTGTATGGTCGTCTCTCTTCCTAAGCCTCTGGCAGGGAACTTTTGAATGGTTCTCCTGTACTGTCTTTCATGGTCCATCAGAAATTGATTTTTCTTTTGGAGGAGGGGGTTGGGAGAGAGATGAGGTAGAACTGGAAGTAAATCTGGTTCAACTAGTTATTCTGGAAATAGATTAGAGTCTCATGGCTGTAGCCCCAGCTTTGCTTATAAGAAGATGACAGGTTAAACCCTTGTCTTTGTTGGGCTGTCTCCCTGTTTTCCATTTCTTTGCGTTTGATGTAAGTAAAAGCTCCTATGAAAACTTCTGGAAGTAGGAAACTTTTGATGGCATCTTATGTAACTGAGATAATGAGTGATGACATCTTGGAGTCTCAGGGGTGAGTAAGTATCAGGTCTTGACTCTCATGTTCTTTGGAGGAAATAACTTTGGAGCTCTGTGTTAAGTTAAATTTGCAATCAGGGAGTATCAAGAAAACAGGCTGAAAAGTAGACTAGGCAAGGACCTGATACTCCACTTGTGTAGATGTGCCTCGCTGGGTGGGTACAATGTAGTTTGGTTGAATCTCAGCAACTTCTTGAACCCAAAGTGTCATTAAGACCAAGATATGATGGGATAGAAGAGGTATTAGACCTGCTATGTGGAAAATACTGTTGCTCCTAGGTGTTTTACGTATATATTCATTTAATTTTTACAGTAACTCTTTGATGTAGATAATGATGTCTCTATTGTACAAACGAGAGGACTGAGGCTCAAGAAAAGTTAATTAACATTACACAGTAAGTTACACAGTAAGTGGAAGAGGTGACATTCAAATGTACTTCTGTCTGACTCCAAATCACAGGCTCTTTCTGTAATATCATGTTTTCATAGGTGAAGGGAATAAATAGAGAGAAAAATAACTGGATAAGAATATGGGAGGAAAAAACGAGATGGAGAAATGGGAGAAAAATGAGAGATGGGAAAGGAGGGAGGGAGATTGGTATTGAGAATTGTAATTTAGTGCAAAAACTGGTAATATTGCCAACATATCCCTCAGGAGTCAAAGGAAAAGTTTTGATTTGTTTTAAATCTCAAATCGCTTTGCCAATCATTATTTATGTATCATTGGGCAAGTCATTTCCTTTTCTATGTCTGAATTTACTTATTTGCAAAATAAAAAATTATAAAACTTGTACTTTTTTCTGATAGGGAGGGAGATTTTTATCCTTTATCTCATATAAATACTTGATGTGTATGTGATTTAAGAAAGAAAAAGCATTCTACAGGTGTCCCTTATTAAACAGCAATTCTCTTAAGAGAATTTTGAACTTAAAATATGAAGTTTCTAAAGTTACCAACTCACTGAGAGTTGTATGAAATGGCAGGACACCTTTAATCTGAAGTCTGCTGCTGCTACAAGTTAGAAGACCAGACATAATTTCTGGCTAATGTCTAAACAGCCAGTAATTTGAAAGGCTATACTAAACCTTGTTTGGCTCCTACCTAAGAGCTCTCAATTAAACTTCTGATCGACCAATCAGTTAACATGCCAGTCAACACATATTTGTGGAGCACTTTGTAAAGTGCCTAATTCTAGAGATTTCAAGAGATAGCCACCATAGAAGATCTGTTCCCTGGAAATGACAGTTTTGTTGAAGATAGGCACTATTGCAAGCCCAGGAAACAAAAACCTTGAAGTTCTGAAACCATGGGGTAGGATCTAAGAACAACATCTATTCAGTGAAAAGAGATGCCATTATAGGCTGATATGATTGGGTAGCTTTTTGTAAAAATAAAGAAGAACTAAAACTAGGCCTGAGGGATCTATAGGATATAGGTAGATTGGAGAAGAAGAAAGACATTCATTCCGGTTAATGCAAGTGCTTCATGTCCTAAACACAAAGACAGGAGACTGAGGCCAGTTGGTTCACCCCATAGTGAACTAGCAGTATGAGCTCCCTGAGGGCAGGGGATATGTTATTTTTCATTTATTCGTTAATTCATGCACTAACTTATTAAGTGTCTGTGCTAGGATCTGAGCTATTCTTCCTAAGGCCTATGAAATGAACACAGAGGTCCATAAATTATGATTGTATTTGTTTTCTAACAAATACTGTCATAGTGAATATCCTGGACTAGGCACTAGTTTTTAAAACACATTAACTTATTTTAAGCCCATTTTACAGATGAGAAGAATTGAGGCATAGAGCGGTTAAGTAACTTGCCCAATGTCACATTGCATGTGTGGCTGGGTAAATGAATCAATGAATATCTGCTTGATTGTTACAAAGTAGTGAAATACAAAAGTGAATGGCTTTGAGCCAGTTATTTTGATGAACCCAGAAAACTGGGCTATAGAATGGCTTCAGGTTGGGAGTAAGTAGCCATTTTGTTGTCTTGGAGAATTAGAGTTAATATATTAAAAATGAAGCTCCTAGCATAGTACCAGCTACATAAGTGCTTCCATGAGGAAAGACCTGAACTGAACAATAGCAGGGAGCATTTTGAGGGAATCAGTCATCTTGACAATGTGCCGATGTTGTTATGCATTAGCATGTTACCAGATGTTAGTAGTAATGCACACCATTCGGACTGGGAAAAATGAAGGAGAGGTAGGAATTAGAGGCAAAGCCAACATTTCTAATTTAAAAGGTTCTAAGTGGTTATGGAGATTTGGAGGGCTAACCAGTTGTTGTTTAGTTTTGGATTTTCTGAGACTGAGGTGTCTGTAGGACAATCAAGTTAAGAAGTCCCATAGGTAGTTCAAAAAAATGATTTGTTTACTTAAGGCCACTGATCAGTTAAGACAACAAATCATTATTTTAGGAACATAATAGTTAACATAGACAATTTATTATTCTGCTGATTGTTGTGGAAATTAGGTAGGTGCCAGGTAATCTCGGGCCCCAACAGACATTGGAACAGGCCTGCATGGTTATTTAATGGGCCTTTCTGGTCGTAGCTTGGTCTGGCTAGCTCCTTCAATCTGCACGATACTTAGTCACCTCAGGTATTAGTGACTGAAGTTCTTTTTGACTTAGTACTTTGAAGTGATATGAAAGTCCAAAAATTAAACAAAAAAATAGAAGAAACTGTCAAAAGGCCAAACTTCAGACATGAAGTTTGAAATGTTAAAATGTTCTAGGCTGTGAATAATAATAATAAAAAAAAGACCTCAGTTGATTTGCCAAGATGTTGGATTGTTTTCTCTATGTGAAAAACACACTGTGGAGGCTTGGAAAACAAACCTCAAACCACTGGAGTTTCAACTCTGTATTGCATGTTTGTTATTAGCAGTTTGATACTCTTTGTATAGTATAGTATTATTAATCTGTGAATATCATTGTTATTATTTACGATTGCATTGGTTCTTAAATGTGACTTTTGAAAAAGCACTGTTGAACTTGCAAGTATTATTTAGTTGCCTTCAGGAGTGTCTTCACCAAACTCTCACCCTGGTTTTTATATTAAAATAAGGAAGGGGAAATAAGAATTTACTTTATAAATTCATTTGTTGCAAGTTTGGGTGGAAAACATTGCTTTATTATTAAGAGACTTTTGCAAATTTGGAGTGATTACTTGACCCAAACCCCAGCTCTGATGCCTTTCATATTTATGTGTAATTCTCAGAAAAGGCTACTTTGTGTGCAGAAGGGCCTGGCAATCCCTCCTACCCCCATCCTTCTTAGATTTGATTTCTAGATTCATTACTTCATTTTTGCAGCATCACCTGCTTTTCTGCATGGTGAAAAACTAAAATTCAGAAAGTTTTAAAGATGCTGCTGCTAGGGAACTTGCGATACAGACCTGAAACTCCAGTGGTTTGAGGTTTGCTTCCCAAGCCTCCACATTCACTCCCTCCCTACCTTCTGGTAGACAAAACTTACTTCTTGCTAAAAGGCTAATGGGCACTTCTGACAAGGTGAAATAGCTTGTAATTTATATTTGAAATTGATTTGACTATCTAGCTACTGGGGGTATTTTTGTGAAAAAAACTACCCAAATGCTCTGGCTTTTATAAATCAGCTTGCTAACTTCTCTCTGCTGTGTGAGTCACGCCTGATGGGAGGACAAGACTCTCTCCCTCTGGACATAAAGTGTTAAATAATTACTTTTCATGTTTTTTTCTGTGCCATTGGCTGGAGAAATGTGTAGTGTTCTGAAACCTGCCCAGACCCTGTACATACTGTATCTGCTTAAGGAAAGTTTTGGCTCTTAGCTCTTCTCAGCTGCATTAGGGTTCAGGTTACATCCCTCTCCCTTTCCAGCCACTAATAAAAGTCAAAGAATTAAGGATCAGGGAGAGTTAATTCCCACTGAGGCCCTTCCAGCTCTCATCCCTGCTTCTTGGTTGGATCCCTATTTTAAGGTTGAGCTCTAGTATAAGTCTATAAGTGACAGTGATCTGGAACAGGCCCCAGAGAAGCACACGACAACCAGGTTGTGCCCTATGCTGGCAGTTCTCTGTCTCTGTCTCCCTCTCTCTCTCCCTCTCCCTTTCCCCCTCCCCACCCTCCCTCTCCCTCTCCTCCTGCTCCTTTCTGTTGACATGTTAGGAAAGGCCAGTGACCATAGGGAACAAATCAACTGATGCTATTACAGAAATGGAAATGATATATCATTGTGCTTCTCTTCTAAATGGGAAGATTTGGATGAAGTTTCTACTTTTTTTAAAGCCCCTGACCAACTTCAGTACAACATTAGGAGTCTCATGCAGAATAAGAAATATCATTGATATCTCACCTAGCTTAAAAGAGATGTAAAGTAATGAGCTCTGAGCAAGTGAGCTCAAGACAGAGGGTAGCTCTGAAGGAGGTTCTTGCAGGAGGTGGGACAGGTAAGAAGAAGCTTTCTTCTGGAACAACTACACTACTGTAGTGGCCTCCTGAATGGATTCCCTCCCTTTGATCATCCCCTCCTCTCCCACTTAAGATTATTGAATGACTCTCTGCTACCTGTGGGATAGAGCCCAAACTACTTTAGCTTGGCATATGGACTATTCTCCATGTGGCTGTAGTCTTACTTTCTAGAACTCCTTCGAGGACCTATGGGTTCTCAGGCAGAATAATTTTCTTTCTGCCCCCAAACACACCTGCAAAATGTGAACTCCAAATTTCCCATTCTGATGTTCTTTGAGTGGCTCAGCTTCACACTACATACTTGGAAGGCCTTCTCATCTCTTTTCTTCCCCATCCAGTTGTGCCTAAACTTTAAGCTCTAGCTCTAAGCCTCAAGGGCATCATCTCAGTATCTCCTGATAGAAGTAATCTCTCCCTTTTTGAATGCAGTTCTGATTTTCTAGTAGAAATCTTTGGATTCTTTGGCTGCCTTGTGTTTGGCTTGCTGAACCAAAATCTTCTAGAGTTCAATGACTGTCTTCACCACCCTCTGCACAGAGCACAGAATGCACTCTCCATAATGTTTGGTTGAAGAAGTCAAGCAAAAAATTTGTACTCAGTAATTGGTCATTTCTGTCTTTCCAATCCCAAATTAGAAATAGGATATGACTTGAAGAGCTAGATATACTATCCAAGTTTTCCAGTCTTTCTGTGACACCTAGTAAGTGGAGTGAGCCTTGAATCACACACACACACACACACACACACACACACATACACACACATGTGAGCTAGAGACAGAGGGAACACATAGAAGGAAACAGTTGCCTGGGCAGAAGATCTTAGAGGGATCTTAGATACAACACTGGATGAGAGGGGAGATGTCAGAAAGGAGGATGGGGGTAGTTACCTGCTTTCCCCAGAGCAACCTGGAGTTTGGTTTTGGAACAGTTTGGTTTCTTGCTTCTGCAGCTCATGTGCGTGAACTGTGTTCTTGAGGCTTGTATGTGGGAGAGGCCTGCTGGCTGATGATTACAGCATTCCCCTTGCTGTTGGGAAGGGTTGCTGAGAGACAACAACAGCCACCCATCTTGTTGCTGTGTTCAGGGAGGGTATAGTGTGAGCGTTCAGCCTGACTCAAGATTTTTCACTACTTCAGCTGAAAGGAGGTAGCTTTATGTGAATATATATATTGTGTGTGTGTGTGTATGTGTGTGTTTTCACTTTTGCTTAAGCAAGTCCTAACGTGTTCTGTCTGACTAGTCTTAGATGTGAGTCACCGTCTGGTATTTATACCCAATGCCTTCAGTGTCCTCATTATTTGACCATGACATTCCTTTTCTCACTATTTTACTCAAAGCTGAGAATGCTGAGAAGGGCCAGAAAGAATCATCTCTGTCTTCCTTCCTAATGGAGTCTAATCTAAGTGGTGGATAATTGACTCTGGAGGTCAATTAGGTTATGTCAGGGCACTAAAGGAAACAGATTGAAACTCACAGTGGCAGTACTGTGACAGTTTAAAAGACACACTGTGGGGACTTTTCTTAGTTTGTTCCTGTCCAGACTACTGCTGGAGAGTTTGTCTCACTGCAGCTAACTTTAGGAACAGGCCTCAAAAGGGATGCCAGGAACTGTTTGTCCTTATTAGGATCACATAGTAAGTTTGAAAGGAGTACAGACAATCTGAGAAAGTCTTAGAGGACATACTTCAGCCTTTGCAGGTATTATTGGGAGAAGCAGAGACTGTTAGCTTGCTTCTTACTTCTGTTCCTATTAATGTCCTTCTAAAGTTGAAAATTTTGTCTTGGGCATGCTTCTAGAGTGTGGAAATGGTAAACCCCATCAGGGCCACTGTTATCAAAGGAAAAGAGCCTCAGAGAGGAAGGACATGACTTCTAGCATGGTCATTTGGAGGCCAGGCAGCCAGTAAATCATTTGAGAATGAATTAAAAGTTCAAAGGGCAGGAGGGAATTCTTTGGCTGACCTTATAGGTGCTTGAAAAATCAAAGGGATAACTAATGTGCTTTTATTTTTTTTTTGAGGGCTATTTCGAAGGGCCAACAGGATGGAAGTGCACAGTAGGAAATTGGCATTGCTGCTTTCATGTGCTTGGGAGCCTTACCTCTGGACCAGGGATGATCAAAGTTACTATTAATTAAATGCCAGTTATGTTCTAGGAACTCTATATGTACAATCTCTGATCTTCTCATCGCTACTGTAAATTAAGTGATATTATTCCTATTTTACAGATGAAACAAGAAAAAAAACTGGGCTTAGAGAAGCTAGACAACACTTTCAAACTAACAAAATCAGTAAATAAGTGGTAGAGCTATGATGTGAATCCAGGTCTGCCTAACCCCAAATCCTATGCTTGTCCCCCCATACTTCGGAATTTTGTTGGAAAGATCCCCTTTTTTGCCTCATGATCTCTTTTTAAATACCAATATTAACTATTCCTGACCACATTCAGTGTGCCATAGCATTGGTAAAAAGTGGGTCACACAGACCCATCATTCCCAAGCTTTCCTGAAAAATTGCTAAATATGCAAATTAGACTCTCAGGATTAAATAATATAATGTATGAGAGGTTCTTAGTAGTATCCCTCTTCTAAGATATGGAAATTGAGGCTAAGAGGGCTAAGTAACTTTCCAAAATTCATTGGAACAATAAGTGGCAAGGTTGTAGTCAAAATTCAGTTCATTGGATTTTAGAGTGCCTGTTCTCAGTGACCCTGTTGCTTTTCAGACTGGGATGGGGGGAGCAATAAACAAAAAACTCAACTTGACCCTCTTGGCCCCTACAAACCTACCCATCTCAAATGCCCTTTTTGCTGTTTTGTTAAGTGTGTAGTGGTCTCCCTTCTCCCCTTCCCTCCCTTCTCCTTTTCCTAATACTATTTGTTTAAATTTTTGTTTGGGGGATAGGCGATAAATGTTCATGGAACAAAATTAAGTAATGGTATATATTATTTAATAAATTATGTATAATGGTATATATTTAAAGTGTACAATGTGATGATTTGATACATGTATACTTATTTGGTGAGAACCCTTAAGAACTACTCTCTTAGCAAATTTCAAGTATACAATACAGTATTATTAACTATAGTCACCATCCTGTACATTAGATCCTCAGAATTTTTTCATCTTATAACCAAAAGTTGGAAACCTGTGACCAACATCTTCCATTTCACTGACCCCTAGCTCCTGTCAACCATCATTCTACTCTTGATTTCTATGAGTTTGGACTTTTCTAATTTTTTTTTTTATTTCACATGTAAGTATACCATACAGTATTTGTCTTTCTCTGTCTGGTTTATTTCACTTAGCATAGTGCTCTCCAGGTTCATGTTATCGATGACAGGATTTCCTTCTTTTTATGGCTGAATAATATTCTACTGTATGTGATATATATATATATATATATATATATATATACACACACACATATATATATATAAAAATATAGAGATAGAGAGAGATATATATTTATATCTGTATCTACATATCTTTTCCATTCATCATCTATAAGTGGATACTTGGGTTGTTTCCATTTATTGGCTATCAAGAACATGGGAGTGCATATATTTCCATGACATACTGATTTCACTTCCTTCAGATATATTCCCAGAAGTAGGATTTGTTGGATCAAATGGTAGTTAAATTTTTACATTTTCCAGGAATGTTCATACTATTTTCCATAATGGCTATACCAATTTTCATTCCTATGAACAGTATACAAGAGTTCCCTTTTCTCAACATCTTTGCCAACATTTGTTACCTCTTGCCTTCTTGATAATAGCCATCCTAACAGATGTGAGGTGATATCTCATAGTGGTTTTGATTTGCACTCCCTAATGATTAAATGTTGAACACCTTTTCATATACCTGTTGGTCATTTGTATATTCAGGTTCTTTCCTATTTTTTTTGTCTTTGTGGAAATATAATAGACAATTAGTTGCTTGTATTTACATTGTACAAATCAGTGAGTTTACTTTTCCACTTATAGTTGGCATACAGTAACATGCCAGTTTCAGTTGAATAGCAGAGTGATCAGAGATCCATATAACTCGTAAAGTGATCACACCACTAAATCTAGTACTCTTCTTCCCCCTTACATATTTATTACAACATTATTAACCATCTTCCACATGCAACACTCATCATCTCCATGTCTATTCAGTAACTGCCATTTGTACATCTTAACCCTTTTGGCTTTTTTTTACCACCCCCTAACCCCACTCCCAACTATTATCCCTCTAAATATTCTCTGTATCTATGAGTTTATTTCCACTTTTGTTGTCGTCGTGATTTTTTTCTATAGATTCCACATGCACATGAAATCATTTTATATTTGTCTTCCTCTATCCGACCCATTTCATTCAGCAGAATACCTTCTAGGTCCATTAAGGCAATATCTTTTTCCATTCCCTTCCTTTTAGTCTGTGTGTGTCTTTTAATCTGAAGTGAGTCTCTTGTAGGCGGCATATGTAGGGGTCTTGTTTTCTTATCCATTCAGCCACTCTGTCCTTTGGTTGGAGCACTTAAATCTTTTCCATTTGAGGTACTTGTTATTACCATTCTTTATTTCTGTTTTTGATACATGTTTTTCTTCTTAAATAAGTCCCTCCAACATTTCCTGTAATACTGGCTTGGTGGTGATAAATTCCTTTAGCTTATTTTTGTCTGGGAAGTTCTTTATCTGTCTTTCAACTCTAAATGACAGCTTTGCTTGATAAAGTTTTCTTCATTGTAGATCCTGGGTTTTTATCATGTTGAATATTTTGTGCCAAGTCCTTCTGTCCTGCATAGTTTCTTTTGCTAAATCAGCTGCCAGTGTTATGAGTGCTCCCTTATAGGTAACTAATTGCTTTTCTTTTGCCTTGTGGTTCACAGAGGGTAGTGGGTGGGGGACGATGGGGGAGGTAGACGGCGTAAGTGGATCAAATATGTAGTGACAGAAAGAAATCTAACTATGGAGGTGAACACACAGTGTAAAATATATATATATATATATATATATATATATATATATATACATACACATACACACGCACACACACACACCTTACTGTTAAAGTGTTAAAGTGTACAGCTGAAACTTGTTGGATTTTGTTAACCAATGTCACCATAATAAATGAATGAATGAAATGTAATTTACTTAAAAAAAAGCCACACCAGAAACCAAGACCAGCTGCCTCCAGTATGAGTCTAGGAGCTGCTCAGTAACGATCACCTGAGTCACTGAGAATACACTTGGATGTGGCTTGGGTGGAGCAGTGAGTTGGGGAGGCAGAGTTTCAGGGAATCCTCTGGGCGGACAGACCTCCATTACCCAGTTTGATGAGGTCTCCGCTATGGCAGCGCTGGTTGCCAGGACTGGGATGGGGGAGGATTCAACAGAGGAATGATGGATACTGCCGGCATTTCTGTACAGAGTGAGTCTTGCCTCGGCCCTCACTATGACAACTCAGTGTCCCCCTATAAGTCCCCGATGCTCCCTGCGCAGCCTAACCTGCAGTGGTGCTCAGAGTGAAGAGGTCTGTTACCATAGAAGTCTGCTTGTGGACATGGTCCCTTTAAGAGGCATCTGCAGCCGCGTAGCCTCTGTCCAACTCAGCTGCTCGGGACCTGGCAGACTCGCACCCCATCCTATCTTCTTCCTTTGCAGGGTGATTTCTTAGATTTCTCCCTAGTTTTATGGCTTGTTCAGCTAGATCCCAGGCAATTTTTCCTTGCTGTTTGCTCCTTGTTTATGTCACAAATTTGGTCGCCAGAGGGATGAACAGAGCCTGTATCATCTACACCATTTTTTTCCTTCCTCTCCCTTTGCCCATTTTTAATTGGGATATTTGTTTGTTTGTTTTGCTATTGAATTGTAGGAGTTCCTTATATATTTTGTATATTAAGCCCTTATCAGATATATTGTTTGCGAATATTTTCTCCTATTTTGTAGGTTGCTTTTTCACTCTGTTCATTGTTTCCTTTGTTGTGGAGAAGCTTTTTAGTTTATTGTAGTCCCAGTTGTTTAGTTTTATTTTGGTCACCTGTGCTTTTGGTGTCCTATCCAAGAAATCATTTCCGAGACCAACATCATGAAACTTTCCCCCTGTTTTCTTCTAGGAGTTTTACGGTTTTAGGTCTTACATAGAAGTCTTTAATCCATTTCAAGTTTATTTTTGTGTGTGGTGTGATTAGGGGTCTAGCTTCATTCATTTACATGAGGATATCTAGTTTTCTCAACAGCATTTGTGGATGAGACTGTTTTTTTTTCTCATTGTATGTTCATTGCTCCCTTTTCAATGATTAGTGGACTATATATGCTTGGCTTATTTCTGGACCCTCTATTCTGTTCTATTGGTCCACATTTTTATGCCAGTATCATACTATTTTGATTACTCTAGCTTTGTAATATAGTCTGAAGTCAAGAAGCATAATGCCTCCAGCTATGTTCTTTTTCAAGATTGCTTTGGCTATCCATGGTCTTTTTTGGTTCTTTATGAAATTTAGCATTTTTTTATATTTCTGGGAAAAATGCCATTGGAATTTTCATAGAGATTGCATTGAATCTGTAGATTGCTTTTAGCAGTACAGACATTTTTGCAATATTAGTTCTTACAATTTAAGAACACAGGGTATTTGTCCAGTTATTTGTGTCTTCAATGTCTTTCATCAACATCTTATAGTTTTCAGTGTACAGGTTTTTCACTCCCTTGGTTAAATTTATTCCCAAGTATTTTATTGTTTGTGATGCTACTGTAAATGGGATTGCGTTCTTAATTTCTTTTTCAGATAGTTTGTTGTTAGCATAGAAATGCAAGTGAATTTTGTATGTTGATTTTGTATCCTGAAACTTTACTAAATTCTTTTATTCTAACAATATTGTGGTTGAGTCTTTAGGGTTTTCTATAGATGAGATCATGTCTTCTGCAAACAGACAATTTTACTTTTTCATGTCCAATTTGGATGTCTTTTTTTTTCCCTTTTTCTTGCCCAATATCTCTGGCTAGGACTTCCAGTACTGTGTTGAATAGAAGTCTCAAAAGAGTGGGCTTCTTTGTCATGTTATTGATCTTAGAGAAAAAGCTATTAGCTTAATATTGATTACTTTACACCTTCCCTCTCCCTTGCCCTTAACATTTGTTGCTATGCTATCTACAAACTTATATGAATTTTGCTTTTTTACATAGTTGGATGGATAGGCAGATACTTTACCACTCAACTTAAAGGTTGTGAATTTTAGTGTGTGTGAGTGGGGGGGGAGGGGGAGGGAGGAAAAGGTGGGGATGGTGGTGTTCATGTGGTGGGGGGTTGGAGTATAAAGGTTCCTTGTATTCTGTGCTAAGAAAGCCCCTTTAAAAAGGCCCTTTAAAATATCTTACAGAACTTCCTCCCTTTTTCTCTCCTTCCTCCCCTCTTCTCTGTCTATTCCCTCCCTTCTTTTGGTAGTAATTGTGGTTTCCCATTTGTATTTTGTAAATGATTTCCATCTGAAGTTTCTGAGCTTTCTGTATGAGTGAGATATGCTTATTTAGCATGTTAGACAAGACCATGATTTACTACCCAGACAGACAGACTAATTCAATACGTAACACGTTCTCTGAAGGATCATGATACTGTTGCTAATTCCCTGTGTGTACCAATTTAATTACGCTTCAGAAGTCAGAAAAATTTAAGTAGTTCCAGTTGCAGTGTTCCAGTTCACTAAGCATTAACTGTAAATCACTAGTGGGTACTTTAAAAAAGTCTGTTGATGGATCAACTGGTATTTTACATGAGTATAAGCCTAACTACCTAAGGGTCTCAAAGTTGATTTTGCAAAGTAAAAAAAAATGTGCTCTTGATTTCTCTCTCTCTCTGGTCCCATAATATATTTGTCAACCATCACCCTATCCTGTATACCTTTCACAGGGCCCTCTTTTCTTTTTCCTTCATATATTTCATCAGACTCTTTAAGGGAGTCATAGACTGGTTGTGATTATTACTGAAACATTTGGGAACCACATCTTATTTTTTTCTTCTAGTTTTCTGAATAATGGTTATGTCTTCTTAAATGATTTTTTAAAAAGACTTGTTTTTAACTATTGTAAAACTTATTACCAGGTAGCCTTGTTTTAATTTCATCATTCAATAAAGCCAAAGTTAATAATCCTTTTTTCTTTCAGCTAACACCTGAAATCTGTTCTACAGGAGAGTGATACTAGTTACTTCTATATATATTAGTGTGCAGCCTTTATGACCCCTTATTGTTTTTACTAACAATCTTCTGGACTAGAAGGGTCTGGGAGTCATTATTTAGTCTCTTTTTCCAGAATGAATTGTGCATACTGTGTAAAGTTGACTACAAAGTAAGGATAATGATGTTATTTGAGAAATCAGTACTTATTTTACAAGTATATTCGCTATGGTGTTGAGGCAAAGTTGACTTGATTTTATATTTTACAACTTTATTTAAGTATAATTGATGCATAATAAATTATACATGTATAAATACATATACAACTTGATGAGTTTTTACAATGCCCATGAAACCATGACCACAATAAACATGATAAACATGTCCGCCACCCCCCAAAGTTTCTTTGTACACCTTTGTAATTCATCTCCACAACCTCTAAGTAATCACTGATCTGCATTCTATCACTATAGATTAGTTCACATTTTCTAGAATTTTATATCAATAGAATCATATAGTATGTATTTTTGTCTACCTTCATTCACTCAGCATAAATATTTTCACAATTTTCCATATTTTTGCGTGTATCAACTCTTTGTTTCTTTTCATTGCTGAGTAATATTCCATTGCATGGATGTACCATAATTTACTTTTCCATTTACTCGTTGTTGAACATTGGGATTGTTTCCAGCTATTATGAATAGGGCTATTGTGAATAAAGTTGCTATGAACATTTATGTATAAGTCTTTGTGTGAACATAGTTTCATTTCTCTTGGTTAAATCTACAAGTGGAATGACTAAATCATGTGGTAGGTATATCTTTATCATTTAAAAAAGTTGCCAAATTATTTTCCAGAATGATTGTAAATATCTTAAACCAGAAATATAAGAAAGTTTCATTCCTCCACAACCTTACCTGATTTATTATGGCCAGGTTTTTGTTTTTGTTTTTAATCTTAGCCATTCTAGTAGGTTGTGTATTGGGATATCTTTATAGTTTCAATTTATAGTTTTCTAATGACTAGTGATATTGAGCATCTTTTCATGAGCTTATTTGCCACGTGCATATCTTCTTTAAATGAAATATCTATTTAAATATTTTCTTCATTTTATTGGTTTTTCTCTTCTAATATTGAGTTGTAAGTGGTCTTTATATATTCTAGATACAAGTCATTCATTGGATATTTATGATTTGCAAATATTTTCTCCCAGTCTGTGGTTTGCCTTTTCATTTCTTAACAGTGTCTTCTGAAAAATAAAAGGTTTTAATTGATGCAGTCCAGTTTAAAGATTTTTTTTCTTTTATAGTTTCTGCTTTTTGTGTCCTATTTAAGAAATCTTTGCCTTACCCAAGGAAACTATGATTTTTCTCCTATATTTTTGCATAGAAATTATAGTTTTAATTCTTGCACCTGGGTTTAGGACACATTTTGGGTTAATTTTTGTATGTTATATGAGGTAAGGGCCAAGGTATTTTTGTTTGCTTGTTTGTTTGTTTTACATGTGGACATTCAGTTACTCCAGCACTATTTGTTGAAAAGATTACCCTTTTCCCATTTAATTGCTTTGGCACCTTTGTCAAAAATCAATTGACCTTTTACATGCGAATCTATTTTGGGACCTATATGTTTATCTTATGCCAAACTCACATTGTTTTAATTACTGTATCTTTAAAATGTCTTGAAATCAACTAGTATAAGCCCTCCAAATTTATTCTTTTTAAATAGTGTTCGGCTATTCCCAATAGCTTGAATGTCCACATAAAGTTTTGAATCAACTTGCCAATTTCTATTTTAAAAGTCTTCTAGGATTTAGATTAGGATTACACTGTGTCTATAGATCAATTAATATTTTAACAATACTAACTCTTGCAATCTAGGAACAAGGTGTGTCTCTATTTGTTTAGATCTTTAGTTTATGTCATCTATGTTTTGTAATTTCAGTCTACAGATCTTGGACACCTTTTGTCAAATTTATCCCTAAGTGTTTCATATTTTTGATGCTATTATAAAATGATTTATATTTTAAAAATTTACTTTCTGATTGATTGCTAGTATACAAATATTTTATATATAGTATTCTGAAAACTTACTAATCTCACTTATTAGTTCTAGTACCCTTTTTGTAGAAGTTCTGAGAATTTTCTACCTAGCTGATCATATTATCTATGAATTAAACTGATTTCACTTTCCTTCCAATCCATATTTGAACCTGGTTTTAAACAGTAGTATGAAAGTTGGATATGTTATGTAAATTCTTTTAAACCTTGATTTCCTTCTCAGCAGTATGGGGATCATATATTACCTACTCATAGAGTTATTGTGAGAATTAAATGAGATAATGTAGATAATATTACTTCTACAGGACCATGCAGATTATATAATCCCTAAATGTTCATCTTTTGGGCACTCCTCCTATTTCACAAAGTCCACATCCATAGTAAGGGATGTCCTCCAAACATTAATTTCCTTTTAAATATCTGTCATCAGTGAATTCATCCAAACCCAGAAAAAAAAGATCTATATTGTCAGGCTGTTCTAAATTTTGGGGATGATGCATTTTCTAAGTGTACTAATTGTATAGAATTGGACTTCGTTTTATTTGTTACCAGTTTTAAGCCTTCTTTTGGACCTTCTCCAGTTTTATACTCTTATCCCTGAGATGTGGTGACCAGACCCTCACACAATATCCCAACTGAGGGCAAACCATGAAGAAGGAATTTGGAGCACGGTTAGGTGAAGGAGCGAGGGAAGGGAGCATCTTATCATTTGTTTTCCTGTTCCTAGACCAATTATTTTGGCTGAAACAGCAAATTAGGCGGGTGTCTTCAGGAAACATTCTACAGTGATTTCCAGATCCTTTTCCTTGCTCAGAGCTGATAGCTTGGAGCCCATATTCCAAGAGGCAGAAACCTATATTTTTAAAAAAGGTACTGATTACCTTATTCCTGCTGAGACTGTATCTGGAATAGCCAGGAGGTCTCTTGGTCTCTAAGTTTACAAGTATAAGTAGCTAGGGACAGATAAAAGCCTCCTTAGAAGTGTCCAACCACTCCCACCACCATTGCTCTTCCGTCTCTGCCCCTCTAACCAAGAGCACTTGCTGGAAATATATTCATATTTTAGAGCTGCCTGCCAATCCTTCCTGCTGGCCCCTAACCTTCAGTGGGCTTCAGCTTGATTTACATGACCAGTAGGGAGAAAAATAAGAATTTTGGTTTAGAAAAATGAAGATAAGATGCCTATACCAGATCGTCCTTTCATGTTAGCCTCCTATTATCATCCCAGACTTAGATCTTAAATATGTAGAATGAAGGAAATTTTGCAACTTAACTTGGTATAGTTTGATTACTCTTATGTCAGGGAAGAGAATATAGCCAAGTGACCTCAAATTAGCTCTAATAATTGGAGGGATTGGGGCAGGGGTGGAGATAAGGGTAGGAGGATTTTGTCCAGGCAAAAGATAAATTTAATTTGAGACTTTACTATGGTGAGGACCAGAGGAATCTTAGTAACCTGGCTGTTTAAATTGCCCCCAGTGCTTCTAAACATACTCATGTAGGCTGCTGTCTCTCTCCTAACTTATTTTTCCCCAAACTGTGTGTGCATTCAGTAAACATGGTTGGGTATCTGTTATGTGTAAGGCTCCTATTTTTGAAACATGGGTTATTTCCTCTCTCTCTCTCTCTCTCTCTCTCTCTCTCTCTCTCTCTCAGCTTAGCAAAGTGACTATTTAAGATGATTATCCAATTATTCATCTCAAGTATAGAATTAGAAATTGAGAACATAAATAGTTCCTGACTTCAGAGAACTTTACTCCATGCCACTCCACCCTCACCAGATTTTTAATTCATATAAAGCAAAATACCCTCCAGTCTACAGTTGAAATTGTTAACCAGGTAGTAACCTTGTTCAAGTTACTACCATTTTCTAGGCCTCATTTTCCCCATCTGTAAAGTGAAGAGCTTAAGGACCCTTTCAGCCTTCAAAAATTCGAATCCCAAACTTTGTTGTCCTTTGTGAGTGCAATATGAAGAGTAACAAATGAATGGAAATGGTGATGATGGTGGTTTATTTTCAGATTTTTTTAAACAAAAATTTTAACTATCCATTTGAATCCTAACTCTTGGGAGTTTTGGGTTTTCAGGCAATCAAGTAAAACTCTTATAATATCCAGTTGTATTTGAAAAGAGATCGAGTGAGTCAGAGATGAAATAGCTGGATCTATTTTGGGTCAGCAATTTAATATTTGTCTTTATATTCATGGTTTATATTGATATAAAACTCTCTGAGGACACAGATTCCTGAGCTGTCATTAGCTTGTATGATGCTTTTATGTCAGTTACAGAAAGACTCTCTTTAAGTGTATTCAGTTCTGTATAGAGGCACTAGGTTGGGAAGTAGAGCCCAGTTCCCATTTACTCCCTCAACTGGGGGCCCTTATGCAGTGCTTTGACGCTAAGTGATTTCATTGCCACTAAGCGATTTCATTGCTAGTGCTTTTCATAATGTTCTTTTCAGATAAGACTCAATTTTGCTTGTTTTTCTAACTTTTTAAATTTGAGTTTTCCAATCAGATCTTATCACTGCTATCACTGACTCATTTTCAGCTGCGGCATCCTTTGAGGTTGCAATGCAATTTTTGCTTCTTCTTCACTTTCCTACCTTTTGCTTGCTATACCATAGCATTGATTCTAGGTCCCACGATTTCTGCCTACTTTTTGTTGACTTTTAAAAATTATCTTATTCATTTTGGCGGCCGAAGTCTCTCACCTGTATGCACACAGAATTCAGTGTCTGTTTTCCTACCCTTAGTATACATGGGGGTGACTCAGGACTCTTTTGCATACTTCCTAACCCAAGGATTTATTACTTAACAGCCGTATAAAGTGGTTCTCACCCAAACACCATACTGGGAGCTCCACAACTAAACCTCTGGCCCCAAGGTGTTTTCTCTTTACAAGATGCTGCCACTGCTTGCTATGAGTTTGGAAGACTCACAAAGGCCACCATTTACTCCACCCACTTCCAGTCTTTTCAGCAGAGAGGGAACATTGTATTACTTTCCTAACTCTAACCCTAATCCCAGACATTACCTCCCTCTGACTTCTTTTAAGAGGTTTGCTTTAACTGGTTCTGGTAGTGGAGATGATGGTGACTGGGCAATTCCCTAGGGCAGGAAAGGGGAACCAAAGTTAGCAAAGTCCAGGTGAAGAGTGTTAGAGGCACATTGTAAGCCTTTCTCTTCTTCCTGTGTGTTCCCAATTCCCTGATTTCAGCACAGAAATATATGTGCCTAATTCCCATCCATGGGGAGTCTAGGTAGCTGAGAATGCTGGTTTTTATTAACTATTTCTTGGCCTGGAATATTGAAGGAGAAAATCCCAAAGACCCAGATGATTACCTTTGGATTATCCTCCACAAACTGCTTCATGTTTAGGTCACTGAATGCAATATCCACAATACTATTTTAATTATTTGTATCAGTGAGCGTGTGAGCTCTTATAAAGCTAGATCCCGCTTTTCCAAAACCTGGGTACCCAAAATAGTCATACCATCAACTTTTACCTCATTCTATATTATCTTTTAAAACCATCAACTATTTATTTTCTCAATTGCCTTTAAAACTCCCTGCTTATAAACAGTAGAGAACATGGATTCTGAAGTCCTTCAGACCTGAAGTCAAGTCTAGTTGTGTAAGCTTTGCCTTATGTAAAATAAGACTACTATCAATCTCATTGAAGAATTGCGAGAATTCAGTAAGACTATATATGTTAAATTCCCAGCACATGGTTCATCGTGGAAATATTTCTGTAGTTATAATTATTAACAGTCCAAATTTTGAAATATTTATCATAATTATATTCCAAAGAAACATTTATAATACCTAAAACTCATATAATGGTAACTGTTGCAGATGCTGTTTAAGAGTGTCCCATTGCTTCACTCATTTAATTCTCACAACTACCTTTTAATACTTATTAGTATCTCCATTTCACAAATAAGGAAATTGAGGCACATAGAGGTTAAATAAAATGCCCATACTCACCCAGCTGGAAAGTAGTGGGATCAGGTTTGTGATCTCAGGTTTGGTAGGTTCTAGTTTCCGTATTCTTAACCATTACGCTATATTAAATAAATTTGATCATGGTTACTTTTAAATATGGCCTTTAAAACTATTTTTGTTGGTAAGTGCTTACTGAGGCCTTCCTGGATGAGAGGGGTTGAGACAAAGGAAGAGAAATATGTAAGTTACTACCTTTTAACTATCTTAGCATCTAAGAGAGGAGATGGACAAACACAGGGGGGAGAGTAGGGACAACTTGGAAACAGTGAATACATTTGTCAGTTCATTATAGCTGTCAATATTTTGCTTTACCTTGACAGCTGTAGGGCCTTCTAGGCTAGTACTTCTCAAACATTACTGTGCATGCGAATCACCTGAAGAATACTCTTAAATGCAGACTTTGTTTCAATAGGTCAGAGAAAGCTGGAGATTCTGCCTAAGGAACTCCTAGGTGAGGATGATGATATTGTCTAGAGACCACATTTACTAGAAATATATGACGCATCAAGGGCCTACTAGATAATACAATGCTTTCTAGAGAAACAAAGACATGTTGAAGATTTTAAGGTGACCAAATGGAGGCTGGAATGATCATTGGAGAATGTCATAGAAAAATTGGTTTAAAAATCGGTGTGATACGTGAAGAGAACTTGGGGTCTTTGTGTAGTCTGAGAAAAGTATTAATATGGTCAGAAAGGTGGTTCTTGCTGCTGAGTGGTAGGTGGATAGAGGCAGCCAGAGACTAGAGGAGATCGCTCTCAGAGACTAGTGTGGAAATTCAGGCAGTGAGAGGGTAAAGGCTGGGAGTGTAATTATGGCAGTGGCATAAAATGGGCAGGAAAGTCTTGCTCCAAGAGACATTAATTGCTGTAAACCACCAAAAATTCAGCACAATTAGGATCTCTTCAATAATAGCTCAGAAGTGAACAGTACTCTAATGTTTGAAAAAATTACTTCCACACCCATTATCTCATCAACACAGAAACTATGGGAAATTAGTAGTTCCTTTCACCCCCATTTTACAAATGAAATTGAGATACTGTAGCAACCACTTAAACCATGTCTGAGAAAAGGCAAAGTTAATTGTAAGAAAAAAGACATTGTGCAAAGGGAAACAATTACTCCTCTTACTTTTACAAGTTGATTTTTTCTTATTAACACAGTAATATATTTTGATTATTAAAAAATATATATTTGAGATAATGCTACATGGCTATATTGTCTGTATCCCTCCTTCAAATTTTTCCATCAACGTATGGCTTTTTCCCCCTTTCATTCGAAATTTTTTGAAAGCTTAATTTTAAATTACTGCATAACAATAGCCCCCTATAAATGCATTGTGATTTTTTTATTATTTTGTATTAGTTTCAGATATAGAGTACATTGGTTAGACATTTATATCATTTATGAAGTGATCCCTCGGTTACTCTAGCACCCATCTGGCACTATTACAATAATATTGATACATTCCCTATGCTGTACTCTACATACCCCTGACTGTTTTGTAACTACTAATTTGTACTTCGTCATTGCACCTTTTTCACCACCCCCCAACCCCACTCCCCTCTGGCAAGATACAGAGAACAAACTGTTCTCTGTATCTGTCAATCTGTTTTCATTTATTTTTTCCCTCAGATTCTGCATGTAAGTGAAATCATATGGTATTTATCTTTCCATGTCTGACTTATTTCACTCTACATAATACCCTCTAGGTCTATCCATGTCATTGCAACTGGTAAGATTTCATTTTTTTTTTTATGGCTGAGTGATATTCCATTCCATATATGTACCACCTCTTCTTTATCTAGTCATCTACTTATGGGCACTTAAGTGGCTTCCATATCTTGGCTATTGTGAATAGCACTGCAGTGAACATAAGGGTGAATAGATCTTTATGAATTAGTGTTTTAATTTTCTTTGGATAAATACCTAGAAGTAGAATTGCTGGATCAAAATATTGTTCTATATTTAATTTTTTGAGGGAACTCCAAACTGTTTTCCATAGAAAATAGGCTGTGCCAATTTGTAATCTCACTAACAGTGTACTAGGGTTCCATTTTCTCCACATCCTCACCAACACTTGTTTTTTTTTTTTATTTATTGATGATAGCCAATCTGGTACATGTGAGATGATACCTCATTGAGGTTTTAATTTGCATTTCTCTGATTATTAGTGACCTTAAGCATCTTTTCATATGTTTATTGGCCATCTGTATTTCCTCTTTGGAGAAATGCCTTTTCAGGTGTTCTGCTCATTTTTTTTTTTTATACCTACAGCACCTGGTATTCCTAAGTGGTCTCCCATCCAAGTGCTAACCAGGCGCAACCCTGCTTAGCTTCTGAGATCAGATGAGATCGGGTGTGTTCAGGATAGCATGGCTGTAGAAAGTTCTGCTCATTTTTTAACTAGATTGGTTTTTCTTGTTATTGTTGAGTTTTATGAGTTCTTTATAAATTTTGTATATTAATCCCTTGTCAGATATATCATAGGCAAATATCTTCTCCTGTTCAATAAGTTGTCTTTTTGTTTTGTTGGTTTCCTTTGCTGTGCAAACACTTTTTAGTTTGATATAGTCTCATTTGTTTATTTTTTCTTTCGGTTCCCTTGCCCAAAGAGATATAGCAAAAAAAAAAATTACTAATAGTAATACCAGAGTGTTTACTGCCTATGTTTTCTTCTAGAAGTTTTAAGGTTTTAGGTCTTATGTTTGTAAGTCTTTAATCCATTTTGAGTCTATTCTTATATATGGTATAAGAAGGTGGTCCAGTTTCATTTTTTTGCATGTATCTTTCCAGTTTTCTCAACACCATTTATTGAAGAGACTGTCTTCAGCCCATTGTATATTCTTGCCTCCTTTGTCAGAGTTTAAATGACCATGTAGGTGTGGGTTGATTTATGGGCTCTCTATTGTGTTCCATTGATCTATGTGTGTTTTTTATGCCAGTATGCTGTTTTGATTACTATAGCCTTGTTGTATAGTTTGATATAAGGTAGTGTGATACTTCCAACGTTGTTCTTCTTTCTTAAAATTGCCATGACTACTCAGAATCTTTTATGGTTCCGTATAAATTTTTGGATTATTTATTTTAGTTCTCTAGAAAATACCATTGGTATTTTGATAGGGGTTGCATTGAATCTATAGATTATTTGGAGTAGTGTGGCCATTTTAAAGATGTTAATTTTTCCTACCCCTAAGCATATGCTTCCATTTATTTGTATATTCTACAATTTCTTTATTCAGTGACTTATAATTTACTGAAAACAGGTCTTTTACCTCCTTGGTTAATTTGATTCCTGGGTATTTTACTGTTTTTCAATACAATTGTAAAAGAAAAAGATAGTTTTCTTAATATCTCTTTCTGATAGTTCATTATTGGTTATAAAAATGCACCCGACTTCCAAATATTAATTTTGTATCCTGCTACTTCCTGTATTCATTGATCAGTTCAAACAGTTTTTTAGTGGAATCTTCAGGGTTCTTTATATGTAGTGTCATGTCATCTGCAAATAATGACTCTTTTACTTCTTTCTTTCCAATTTAGATGCCTTTTATTTATTTTTCTTGTCCAATTGATGTAGCTAGGACTTCCACTACTATGCTGAATAAAAATTGTGAAAATAGACATCGTTGTCTTGTTCCCAATCTTAAGAAGAATGCTTTTAGCCTTTTCCCATTGAGTACTATGTTAGCTGTAGGCTTCTCATATATGGCCTTTATTAAGTTGAGGTATATTCTCTCTATTCCCACTTAGCTGAGAGTTTTTATCATAGATTGATGCTGATTTTGTCAAACACTTTTTCTAGGATGCATGATAATTTAATTTACTAATTTCATGTAATTGACCATTTAGATTTCCAGTTTTTTTGCCATTATAAATAACGTTGTGGAGAACATCTTTGTACACATATCTTGGTTGGAGCATCTGATAATTTACTTAATGACATATCAACTCTTTAAGAAGTCTTCTTACTGATTTACAACTGAACTGATTTAATGCTTGATAAAAGCATTAAGAGCATTAGGCCTATGGCTTGGGGAAGTTACATAAGCATCTTTCCTTGTCTCAGATTATTACATGGTGAACTCTCGCTGGGCCCCAGGTTCAGGAAATCATGTGTTGGAAAAGTCTGCTGTACTTTGGTGTCATCGCCCATCTTGGGTCTCCTCATCTTGTCCATCTGTAACAGATATGACTACTCATTGGAATCTAGACTGGGATAGCAGTGAAGTGGTGGAGAGACATGAAATACAAAGCCTTGTTCCATAGTTCCTGCCTACAAAGGGCTTATCAGCTCTTTGGGGAAAGAGGCTAGACACATGTGGGATAATTAAGGACCAGATCAAATTATAGCACCAACTTATGTAGCTTGAAAGTCTGTAGAGAAAAAGCAAATATATTAATGATATTATGGGTGATTTTTTTTTCTTTTTTGCTAACCTATATTTTCTGCCGTATCTACATGGAAGAAGTAGGAAGGTAGTGTGGTTTGAATCTAGAGTCTATGGTGAACTGAAATTCTGTCCTTTATCTTTTGTGTTAACTTAGGAAAGTTATTGAATGTTTTCAAGCCTAATTTTTTTCTGTGAATTGTGGGTAATAATATTATTTATATGTAGTGACATGAAGAAATGATCTAAGCCACTAAGTGCTTAGTCTTGTGCTGACAAACAGTGATGCTTATTACTAAGTAATAAGTACTACATAATATTATTATTAACATTATTAGATATTATTTAAATAATAGGTTAAATATGGATAAGTAGTAATATGTATGTTTATGTGTGTATATATATTCCTACCTGTCGTTCTATATACATACATACACACACACACACACACCTGTTGTTCTTTGTAAATATAACAATATATACATATACACAAACACACATATAGTTATATTTACAAAGAATAGAATAGTTAGGAATTTAAAGAAGCATTGAAATCCAATTTTGATTGGCCCTACTTCAGGAAAGAAGCTTTTCTCTGTCACCAGGCTACCAAGGAAAAGTTGCTGCTACTTCCCTCTCCCACCACCACCAATGTTGGAGGCTTGTTTCCTTAGCTGTGGTATTCAGCAGTGGGTTCAGTGGAAAGACTACAAATTATGGAGCCACAGATATCTGGGTTCAAAGCCTGGCAGTTCTCTTTCCTAGCCAGGTGCTCCTGAGCAATTTCTGTGAAGCAACTCCTTGTATCTCAGTTTCGTCATTTGTCGAATGACAATAATTTTTATGTAGCAGGATTGGTGTCAGGAGAATTAAATAATAGTGCTGATATGATTGTATTTGGTCCCTGGTTGAGTGCAAATTATTTTATTTTCCTTTTCTCACTGGAATTTCTATTTGGCTTTTGCAGTACCACACCCTCCACTTCTCCTAGTCTGGACTAGGGACAAGTTGTCTCATATCTCATAACTTGATGAGACTTTGGCCCCTAACAATATATTCTTTTACTTGTCACCCAAGTCAAATGTTAGTTTCTTAACATGAGTAAGTAAAAGTGTCCTTTATACCAGCTCTTCAGAATTTTGCTTCCCAGACTCTGTTCCTTCAACTTCCCTTTTACTTTCCCTTTTGAACTTGCCATTTCCTTCTCTTTACTTGCCTTTGAGTTGCCCCTCTGTTGGGATGAGGGTTGGGGGCCTCTCATTATCAATGCTAAACGTTTTTTTCCAGCTTCGGAGTTCTTGCTATGGCACTAGTGCTAGAAATTAGACTGTCTATTGGTCAACCCTCCCCCAGCCCTACTCTCAATATTCACACCTAGAATACTCTCCCAAGTATGATCTTTAATCCAAATTGGGCCTGTTCTGGTCTGACTGGTTTGGTGCTGATTTTATTTTAATTTTTATACTTTATTATTTTTTTCAGTTATAGTTGGACATACACTACTATATTAGTTTCAGGTGTACATCACAGTGATTAGATATTTATTTAACTTATGAAGTGTTCACCTGATAAATCCAGTACCCATCTGACACCATACATAGGCATTACAATGCTACTGACTATATTCCCCATGCTATACTTTACATCCCCATGACTATTTTGCAACTAACAATTTGTATCTCTTAATCCACTCCCTCTTTAGCCCTCTCATCCCCGAATCTGACAACCATCAAAATGTTCTCCGTATCTATTAGCTTTTTTCTGTTGTTAGTTAGTTTATCCTGTTCTATAGCTTCCACATATGACAGTTGTCTTTCTCTGACTGAATTACTCCACTTAGCACAATGCCCTCTAGGTCCATCCATGTTATTGCAGATGACAAGGTATCATTCCTTTTATGGCTGAGTAATATTTCATTGTGTATGTATTTGTATGTATGTGTGTGTATATGTGAGTATACATACATACATACATACACATATACCACCTCTACTTTATCCATTCATCTATTGATGGACACCAAGGATGCCTCCATATCTTGGCTCCTGTAAATAAATAATGCTGCAATGAACATATGAATTTATGTGTCCCTACAAAGTAGTGTTTTGGGTTTCTTCACATAAATACAGAGAAGTGGGATAACTGGGTCCTTCATTGTCCCTTGTTATAGCCTCTGTTTTAAAGCCTATTTTGTATTGTATAAGTATTGCTTTTCCATCTTTTGTTTCCAATTTCATGAAATTTTGCAGGCCAGAAGGGATTGGCAGGAAATGTTCAAAGTGATGAAAAGCAAGAACCTACAACCAAGATTACTCTACCCAGCAAAGCTATCATTCATTTAGAATCAAAGGATGGATAAAGAGCTTTCCCGACAAGAAAAGCTAAAGGAGTTCATTACCATCAAGCCAGTATTACAGGAAATATAAGAGGGACTTCTTTAAGAAGAAAACAAAAAAAGAAAAAAATATAAATAATAACATGGTAATAACTACATATCTATCAATGAGTACTTCAAATTAAATATAATTAAATGCTCCAATCAAAAGATAGAGTGGTTGAATGTATAAGAAAACAAGACCCTTACATATTGTCTTTTTCTTTTCCTCTGAACCATCAGGCACAAGAGCTATAGTGGAAAGATCCCTTAGATACCACTGACTCTCCTACTCAGAGCCATTCCTAAGAATCTATGCTGCCAGTTAAGACAGTTGACACCACAAAGCCCTAAAAATATTCTAGGCTCAAACTGGTTTCTTCTCTGCTCTTAAGGCCCAGTATTTCTGATATCTCAATCAAGTATCGAGAAGCTTGGAGCTGATCCAAAGCTGCAGCTTCAGGAAGGTATTAATACTGCTTGTTCCTTGGCATCTCAGAAGGAGTACTGGGAAACAAGTGAGGGAAAAAGAAAAATATTATTTACATAGGGATGGTGATTTAAGATATAAGGGTCAATTTAAGAAACAACCATATGGCAAAATTACATTCTGCCAAAATGTTGTTGAAGAGATTATCCTTTGTATGTTTTTTTAAAATTGTCCCTTGTATAAGTTTATGTAGAACCCATGACTGAACAATAGTTTGCCTCCTAACAAGTTAGTTTGTTTCCTTTTATCAGATCAAGGTTTTAGAACCTATAGTGTTTGCCTTTATGCCTTGGCTACTGGGAAGCTCAGATCAAATTTGAATTTTCAACTGAAGCATATATCAACAAAAGACTTTCTTCTTATAAAATAAAATCATCTCTCCTCTGTGCCTTAAAGCTTCTTTTAAATTTATGATCCTGTGATATAAGAGTTTTTATAGTAAGATACTTCAAATCTTTTTGGATATAAGTAGGATACTTAGTGGGTAGGGATTGTCATCCTTGTTTTATGGCTACTCTGGGAAGTAGGCTAAAGTATGAGAGAGACTCTCCGGTCTCACTTGGACAGGGCAACAGACCTTGCAGGGAGAAATACTCCCACAAGCTTAACTTAGATGGGGAGAGGGAGCTGTGCATAGTCTTTGGAATTTTGCATTGCAGGCTCTCTATTCTCCAGTCCCATGCTGCTCTTTTCTGAATTTTTGATGCAGCTGGTTCAGGTGGAAAATAGCACATTTTAGACATTTCAACAAGAGTACTGTTGCTGCCTGGCATCACTCTGAGTCACCAGGGAGAGTGAGGTATCTTCTTCAGTGTGAACTTATAACATGCAATGACAGGGAACCAGGGTCCTAGATTCCTGTAGCACCTCTAAGAATGTGGTTGTGAGTCCTCAATTTGGGAATTCAAGGAGATAAATCATCTTCAGTTGGATACCTTTGCACCTTGGAGACCTTTACCAGAAAAGGGGAATTGCTCTGTAGAGTAGGCTTTCTTGCCTGTATTCTACCTCAAATGTGAGACAACATTGCTTCAGGGGACAGGTGTCACCACCATCAGGTTAATTTTCCTAAAGCCCAGCTTTGATAGGGTCACTTTTCTTCTCATCACTCTTCTTTGGATTTGCCTTCATGCTCATGTCCTTTCATCCATTTTGGTCATCGTGCTCGGGTAATTGCTTTTAGCTAAAACATAACTTATTTATGAAGCTGCTTAAGGAGCTTTGGTGTCAATATGACCTGGAATTAAATTTGGGCTTTGTCAAACTGAAGCAGTGAGGGCTGACCCTTTCTGAACCCTGTTTTCTCACTTATAGAGTCAAGGGTACTTCCCTGATATGGTTCTTGTGAAACTTAGTATTTTAAGGCAAGATATATCATTTATTGAGCAAATATTATTCATATTATCATTATTATCTCATATATCCTTTAAGTCATATACTAAAATGAGCAAATAAGACAAAATCATGAATTATTGGAAATTCCTCCCGAAAATCTCTTGTATTTTAGTAGAGTACTATACCTATGTATAGAACCCTATACAGTAGTTCTTTAAGTTTGTGAAACTCTGAGGTAGACTAAAGAAAGGAATGGGATCCTCTTTCCCTTACTGGCTATCAAGTAGCAAGTTGCCATAAATTTGAGTTACCCATGAAGAAGGCCATGTGACAAGCACATGAAAGCAGCCTCTAGCTGACAACTAGCAAGCATCAAATAGCCTACAAGGAACTGACTCCTGTCAATAGTCATGTGAGCTTGGAAGCAGATCCTTCTCCACTTGAACCTTAGATGTGACCCCAGCCCTGACCAATACCTTAATTACGGACTTGCAAACAAACGAGCTAAGCTGTAGCCTGGACTCTTGACCTAAAGAAATGGAGAAAAAATATGTGTTGTGTCAAGCCAAATGAAAATAAATAAATAAATAAATAAATAAATAAATAAATAAATAAAGGAACACATGGAAAGTGTCTATGCAGGTATCTGGGTGTTCAAACCATTATACCTCTAGGATGACCATCAAATTCCTAGTGGTGAATAGGAATAGTCTGTGGAGAATTCTAGAGGCTTTCTTTGTTGGATTTGGTTCATTTTGTTTTCACATTAAACCACCACCTTAATTCACATTAATTGAATTGTGGTTGTGAAAACTTATATTGTGTGTAAAGCTTAGCTCAGTTTCTGTCACTATCAGTAAAGACTTAATAAAATGTTAGGTGCTATTTTTCTTAGTACTAGTAATAATAGTAGCACTAGTAAGATATGTAACAGCACCTAACACAGGGCCATTGCTCAATAATATTTGCCAGATTTGAGTAATTGGATCTGTATACATGCTAGTCTTTTAAAGTGTAGCAAAAAAAGGATTTGGCCACCTGCTTCCTGTCTTTCCAAGTTTCCTGCTGTGGCTCCTTGTCCATTGGTTACATTTCAACCTGAAGTTTGTTTTCAAGTGATTCTGAAGGCAGGAGTCTGCCTTATTCATCTTTGTACCCTCACAGTACCTGGCAAATGATAGGTACTCAGTGAAGGAATAGATGGATGGAGGAAGCAGAGATTTGAATCAAAAAAGGACTCTGCTTGCCTTTCTGAGATTTCAGGCACCAGGCTTCAATTCTGCCTATTGCTGCTTTTCCTGTTTTTGTTTTGTTTTGTTTTGTTTTGTTTTTTGTTTTTGTTTTTTTTTGGCATCAGGCTTTGATGGTTCTGCTTATTCCTTGAAACTTTACTCTGACCTGGAAACAGTTGTACTCTTAATAGGATCTCTCTAGCATAAGTACTCAAAAGTATAAAAAAGCTGGCTTTTATACTTTCTTTACATTGAACACTTCAAGGGAGAAATGCCCCTTGAGAAGGAAGGTGATAGAGCAGCAAATAAGAGCATGAGATTTAGAGTTAAGAGAAAACCTTAGTTCAAATCCTAGTTTTGTCACTTCTAGCTATGTGTCCTTGGGAAGTCCCTTAAACTCTCTGAGCTTCAGTCTCCTTTCCTCATCTGTAAGATGGGGGACAATATTATACAATATTACATACCTCTTGGTGTTATGGGGGTTAAAATACTGTAAGTGTGCTTAAAGCCATTGTACATAATAATTGCTCAATAAATGTTAGTAACTATTGTTGTTGCATACCATATCCTCTCTCCTTTTCAAAATGAATATAGCTTTATTGTTTTCCACGTCATCAAAAACAGTAGTTTGTTGTTTTAATATTAACTTAAAAAATACATAAAAGTTTAAAGAAAATTAAAATTACCTGCATTCCTACTACCTAGAAATAACTAGCATTGATAATTAGGGGGATATATATATATATATATATATATATATATATATATATATATATATATATCTCACACTTTATTTTTCTATGTTTACATATACACACACATTAAAAATGCAATTATTTATGTATTATTTTGTAGCTCACTTTTTTTAAAACCTAGCAATACATTCTATAAATATTTTTAGATCTACATAAACATTTCAGTGACTTCATAGTATCACATTTTATGACTATATGAATACTATAAAAATTGTAATTTACTTTGCTTCTAATGTTTTGCTATTATAAATAGTGCTACATTGGCCAATTGTGTACTTACACCTTCACATACTTTTCTAATTATTAAGAGATATTTATAGAAGAAGCAGAATTACTAGGTTAAAGGGAATACACTTTAAAAATTATTTCATTCATTAATTACAGTATACACTGATTAATCTTTATTAAATGTGATAGTGAATGGGAGGAAGCTTTCTAAACTGTCAAGTGCTGTATAAATATGAGTTATTGCAATTTAATTGCTATTGTTAGAGGTTTGGCAGATTGATGACCTTAAGGATTAAGAGAGGGGAGAAGGCTTGATTTCCATGAAATATATGGACATGTATACATAAGTGGATGCTTACTATTTATTTTAAAGCAGTGGTCCCTGTCCTCTTTGGTACCAGGGACCAGTGCTCCTATGAGAATCTAATGCCTGATGATCTGAGGTGGAGCTGAGGTAGTGATGCTAGCACTGTGGAGCTGCTGCAAATACAGATGAAGCTTCGTTTACTCTCCCTCCACTCACCTCCTGCTGTTTGGTCTGGTTCCTAACAGGCCACTGACCAGTACTGTAGCCCCGGGGTTGGGGACACCCTGTTCTAAAGAATCTACATTTGTACTCCCTCCCCCAAACTGCCAAGGTGAAGACTCTTGAAATGAAACAATTGATTTTAGATATGGTTGCTTCCAGACAGATGTTCAGAGCTATTCTTTGACAAATGCAAATTCTAGGAAATCACTTGAATAGAGAAGTACAAGGTCTCCAAAGCTACTTATGACCTGAGTTGTTCGACTACACTCTTGAGAACCAAGCCTGAAGTTCTGGCTACTTTTTTTGTGTTTGTATGGAGGAAAGGGTTTTAGGGAGAAATCATTTTTTAAGGCAAGGCCGGTTAGTCAATGCACAGTTTAAAGATACCTTGGTCACACCGTCAATAGAGGGACTCAACTTTTCAGAGCCTGACATTCCACAGAGCTCAGACCAGCCTAGAGAGACTAACTCACCGACCCACTCCTCTGGCTTCCTGTTTTTCTAGCAGCCAGAGTGCCTCTTGAGTGCAACTTTATTGTAAGCATTCTTGAGTATGAGGAAGTATGTATTGAGAAGTCTTGAGTCTGGATCTCCTCATCTAACAGCGTGAATTCTCTCTGACTTCAAAGGCTGGGCACTCATCCAGGAATGATGCTCTTGGCCCCTGCTAGAAGGTGGGGCCAGGTGTGGGAATGCAAACAGACTGTGGGGGCCTGTATGAGGGTAGAAGGCAGCAGGAGCATATGTGACCATGGAGGGGAGCAGATGCCTGTGTGCTTGGCCAGGCTCCACCTTATAAAGGGTACTCCTTGCAGGAATGTTTTCAGCGATGCCTGTCAGAGAGCTTGGACTCTTTGAACCTCTAAGTCTGAATTGGGTGATGTTTGTCATAAGCAGTAATGAGTATGGAAATGATTTATTCTGGGATCTTGACTATATTACTGTTAAATTACTGGCATACTTATGGAACCTATTGATCCTCAAACTGTTTTGAGTTCTCTCTACAAATCCATTCTTTCCAATCCAAGCAAATCCGATGTCACTGCTGGATATGTGTGTATTGCTGTCTTGAAAAGTAGCATTTTATAGGTATTTTGGACTCATTCATCCTTTCTACACAGGTCTCTAGTTCACTGAGCTGTAAACTTTTACCACCTATCTCCAGTGTGTACTTTCTCTTCTGACTCTGTAAGCAAACATGTATATGTACATATTCATGTGTTCACATGCATTTCTGGGTATGAATGCTTGGCTTCCTGAGGCTATTTGTAAATCTGTGTGTATGGGGGTAAGGAATATATCTCATCTGTGTATACCTCATTAGAAACCTTGATTGTAGGTGGTGCTGTGGAGGCAGGCCTGAGGGCAGGAGAGGTATTGTACTGGAAGGAAGGGATTGGCTCTTCTCTTGGAAAAGAAGGCTTTGGTGAGCTCTTAATTGAATTATAAGTCTGGACAACAGGGAAGCTTATCTTCCAATATTGGGGAAAAGATGGAAGATTACAATGATCAGAAGAAAAAAATCTTTTTTTTATAGTATGAGGGGTAGACTCAGAGGACTAATGCAGGGTCTAGATTCAGAAGGCCTCTTCCATTCAGGAAAATCTGGGGTTCGAGATGTGTACATTGGCTTAAGACATGTGAAGGTTTTGAATAGTTCTTATGTTTCCTAACCCCTCTAAACTCTAAGCCCTTTGAAAGTACATTCTTCCTTGTTTTGGCATTCTCTCTCTGAGTCTTGTATAACACAGATACTTAATACAAAGTACATGGATTATTAAGGCAAAAAGATATACTTCTAGGCTTACTGAGACTGTTGATGGCCCTATGGAGTCTCACATAACTCCTCCAAAAGGAAGACTTAAGCCAGGAGGTCTTGTTTCCAGAGCTTCCCTTAGACAAGGTCTCACCCTCCCCACTCATGAAGTAATTGGCAGAATGGCCAGAACAAGTGAATGATTGTGCCATAATTAGTTTATGACCTGAGGGCATGCCAGTTTGTAGCACTGCCAGTCTGCTAGCTGCCATCAGCACAGACATGCCTCATAAAAGTGCAAGCAACAAAGCTATGGTACTATTCCCTCCTAAGCCTAATGACTCAGAATTATGAACTGAGAGTAATTGAGCTAGTATGTTAACATTTCCTAAACACTGACCTTTTATATTTTTATTTTATACAAAAGTTACCTTTATTTCGTATAGTTATTAATCCTTTCTTTAACTTAATTGTGATGTTTCTCCCTTTCTCCCTCCATCTCTCTCTGCTTGCCCCCCTTCCTCCTTCCCTCCAGTTTCTTCTTTCCTAACTTCCTCTTTATTTTGGAAGGGGGAGCATAGTTGAGGCTAGGGCAAGACAGAGCATCTGGCCCATTGTGTGATAATAATTGAAATCATTCCCTTCTGATATGCTCAGGAAATGGCTCAGACATTATCTCCTCCAGGTCTTACCCTCTTGTCCTTGTGTTGGTATGATTGTTGTCCATATATTCTCTTCCAGTGTCATAAGAGTTCAAGAAACTCAACTTTAGTAATGAGAAATCTATCAACCTGACAAGCTAATTTATATAAATGTGTACCAAAGTGTTGGTACCAGACATCGGCAGATTTGGATTCTGAAAGTAGCTTTTGATTCCGTGATTCTGTGAGCTATTCTTTCCTTTCCTGCCTATCAACTTGCATTGCATTTTTATTTCAGATGCTCAACATATGGGAATCTACAGACCCATTAAAATTGAATTAAGAGTACTCAGTATTCATTGCTGACCAAAGCACTAAGCAGCTTATGTTTATAGGTAGAGAATAAAATTTATAGATTCACTAATACTGTTTTTACTTATAGGAAATAAAGCAATTTGTAGAATGACCAAAATCAAAGAAAGGCTCCCATTCAGGGATTCTTTTCAGAACTAGTAAGATTATTGTTTTCAACCTCACACAAGCAGAATTAATATTCCTGGCTCCATCCAGGGAACAGACTCAAAGTAGGAAATTCTTTACATTTTTAAAAATCTTCTTGTCATCAAAGCCAAATTTTCACAGCTTAAGTTTCTTATGAGTGCTTTTGTTTTGTTGGTTGTGCTATTCAAAATGAAGGTATTCTCTTTTAACATTGTCAGAAATCGCTTCTCCCACCCCAAATGTTTTTATTTCTATTTATTTTGAATTACTCTTAACGGGCCTACTGACTTTTTCTCTAATATGTGTTATTTTCTGTATTGGTACCCTGCAGTATTTCAGATCTGAAGCCTAATCATGTATGTCCTGAAGTAAAACCTATAACTTACAGAAAACTAACATTTAAAAAAAAATAAGTTCAAAACAAAATGTCAGTTTTCTGTGAGTTACGGGTATTGTATGCCAGCTATATTTTAAAACTATTTGCATATCATGATCAGTATGTTTTTGAACAAAACTCCTCTAGTTTATACTAGAAATATTTTCATATGGAAACACCTCTGATCAGGGAAGATAACCTTAAACTCTATAAACTATAAATCTTGAGAATACATATGGCTATGTTATAATTAATTAGAAGCTTGGAAACAAGTAATAGATAATTCATTTATTAAAGTTATGCTTTAAAAATAAATAAATAAAAGCCAAAAAATTAAGTTCGAGGGTAGGCCCTTGATGAGAAATGTTTTCACATATTTGTGAAATTCAAACATGTTATTTATTCAAAGCAGTAGTGAGCTGTAATAAACCAAAGAAACCTAAGTTTAAAGAAATGTGTTTTAGTTGGTAATAGGCATATGAGCATAACTTTAATAAATGAATTATCTATTACTTGTTTCCAAGCTTCTACTTAATTATAACATAGCCATATGTATTCTCAAGATTTATAATTTATAGAGTTTAAGGTTATCTTCCCTGATCAGAGGTGTTTCCATATGAAAATATTTCTAGTATAAACTAGAGGAGTTTTGTTCAAAAACATACTGATCATGATATGCAAATAGTTTTACTAAGGGCCTATAATTAAGGCAAAACCATTTTCAGTAATGCCTCACTTATTCTGAAGCTCAGAATAGAGCCTTGACCCCAGTAATAATTTTTAAAAGGCTTTGAAACAGCTGACACAAAGCCTATGGAATAGGGGAAGAGTACTTCAAGTCTTGACTTCAGAGAGACCTACTGATCTTAATTTAAAAGAAGCCTGTCATTCCCTCAGTTATGGCAGAATACAAGCAGTAAATTAGAATCAGGGGAAGCAGGTTGCATGGGTTTCAGGAGGCAATTTACCCTAGAACTAGGCACAGTGACAGTTGTATTCTAGACAACTAGGATGGAGCGATCACAAAAGGAAAGACCTGGCAACATGGAAGACAGATAGGCTTCCACTCAAAAATATAATATTGTGGTATTCTGTAGTATTGATATACTAGATTTTGCTTAGCCATTCTATTATTATTGGGAAAATAAGTTATTTTAAAATTTTCACTCTTATATAAAGTGATGCAGTGAATGAATTGCATTTCTTCTCTTTAGAGTTATTACTTTCTGGTATCTTACCAAAAGCCTAATAACCAGGTCAAAAGGTATGAGCTATTTTATAGCCATTGTTACATGTTGCCAGATTGTACTCCCAAAAGATTAAACTGTGTAAGCATACCTATTTTCTCACGGCCTTGTAACACTGAATGCTATTTTAAATATTTTTGCTAGTGTAATAGGTATGTAAGTATATTATCCATTTGTTTTGATTTTTATTTATTTAACAAGGCTTTACATTTCTTAATGTTATAATTTGCCATCTGTTTCCATATTCATTTTTATTTGAGCACTTACCAAGAAAAATCTATTGATCTTCTATATTTTTATCCATTCCTTATATTTTGGATAGTCCAACTTTATCATTTATATTTGTCACATATTTTTCCAATTTTGTTGCTTTCATTTTTATGCGTACTTTATTATATTTCACTATGCAAAAGTGTTCTTTCTCACATTTATATATTCAAATCTATCCATCCTGTCTCTAATGTTTCTTTCATTTTTAAATATTCAGAAATTTACCACTCCTCCACAGCTGGGACAAATATGTGATTCTCTCCTTCCCACTCCCCTGGGGTGTTTTTTTTCTTTTTTGTGTTTAATTCTTGGACCCATCTGGAATTTATTGAAGTGTATGGTATGAGGTATGGATCTAAAGTAAAATCTCCATACTGATAGCCAAATGTTTTAGCAATTCAATTTGGCAAATATTTCTTGAACTCCTCCTATGTGCTAAACATTGTGCTAAGTACCACAAGAAAGTTTTTTTTAAAATGAGGCAAAGTCCATGCTCTCCAAGTGTGTGATCCTGTGTCTGTGTCTGTCTCTCACTCTCTTTCTCTGAAGAGAGGGAGAGTGGCAGTGGCAGTAATAAGATAGATATTTAAATAATTATAGCAATATGCAAGGAAGATTATGATAGGAATCATTAGAGAGGTTAGAAGCAAGAAACTGGGAATTTAAAGGAGTAAGAAATTCCACCTGAGATATGGAAAGACCTCAAGGTGGAGGTGACATTTAAGGCAGGTTCAGATGGAAGAATTTCATTCATTCATACAAGACACACTGAATATTCTGCCAGCCCTTGTGCTGGGTGCTAAGGATAGAAATGAACAAGATATAATCCCTGACCTCAAGGAGCTCTCAGACTAGCAAGATGGTGCTGATAAAGGAAACATACCAGGTAGCATAAAGGGAAACAGATGTGGTTACAGAAAGTTACAGGTTGGGGAACAGTAGAGATTGAGACCGGAAATTTAGATTAAGGTCAGTCTTGAGTGTACCTTAAATGTCAAGAGGAGGCATTGATTCTTCCTTTGTATTGGCATGGAGATGGTTTAGGGATATGACAGTGTCATGTTTAAAGTAGATTTCTGGGCCAGTCCATTTCATTTGGAATCTGTGATCTGTCTGCTGAACTGTTCTCTGAAATGTGAGAGAGGTAAAGGTATGCACCATTTTGATATTTGGGCTCCTTGGCAGTATGAAGTCTACCCTTTACAGTGTCTATCAATATGTCTGACATCTCTCTATAATTGACAGGGTCTGTGATATCTGTTATATACTTTTTTAAAAAGCAATCCTTCAGCTTTTGTTTAAAGTAGTTAAGTCACCTGCATTTTGCTGGAGTTATCTAGGAGATATTTTAGAGTGAGTATATCAAAATGGCTAAAATGAAGTGTCTGGTATTTGAAGGAATAAAGTTCAGGTATTGAGAAGATTTGATTATGGGAAAACAGTTCATACCCATGTTCTTCTGGGGAAATGAGTGGCTAGTATGCATGAGTCACAAAATTAACCTGAACGTGGCTGCTCAAAATGACCTATTAAGTTTGTGGAGTGTTTCTTTCTTATTGTGAGCATGAAGACAACAGTGTAGAAATTAAACCATTGGTAACTGGATCCAAACCATCTGCAAATTTGAAATAACTTTTTTCCCAGAGGCCAAGAAAAGCTCAATCAGAAGCTTAAAAATTAGTGGTTTGGAAACAGGACTTCCAGAAAGGCTGGACAAGGCCTTTGACAGACTCTTCCCAATGAAACAACCACTTAACTGATGAAAATTATCAAAAATAACCATTTAAAATATCTGGAAATTGACCTAGGAGACTTGATATATTGAGAAGCATTTATTCAAGGAACTCTATCAAGTCTCAATAAGAACAATAGGAGTCCAGTTATGACCTCTCTGCTACCCAGCTCCATGTTATAGATGCTTTACTCTGCACAGGTATAGCCAAGAACATTTAGCCCTACCCCCCAATCACAGGGCTGTGATTTCACCCCAGGGGTGGGGAGGAAAGGCTACCTGCACCTCTCTTCCCACAGTCTCAGCTTCTTGTTGTGGAAGCTCGATTTTTGGTTGGCATGGAAAAGAAGACTGTTCCCCTACTCCGGTTTCCATGTATAGGGCAGAGGTTCTATGCCAGGAGAGGCAAGCTTAGAAAACTACAGGATACTAGCCTCCCATGGTCCTACTTGTAGGGTAAAGGCTTCATACCAGGAGGCGCATTTAAAGAAGATGGGGGCTACCATCCCCACCTTTCAGCCCGTGCTTGTAGGATGGAGGTATCACTCAGGGAGTATCTGGCCACCTACACATCCTCACTCCCATGAAGTATTACAGAAATTCTGCTCAGGGGGTTAGGCAAGATTGGAGTATCAGCAGCTCAGCAGCTCTACAGAGGGGACTCAGTTAATTTGGAACAGAGCATGGAGGACTAATTCTTTAAGGTGCTGTCAAAAACAATAGAGATATTTATATTGAGCAACTAGTGGGAGGCTAATAGTTCATGAAACTAGGAGTAACAAGTGAAATGGTGGACCAGCTAGAAGTGCAACAGAACCGGAGAGAGACAGAGACAGAAACAGAGAGAGGGGCAAGGGGCTAAAAAGAGGCCTTTTAAGATCATACTTATCTGTGAGGGTCAGGAAGGCTGTGCACATATGCTACATTGCACTCACTCAAAAGCAACCAGAGTGGCCACTCGAGAACTAGTAGTCACTCCATGAATATGAAGCTGACTTAAAGGCATTTCCTAAACTACACAGAGATCCATCATTAAGTTCTGAAGCCTTACTAGCTCAAGTAGCATAAGCACAACTTTTGACCAAACACTAGCTAAACATTAAATTATGCTGACCCAGGAGCAATTCTGAAGTAGTTTTTAAAAAAAAATAGGAGAGGAAACTGAGCAGTAACATCAGAGTTGCACAATGCAGAGAAATTAGACTTCATAGACTTAATCCAGGCAAGCAACCAGACAACAAGGCCAATGGTGATGGTGGTGATGGTAAGACTAACCAGAATATAGAGTTGCTACAATGTATTTTCTAAAATGTTCAATTTTCTTTTTAAAGAAATAAAAAAATTCATCAGATTTGTATGGAATCATCAGAGACTCCGAATAGTGAAAGCCATCCTGAGAATAAAGAACAAGGCTAGAAGCATCACACTCCCTGACTTCAAATTTATACTACAAAGCAGCAATAATCACAACAGCATGTGGTACTGGCAGAAAAACAGGCATAAAGACAAATAGAACAGAATTTATTTTCAGTAAAGGAGACAAAAACATACAATGGAGAAAAGAAAGCCTCTTCAATAAATGGAACTAGGAAAATGGGAAGAACACATACAAAAAAAATGAAACTAGACTGCTATCTCTCACCATACACAAAAATTAACTCAAAATAGATCAAAAACCTAAATATAAGGCATGAAAAAATAAAATACATAGAAGAAAACAGAGGTACTAAAATTACAGAACTTAGTATTAAGATTTTATTAATTTGACTACATAGGCAAAGGAAGTAAAATGAATGAGTCTATATTAAACTAAATAGCTTCTGCATAGCAAAAGAAAACATCAATAAAACAAAGGTAACCAATGGAATTTGAGAAGATATTTGCAAACAACATCTCTGATAAAAAGTTAATATCTAAAAAATATGAGGAACTCTTACAACTCAACAACAAAAAACAATACAATTAAAAAATGAGGAGAGGACCTGACTTCTCCCAAGAAGAAATATAAACAGCCAACAGATATATGAAAATATACTCAACTTCACTTGCTATTAGGGAGGGGCAAATAAAAACCACAATGAGATACCACCTCACAATTGTTAGAATGGCTATCATCAAAAGGACAAATAATAACAAGTGTTGGAGAGGTTGTGGGGGAAAAGGAACCCTCATACCATAGTGGCTAAATAGGTACAGCCACTATGGGAAGCAGCATGGAGTTTCTTCAAAACATTAAGAATCAAATTATATGACTCAGGAATCCCTTTTCTGGATATCTACCCCCAAAATTTGAAAATATTTATCTGTAAAGATATACGTATGCCACAGTTTGGCAGAGTGAGAGACATCCCCAGATCTCTCCCCTTGAAACAACAATAAGTGGAACATCTAAAACTCAACAAAAACCACCCAACCTGAACACCAGTGTTTGAGCCTGGGATATACACATAAAAGCTACCACAGATGAGAACCCCAGGAGTCTGTAGATAGACTGGGACAAACAAGCTGCATTTCACAGTGGGAGCTCCCTGCAGAAGGAGGGGAAAGAAAAAGGGGTGGCAGTTCCCTGAATGACCCTGCTTGGGAGAGCTGAAAACACCATGTAGCATGTGGTAGTGCCCAGGCAACAGGGCAGAAAGCAGAGAAGTGGGGATGGCAGCGAAGCAGGGCGGCAGAGAAACAAGAGTTATTACCAGCCGTGGTTGCAAAGTGTGAGGCTGAGCTGCAGCCCACATCCCTCAACAGAGAAGGCCCCTGCCCCCATATCCTCCAAGACTGAACACCGTGGAGCTGCAGGGGAATCTGAGCCAAGCTACTGAAACTATTGCAAACAGTGACAGGGACTGAGACTGAGGGTAGTGAGAGTGATTGAATATTTATAAGAAAAAAAAAGAATTATTAAGGCTTGATATAAAGCAGGGATCCAAGAGGTTTAGATGCCACCTACTGGAAGCCAAAAGACAAATGTCTTATTTGTAACAGGTTTAAGAGAGACATTCATATAATAAAACTTCTTTCTGGAAAATAAGCAGAATACACTTCCACTAGTGCCCAGGAGGATAAATTGTCCATTAAACACCATGAACAACCAACGTGACAAGGCAGTTCAGAAAGAAAGAGAAAAATCTCCAGAAAATAAGCTTATAGACATAGAAACATGCGACATAAATGACAAGAATTCAGGATGGTCCTTCTGAAAAACAAAACAAAAGAAAACAAAACTCAATGAGATCCAAAACAATTAATATCAACAATTTAAGGAATTGAAAAAGAAAATGAGATGACCAGAGTGAGTTCTTTAGCAAAGAGATTTAAATCCTCAAAAAGAACCAAATAGAACTTCTGAAGATAAAGAAAACTCTGCAAGAGTTGAAAAATGAAATAGCAAGCTTGAGAAATGGAGTCCACCAAATGAAAGAAAAGATCAATGATATCAAAGATAGAAATCTAGAAATAAATCAGAAGGAAGGAGAAACTGAAGAATGAAAAATAATGAAAGAGAAATGCAAAACTAGCTGATACCATCAATAGGGGAAACATAAGAATAACAGGGATTATCAAAAGTGAGAAAAAAAAAACAAGGAATAGAAAGCATTTTCAGATAAGAAAATTTCCCTAATCTAAGGAATGAGCTCTAGCTTGGAATTCAAGAAGTCAACAGAACACCCAATTATCTCAACCCAAAAAGGCTTTCACCAAGACACGTTGTATTAAAATTATCAAAAACCAATGACAAAGAAAGAATTTTCAGTGTACCCAAGGTAAAGAAGACCATAACCTATAAAGAAAATCCCATTAGTTTATTGTTGGACTTCTAAGCACAAACCTTACAAGCGAGAAAGAGTGGAATCAAATATTCAAACTATTAAATGAAAGGAATTAAAACAAACAAATAAATAAATAAATAAGATAAATGAAAGGAACTATCAGCCAAGAATAATGTATCCAGCAAAACACTCATTTAGATATGAAGTAAGAATAAAGAATTTTTCCAGACATAAAAAAATGAGAGAATTCTCCACTATAAGGCCTGCATTACAGGAAATACTGAAAGTAGTCTGCTCACCAAAAAAATGACAAAAAAAATACATAATGGTAAGTAAAGTGACTAGCAGGCTGATACTAACAGAGAATTACAACCCTTATAAGAACGAGGCATTATCAGCTTAAACAATAAGAACAAATTTGCTATAGCAAGATAGTAATGAACATTCAACATACATAGGGACAAACTGAGATAACAATAACAGAAAATGGGAAGATTCAAATATCCAAATTCACTAAGAGGAATGGAGATAAGGCACACACAGAAGAAAATGGACTACTATTTATAAATAATTAACCTCTTCATATCTGTATTCGTAACCACAAGCCGAAGATGCAGAACTGAAGTACATAACATAAAACATAAAGGACCAGAGGGAAAACCCACAAAACCCAATCAAAATATTTTTAAATAGATGCACAAGGACAAGTAAGCAATAGAAACACCAGAGCTATCAGAAAGCAAAATATAAAATGGTTATAGGAAAAACTCATATTTCAATAATCACTCGAAATTTAAATGGACTGAACTCACCAATAAAAAGGTACATATGCTGTCTCCAGGAGACACATCTCAGTTCCAAATTGAAAGGGTAGAGAATGATAATTCAAGCAAATGGCATTCAGAGAAAAGTGGGAGTAGCAGTACTAATAGCAGACAAAATAGACTTCAAAATAAAAAAAGTAAAAAAGGAAATCGAAAGATACTTCATAATGATAAAAGTAATCATAAACCAAAAAGACATACACTTATTAATATCTATGCTTCCAATCAGAGGGCCCCAAAATGTGTAAAGCAATTACTAACAGGATGAAAGGAAGAAACAGACCAAAACACTATCTTAGTCGGGGACTTAAATACCCCACTATCGGAAGTGGACAGATATACAAACAGAAAATCAATAAGGAAATAACATCTTTAAATGACACATTAGACCAACTGGACATAATTGACATTCATCCCAAAACAGCTGCTTATACATTCTTCTCTAGTGCACATGGACCATTCTCAAGGATCGACCATATACCACAGAGATAGCCTCGACAAACATAAGAGGGGTGAAATCATAGCAATAATATTCTCTGATCATAATGCTGGAGATCACCTGTAAAAAGAAAGCAAGAAGAACCACAAATACAAGGAGGTGAAACAACATGCTACTGAAGAATGACTGGGACAGAGAAGAAATAAAAAAGAGAGATCAAGAGATACATAGAAACAAATGATAATGACAGTACAACGTACCAAACTTTTGGGATATGGCAAAAGCGATCATAAGGGGAAAGTTCGTATTATTACAGGCCTGTCTCAAAAAACAAGAATGAGCCCAAATAAACAACCTAACGCTGCATCTTAAAAAACTAGAAAAGGAAGAACAAGTGAAGCCTAAGGTCAGAAGAAAGAAAGAAATAATCAAAATGAGAGCAGAAATAAATGAAATTGAAAACAACAACAACAACAATGACAAAAACAATAGAAAAAGTAAATGCAACAAAGAGCTGGTTCTTTGAGAAGGTTAATAAAATAGATATACCCCTGACTAGACTCACTAAAGAAAAAAGAAAAAGGGCACACATAAACAAAATCAGGGATGAAAAAGGGGAAATTATGACAGATGCCACAGAAATACAAAGGATCATACAAGAATACCATGAAAAAGTATATAACACCAAATTTAAATTTAATAACCTAGAAGAAATGGACCAGTACTTAGAAAAATACAACCTTCTTAGACTGAATTAAGAAATGGAAAATTTAAATAGACCGATCAGCAGCATGGAAATTGAAACAATCATCAAAAACCTCCCCAAAAGTAAAAGTCCAAGACTAGATAGCTTCACCAGTGAATTCTACCAAATGTTCAAAGAAGATTTAATATCGATTCTCCTAAAACTCTTCCAAAATATCAAAGAGGAGACAATATTTCCCAACTCATTTTATGAGAACAATATTACCTTGATAATAAAACCATGTAAAGATAACACAAGAAAACTGTAGACTGATATCTCTCATGAACACAGAAGTAAAAATTCCTAAATAAAATACTAGCGAACCGAATATAGCAACATAATAAAAAGATTATACACCATAATCAAGTGGGCTTCATCCCAGGGGCACAGAGATGGTTCAACATACGCAAATGGATTAATATGATAAACCACATAAACAAATTTAAAAATAAGTATCATATGATCATATCAATAGATGCAGAAAAAAACTTTGACAAGATATAGCACCCATTTATGATCAAAACACTTAACAAAATTGGTATAGAAGGAAAGTACCTTAACATAATAAATGACATATATGAGAAACTCTGAGCCAACATTATACTTAATGGTGAAAAACTGAACACCTTTTGTCTAAGATCAGGAACAAGACAGGCCTGTCCACTATCGCCACTGTTATTCAGTATAACATTAGAAGTCCTAGCGAGTACAATCAGGCAAGAGAAGGATATAAAAGGCATCCAAATAAGAAATGAAGAATTCAAACGGTCACTATTTTTAGATGACATGATTCTCTTAAAAAAACAAACAAAAAAAACCAAAAAACAAAACCTAAATATGCCACAAGGACACTACTAGAAACAATAAGCAAATACAGTAAAGTCTCTGGATACAAAATCAACGTTCAAAAATCCATAGTGTTCCTATACGCTAACAATGAAGTGTCAGAAAAAGCAGTAGAAAAATAATTTCTTTCACAATAGCAACAAAAAGAATAAAATACTTAGGAATAATTTTAATGAAACATATGAAGGATGTATATAATGAAAACTATAAGACGTTGTTAAAAAATTTGAAGAAGAATCAAAGAAATGGAAAGATATTCCATGTTCTTGGATTGGAAGAATCAACATAGTTAAAATGACCGTATTACCTAAAGCATTATACAGATTTAATGCAGTCCCCATCAAAATCCAAGCATTTTTTAAAGAAATAGAACAAAAAAAATCATCAGAATTGTATAGAAGCTCAAAAGACCCCAAATCTTGGGATACCAAAGCTATCCCCAGAAAAAAGAACGAGTCTGGAGGCATCACTCTCTCCGATTTCACATTAAGCTACAAAGTGATGATAATCAAAATTGCATGATATTGGAAGAAAAACAGACACACAGACCAATAGAACAGAATCACGAGTCCAGAAATAAACCCAGGTTTACAAGGACATGCAATTTTTGACAAAAAAGGCAGAAACATATAGTGGAGAAAGGAAGGCCTCTTCAATAAATAGTGCTGGGAAAACTGGAAAGTTACCTGCAAAAGAATGAAACTAGACTGCTGTCTATCACCACACACCAAAATTAACTCAAAATTAATTAACGACCTGAATATGAGACCTGAAACAATAAAGTTCATAGAGGAAAACATAAGAACTAAACTCAAGGACCTTGAACTTAAAGAGGATTTTATGAATTTGACCTCAAAGGCAAGGGAAGTAAAAGCAAAGAAAAATGAATAGGACTACATCAAATTAAAAAGCTTCTGCTCAGCAAAAGAAATCATCAAGAAGGTAAAGAGACAACCATCCAAACGTGAGAATATATTTGCAAGCAATGCCTCCGATAAGAGCCTAATATCTAAAATATATGAAGAACTTATACAACTCAATAACAACAAAAAACAAACGATCCAATCAAAGAATAGGCAAAGGACCTGAATGGACACTTCTTCCTAGAGGACATAAAAATGGCCAACAAATATTTGAAAAGATGCTCAACATTGCTAGCTAGTAGAGAAATGCAAATCAAAACCACAATGAGACACCATGTCACATCCGTTAGAATAGCCATTATCATCAGGACAGGTAATAGCAAATGTTGGAGATCTGTGGAGAAAAAGGAACCCTCATACACTGCCTGTGGAATTGCAAATTGGTACAACCACTATGGAAAACACTATGGAGGTTCCTCAAAAAATTAAGAATTGATCTACCATATGATCCAGCAATCCCTCTACTGGGTATTTCCCTCAAAGACTTGAAAACCCATATCTGAAAAGATAGTTGCACATTGATGTTCATAGTAGCATTATTCACAGTGGCCAGGACATGGAAGTAACCAGTGTCTTACAATAGAGGATTGTCTAAAGAAGCTGTGGTACATATATACAATGGAGTATTACTCAGTCATAAGAAGAGATGAAATACTGCCATTTACAACAACGTGAATGGACCTCGAGATAATTATGGTAAGCGAAATAAGCCAGACAGAAAAAGTAGAAAACCACATGATATCACTTATGTGTGAGATAAAAACCTAAAAGCAACAAACAAACAGGACAAACAAACAGAGACGCATGGACATGGACTATAGTCTAGTGGTTACCAGAGGACTATAATGTATTGGTTAGTAGTGAGGTAGGGGAGGAGAGGGCAGGTAGATGGTGTAAAGGGGATCAAATATAGGGAGGTAGTGGGAGGGTAAAGTTGGTAAAGGGGATGAAATATATGGTAACTGAAGAAAACTGAACTTTGGGGGGGGGTCAACACTCAATAGAATATACAGATGTCAAATGATAATGCACACCTGAAAATTATATAATTGTATTAACCAATGGTACCCCAATAAACTTAATAAAAAATTAAATATAAGGGTATAGATTCTCTCACACTGGATTAAAAAACTGAAATTAATTATATCTGTCTAAAAGATACATACCTTAAATTTAAAAATACAAATAGGTTTATAGTAAAATGATGGAAAAATACATATAATGCAAATGGCAACCAGAAGAAAGCAGGAATAGCTATACTAATATCAGACAAAATAGATATTAAGATAAAAATGTTATTAGATATAAAAATAGGTATTTTATACTGTTAAAAGTGTCAATTCATCAGAAAGATATAATAACTGCAAGGGGTATGTATGTACTTAACGGCAGGGCCCAAAAATACATGAAGCAAAAGCTAACAATTGAAGAGAGAAATAGACAACTCAACGACAGTAGTTAGGGGCTTCGATATCTCCCTTTCAGTAATGGATAAAATAACTAGAAAATCAACAAGGAAATAGAGGACTTGAATAACTAGATAAACCAACTAGACCTAACAGACATTTGCAGACCACTCCACCTAAGAGCAGAATATACATTCTTAAGTGTGTATGGAACATTCTCCAGAATAGATTATATACTAGGCTATAAATCAATTCTCAACATTTTTTTTAAAAATAGAAATAATACAAAATGCATTTATGTACCACAATGAAATTAAATTAGAAATCAACAGATGAAAATTTGGGAAATTCAAAAATATGTCTTAATTAAATAACACATTTCTAAATAACCAATGGTTCGAGGAGTAAATCATAGGAAAAATTAAGACTTTGAGATGAGTGAAAATGAAAGCACAGCATATCAAAACTTATGGGATGTAGATACAACTCTACTTAGAGGGAAGATTAGAGCTATAAATGCTGACATTAAAAAGAAAAATCTGAAATCAATAACCTAACTCTCCGCCTTTAAAAACTAGAAAATTAAGCACAAAGTAAATGCAAAGCATAATGAAAGAAATAGTAAAGATTAGAGTGGAAATAAGTGAAATAGAAAACCAACACAGAAAGTCAACAAAACCAATAATTGGTTTTTTGAAAAGGTAAAGAAAATAATGTGTTACTTTGCTAGGGCTGCCATAACAAAATGCCACAGATTAGGTGGCATAACCAACAGAAATGTATTATTTCATGGTTCTGAAGACTAGAAGTCAATGATTACGGTGTCAACAAGCTCGGTTTCTCCTCAGACCTCTCTCTTTGTTTTCAGATGACCTCTTAATTGCTGTGTCCTCACATGGTCTTTTCCTTTGTGCACATGTATGTGCCTTGATGTCTCTGTCCAAATTTTCTATTCTTATAAGGACACCAGTCGGATTGGATTAGGATCCATCATAATGATATCATTTTAACTAAATTACCTCTTTAAAAGCCTTATCTCCAAATTCAGTAACATTCTAAGGTACTGGCACTTAGGGCTTCAACATATGGATTGTGGTTGGACACAATTCGGACCATTACAATGGGAAAACCTTTAAAGATACTGACGAAAAAGAAGACTGAAATTACTGATATCAAGAATGATGAGAGAACTTACAGAAAAATGAATAAAGGGAAAACAATGAGCAGATATATGCCAACAAATTAGATAATTTAGACAAAATGGACAAATTGTTGGAAAAGTAAAAATTGTCAAATGGCTCAAGAAGAACTAGAACAACACCATTTAAGTTTCAATAGACTTATAACAAAGAGATTGGATCAGTATTTTAAAATCATCTCACAAAGAAAAGCCCAGGGTCACAGCTTCACTGGTGAATTCTATCAAATATTTAAACAAGAGTTAATATCAATCCTTCACAAACTCTTCCAGAAAGTAGAATAGGGAACAAATTCCAATGCACTCTACAATATTGCCTTGATACCAAAGCCAAAGATATCAGAAGAAAACTAGAGAATAATATCCCTTATGAATATAGATATAAAAATCCAGAACAAAATATTTGCAAACTGAATCCAACAGCACATAAAAAGGATTATACATTATGACCAAGTGGGATTTATCCTAGGAACGTAAGGCTTAATTAACATCCAAAAATCAATCAATGTAAACATTGCATTAGTAGAATAAAGTACAAAAGGAACATGGTTAACTCAATAGACGTAGAAAAGGTATTTGACAAAATCTAACTCATTCATGATAAAAACTCTCAACAAATTGGAAAGAGAAAATAACACCTAACACTGATAAAGAACATCTATGAAAACCTACAAGTAACATCATATTTAATAGAGAGACACCAAATGTTTTCTTAAGATGGGAACAAGATGAGGATGTCTCTTCTCACCAGTTTTATTAAACATTGTGCTGGAGCTTCTAGCCAGGGCAACTAGTCAAGAAAAGGTAAATCTGCCTTTATTTGTAGATGACATGACCTAATTGAAAATCTTAAGGAATCTACTAAAATACTAATAGAATTAATAAACTAGTTTATCATGTTTGCAGAATATATCAACATTAAAAGGCAAATGTATACCTCTACACTAACAATGAACAATCTGAAAATGAAATTAAAAAATATTCTATTCACAATGGTATCAAAAATAAAATAATTAGGAATACATTCAACAAAGTGTAAAATTTGTACACTGAAAACTACAAAGCATTAGTGAAAGTAACAAAATAAGACTTAAATAACAAATCCTATCAAAATTCCAGATGACATTTTTTTTTTTAGAAAATGACATGCTGATCCTAAAATTCACAGTGTAATACAAGGGACCCAGAATATCCAAAACAACCTTGAAAAATATCAAACTTGGAAGATGTATGTATACTTGCCCATTTCAAAACTTACTACAAATCTATAGTAATCAAGTCAGTGTGATATTGGCATAAAGATAGACATAAATAAATGGAGATCAGTTGAGATTCCAGAAACAACTCCTTATATTTATGATCAATTGATTTTTGACAGATTTACCAAGAAAGTCAGAGGGAAGAAAATGATGTTTAGTCAATAGGATTGACTAAAATTGGCATTTAGCCAAATGGTATATAGCCAATTGGATATCTACATGCAAACAATAAATTTGGTTCTGAACCTCACACCATACACAAAGAATTAACTCAAAATGTATAATAGGCCTAAGTATAAGAGCTTAAGCTCTAAAACTCATTGAAGAAAACATAGGAGTAAATCTTTATGATCTTGGGTTGCACAAAGCTTTTTAGATATAACACCAAAAGCACAAGTGATAAAGGAAAAAAAAATGATAAACTGAACTTAATCAAAATTTTACAATGTTTCCTTTAAAAGATATCATCATGAAAGTAAAATGTCACCTCAAAATCTGGGAGAATATACTTATAAATAATATACCTTATAAAGTATTTGGACTCAGAATATACAAAGATCTTTCACAACTCGATACTAAAAAGACAAATTACCCATTTAAAAAAAACAGATTAAGAATTTGAATATTTTCCCAAAGACTATATAGAAATGGCCAATAAGCACATGAAAAGATACTCAACATCATTAGTCATTAGGGAAATGAAAATCTAAACCACAATGTTGTAACATTTTCCACTCACTTATAATGGCTATATTTATAAAAAAAAAAAAGACAAACAATAACAAGTGTTGATGAAAATGTGGAAAAATTGGAACTCTCATACATTTCTGTTAGGAATCCAAAATGGTGCAGTTCTTTGGAAAATAGTTTGTCAGTTCCACAAAATATTAAACATAGAATTACCGTATAACTCAGCAATTCCACTGAGTTATACGGTAATTCTATGTCCATACCAAAACTTGAACATGAATGTTTATAAATCATTATTTACACTAGCCCTAAAGCAGATACACCCCAAAATGTCCATCAAATGATAAATAGATAAATAAAAAGTAGCATATCCATACAATGAACTCTTATTCAGCAATGAAAAGAAATGGAGCACTGTTACATGCCATCATATGAATGAACCTCCAACACCTTATACTCAATGAAAGAAGCCAGACACATAAGGACACATATTATATGAGTCATTTATATGAAATGTTTTTTAAAAAGCAAATCTATAGAGATAAAGTGATTGGTGGTTGCCTGGGGCTGGGTGTGGGCATGGGGACTGACTGGGCACGAGGTTTTTTTTTAGGATAATGGACATGTTCTAAAATTAGATTGGAGTGATACTTGCACAACTCTGTAAATATGTTAAAATTTATTAAATTATACATTTTTATTTAATTTTTTTTAGAATTAAATTTATTGGGGTACATTGGTTAATAAAATTATCTAGGTTTCAAGTGTACAATTCAATAATACACCATATGTATATTGCATTGTGTGTTCACCACGCAAAGTTAAATTTCCTTCTATCACCATATAGTTGACCCTCATTACCTTTATTTACCTCTCCCTGTATTGTACGTTTTAAATGGGTAAATTTTATCATATGTAAATTATATATCAACAAAGCTGTTGAAATACAGTGGTTTAAGAAAATGTTATGATTTCATAAAGAATAAGATCACCACACAAATTAAATTATAAAATCCATTCTCAGATAAAGTATAACTCTCAAATTTATATTTCTGTTACCTTTTCAGGACCATGTTCCATTTGTTAATTTCCTCATGTATCTGTTCTCCTTATGTACTTGTTCTATACCCTGCCATGGATCTCTTTTTTTGGATTCTGTGCTCTACCTTTTCAATTGCCTTGATCCTTTTTACCGCTCCAGAACTTCTTTCTCCTCAGCATTCTGGCTTGTGTTCTTACCTCTTCCCTAAAGTCATTTTCTCCTGAGGTTTATTTCATTTCTACAGCCTGAGTATTTTTTCTCAAAATGCTGGTTCTATTTCTTTGATGAAAAGTGACAAATAATTTCTCTTGGGTTTATGTATTTGATAGATGTTTACTGAGCACCTGCTGTGTACTTGACCTTGTGATGACATTTGTGGTGGCTTATGTTGCCGATCATTATATTAGGGAACAATAAAAAATTTTAACATGTCACATAAAATATTCTGTGTAGAAGTACTGAATAGCTATATTTCATGGCAGTTTTTGCCCAACCTATAGAAAGGTCTCTATTTCAAAATGACAAGTATATAGTTGCTTTCTCTTTGTCCCTGAGTTGTCCTTTTTTCTTGGGTTTTAGTCTAGCTGTGTGCTGGTAAACTGGCTCTCCAGAGAAAATTAAAGAGATAAAACCTATATATGTAATACTCGTGATTTCCATAGTGAATATACTCCCACTACAACCAGCTTTAAGTTACTAGTGAATATACTGAAGTTAGAGTTGGGAAGCTAGTCAATTCGAACCTTCTGCTAAGAGGCAGTTGCTTTTAGTCCTAATCCCACCAAGAATAGCTTTCACTCTGTCCCTGAGATACCACTCAACTTGGTTGGAAGGACATTGGGAAGAAAACTGACACTTCTGAAGTATCAACTCTGTGCTAGGTACTGTGCACTTTAGATACTCCTTTTCATAACCCTGTGATGGAGACACCCATTTTACAGGTGAGTTGATGGAGGCTCAGAGAGTTAAAATGATCTGCCCAAAGTTACACAGTATACTAAAGAGCTACGACTTGAATCTGATAATTTTGATGCCAAATCCCATGCTACTTTCATTGTTCCATGGTATGTCCTAGGACAAAGCTAGCAGTGGAGAAAATGGGAGAATATATTTTTCCAGGGATAGTGCTCTAGATATTGTTGACCTTCTGAGGATTTTGTATATCACTTGTAGTGCATTTGACTTGCTAGAGGACGTTAGGATAATCTCTCTGGGGGCAGCAAGCAGGGGAAGTAGTGAAGACCAATGCATAATGTGAAGCAGGAAACTTCTAAAACCTTTGATTGATATGAGCCTAAGAAGGACTAAATTGAATGGCTAGGAGTTCTTGACTATTCTGTGGGAGTGGCAGAGATGCTGGAGCAGCACATTCTTTTTGGGCTTCAGGTGCGGCCTAGACTTGTCCTCTTGAGAGGTCAGTACTGTCCCTGGAGGTAGTGGTTTCTAAATCAAGTCGAGGAATATAAATGATTGGAGCAAGTTTCTGAAAACAAGTCTGCCTATTTTTTACTAGAAATAATACTCCATTACAGCAGCAATTTTTTTTTATTGCTGCAACCCCTTTATCTAGAACAGTGCTTGACACTCAATATGATGGATAGATGATTGGATGGATGGATGGTTGGATGGGTGTGTGGGTAGGTGGGTGGATGGATAGATGGAAGGATGGATGGATGGATGAGTAGGTGATTTACCTCCAGGCCCGTAGCTCTTTTCTATACTTGGCTACTGCTTGAAACCAGGTTTTTTTTTCCCTCAGGGATCCATAAGAGACCAACACTGAGGCTTATCACATTTTTTCCCAGCTAAGTATCTCATTAGCAATTATATAAAGACAAATGATGTCACTTGGGTGATGAGATGTGTAACATTGCTTTGGGAAGCCCTCTTTACTCTCTTTGGGTTGAATAGCTACCAAGTATAGAGTGTTTACTGTGTACCAGATAGAGAGATAAGTGCTTTACATTCATTAAATCATTAAATTCTCAGAATGACCTTATGAAATAGATACTTAATTAGGCTTATTTTACAGATGAAGAAACTGAGGCCAGGAGAGTTTGCGTAGTTGCCAAAGGCTACACAGCTAGTCTGAGGAAAAGCCAATAATCAAACCCAATTTTCTCAAACTGTCAATGTTGTATTTGTTCCTTTATATGACATTGCCTCTTTTGCTGTATTACTATTCATTCATTGATTCAAGGAACATTAAGTCCCAAGCTCTGTTGTATGCCAGACACTTTGACTTTCTGAAAGGAAAGCAGAATCTTGCTCTGTTGAAATTTGTGAAAAATGCTCATATTTTCTAATACTATTTCCCCTTATTTCCCATAACTGTGACATCTGGTAACTTGGAGCCATCAGAGGACATTAAATAACTTCATCCCTCCTCTTCCCAAATGCTTCATTGAGTTCCTTGGAGTGAGAGTTTCTTATTTAGTCCCAGAAGATGAATGAAATCATAAGCAATGGTTTTATAAACTCTATCGTATTCAACTCCCAAAGGTTTTCTTTATGCTTTTAGTACTTGAGATGCTCTCAAGAAAATGTTTACCTTATATCGGATGAGTCAGGGCCATAGAATACAGCCTTTCCTTTCAATAATTCCCTTTCAGAAATGCCACAGCCATTTAATGCTAGTAAAAGGGGCTTTAAGGAGTTCCAGCAGTAAAAATTCCTCCTCTTGAGCTTGGAGACTCAGAAGAAGATGGAAAAGGATTGGACTACACCAACCATTCCTTGATATCTTTGTTAAGGTTCTTGTCATTTTTTGTTTGTTTGTTTCTTCAACAAATATTTACAGACTGTCAGCTATGTGCAGGCAAAGTGCTAGGCTGGAGCTGTCCAAAAGAAATATAATGAGAGCTACATATATGTCATTGTAAATGTTCAAGTATCACATTAAAAAAGTAAAAAAGAAACAGGCAAGATAAATTTTAATAATACATTTATTTAACCCAATGTATTCAAAATATTAACATTTCAGCCTGTAATCAATATAAAACATTATTGAGATATTTTACATTCTTTTTCATATTAAATCTTTGAAATATGGTATGTATATTAAACTTACAAACATGTCTCAATTTGAACTGGTTAATTTGAAGAGCTCAATAGTCACACATGGCTAGTGGGTAGGTACTATACTCACAGCTCAGTGCTAGGCCTTGCTCTTAGGGGTACTGAAATATATTAGATACTTTCTGTGAAGTGACAAGGAAAGGCACATTAGCTGGGGTGAGCCTGATAATAATTTGTTTAGCAGAAATCTATTCTTTCACTTATTACCTACATGGACTGAAAATCTCAAGGTTAAATCCCATGTAACATTAACAGTCCTTTAAGCTCCTTCGAAGTTACTTCCCTTGCTTTTGGGAGAGTATCTCTCTTAAAATTAACATCATTTTGATTCTATAAACATTCTCCAAGGCAGGTATTAGGTCAAGGAGAGCCCTATTCCTACCTCCCCTGTAGTTTGGGAACCAGACTTCTCTCTTACCTTTGTGTGGGAACCAAAACTTGCGTCCAGGTTGGCAACACTATATGCTTACCTCCTGATTCACTGAACTCTCCTCTCTTCCCTTCTAATTTACCTGGCCAAAATATTCCCACCTAAAAAGCTCTCTTCAAGCCCCATATAAGTTTCAGGTCCCCTTGCATTGAGGGCTGACATCATCTTCAGTTCACCCCAGCTGTTTCTCTGCTACCATAAACCTTGCTTAACCTCTTTGGCCTTGTGCTTTCCTCCTTCCATAAACCTAACAGCAGGGAGGTCACACACCTCTGCCGAGTGGCCATGAACTGAGGCAGGAAGTGATTTCAGGTAGGGATCTTTAGGGTCCTCAGAAGAGGCTGCTGCTATTCAAGTCTTTCAAGTGATTCTGGGGGAAAGATCAATAACAAAAAAAAACCTACTAGCTTGGGAAATCTCTCACTTTTCTCTATCCTCCACACTTCATCATTGCTCAATCTCTTCTTCCAGGACATTTCGTCTCTTAGGGGCTCCGTGTCTCTCTTCTATGCTTTGGGGGATGTATAACTATATGTGTGAGGGTATACAATCATGTGTGTGACTGTGTGGAGGTATATGACTGTGTTGGGGACTGTGTTTGTGCTTTTATGGCTCAGCTATGTAAGGGATGGATGGGTGAGTTTACAGCCCCAAAAGTGTATCTAAGAATAACCAAGTGAAAAGATTCTTCCTAGTTTGTGTCCTTTCAGAAGGAGATATAAATTAATGAAGACTAAATTTAGGCCCTGAGCTCACCTGACAATTTCCAGTGACAGACTCTCCTTGTAGTTGCAGGCACTGTCTGGCACAAAAGAGGATTCAAAACCAGAATTGAGTTTTTCACCCCTGGAAGAAAATATTTTAAATCTATTTTTTCACGTAAAGGATTTTCAGAGTTGTCTTAGGTTTTAGGCAGTTTTCCTTGATTGGAGACATAGAAGTGTGTTTTTTAAAAATGGCTCTTGGAGAAGGCAGGTTTATCTATCTATTTATTTATTTATTTATTCATTCATTCATTCATTCATTTATTTATTTTTTACCTTTTGGGGTAGAAAGGAAAGGAGGGATGGGGCCCTCCCCAGAAGACTTAAACAAAATTGGGCATACCCTCAGACTGCTTGTAAAGGTAATCTGGCTAATGAGATTAATCAGCTGAAAACTAAGACAGGTGGCCATATTTGTTGCTCTGAAACAGACAAAATCAGATTGTCTGTTGTTTGCTTTCCTCAGGGAGAAGATGTGGCTCTAAACCAGCGTGTCAAAAGAGAAGAAAAAAGGCACATTCCTTAGGATTAAGGTGTGAGTGAGATTTACCTTGTCTATACCATCAGAATAGGGAGTGCTTATAGACCACATTTCCCAGAGGGCTTAGTCAGCTGTTGATGAACCAGGTGCAGCCAGAAGTGACTAAACCTGGGTTTAAAGATGGAGGGAGATCAGAACAAGGTATCCTTGTAATATTGGACACAAAAAGCATGGAATAAAATGTTTATCTTCTATGTTTAGTAAAGATTTACTGAACACCTGATCAAAACATCCTGCGTTAGCTTAACAGATGCAGGAATAGTAAAAAGGAAAGGGGAAGGTAACTTTCACTTACAGAAATGTGCCAAGCACTTCAAATATTCTTAAGGCCACCATGTGGGGAGGATGGCACCTTTCCCCACTTTATACATGATGGTACTAAGATCCATAGAACTTACGTGACATTCAGACTTGAATATACTTTATTCCAAAGCCCATTCCTTTCACTGCCCTAAACTTCTGTCTTAAATCTTACTGTTTAGCTAGGGATTATATGATTTATCAAGAAACAATTAGAGAAAACAAAGTACTGTGTTAATTATCATTGAATACTAATAATGTGAAGTTGAGACAGTATGTTTGACATGATTAAGAACAGTTCTAAAGTTAGGGCAGACTTTATATTTTCCTGATGGTGTTGGTTAGTGTCATGTTGTATATTAGGGAAAATGGACAAGGAGCTGTCAACAATACAACCAAATGTTTCTAAGGAAAATGACTATAGTCACCCTCCCTCTGAACTACTTCAGAAAAAACATAGACCAAATTCTAACAATGAACCCCAGCTGTTCTTGATATACAGAATATCATTAGCTCTTGAGCTAACATTATTTTGCCATTGTAACAGAGAGACACCTTTTTGGCTAGGTTTGAGTTCTGGTGGGTGGAGGAATACTGGTGTTCTATTGTTCCCCCAGGAGTTATAGCTGAGGATTCAATGTCTGATAGTTATAGAAGATAAAAGTTCCATTCTTTTCTATTGTCTCAGCAGCCTAGGAGCAACAATTTCACAGTTGATCGAAGCGGTAGTACCACATGGTCCATTTATGCTGTGAACAATGTTTGACATAGACCATGATTTCAATTAGAATGACAGGATTCTATCATTGCCTCATAAGTCTTAAGAAAACCAACTGTCTTGTTATAAATGAATAAAGGTAGGTTCAATTAACAGTGCTTATAAAACATTCTTCTGTAGGTATGCCTTTATGAAATCTTGGGTGAAGATAATGAAGGCAAGTCTTAAGCTTTCATATTATTTTTACTGAGCAAGACAGACTCTTACTGTTGAATATAGAGTGACATATGAAATGATGTCTTAATGACTTAATGACTTGAAAAGTCTTAATGGCCAGCCTCTTCTAGTAACCCATTTCAGAAAAATCTTAACCAAGCTGTGGTTAGAGAGATTTTAATAAATGCCCAGCACTGTACTCCTACTGCCTATTATTTTCCATCCTGATCATTTGCTTGAGGATGATGAAAGATGATAATGAACATTATAGGTATGGTTTCTTCCCTTATGGTCCTTAAAATCAAATGAGGTCAGTGCAGTTAGAAATAACAGATTTGACTGCTTCAAAAGAGGCTTAGCAGTAGAAACCATTTAAACAAGGAGGCTACCCACAAATTCAGAAGTTCATCCATTTAGGAAGGGTCTGTAATGACAGCAATAAGATTTCCTTACTGAAGCCCTTTGGACACTTCCCTTTGGATATGCATGGACTTTTAGTAGCTAACTTTGGCCAGATGGGCTGGCATATGTGGCACTCCTTTCTGGTCTGTAAGTGTTTGGGTCTCATCGAAGGCAGATCTGGGTATAGATTCTAGCAAAGACCTCCATAATAATCATCCCATTCCTGGAAGTGCTGCCCAAAGGAGGCCAGAATAATGAGATGGCTATCCACTTTTGTTAGTGGCTTCTGACCAGCTTGAAGTCCCCAAGAATCATCTGTGTTGTCCAGTACCCAGTCTACTATGGCTTTGATAGCCTTTAAGAGATAGATGATGGAGTTCTTGTAACAACTAGTTTTCTAATGGCAAGGGCACAGCCCAGTCTGGGGTGGAAGCCAGTTCAGGGTATCAGTGACTGGTAAGCTTGCTGAAAGTTTAGTTTTAAAGAGAACCTCCCTTTAGCAAGAATATGAAGAAGATGGTTCCCCACTTTCTCACACATCCTGTACTTTAACCAATCCACATCTGACAAACTATCTTCTTCAAATATACCAAATCTTTCCCACCTCTTTGTATTTGCACATGTTGTACTCTTTGCTTGAATGTTCCCATCTTCTTTCTACATGGTGAACTCTCAACCATTCTTCAAAGTCTAGCTCACACGATATATTCTCTGTATATCTTTTCCTCATTCCGTCTATACACATAGCCATTTGTATAGATCTCTATTCTGGCATTCTCATATTATGGAGTATATTATCTATAAGGATACATCATTTTTAAACTGTGACCCTTTCAAAAGTAGGAATTGTGCCTTATTATCTCTGTGATCTCTATTAATCCGAACAAAGACTTGCTTATAGTAGGGTGAAATAGGTAAATACTGACTAATTGAGTTAGTTACTCAGATGTGGGTTGGGTTGCATATTCCTGGATTCCATCATCATTGAGCTTTATTTGGTATCATATCCTGTGTATGTATATTTCAGGGACCTCTTATTTATGGAATGTTTAAACTTTTTGACCGTGTTTGTTTCTTTGAGCAAAAGGTATATTTATAGCCATCAAGTGAATTGGTTCAAAGCCCAGATTCCAGAGGAACACCACTGGCTCCCTCTTGTGAGGCAATCTCAGAATTTCTCCTATAATTAATTTCTTAGGAGATATGTAGACAGGTTCTTCTTAGTAGAGTTGTTCTAATAATCTGAATGTGTTGGCTCCTAAGTGCTATAGACCAACCAGTTCCTTCTTGGGAAATGTTAAGACCTTCACCTGACAAGAGCAAAGGTGACATTCTGGAAATTCTGACCAGCTCAAAATCGGAGCATCCTAGAGTCAAAAGAGTTCCTGGAAGTCATCCTAGTTTTCCAAAGCATGCCAGTTTTGAGATGCTCTCACTTCTAGAGGTTTCTCTGCCTTTTAAGGAACTAAAATCTGCCCCCAGCTGGTCTAAGGCCTAGTCTTTGGAGCCATACAAAATAGTTTGTGCCTTCTTAATAACTGATTGCTCTTTGGATAGTTATAATGTTGGATTCCTCTTGACATATTTTCTACATTTTTCGGGATTTATGAACACCTTCATAATGTCAAGAACCCTGGTCTAATCTTCTCTAGGTCCTTCAACTGTTTCCCATATGTCAGATTTCCAGTCCTCTGAACCACTCACTTCCAGAGAATTTTCATCTTGTCACTGGCTCCGTTTGTAACTTGTTACTTGTTATCCTTGTTAAATGCTTCTCATTGTTCCAGCCAGTCCAGATCTTTAAGTTCCTATCATATGTAGGACCTACTGTGTCCTGGGTGAACCTGCTCTTTTAGTTTTCAACAGTACAAGTTCTCAGTTATGAGACTTTGGAATAGTACTTCTCATGTTACAGTGCGTTGTAGCTGAATTGGAGGGCACCAGATCTGTGTTTAATTCATTCACCTCTTTGACACTAAAATGGTGCTAATTATCCTTCCATCATAGGGTCATTCTCAGGAATCTTAAGTTACTATATGTAAAGCATTAAGCTCTACACCTGAGCACTTAGTGGGTACACAATAGAACTTAATGTCTCTCTGGTCCCTTCCTGCCAGCCTTGACCTGTTCACCACTGCCCTCTACTGAGGAGAGTCAATAACTGCTTTGAACTTCAATTTCTGGTTTGAGCCAAGCAGGCCCTGTTCCATTTAATCTCTTTTGATTCCTTTAGAGAATGGCACTCTTGCATGAGATATAACACAAACTAGCAGACTGGCCTCAATTATGTAAAGTAAAAATATTGCAGTAGGTATCTTTGTCCATTTCTGACACAGCACAACTGAATTAGAGTTCTGGATTACATGGATAGCTATTGGTGAGAACATTTCTTTAAAGTATTACAAGATCCCAGGGCACTAATTATGGATGTTTGGAATATAATCCATGTTTGTGTTGTTCACAGTCATATAAATAGTCAAAATCACAGCCTTAATCTAAATTCATTCACAGGTTATCTGGATAATATGATTCCCGTGTTCTTTCTTAGGAGGAACATTTATGTGAGTTGGTGCTTTTAATTCCTCTAAAAGGATGATGTAGGTTTGCATAAAAACAATAAAAATACAGGGAACCAAGTGGCACTTAGTGCCACACTGATGAAAGGCCAAAATGTTTGAATTCTCCTCTATAAGAGGATTTTTGGGGGCATGGAGGGTAATCCCTAAGCTTGGCAATTAGACATTATAGTAAACAGATGATTGTCTTAATGTCACATATGTTTGAATTCCACCTCTGCTATCCACTAGCTATATGATCTAGGACAAGTCCTTTGACCTCACCTTACCTCAGGTTTGTCTTGTGTAAAATGGGAAACAATTATACCAAACTTGTGAATTTATTGTGAGTATTACATATAAGGTTAACAGTTCTGTACCACTTAACATGGTGCTTGGCAATAAATCATTGACTTAGGATCAATTCCAGTTAATAGCAGCTAAGTCCCTTGAAGCTGCAGTTTCATTTTCCTGAATTTTCCTGAAAAGAACAATATTGTGTACATGATTTGGGGATTCAATTCTTGGGTTCATGTAGAAACTATGCCGCCCTGGGTCCTTCAGATTTTTCTAGAAGTTTATAATCATACACTTGAAGGGCAATAGGAATACACTGGGTTGCTTAATAGCCGTTTGTGGCATGTGGGCAAAGACAGTAAGAATCCTGGAGTAAGGTACAGCTTATGTGCTGGCCCACAATTCTCTAAATGCAAGGACTTGGATTTACCAACCAAGTAGAAGTGAAATGCAGCTGCCTTTTTTGATGTCTATAAACATGTTCATGAATCCAGTGAGCAAGTCACCAGCACCCATTTTCAGGAGAATGTGGTTGCTAGAATCTGTTTCCTGTTAAGGAATCTTGACCTAGAAACAAAAAGAAAATCCCTAAAATATTCTGCACACAAGCAAAGAACAATCTGGCTGAGGTGAGTTTTTAGTAAAAGATACACCTCACCAGCAACCCACTTTGTAAATTAAAAACAGACACAAAAACTAATCTATTGTGACAGAAAGATTATTAATATTTGCCCAAGGAGGGAGGCAGAGAAGGGTGGGTGGCAGTACAAAGGCCAGAAGGAAACTTGGGGTTAATGTGTATGTTCACCATTTTGATGATGATGATGGTGCATACACATGTTGAAGCTTATCAAAATGTACACTTATTAAATATATAGAGATTAATGTATGTCAACTGTATCTTAATAAAGTTGTTACTTAAAACAAACCCAGTATACATAATACCTGGCACACAGAAGTGTTTGCTAAATATGTGTTGAAGTAAGATAAATAATTGCGACTGAGCAACTACTGTAATGGCTATGTGAGTATTTTAGCAGACCCTGTCACCAGTGAGATAACCACTAAACTGGTAAAAATTACCCCTAACCACCAGTTAATGTGTCTGAAAATTGGTTAAAGGGCATGCAAGAAATTGAGCAGCATTTATTTAAGAAATTTATGGAATCTTTGCCAGAACAATTGGCATCTGAGGCATTTTATGTTAAGACTTGCTCCTACTCCTCCTTCTAGCTTTATATTACAGAAGATTTATTCCAGCAGGGCACAGCCAAAAAAACAGGGCTCTCTTCTTCACCAGCTTCTGGTAGGGCTATAGTTTTACTCCAGCATAGGCAGTCTGCTAGTGACTCTCATTCTGCCCTCTAATTCTATGTTATGGAAAATTTATTCTGGGTAGGCATAGCCAAGAAGACTTTCCTGCCCATCTCCCATTCCTAAGATGGATTCTATATTTTAGACAGGTGCAGCAAACTGTGAGTGGCAGTTGGAGAAGAATTGAGACTCTCATTTCTTCCCACTCTCCCCAGGTCCAGGGCCTGGGCTGAGATGTTGTGTTTGTCAGACAAGGACTTCAAGGGCTCCTAGGGCAGAGGTGTCACTACAGAAGAAGCAGGCTACCATATTACCCTCTCTCCACATAGCTCCAGAATAGTAGCATAGCCTATCGGGGCTGACGCTCTTTGCAACAGAGCGTGAAGGAACTCATGCCTAAAGTTGGTTTTGAAACCATAGAGATCACAGTACTGAAAATTAGAAAAGCAACTATATATTAGCAAAATATAGAAAAGAGCAGACTGGCCAGATATTTTTCAGAGATACCTAGGCAAAGAAACCATCAAAAAAGGCCCTACTAAAATTAAACTTATCTCTAGTGATCTGGAAGGCTTTACATATGCACTAAGTCAAACCTGTGCAGGGGCAACCAGAAATGTTATTTGTGAATTGCTAAACTCTGTTCGAGTGCAGGGTAGAATCAAAAAGTTCTTTGACTTTGAAAGGATTCCACAAGTCATACAAAGATACATTGGCAAAAGGTCAAAGCGTTATTGAATCTGGGTGCTTAAGAAAAACCTCTGTTTGATCACAGGCTAAACACTCACTATGCTGAGCTAGAGGTGACTCATAGAAAGCCAAGCTTAAAAATAAAACAAGGGGCAAAATCAGCATGATGTCAGAGACTGTACACTGCAGAGAAAATAGACTTCATAGAGAATCAGCCCACGCAAATCACTAAACAGAGGAAAACAAAGCAAAACAGAAACAGTAACAAGAATCCAGAGCTATTACAATATATTCTTGTTAAAATAACAACAATACCATTTACCTGAGCACCCCCCAAAATTAAATACTTAGGTATAAATCCAACCAAATATGTATAAGGACTATATGAGGAAAACTACAAATAATCTGATGAATGAAATCAAAGAAGAACTAAATAAATGGATAGGCATTCCATGTTCATGAATAGAAAGACACAATATTGTTAAGATATCAGTTCTTCCCGAGTTGATCTATAGAGTCAGTTAATCAACAGATGATTGGATAAAGAAGTTGTGGTTCATATATACAATAGAATATTTCTCAGCCATTAAAATATTAAATTCTACCATTTGCAATGACATGGATAGACCTAGAGGTTATTATGCTGAGTGAAATAAGTCAGAGAAAGATAAATACCATGTGATTTCACTTATATGAGGAATCTAAGGAACAAAAAGAACAAATTAATTGAAACAAGACTCACAAATATAGAGAAAAATCTGGTGATAGCCAGGGGGGAAGGGGGTTAGGGGGCTGGGAGAATGGGGTGCAGGATTAAAGAAGTGCAAATTAGTAGTTGATAGATGGTCATGGGGATTGAGAGCACAGCACAGGGAATGCAGTTAGCATTAATGTAATGACTAGGTGGAGAGCCAGATGAGAGAAAGCATTAAGGGGGTTTGTTTCATAAACTATATAAATGTCTAACCAATGTACTTTATACTTGAAACTAATAATAATTTTTAAAAAAAATTCTCAGCAAGTTATTTTGTGGATATCATCAAATTAATTTTAAAGTTTATACAGAAGAACAAAAGACACAGAATAGCCAACACAATGTTGAAGGAGAATAACAAAGTTGGAGGACTGACACTACCTGGCTTCAGGCCTTACTATAAAGCTACAGTAATCGAGACAATGTGGTATTGACAAAAAAATAGATAAATAGATCAATAGGACAGAATGGAGAGCCAAGAAATAGACTCACATGAATATAGTCAACTGATTACATATATATATATATATATATAAATGGTGACATTGGATAACGAAATCTGATAAGTTTCAGCTGTACATTTTAACAGTAAGGTGTATATGTATGTGCATACACACACAAACACATTGTGTATTCATCTGATATTTGACAAAGGAACAAAGGCAATTTAATGGAGCAAAGATAGTTCTTACAACAAATGTGTTAGAACAACTCAACATCCTTATGCAAAAAATGAATTGAGACACAGACCTTACACCCTTCAAAAAAAATCAGCTCAAAATAGATTATATACCAAAATGTAAAAATATAAAATGATAGAATTCCTAGAAGATAATGTAAGAGAAAACGTAGATGATTTTAGGTAAGGCAATGAATTTTTAGATATAACACCAAAGGCATGATACATGAAAGAACTAATTGATAAGCTGCACTTCATTAAAAACTGCTCTGTGAAAGACATTATCAAGGGAATGGGAAGACAACCCACCAGACGGGGTGAAAATATTTGGGAAGATACATCTAATAAAATACTTTATCTTAAATATACAATAGAATTCTTAAAACTTAACAATAACAAAAGCAATTCAATTTAAAATTAGCCAGAGATAAGTAAGGGAGAGAAAAAAATGGCATAGAAGATAGAGGCTCTGTTCATCTCTCTGGCAACCAAATCAGTTGTAATAGAAACAAGGAGCAAACAGCAAGGAAAATCACCTGGGATCTAGATGAACAAGCCATACGGCTAGGGACAAATCTAAGAAATCACCCTGAAAAGGAAGAAGATAGGATGGGGCAAGGACATGAAGCTAACCAGTCCTGAGAAGCTGAGTGAGACAAAAGTTGTGGCAGCTGCAGACACCTCCTACATGGGCCAAGTCCACAAATGGACTTTTGCAATGAAGGACCTGATTTCTCTGAGCACCAGCACCAGTTAGGCTGTGTAAAGGGCACCAGGGACTTACAGGGGGACACTGAGTTGTCGTAGTGAGGGCTGCAGCAAGACTTGCTCTGTACAGAAGTGCCAGCAGTATCCATTGTCCCTCTGTTGAGCCCTCCCCTATCCCAATTCGGGGAACCAGCGCTGCCATAATGGAGACCTCATCAAACATGGTAACCAAGGTTGTTCAGCCCAGAGGATTCCCTGAAACTCCATTTTCCCCAACATGCTGCCCCACTCAAGCCACATCCAGGTGTATCCTCAGCAAGTCAGGTGCTCCTTGCTCAGCAGCATCTAGACTCACACTGGAGGCAGCTGGCCACAGTTTCAAAGCAGTAACCTACTGGTAAGGGAGCACTCATAAGACTGGCAGCTTGAGGCAACTATAAGTACAGCATCTGTGGATTGCTTGCTGAATCTTAACAGGTGGCCCCAGAGGGGCACAGGCTGGGGTTAAATTTGGCCTGCAACGGAACCCCTTTCAGTACTGTGCCACTGGACACCTACTACACAAATCCACACCAGTAAGACCAGGAGACTTAAGAGCTTTGCTTAGTACATAGAAACAGACACAGAAAGGTAGCCAAAATCAGAAGATAAAGAAGCAGAAACCATATGAGAGAAAAGAACAGAGATCTAGGAGTAATGGAGTCAAGCAATCTGCCAGACACAGAGTTAAAAACGCTGGTTATAAGGATGCTCAATGAACTTAGGAGAAGTGTAGATGAATTCAGGGAGAATTCACAGAGATAAAAAACAAAAATAGAAATGGAAAATATAAAAGAGAACCAGTCAGAAATGAAGAACACATTATCTTAGATGAGAAGTATATTAAATGAAATAAACAAAGTGAATAAAGACGAGGATCAAATGACCTATTTGGAGGTTGGGAAAGCCAAGGACACTCAATATGAACAGCAAGAAAAAAGCAGCCAAGACTACAATAATAATTTAAGGAGCTTATAGTACACAATTAAAGGTAAAGATCTGTGTCATAGGAGTACCTGAAGGAAAACAAGATGTTGAATAGCTATTTGAAGAAATAATGATGAAAACTTCCCTCACCTGGTGAAAGAAAGATATACAACCCTGAGAAGCTCAGAGAGTCCCAAGAAAGAGGAACACAAAGAGCCCCACACCAAAATACAACATAATTACAATGCCAAAGGATCAGTACAAAGAGAGAATCTTTAGAGCAGCAAGAGAAAAGCAGTTAGTTACCAACTGCTAAGGAAGCACTCATAAGACTGGCAGCTGATTTTGCAAAAGAAACTATGCAGGACAGAAGGTCTTGTCACACAAATATTTAATGTGATGAATACTGAGGATCTACAACCAGGAAGAGGGGGACTAGATTTAGTGGGGTTATCACTGTGTGAGTTATATGGATCTTGGATTACTATGCAATAAAACTGAAACTGGTATATTATTGTATGCCAACTATAACTGAAAAAAACTCAATGAATTGTACAATGTAAATACAAACAAGTAATCGTCTATTATATTTCAATAAAGATGGAAAAAATTAGCCAAAAATCCTTTGTTGATTTATTTCCTTTATTAAATATGATTTATTGGAGTAGCATTGGTTAATAATGTTATGTGTTTCAAGTGTACAATTCTATAATATATCATCTATATATTGAGTTGTGTGCCCACCACTCAAAATTAGTCCCCTTCCACCACTCTTTATTTGACCCCACTTACCTTCTTCATCCTCCTCCCTGCCCTCCTTCCCCTCTGGTAACCACCATACTGTTTCCTATGTCTATTAATTTGTTTGTTTTGCTTGTTTGTTTATAGTTTTCTGTTTTTTTATCCCATATGTGAGTGAAATTATGTGGTTCTTATCCTTTTACATCTGGCTTATTTCACTTAGCATGATAGTTTCAAGATCTATCAATGTTTTTGCAGATGGCACTATTTCATCCTTTATTATGGCTGAGTAGTATTCTGTTGTATATATATATACCACATCCTTTTTATCCAATCATTCATTGATAAACACTTAGGTTGTTTCTATGTCTTGGCTACTTTTAATAATGTTGCAACGAACATAGAGGTACATATATCTTTACGAATAAGTGTTTTAAAAAATAGGCCAAAGATCTTAACAGACACTTTACCAAAGAAAATATACAGATGATACAGAAGCATATGAAATGATGTTACATATCATTTGTCATCAGGGAAATGCAAATCAACATTGAGAATTCACTTACATATTAGAAGGACCAAAATCCAGAACACTGACAGCATCAAAAGCTGGTAAGGCTGTGGAGCAACAGGAACTCGCCTTCATTGCTGGTGGGAATGCAAATGGTATAGCCACTTGGCAAGAAATTTTGGCAATTTTTCACAAAACTAAATATACACTTGACCAGACAATTTGGCAATAGCAGTCCTTGGTATTTACACAAAGGAGTTAAAAACTTAGGTCCATACAAAAACATGCACATGGAAGTGGAAAAAATGGCATAGTAGATAGAGGCTTTGTTCATCCTTCTTGCAACCAAATCAAGTTGTGACAGAAAGATGGACCAAACAACAAGCAAAGTTGCCTGGGATCTAGATGAACAGAAGCACTACAACTAGGGAGAGAAATAAGAAATGACCCTGCAATAGTAGAAGGTAGGAGGGGATGAAGATTCAAGGCTGCCCTGTCCCAAGTGGCTGAGGGAGACAGAGGCTACCGTAGTGGCAGCCATTAGCTGCAGATGCCTCTCAAAGGGGCCATGTCCATGAGTGGACTTTCACAGTGACGGATCAGCTTACTCTGAGTACCAGCAACATGGTGGCTTTGTGGGGAGCACCCGGGACTTACAAGGGGACACTGAGTTGTCAGAGTGAGGGCCAGAGGCAGGACTCATTCTGGGGCAGAGGTATCCATTGTTCCTCTGTTAAGCTCACTCTGGGGCAGTGGTATCCATTTTTCCTCTGTTAAGCCCTCCTCTCCTCCTGGTATGTGGACTTGGCACCGCCATAGCTGAGACATGATTGATCTGGTTAACAGAAGTCCTTTCATTCAGAGGATTCCCTGAAACTCTGCCTCCACCAACTCACGGCACCACCCAAACCACATACAAGTGTGTCCTCAGCATGCTCCTTGCTGAGCAGTGCCAAGACTCACACTAGTGGCAGCTGACCTTGGTTTCTAGTGTAGCCTCTTGAGGCAAATATATGCACAGCATCTGTGGATTGCTTGCTGGTCCTGAAGGAACCAGCATCTGTGGATTGCTAGGTGGTCCTGAAGGAACATAGGCTGGGGCTACACTTGGCCTGAAGCTGAACCCCTCTCAGGACTGTGCCACTGGACACCTACTACACAAAGCCACACTAATAAGACCACGAGGCTTAGGAGCTTTGCTTAGTACATAGAAACAGATACAGAAAGGTAGCCAAAATGGGAACATAAAGAAGCAGAAACCATATGAGGAACAGAACAGAGATTCAGAAATAATGGAGTCAAGCAATCTGACAGACGTAGACTTCAAAATGCTGGTTATAAAGATACTCAATGAACTTAGTGAAAGTGTAGATGAACTGAATGAGAACTTTAACAAAGAGAAAACATTAAAAAATGGAAATGGAAATTATCAAGGGGATCCAATCAAATGAAGAACACATTATCTGAGATGAAGAATATATTAGAGGGAATCAACAGAGTGCATAAGAAGAACATTGAACCACCAATATAGAAGATGTGGAAGCCAAGGAAGCTCAATCAGATCAGCAAGAAAAAAGAAGCCAACACTATAATAATAATTTAAAGAGCCTATAGGACACTATTAAATGTAAAAATATCTGTGTCACAGGGGTACCTGAAGGCAAACAAAAAGTTGAAAAGCTATTTGAAGAAATAATGATGAAAACTTCCCTAACCTGGTGAAAGAAATGGACATACAACCCCAAGAAGTTTAGAAAGTCCCCAAAAAAGAAGATCCCAAAGAAGCCCACATTAAGACACATTATAATAAAAATGCCAAAGGTTAAGTTTAAGAGATCTGGGACAATATGAAGCATAAAAATATCTGAATCATAGGAGTATCTGAAGAGGAAGAGAGAGAGCAAGAGATTGAGACTCTGTTTGAAGAAATAACGACAAAAAATTTTCCTATGCTAGCAAGAGGTAAAAAATAAGACAAGAAAGAGAAATAAAAGGAATCCGAATTGGAACAAAGAAATAAAACTCTTGTTATTTGCCGATAACATGATACTATATAGAAAGAACCCTCAAGATTACACCAAAACCTGTTAGAACTGATCGATGAATTCAGTAAAGTATCAGATTACAAAATAAATATTCAGAAGTCAGTGGCATTTTTATACACCAATCATGAACTTTCAGAAAGAGAAATTAAGAAAACAATCCCATTTACAATTGCGTTGAAAACTATAAAATACCTGGGAATCAAATTAACCAAGGAGGTAAAGGACCTGTTTTCAGAAAATTATGTCATTGAAAAAAGAAATTGAAGAAGATACAAATAAATGGAAGCATATACCGTGTTCATGGGTAGCAAGAATCAACATCCTTAAAATGGCCATACTACCCAAAGCACAAAGCAATCTAAAGATTCAATGCAATCCCTATCAAAATACCGATAGCATTTCTCAGAGATCCAGAATAATCCTAAAATTTATATGGAGCTATAAAAAACCCCGAATAGCCATTTTTTGAGAAAAAAACAACAAAGTTGTAGGTATCACACTACCTGTTATCAAACTATACTATAAGGCTACAGTAATCAAAACAGCATGGTACTGGCATAAAACAGATGCATTGATCAATGGGACAGAATAGAGAGCCCAGAAATAAATCCACACCTATACACTCACTTACTATATGACAAAGGAGCTAAGAATACACAATGGGGTAAGGACAGTCTCTTCAATAAATGGTGTTGGGAAAATTGAACAGATACCTACCAAGAAAAAAGAAGCTGAACCATCTTCTTACACCATATATAGGAATAGACTCAAAATAGATTAAAGACTTAAATGTAACACCTGAAATCATAAAACTTCCAGAAGAAAACATAGGCAGCAAACGTTCTGATATTACTAACAGGAATTTCTTTTCAGATATATCTCCTTGGGCAAGGGAAACAAAAGAAAAAAAAACAAATGAGACTATATCAAACTAAAAAGTTTTTGTACAGTAACGGAAACCATAACAAAATAAAAAGATAACTGACTTGGAGAAGATAATTGCTAATGATACAGCTGATAAGGGATTAATATGCAAATTATATAAAGAATTTATACAATTCAACAACAACAACAACAAAAACAATCCAATTAAAAAATGGGCAGAAGACCTGAACAGATACTTCTCCAAAGAGGAAATACAGATGGCTATTAGACATATGAAAAGATGCTCAAGGTCACTAACCATCAGAGAAATGAAAATTAAAACCACAATGAGATATCACCTCAACCTGTCAGAATGGTTATCATCAATAAATTCAAAAACAATAAGTGTTGCTGAGGATGCGTAGAAAAGGGAACCCTCATAATTGTTGATGGGATTGCAAATTGGTATAGCCTCTATGGAAAACAGTATGGAGATTTCTCAAAAAAATTAAAAATGGATATACCTTTTGACCCAGCAATTGTACTTCTGGGTATTTATCCAAAGAAAACCAAAACAATAATTCATAAAGATCTATGCACTCCAATATTCATGGCACCACAATTTACAATAGCCAAGGTATGGAAGCAACCTAAGTACCCATCAACAGATGACTGGATGAAGAAGGTATTGTTCAAATATACAATGCAATATTACTCAGCCATTTAAAAAAATGAAAGCCTACCATTTCCAACAACATGGATGGACCTAAAGGTTATGATGCTGAGTGAAATAAGACAGAGAAAGATAAATACCATATGATTACATTTATATGCAGAATCTAAGGAACAAAAAGAACAAACTAATCAAAAACCGAATCATAAATACAGTGGACAATTTGGTGATGGACAGAGGGGAGGGATGTTGGGGGCTGGGAATGGAGTGAAGGATTAAAGAAGTACAAATTAGTAGTTGATAGCTGGTCTTGGAAATGGGTTAGCATGGCAGAGGGAATACAGTTAGCATTAATATAATGGCTAGGTTGAGGGTGAAGGGAGGGAGGGAGCAATTGGCGGGATCGGCCTATGAAATATATAGATGTCTAACCAGTGTACTGTATACTTGAAACTAATTTAAATAAATAAATTAAAAGAAAAATGCCAAAGGTTAAATGCAGAGAGAGAATCTTAAAAGCAGCAAAAGAAAAGCAATTAGTTACCTACAAGGGAGCACCCATAATACTGGCAGCTGACTTATCAAAAGAAACTATGCAGGACAGAAGGGCTTGGCACAAAATATTCAACATGATAAAAAACCAGGGTCTACAACCAAGAATACTTTATCCAACAAAGCCTTCATTTAGAGTCGATGGACAGATAAAGTGCTTCCCAGACAAAAATAACCTAAAGGAATTTATCGTCACTAAGCCAGTATTACAGGAAATGTTGGAGGGACTTATTTAAGAAGAAAAACATGTATCAAAAACATGAATAAAGACTGGTAATAACTACATTCCTATCAACAAGTACTTCAAATGGAAAAGAGTTTAGTGCTCCAACTGTAAGATAGAGTGGCTGAATGGATACAAATCAAGACCCCTACATATGCTGCCTACAAGAGTCTCACTTCAGATTAAAGGACACACACAGATTAAAAGGAAGGGGATGGGAAAAGATATTGCCTTGATGGACCTAGATGGTATTGCGTGGAATGAAATAAGTCAGATAGAGAAACACAAATATTGCATAATTTCTCATACATATGGAATCTAAAGAATAAAATCAACAACAACAAAAACTGAAATAAACTTAAAGATGCACAGAATATTTTGAGGCCTACTAGATGAGAGGAGGGTTGGGGAGAATGGCAAAAAAAGGTGAAGAGATTAGGTGCAAATGGGTAGTTACAAAATAGACATGGAGATATAAAGTGCAGCATAAAGAAAATAGTTTATAATATCATAATAAATACGTAAAGGGGAAAAGGGGTACTAGATTTAATGGGGTGATCACTGTGAGTTATATAGATCTCTAAGCACTATGCTGTATAAGTGAAACTAATATATTATTGTATGCCAACTGTAATTGAAAAAAAAACTCATTGAATTGTACAGTGTAAATATGAGCAACTAATTGTCTATTATTTTGCAATAAATCCAGGCAAAAAATTGTGAAAAAGAAAACATGCACAAGTATGTTATATAGTAGCTTTATTTATAATTGCCAAAACTTTGAAGCAACCAAGATGCCATTCAGTAGGTAAATTCATAAATAAACTGTGATACCTCTGGGCTATCAAATATTATTCATCACTAAAAAGAAATGAGTGATCAATGAAAAGACATAGAGGAAACTTTAATGCATATCAATAAGTTAATATAGCCAATCTGAAAAGGCTACATACTGTATAATTTCAACTATATGACATCCTTGAAAAGGCAATATTATAGAGACAGTAAAAAGATCAGTGATTGCCATGGTTTGGGAGTGGGCCAGGTAGGGATGAATAGGCGGAGCACAGAGAATTTTTAAGGGCAGTTAAAGAACTCTTTATGATACTGTAATGATGGATGCATGTCATTATACATTTGTCCAAGTCATAAAATGTACAACACCAAGAGTGAACCCTAGATGTGGCAATGTATGTTCATCATACATTGAGATTAGGGGAAAAGTTGTAACAAATGTATCACTCTGGTGGGGGATGTAAATAATGGGGAGGCTGTGCATGTGTGGAACAAGGAGTATATAGGAAATCTCTATACTTCCCTCTCAATTTTTCTGTGATCATAAAACTTCTCTAAGAAATAAAATCTTTTTAAAAACAATAGCATGAAACATTATTTGTAATACTGATAATAACGGCACAGTCAAAGGGTAAGGAAAGAAGCCAAAGCAAAGCAAGGAAATGACACCAAAGTGTAATTTCATACACAGGAAGAAATGAAAAATGATGGAAATGGTAAATGAGGCCATTAATACAAAACCATTAAATATTATTTTTTAGTATTTTGTCTTAGCTTCTTCAAAATACACTAGATTATAAAGCAACCATAATACTGTATTCTTGAGTTTGCAATAAACTAGCCTGGTTTAACATTTATAAATCAATATAACACACTGTATTAGTAGAAAAGAGGGCAAAAACATATGGTCATCTCAATAGATGAAGTAAAGTTATACAGAAAACCTTGGAAACACTCATAATAAAAACTTTCAACAAACTAGGTGGATAAGACGATTTCTTCAACATGATAAAGAACGTCTATTAAAAACCCATAGCTAAAATAATAATAATGGAAATCTGTTTGCTTTTCCCCTAATATCAAATAAGAAAAGGGTGTCCACTATTGCCACTTCTATTCAAAATTGTACTGGAGGTTCTAGCCAAAGTAATTAGGCAAGAAAAATTAAAAAGAGGCATCCAATTTGGAAAATAAGAGGTAAAACAGTCTGTATTTGCAGATGACATGACCGTGTATATAGGAAATTCTAAGGAATCCTCTAAAAAAAACCCTAAAACTAGTAAATGAGTTAAAAAAGGTAACGAAGTACCAGGTAAGTGTACTAAAATTAATCATATCTCTATATGCTAGCAATTAACAGTCCAAAAATAAAGAAAACAATTCTATTCATCATGCATCTAAAATAATAAAAAACTTATGAATAAATATAAGTGTAAAATGTATACATTGAAAACTACAAAATCTTGGCCAAAATGTTGAAGAAGACCTAAATAAATGGAAACATCCTAATTTTATGGATCAGAAATGTTGACGTTGGCAAGATAGCAACAATTCAGTTTGGATCATAGATCCAGGGGAAAATATATAAAAATCCCAACTTTTTCGTGGGTTCCAAAATTGAAAAGTTGATGCTAAAATTCATATGAAAAAAAAAAGGACACAAAATACTGAAAACAATCCTGATAAAGAAGATGAAAGTTAGAGGACTTACTGATTTTAAAACTTACTACAAAACTACTGTAATCAAGACATTGTGTTACGCACATGAAGACAAACATTTAGATCACTGGAATGGATTTGAAATTCCAGAAATAAACTCTTACATTTATGGCTAATTCACTTTTTGACCAGATGATGTATGAAGGAAGAAAATCACACAATTAAATCAATTGACGCAGAAAGATTTGACAAAATCCAACAAATTTTCATGATAAAAGCACCAAATAAACTAAGAATAAAAGAGAACTTCCTCAACATGACTAAGGGCATTTATGGAAAACCCACAGATAACGTCATATCTAACTTTGAAAAACTGAAAGCTTTCCCTATTTAAGAACAAGACAAAGATGTCCACTCTCACTACTTCCATTCAACATTGTTCTAGAGGTTCTAGCCAGGACAATAGGGCAAGAAAAAAATTAAATTCATCTTTCACTGATGACATGATCATATACATAGAGAACCTTAAAGAATAATTTTTAAAATGTCTATTAGAGATGGTAAAATGAAATCAGTAAATTTGTAGGATACAATATCAACATTTATAAAATCAATTGTAGATTACTGATCAAGATGGTGGACTAGGTAAATGTTGTGCTTGTCTCCTCTCACAACCACATCAAAATTACAGCTAAACTACAGAACAACCATCATTGAGGTATAGCTGAACAAAAGCCTTAGAACTAAGGACATGAAGAAGCCACCTCAAGACTGCTAGGAGAAGTAGAGATATGGAAAAGGCTGAGTGCACAGCTCTGTGTGGTTGTTAAAAATTGAGAGGGATATCTCAGCTGCGGAGGTCTCCCCAGAAGAGCAAGGGGTCCCAGTTTCTCACCAGACTCCTTAGCCTAGGGATCCAGTGCCAGGAAGAGAAGGCCCCACAATATCTGGATGTGAAAATGAGCAGATTGTGGCTGAGTTTGATGGAGGTTTTCAGGAGTCCCAGATGTTCTTAAAGGGCCTGTGCATGGATTTTCCCATTGATGAACTCGCTCTGAGCTCTGGCGCAGGGGCAGCAGCTCAAAAGGTTCCAGGGACATATAGTGAGGGACTTAATTGTCTGGCTTCTGGGAGAGGACTGGAGGGCAACTTTCTCCTAGACAAGTGCTGTCAGAGGCCACTGTTGAGCCCTCCCCTCTTGTGGTGTGCAGACACAGGTGGCCATCATGTCTAAGTTTCCATCAACCTGGGTAACACTGGTTGCCCTGCCCTGGAGATTCCCTGAGATACTGCTCCACCCAATTTGCAGGCCTACGCAAGCTGTTTCCAGTGTATTTTCCATACAAACAGCCTGTCTTGGCTTGTGGTGTAGACTTTTCTAAGATCCCTCAAAGGTCACAAACCCCAAACAAACAGCATCTGGCCTCAGCATGCCCCAAACCTCTTGCAGAGGAGCCCCAAGCCCAGCACTAGTAGCAGCTGGCCTCTGCTTGTAACTTGGCCTCTTGAGGCACCTCCAAGCCCAGTGCAGGAGGCAGCCATTTGTGGATTGCTAGGTGGCCACAAGCAGGGCACAGGCTGCAGCTGAACTTGGTCTACAGTGGGACCCCTTCCAAAAGGCACTGGCCTGCACACCCAGTGGCCAGCTTCAGTCTCAGCCAGAGCACGAGCCAGGGGCACATTCAAGTATGACACACCAAAAGGGAAGACTGGGCAGGGACCAGAGCCCTATTAAAGTAAATCCTGTTCTATAGGGTCAGCCCCTCCACCGTAGTCACAGACCAGTCCTCACAACCAACTAACCTAAAGGTTAATTCCTCACATTGATGTACAAACAGAAAACAAGGCTCAACTGCAACAGTAGGGCACACACAACCCACATAAGGGGCACAATTGGAGTACCTGACTCAGATGACTAGGGATACTGTGCCACAGAGCTTCACAGGAAACCTACTACATAAGGTCACTCTACTAAAACCATGAGACCTAGCTGCTCTACCTAATACACAGAAACAAACACAGGGAGGCAGCCGAATGGGGAGGCAAAGACACATGTCTCAAATGAAAGGACAGAACAAAGCTCCAGAAAAAGAACTAAACAAAATGGAGAAAAGCAATCTATCAGATGCAGAGTTCAGAACACTGGTTATAAGGATGCTCAGTGAACTTAGGGCAAGAGTACATGAAATCAGTGAGAGCTTTAATAAAAAGATAGAAAACATAAAAATGGAGATGGAAAACATAAAAGGGAACCAGTCAGAAATGAAGAGTGCAATATCTAAGGTGAAGAGTACATTAGAAGGAATCAACAGATTAAATGAAGCAGAGAAACAAATCAGAGACTTAGCAGATGGGGTAGTGAAAGACACCCAATCAGATCAGCAAAAAGAACAAAGAATCAAAAAAAAATGAGGATAGCTAAGGGGCCTCTGCAACAATATCAAGCTTACAACATTTGTATCATAAGACATAACCAGAAGGAGAAGAGAAAGAGCAAGGAACTGAAAACCTATTTCAAGAAATAATGATGGAAAACTTCCCTAACCTGGTGAAGGAAATAGACATTCAAGTCCCGGAAGCACAAAGAGTCCCAAACAAGATGAACCCAAAGATGCCCACATCAAGATACATCATCATTAAAATGTTAAAGGTTAAAGACAAAGAGAGAATCTTAAAAGCATCAAGAGAAAAGCAATTAGTTACTTATAAGGGAACTCCCATAAGACTGTCAGCTGATTTCCCAAGAGAAACTTTGCAGGCCAGAAGGGATTGTCAGGAAATATTCAAAGTGATGAAAAGCAAGGACCTACAACCCAGATTACTGTATCCGGTAATGCTAGCATTTGGAACTGAAGGACAAATAAAATTCTTTCCAGACAAGAAAAACCTAAAGGAGTCATTACCACCAAGGCAGTATTACAGGATATGTTGGAGGGTCTTCTTTAAGAATAAGAAGAAAAAATAAAAAAATAAAAAATATATGAATGATAAAATGGCAATAACTACATACCTATCAATAAATACTTTGAAGGTAAATGGATTAGGTGCTCCAATCAAAAGAAGATTGCTGAATGGATAAGAAAACAAGACCCTTACATATGCTGCCTAAAAGAGAGTACCTTCAGTTAGAAATACACACACATAGTGAAAGCAAAGGGATGGAAAGAAATGTTTCATGAAATTGAAAACAAACAAACAAAAAAGCTGGAGCAGTAATACTTATACCAGACAAAATAGACTTTAAAACAAAGGCTATAACAAGAGACAAACACCCAGTAATCCCACTTCTGTGTATTTATCCAAACAAATCCAAAACACTACTTCAAAGGGACATGTGCATTCATGTGTTTATTGTAGCATTATTTACAATAGTCAAGATATGGAAGCTGCCTGGGCGTCCATCAGTGGATGAATGGATAAAGAAGAGATGGTACATATAAATAATGGAATATTACTCAGCCATGAAAAAGAATGAAATCTTGCCATTCGCAACAATGTGGATGTACATAGAGGATATTGTGTTGAGTGGAGTGAGCCAGAGAAATACATATGACATATGATTCACTTACATGTGAAATCTAAAGAACAAAATAAAACCAAAACAAACTCATAGATACAGAGAACAATTTGAGGGTTGCCAGATGGGATGGGGTTTAGGGGGTGGGTGACAAAGGGGAAAGTATTAAGAAGTATGAATTGGTAGTTAAACACAGTTATGAGGATGAGAAATACAGCATAAGGAATATAGTTTATAATATAACTATACAATGTTAGATGGGTACTAAATTTATAGGTGTGATCACTTTGTAAGTTATATAAATATCTAATCATTATGTTGTACATCCAAAACTAATATAAATTATATGCCAGGTATAATTGAAAAGTAAAAATATTTTTTTAAGTTTTTATTGTATTTCTGCACACAAGCAATGAGATTAATAAAATTCCATTTCTAATATCATCAAAAATAGGAGTTAAGAATAAAGTTAGGAATAAATTTAACCAAGAATATTCAAGACTTGTACAATGAAAACTATACAACATGGTTAAAAAAAAATTTAAGACAGACCTAAATATATTGAAAGACATCTCGTCATCATGGATTGGAAGACTTAATATTGTTAAGATGGACATACTCTACAAAGTTATCTACAGATTCAGTGTAATCCCTATAAAAATCACAATGGGCTTTTTTTGCAGAACTAGGGAAGCTGAATATTCATTTCATTCATTCATATTCCTTTAATATTAATTTTAAAATTGATATTAAATTGCATATATATATATAGTTTGATAAATATAAATACAGATATATAGATAAAAGGAATAGAACTGAGAGTCCAGCAGTAAACTCATACAGTTAGGAGCAATTACCATGTGATCCAGCAGTTCTACTACTATATATCTACCCGAAAGAAATGAAAACATTTGTCCACACAAGACATAACTGAATGTTCACAGGAGCAGTATTTGTAATAGCCAAAATGTGGAAATGTCTCAAATATCCATCAAAGGGTGAATGGATAAACAAAATATGATATAGCCATACAATGGCATACTGTTCAGTAATAAAGACAACTGAAGTACCAATACATTCCACAACATGGATGAACCTTTAAAATATTATGCTAAGTGAAAGACACCATACACAAAAGCCCATATATTATATGATTCCATTTATAAGGCAAATCTATATAGAGAGAAAGTGAATAGTGGTTGCCTAGGGTTGGAGATGGGAACATGGACTCACTGTATATGAGCTCAAAGTTTCTTTGTAGGGATGACGGACATGTTCTAAAATTAGACATGGTGAGTTGCACAACTTGATAATTGTACTAAAAGTCATTGACTTGCGCTTAAAATGGATGCGTTTTATGCTATGCAAATTATAACTCAATAAAGCTAGTAATTAAAATGATACATAATAATTTCCTTAAATGCTATACATTGTCAAAATACTTCACTTATGCTTTCTCATCTATATATCTCTGTGTGTGTGTGTGTGTGTGTGTGTGTGTGTGTGTGTGTATCAAGGGAAATGATATAAAGGGAGTAAGATGAAAAAATAAAATAAAACTTGTTCTTATAGTCTTTTATCTGCAGTTAGGATTTCAGGAATAAAATTATCCATGAGTATGATTCTACTCTTCTCAGACTGGAATAGACACACGCAATGAGTTTTTTTTTTTAATCTGGGCTCTATTTCAGAGTTGTACAGATATATGAAGAGAGAATCCTGGGAGGTTTTTATAAGTCCCTCCTGTTCTTTGGGAGTGTGGGCTTTACAAGAGTGCATTCATGGCTGCCTTTACTTGTGAAATGCTTTTGATTCATTTTAATGCTTTTGTTTCCTGGATTAATGTTGAGTGCTCACACCTTGGGGTTGTGCTGGTGCTATAGCAGCTGCTGATGACCAGTGCAAAATTGATCTGAGTGCTGATTAAAGAGGAGTCAAGAACGGGCTGGCCTGTGTGTTGGGGGTCATTTCCCTTAGGTAGCCTTTTGCCTGACTTCTATATACTTGCCTTAGCTGAAACCTCACCTCACCCACCAACAGTCACATTCTCTGGCCTTCTCTGAACATTTTGGGCCCCCACGCTGAATTTCCCTCCCTCCTCTGGACTTTTCCATAAACATCTTTTCTGCATTGCTGCAAACTTTCATTTTCTCTCCCCCTCTGCCATTACTTAACTCAAAGACAGAGGAAATAGCTGCAATCCAGAAACACACTTTTATAAAAAGAAGAAGAAGCAGCCTCAAACTCACCCCAAATCTTTCTTTAAGAAAATAATTCCATAGAATTTGGTTTTGAATTGCCATGCAATGTGGGGGAATGTGAAACGTGTTAATCGGCCTCTTTCTGCTTGGAGCCTACCTGACTTCTTTCCACCCTCCTCAGGCATCTGGGCTAGGCTAGGCCCAGGGAAGCTACAGAGCCTCCAGCTTAGAAGATGGAGACAAATGGGGAGGACCAAAGGACAAAGAAAAACTTGTTACTAGTTTTAAGGCCAAAGCAACACACACAGTGTTTAAAGGCCATAGAGGTAGATGCTGCAAAACCTGGAATCTCAGTTTTGAAGTTAAAACTGAGGCTGACGTGCAGTGACTATTCTGGAGGCAGTTTTTGTCTGAGCTGAGCCTCTGTTTCCTTTACCACTACGACTCTAACCTTGACTATTGCCATACTTTCCCAACTCAATCTCCCTGCAGCCAGTCAGTGTGTCTTCTGAACTGCCCATATGGCTGCCAGAGTGTTCTTTCCAAAACAGAGATCTGATCTCTAGTCCCTCTATTCCAGTCTTTCTCATCTTCAGGAAAAAAACCCCACATTCCTTAACATGATATATAAACTGATCTCAACTGCTCTAGCCTCATGTTTCATCACCTGTCCTCACCCACAGGTAACCTCACTAAACTATTTACAATTTTCCTGAACATGCTTTTTTGCTTCCTGCATTATTTTCTTTGCATCTGCTATTCCTTCAGCCAGGAATGAATGCTCTTTTCCTCCTTTTCTCCATTAGGGTATCTCTCACTCATCATTTAAGACAAGATGCCTCTGTGAAACCTTAGGCTTACTGGTGAGAGATTTTTCAGCTTTTTTCTTGTTGCCAGAGCTCAATGAATATACCTCAGGAAGGCAGAGCGGTGCAATGGAAAGAACTCAGATTATAGAGTTAGCCAGACTGATTGTTTGATAATGGTGAAATGACTTAATCTCAATCTCTCTCTCTCTCTCTCTCTCTCTCTCTCTCTCTCTCTCTCTCTCTCTCTCTCTCTCTCACACACACACACACACACACACACAGACACACACACATGTATGAAAAATTATGCAATATTTGAGTTATCTGCAGTATTCTCTCAGAGATGTCCATTAGAATGGATTGATTGAATGGATATTAGTTTGCAGGAGGTGGGAACAAGAATAATCTGAAATTAGCTGTGTTTGAAGAAGGCCATATAAAAGGTTGAGAGGAACATGAGACCAAGAAGCCAAAGGCTTCCAGTGTTACCACTGACGAATTGTGAGTGAAGTTGGCAAGTCCCTTCTCTCAGAACCTCAGTTTCTCCATCTTTCCATTGTGACTAAATAATACCAGTTTTATATACCTCCTAGGATCATTATTAAGAGAACAAATGTGATACCTGTATGACTGTACTTACAAAGTAGAGAGGACTATCCATAACAAGTTGGTATTATGAAGGCAGATATTTATACCATAGCCACTTTCCTGCAGCAGGGAATAGGCTGACCTCAGTATTTGAATGAATTTTTCTTGGCAGGGCTATTGCCTGCCATATTCATAGCCTACTAGTCACTAGTTGAGTGTTAATACTTAAACACTATCTGTCACATAAATATAAACCTGTGTATGTATGTGAATATGTGTGCGTGTGCGCGCGCGCACACGTATAAGCTTGCATTGGGCTAGGATATTAAAACCATGACAGCAAAAATACTGGAGTACTCTTAGGAACAAAAGCAACATATAGAGATGGGGATTTGTGCAAGCATCTTTGGGTCCACTTACAGAAACATGCCCTGCAGCCACTGCAGGAAGCCCCGTTATTTATCTTCCTTGGTATATCTTGGTATGTGGCAAAACCTTGCTACTTGTCTCCCTGACTTTGTCCTTACCCAATCCATTCCATTTTTCACACAACTGCTAAATTTCTCTTTCCAACCCACATAGAATTAATTTCTGGGATCCTGGATGCCCATCAGGTAACATACGTGCTCATTCACATGACATTGAAGTAGGGCATGTATGTAGTCACACCTCTTGTTAAAATTGTGAAATACTTTGATATCAGCTGCTCCTCTGAGTCCCCTCAAGACCACTCCTACTCCCCTGTTTCCCACTCCTGGACCCCTATTTTACTTCCTCAGGACCCAGCAACTAAAGGGACAGTGTTCAGCACAGCAGGGAGCCTGGAGGACATTATTCCATGTGTTGACCTGCATCCATTCTGCTGGGTCAGTGCTCCTGTGTTCAGTTTTTAATATTTTGAGGATTACCTCCACATTCACAATTCACCTCATCCCAGCTCATCTTTCTGGCCTTAGCTCTCACAAGTTCTCCTGATAGATGCCAACAACATTGAAATTCTCATATCTCATGTCTAGATTTGTACAAATGTTTCTCTCACGATACTAGAAACTCCTCGAGGGAAGAGACAGTGGCTCCATCATCAATGTAGTCCCAAAGCCTAGCTCAGGAACCCAGATGTATTGGATACTCAATACCTGTTTGTTTCTTAACAAAGCATGCTGGTAGATGGGAGTGTTCTGTTTGTAACCCTGTAAACTACTCCAGGGTCCAGACGTGAAGCTGGTGCAAGGTACTTTCCTGGTCTTAATACACACCTCATGAACGTTATTCATATTTCCAATATCCTTGAAATGGAGGGAAAGTGCAAATACTAGTTTCATTCTATTACTGGGGAAATAGAAATATTTCAAAAGTGTGTCTCAATCACATAATGAATGCCTCATAGAACTGAGACATAAAGTCATGTCTCTGGAACTTTTTCTTACCTATAGTACTGTAAACAAAACCCTTTGTTATTTGGGGGTAAAAACTGCTGCCCTAATGTATTCGTAGACTTCTGCCTCTGGGGAGGTGTTGTCTTGCAGTCTCTCAAAGGGAGGCTGGGGACTATCTGTTGAAAGTAATGAAATATTCTTGCCCATTCTCCTCCAGCACTTCCAGGAGAGACACCATCTTGTGGGTCTAGAGTGGAGAATACATTGTATTTCTCTTGATTTCATTGCCAGCTTCTCCTTCATTAATAAGGCTTCATAACTGGTGGTTTCTTGAGCAGCAACCTAACTTTTGTTTCAGTAACTTTTCGGACAACCTTTCTCTGAAATTCATTTTCCCCATCCCCACTGCAGCCAGCCAAGCTATGATTATTGTAGAGAAGGCCATATTGGGAGAATGGCTAAGCCCTATTTTCAAAGAGCTTTAGTCTTCCTTGGGAAGCAGGTCTTATACATCAGATATGACATAAGCTGCACGTAACTGAAATTCCAACTCTAACTGGAAGATTGGTTGATTCTGCTGGTCATAACAACTGTTAGCAGGTTCTAGGATAAATTGTTACCTTATTCTTGTCCAACAGGAGAGAGAAAAATCTAATAACTTGTAAGTCCAGGAAACCATGTTGGTGTCAAACATTCTCAGTTCCATCTTTATAGGTATTAGAGAACCATGGGCACTATAGAAAAATAGATTAGATTCAAAGGACCCACTGAGTTCATATTAGCTGTGTGGCCTTCCACAAGTCAATTAACTGCTCTGAGCCAGTTCCCTTATGTGTCAAATGTCAATCATTATAATATGTGACTTGCTTCCTAACAGTTCATGGTGGGGATCATGTGACAATGTGAAAGCATTTGGTAAACCATATAAAGTGCCATACACCATTGAGGTCTTTTTAAATGACTATCATCAGAGAAGATGTAAACAGAACATCTACTGTATACAAGGCATTGTTAGGTTACAAGGTCAAAATAAAACTTCACTACCTCAAATTTCCTCAAACAGTTTAACGAACATCTGCTAAGCACCCATAGGTGCTATGGACACATATACATAAAAGACCGAGTCTTTAAACTCAGGGAGTTCTCAGTAGAGTGGAGGAGACAGACCTATGAACAGACAACTTCAGTACAATTTTGTAAGTATGTGTAACAGTAGAGGTGTGTGCAGAGTGCTCTGGAAGCACACAGAAGTTACTAACCTATCTAGGCTACATAAAAGGAAGAGATAGAGGTTGTGTCTAGAGCTTATAATGCAATAAGAGTATGAAAAGAATCATATAATATGGATACGTGCATAACAAAGCCCCAAACAGCCTTCTTACTTTGTACTTTAGGAGCAAACTAAAGAAAAGAATCTGCAGAAAACAATGAATAAATAATGTGGTAATATATTCTTTTCTCCCTCCTTTCTGTATGTTGTTGTTAACCCACACGTGCCCCCTAGAGCTTCTAATCCACATCTGTAGTCTGAAGTCTAAGCATCTCCATGCTTTACAGGGTCTTAAAGTGTCATCGAATACTAACCCTCGCTGGCAGAATAGTATCCTCTGAAGTCGCTTCATGATCTTCTATAGCATAGCCTATGGGAATTGCAAAAGACTGGACACCTAAAAACTGGTTGAGGAATTTGTATCAACTTTTTCAGAAAAGATCATTTGACTATAGAGTCCCACATATCCTGCCATGAAATATCACAACCCCCTATCCTATATCACTACTTTAACATACCTTAAACTAAAATTGTATTTATAAAGTATTTGTGTGCATTTTAAAAACAACAATTTTTTCATTTTTTTTCAAGTGCTGTTTTCATTGACCTTATCATTTCCCTGAACTATGTAAGCCATGCTAGTGGTGCTGTGAGGATAGAGAGTATGTAAAGTCCATAGCATCTAATTCCTAAACCAAACCTCAGGATTAGATGTTGAGTCCCAGTGACAAATCCATGCTTGTCACCACTTTCTTATGTAGAGATCTTTGCTGCCTAAGGCTCTCTGCCTTCTAAAACACCTTAATGAGAGCTTGAGTGGATTTGACCACTAAAAAGTCTGCTTTGTTTTTGGTGCATGGTTTCCGTGCCACAGAGAGCTCTACTGTTCAGCAGGCTCATAAAGCACCCTCATAGACAGCTTCTCAGGCCTGAGTTTCTGTTCTTTGGCAGGCTCTGTGCTTTATTCCCTCCCGAGGTACCTACCAACTTGCCCATTCTCACGTTGCTCCCCCAGGTCCAAAGTTTGACAGTGTGTTCCCACAACCTCCCTATTGCCCCAAACCGTCTAGAGGACTGACACAAAACAGTGGCAACCACATGCATGGGCCCAACATTGAAAATGGAGTGCTTAACTTCTCTCATACCAATTAGAGAATGATGAATCTGCATGAAGGGGAAGAGTGCTATGGGAATCCTTCCAGAAGATGAATGGAAAAGGAAACCAAGAAGTGGTGGGTGTGTTCTCCAAATGGTAGGGTTCCTTTTTTGTTGGGAGTCATCTCAGAACTGGAAAAGATGCCAGAGCTCTGGGAGAGGGTGAGCAAGTAAGCTAATGATCAAACCTTTGGATCATGGTTTCAGATAGTTGTGACACAACTACCTTAGACTGCATTTCAACTTCGTTCATTTTCTTAAAGTTTGTTATACTCCTCTCAATAAAAGTTGCTTTCTAGTTTTCTTTGCTGCTGCTGTTGTTGTTGTTTATTTACTTGCAAAAGGGAGATTGCAAACCAAAAAATGCCAGAGAGTCAGTTAAAATATTTGAGTCCTATATAAACACCATAATCTAAGATCTTGGCCCAAGCTGCAAACAATTTCCAAGAAACAAAAAGTGCTCAACGATTTAGTTGAAGCTGGCATAAAAGGATTTCCAAGGCTGAAACCCTGTGTATCCCACATGGGAGAGGAACAAGAAGCACTTCATCAAGAGTTCCCTACTCAAAATAGCTCACATGTAGTGTTCACCAGCTTAAATATAATTCTAACAATGACCATTCTATAAGGAAGATGTTATTATTCTCTTGCACTTAGCAGATAAGGAAACAAATTTCAGAGAGGTTGCAGAGCCAGGATTTGAACTAGTGCCTAGCACATAGTAGAGTTTCAGCTCATGTACATTGTTTGGGGAAATTAATAAATTAATGAAAGGCATTTCTGATGATTAAATCCAGTAACAGTTTTTTGCCTGTTTCTGTGTGTTTCTGATATTTTATAACAGAATTTTTCAAATATACAGGAAAGTTGAAAGAATTTTACATTGAACACTCATATACCCATCATTTAGATTGAACTATTAACATTTTACTATATTTGCTTTACCATATATTTATTCATTTATTGATTTCCTTTACCCTCTCATCAATCCCTACGTTTCAAAGTAAATTGAGGACATCAGTACAGGTCCCCAAAACATTTCAACATGCATATCCAGTATGTTTACATTTCTTCCTTTTTTCTTTTGAGGTAAAACTTACATATAATGAAACATGCAAATCTTTAGTATATCATTGGGTGAGTTTTGACATATCATGCAACTGCGTATCCTAAACCCCTATCAATATATAGAACATTATCATCAACTCAGAAATTTCCCTCATGTATAGGCATACCTCAGAGATATTGCAGATTTGTTCCAGACAATGACAATAAAGCAAGTCTTGAAATAAAGTGAGTCATAATCTTTTTGCTGGTGGAGAGTTTGGCCTTCAATTTGTAAGAAAGGCAACATCTATGAAGTGCAACAAAGCAAAGTGCAATAAAACAAGGGATTTTATTATGACTATATGTTGTTTTTGACTGTGCTGTGCAATTTCCCTAACTGAACCAGTAGCTCCATTGGCAGCCAGAAGTCAATGATTCTATCTGGGAGGCTGTGCTGAGAGCACTTTTCCTTCATTGACTGATACTCTGCCAGGAGAACCAGGTGGCATTTAACAAGATTTAGTTCTCAGGTCCTTTCACTTTGATAAATTTCACCTGGAAGTATTTCTTCTCCTTTCAAGCAAACACTTGTGAAAGTTTGCCCATTGATTACACAATAACTTTTATCAGTTTAAACTGAGGTGAAAACATTGAATAATTTGTTTTGTCTTATTGTAATCTAATGTCAGTAATGCATAAGGGGTAGGGTTAATGATTGCTCTTTACAGCAGGGACTCTTTCATCTGTATTTGTTTAAATTATAAATAATGCTGCTAAACAAAATGTTCCTGGCCTGGTCCTCAAAGTGAGTTCTAGTCTGTTTATTGAAACTCAGATTAGAATTAAGAGCTGAAATATACAAGAACACTCAAAGGAGTTTGTGTGCCTGAGTAGGATTTAGATGAGAAACACAAAGGGCCTTTGGCCTATTTGAAAAAGGTCTATTGGAGCAGACAAGCTGTTACCTCATTGAAATCCAGGCTTCTAGTAATTTGTTATATAGTAACAGTCAAGCTATTCCATTATCTGGGGATTGTGAGATTGTTATAGACTGAATTGGCTGAGATACTGATGGGCCTATCAAACATGTCTATAGCTTTGGTCTTTTTGGTGAATGATACTGTTGCTGGTTGGCAATACGACCACTAGGACTCCTAATCCAAGGATTTTCCCAATTTAGAGTTGATCAGAGTCACTCTGAGGGATTAAAGCACAGATTACTGGGGCCTGCCCCCCAGAGTTACTGATTCAATAGGCTTATGGTGGGTCCCTAAAATTTGCGTTTCTAACAAGCTCTCAGGAGATGCTGCTGCTGCTGGTTCAGAGACCATACCTTAAGAATCACTGTTTAAATGCATGGTTGACTGAATAGGATCCCTTGTACAAGACCATATTTCTTTCCCTCTGTAACCATACATTATTTGCAGTTGAGCAAGAATGGGCATAACCCATGTAGGATGGGTCTGTTCCTGCTAAGTTTTAGAATGGGGGGACTACTAGAGAGGACATATATGGTAGTCACCTCTTATCCATGGGGGATATGTTTCAAGACCTTCAGTGGATGGCTGAAACCGTGGATAGCACTGACCCCTATATATACTATGTTTTATACATATATACACATGAGAAAGTTTATAAATTAGACACAGTAAGAGATTAACAATAACTACTAATAAAATAAAACAAAACAATTATAATAATATACTGTAATAAAAGTTATATGAATATATTCTCTCAAAATATCTTATTGTACTGTACTCACCCTTCTTGTGCTGTTGTGAGATGATACAATGCCTATGAGATGAGATGAAGTGAGATGAATGGTGTAGGCATTGTGATGTAGCATTAGGCTACTCTTGAGTGCTGGGACCATTATTAAGTAAAATAACGGTTACTTAAAACACAGGCACTGCGATACTGAGACAGTTGATCTGATAACCGAGATGGCTACTAAGTGACTAAGAGGTGGATAACCTATACATATACATTGAGGATACGATGGATAAAGGGATGATTCTGTCTCCGGCAGAATGGAGTAGGACAGTGTGAGATTTCATCATGCTACTTGGAACAGCACACAATTTAAATTTTATGTTTATTTCTGGAATTTTCCATTTAATATTTTCCAACCATGGTTGATAGCAAGTAACCGAAACTGTAGAAGACAAAACTACAAATAAGGGGGAACTCCTATACACTACCTCTTTCTTCAATCTGCACAGGAAGGATTTCAGTTTGTACTGGGTTTATTATGACACTGGTTTTTTTCACAGTTCTAACTGATCTTCCTGCAGATAACAAAAGAGCCCAAGCTCTAAACCACATGGCACAGTTTTAATTAACTCCCTCCTGTGTCAGGACCCTTAGAAAGATAATATGTGGCTATGGAGACCATACGTCCCAGATTTCCTGGGATAGCTCTGATTTCACATATCCTATCCTTTTGTCCCTGTAAATATAATTGTCAGTCCATGCCCTGCTTTTGGGTTCAGGAAATATTGCTCCCATATGCATGGATTAGGGGCTCTGGAGAGTCAAAACCAAGTCTTTGGGGGCCAGGACAAAAGCTTGGCTCATAGGAAGGGCTAGAGAGTTGGGATAAATCTATACATTTGAGATCAGCAACAAGCTGTTTTTTTTTCTTAAAGCATCTTTCAGTGAAGTTATCCCTCTTACATATCCTCGAATGTTACAAATACAAGATTCTGAGTTCTGAGAGGGAATGAAATGGACCTCTGGCTGTCTCTCTTTCCTCCTCCCCCTGCCCTCTGGAAGGACTGTACAGAAACAGCCCAGACAAGAGCCACTCCAAAGAAGAAAATCCCACAACCTTCATTGGCCCACCACTCAGTCTAATATTTACCTACTTTCTCTGGCAGGAAGTTCTTCCTTCTTGCTAACACCAGTCCCTCTCATTGCAATTTCAATTTATTTCCCCTTGCTTTGCTTTTAGTCAAAATTGAGAACAACTGGTCCTCACCCTCTGTACTCTTTATGTGCTTAAAAGTCATATTAAATCATCCATCCTGGGCCCAGGTTTAACCATCCTTGGAGCTCCTTTATCCTTCCTGGATGCATTTGACTTGCTAGCTGTTTAATCATTTTTGCCATAGAAAAGCAGCTTAGGCAGTTTGTGCCAACAGTGCAGGAAAGCCTAAAGTTTTATGACTTGTGCTAATGAGCATGCTAAATGTTTAATAGAGACTATTTTCGAGCACACAATTGTGAACAATTTAAAGTGGACTGTACATGGAACCCATTTTGTTTCCCAGCTTTCCCGGCAGTGCCTCCCCTTAGCAGCTTAAATGAGTTAGTGGCAATCAGCATAGAGTAGGAATCCTGTGGTTTCTGCCCTTCCCTCTTACTGGTTCTATGGAAGCTAGTCTCTTAAAATAAATTTTCTCCTTAGCATGTCTAGTATATGTGACTTTGGAATCAGTTTGTAAAGGGGTCTAGGAATCACTTTAGTCCCAAATCAGTAGATATTAGTGCTGAAACTCCATGTGAGGTTTAAGAGAGGGTGGGAAGACAGGTGAACAGGGACCCATGAGAGAGATTGGACATAAAATGTTTGCTATCTCTGCTACCTCAGAGTTGGACATGACTTTTTGGCAAGTTTGTGGAGGACTTGTTTAGCCTTTGTGTACTTGGTCTTTGTCTACTCTACCAACATTGTGAAAGTAATGCCAGCAATCTGTGGCAGAATCCCAGCCTCAGGACCAGTTTGGTTCCTAAAGAGAGGAGGATAACTGACCATGCAACAGGATTTTCTGTGTCAGGTGAGTTACTTGTCTTTCATATAGTATAGGACAGTTATTATCTCAGGTCATGCTGTAGCGTGGGTTCAGGGCCCATACTGATTAGGCTGAAATAGAGCTAGCTGATGGCACTGCAGAGGAAAGGGATAGGCCCAATCGGTATTTGTCCTGTTCTCATTGTCACACTGTTGGCTCCTTTTTAAACAAACCTTAAAAGCTCTTCTCTTCATAAACATCAATCAAGCAGTTTGTCTTGGAAATGCTACAGGGGCAGTTAATGTAACCCAGCCATAAAGAAGGAAGAGAAAATGACAGAGAATTAAAAAAAAACACAGCATTTGTATGAGGGTGTCATTAAAGGCTTCATCACAGATACTGCAAGAGGGAGACAGGAACAGAAATTGTCCTGGGGTGGGGGTGGGGAGAGAAGTTTGAAGCATTAGCTGCCTTGGCACTGAGCCAAGGCAAATTGCCAGAGGACCATTAACTCTGTGTAATTCCATATAATTCACGGCAGCGACAGGTAATCTGAATCAGACCTGACAAAGCTTCCCTATGTGCAGAATGCATACTACAGATATTTAAACTTGTTTTAGTCATATCATGGTAGTCATATTTTCTAAATCCTCAAAATCAGGAAGCCTGGTTTGACAAATGATTTTTTTCTGATGTGTTAATTTATTTATACGAAAAGCCTCACGAAGTATAAATACTAAATCCTACTTAAATACTGAATGAATGGCCTTTAATGGGAAAAAATCTATAGTTACATAACATTGGGGCAGGGCAAACTTTCATTCAGACAACTATGAGGGTTCTTCCCACACACACCTTTTTAGGGATCTGAGGGAATTGCTTAACTAAGCACTAAATCAAATTAGAATCTGGTTTATGCCCATCATCTGGATTTGCTCTTAAAATTTTCAGGGATGGTAGATCGAAAGGGCCTGTTGTAATGTCTGTACACAGGAAGGTGGAGTAAATGTTCCTTTGAATTCCTGGGTGCAGTTAAATTTCCCAGTATTCATGGTCTGTTTGTGAGGGCTTGTGTGTATTGTAAATTAACTTTCTAAGGCTGAGAATGTAAAAAACTAAGGGGAATCATATATAGTATAACGTAGTGTTGCCCTGCACCTAAGTTTACTTAAATGCTTTGTTCTGCCCACCATATTAAATCTAACAATCACTTTTGGGTATTCACCACAAACAAGAGATTTTTAGCTCGAAGGATAATTATTTTCGGAATATTCTGAGCCAATAATGGTAATGCTTTTTAAAAGGCTTGGAGACTTAAAGTGCCTCTTTAACCAGAACTGTTTGCATTGCTAGTTCAGGATCATGAGTAGCAATATACGCGTGGAAAATAAAAATATGTTATCACATCCTTGCAGAATATCTTAAACCTAATAGATCATCTCTCTTAGCAAACTGAAAATAATATTACTTGTCCAGAATCAGGCAAATGAGTGGGGTGATATACTGAGGTCCCTTCTAAGTCTAATGTCAACCAATATTTATTGAGCAACTACTTTATACTCTATACAAACATTTGTTTTCCTAATTGCCAGTGATAGAGCTATAAAAAGACATTTTCTCTCCCACCATAAGTATTTTGACATAAAGTAAACATATACAGAAATAAGTGAGATAACACAAAATGATAAATTCTATGAAGAAAATAATACAAGGTAATTTGATGGAGAATGAGGGTTGGGGGTTGGAGAAAGAGAGTAGGAATCTACTTTATATTTTTAGTCAAGAGAAGCCTCTCTGAGGCAATAGCAGTTGAACTAACACCTGGATGATGAAAAGAGTTACATAAGGATCTAGAAAAACAATATTCTCAGCAGAGAGAACAGCAAATGCAAGATTCCTGAGGGAGAGATGGGCTTGACCTCTCTGAAGAATAGGAAGTTCAGTATGACTGCAGTGTGTGTAGAAAATGAGGCCAATAAGGCAGGCATGACCAGATTGTGTAGGGCTTCTAATCTGTTGCTAGTTACATTGTAAAATCATTCATTGGTCTCCCTGACTTAATTAATGAACATAAGTGCCAAATATTAATGATAGGGTACTTGATATTTGCCCAAAAGAAACCCAGGAAGAGTCTACAGCCATGCCATCCTGAACATGACTGATCTTGTCTGATCCTAGAAGCTAAGCAGGATCGGGCCTAGCAAATACTTGGATCGGGACCACCTAGGAATACCTGATGCTGTAGGCGTTAAAAAAATAAAATAAAAAGAAACCTAGGAAAAGGTACTGGTGGAAGAAAGGCAGAAGTTAAGAGAGATAACAAGCTCGAATGCCTAGGGGAAATAGGTGGGAATGGAAGAGTGAGTGTGTACACAGGAGAGATGGTTAGGGAGGGCTGGAGAAAGCATACAGGGAAGAGGAAAAGCAACAGAGTGACCTTGTAGAATTATTTCCATATCTCTCTAGTAATCTGGTGGAATTTAACATCCATTTTTGTTTTAATTTGGGCATTTCTTATAAGCATTCATGCACAGTTCATAAATGTCAATAGGTCAATATATCCTATTTTCATTATTTTCATATTAGATGGTATGAGAAAGACTGTTGGTCTTTCCTGTCATCTAGGCTCATCCACTAGATTTTCACACCATGCTCTCTTAATGATGGACTTTCTAGTTTGTTTTAGACCGTTTTAATGCGATACAAGAGAGCTAATATCATGGTTGTATACAGTGAACTCCACTGCCAGCAACTGCTTCTAGAAGTCAAGGGGCAAAGTCTTTAGCATGCTACTGTATCCTTTCCTCCAGTTTCTTCTACCCTAGTCCTCCCTGAGCTCTCTCTACCACATTAGCTCTACAAGGTTCTTTGCTCACTTGTATCACTGAAATTCATAGCTTATTAGACAGCCAAGAAGTATTGGCAATCCAATAGGAGGCAGTAATGATACCTGAGGAAGAGATAGTTGCCTGTGTGACAATGGCCTGACTAGAAGTTATGTTTCTCCAAGTGGGTATAAGTAATTCTGGGGACCATGAGAAATGGACGTGTTTGGGATAGACAGGAAGAACAAAAAGTAGATAGCTTCAAGATTATATAAAAGATTGATTCCATTTTTATGATATGTCAAGATAAAAATTGGTTGGTTATTTAAAAATAGTTTCACTTCTACTAGTTGGCAGGTTAAGAAAATGAAGTGTTTGTCTTCATTTTCATTTCCTACTGAAATTGTCCACCTTAATGGGAGGAGGTGGGCAGAAGAATACTGTTTCAAAGCAGAGAAGAACAATGGGAAAATTAATAAATTATAGCCCTATTGTGAAGTCTTACCCTTTAAGTGAAATGCCCCTTCTGATCTCAGAACCTAAGCAGGGTCGGGCCTGGTTAGTACTTGGATGGGAGACCACCTAGGAAGACCAAGTGCTGTAGGTGTAAAAAATAAATAAAAAATAAGGAATTGTAAGATGACAAGGTCCTTGCAACTGTGAGGTCAACCAAGGGTTGCCTCACCTGAAAAAAAAAATAAGCGAAATGCTTTACCTTCATAAAAACAATGAGTATGTGAAAATAATGTTTGATTAGTGGTCCCTACCTCAGAAATGTAATCATTATAGTCTAGTGGTCTTTATTGTTTAAATTCTTTCTTAAATTAAGGAGTAATTTATACATACAGTGAAATGCATAAATCTCAATAAAAATTTAGATATGTTTATTTTCATGTAATCAGCACCCAGACAGATCTATATGTACACTTCCAGCACCCCTGAAAATTATGCTCACATGCCTTCATAATCAGTACACCCTTTACAGAGGTAATCACTATTCTGAGTTTTATTGCCATAGATTGATTAGCTTTGTCTGTTCTTGACCTTCATATAAATGGAGTCATACAGTGTATACTGTATTCCGGTCTTTTTCAAATATAATATTCTTGAGATTCATTCATTTTGGTGTATATATCAGTAATTTGTTCTTTTTTTATTGCTGTGTAGTATGCCATTTCGTGTCTGTGTGTTTTATGGACATTCGGGTGGTTCTTAGTTTTTGTCTATTATGAATAAAGCTATTATGAACAATCAAGTCTTTTTGTGGACACATGCACTTCTTTCTTTTGGGTATATCTAAGTGTGGAATATCTGGACCCAAGAAAATGCGCACATATTTCTAAAGTGATTGTAAAATTTTATACTCCCACCAACAATGCAGAGTTCAAATTGCTGTACATTCTTGCCAATACTTAGTATTTTCACTCATTTTAATTTTAGGCATTCTGGTAGATGTGTAGTGATATTTTACTGTGATTTTAAATTGCATTTCTCTAAGGAAAAATGATACTGAGCACCTTTCATATGCCTATTGGCCATTTGGCTTTCTTCATTAGTGAAGTGCCTGTCCAAATTTTTTGCCAACTGGTAATAGGTTGTCTTTTTCTTATTGAGTTGTAGTTTTTTTGTATACATATTCTAGATATAAGTTCTTAGTCATATATCTATATCTATATCATGAATATTTTTCCCAGTCTGTGGCTTCTCTTCACTTTTTAGTGACATTTTGATGTACATTTTTTTTCATTGAGATGAACTTCAATATAGCACTCATTTTTTTTTAAAAAAAAGATTATTGCTTTTTGCATCCTGCCCAAGAAATCTTTGCCCACCTTGAGGTCACAAAGATATTCTCTTATGCTTTCCTTTAAAAGCTTTATGGTTCTTAGTTCTCTCTTTTAAGGCTATGATCTGGCCAAATTTTTTTAGAAGTTTACATAAGTAAAAATATTTTGAGCATGTGTCTGTCCCCAATATACATAATTTTATTTATGGATGATATAATTTACTACCACCAGTATTAAGGCTTGATTTTTAATTTTTCTTAAACAGAAATTCCAATATATCCCCTTCCAGTAGATTACCTTGTACATAACTCTGGAGATTATTTTTCTATCCACCAAAGGAAACATTTTTACAGACATTGATACTATTAATGTCAGTAAAAGACTTGAATGTAAACAAATGGCTAGAGTTGACAAAGTGTGAACAGGTCCGCAATGAGTATTATTTGCTGATAATGGAAGAAACCCTGAGTTTACTCTTATACAAATGTTATTCCCCCTTACATGACTTATGGAGACAGCAGGGCACTCTAGCTTGGTAGAAGCAAAGACAAACTTGCTGATGTAGGGTATAATGATTTTGACTCCTCACCCCTTTCTTCATCACCAAATTCCTAGAGCTGAGTTTGGCTCTGTGCTGACTGAATTTTTGGCATAGATTCTTAGAATTTGACTTGGGCTAATCCCCAGGGAAATTTAATGATTTGGAGTTTAGAGGGCCTTTGTTGTGAGGATTAGTAAACTAGATGGAGATTAAGCATCTGGCATTGGGGAGTGGAGCGGGAGGTTGTGGGGAGGAGGCGTCTATAGTAATAGGTCATGCTGTGGAGCCCATGGGCGTGATTCCGAGAACTTTTTACTCGGGAACAGTCCCATGTAGGATTTGGGCATCTGCTTCTTAGCTGATAAGAGGGAAAAGATATCTTCTCCCTTGATGTCTACCTCCTCAGTCTGTCTCCATACAGGGATTAGAACCAGGTCTGCTTACATCTTTGTAATTGGTTGGTGTTTTTGAATTCTTGTAGATTTCAGAGAGAGGTTTTCATTTTCTATTTTGCCTTTTGGGAAGCTGGGGTAAGATAGAGAAGATGAAATTAGAAAAAGCAGACTTTCTGTTTTTTCTAATCTAGACTACTTTGGAAATTCGAGAGGGATTTTGTAGGGAGAGAGTTACTTAGAGAGACAAATTATGGCAGCTGGTATGTCTACAATCCAGAATCAGACTCTTGAAAGCCATGGTAAAGAGATAGCAGAAATTTCTAAGTTTGTACTTCCCCTGTCACATTCTAAGGGATACCACTTGGGAGGAGAGGGCTGATTACAAACAGCCTGCAACCTGTGGTCTGCTCAAGATTTCAAACTAAGTTTCAGAGTAAGCACACTCTTTATTATTTAATGATCCTACTTCCTAATAGTTAAACCTCTCAAATCCAATTTATCTCCACCTCTACATTTTCTTTCTGTTGTTTTGCAAGAAAAGACTGAATCACTGAATTAATATCTGGAGTATTACTAAAACTTGGAAATCTTTCAGAGAGCGCTAAAAAGACATTCAGAGGATATTCTATTCTTTAAAAAAAAAAGCAATACGATGACTGCATTCTGGGTGGAACTTTTCTATTTGCAAAAACACAATACATCAATTTAACAAGTAACCATGTTGATTGCCTTGTTAGACTACAGACAAGCTAGCTGGTGGAGGTGGGAGTATGGGCTGGTAATTTAGCTAGAAGCTTCTAGAACTGGCCAAGAAATTTTTAGTCAATGCCTACTTTTCCAATAAATGTCTCGTAGCAAGCAGAAGTATTCATAATCATGCCATTGACTTTTTACAAATATATTTTATTACCATATTTCAATGTAATTAATTTCTTTGCTTTATATATATTTTAGATTGTACATTTTAAAACACAGGCTTCACCAGATATCCAAAGGGGTTCATAACACCAAAAATGTTCAGAACCCTTATGAGAAAAACAATGCCATGTGGCCACCAGGAGCTGGCTACTTCCTTGGAGAAAACAAATCCTTCTTTTTTAAAATTAATAATTAATTTTTTTCAGTTATAGTTGGCATACAATATTATGTTAATTTCAGGTGTAGGACATAGTTATATAAATTAGACATTTATATAACTTACAAAGTGATCACCCTGATAAACATAGTACCCATCTGACACCATACATAATTATTACAATATTACTGACTATATTCCTTGTAATGATCAATTTGCATTTCTTAATCCCTTCCCCTTTTTCACCCACCCTCCTAATCCCCCTCCCATCTGGCAAATTCTCTGTATCTATAAGTTTGTTTCTATTTGTTTGTTTATTTTGTTCTTTAGTTTCTACATGTAAGTGAAATCACATGGGATTTGTCTTTCTCTGTCTGACTTATTCCACTCAGCACAATATTTAAAGTCTATTTTGTCTGGTATAAGTATTGCTATCCAGATTTTTTTTTTCATTTCCATTTTCATTAAATATTTTCCATCTCTTTTCATTCAGTCTATGTGTCTTTCTATCAGAAGTGAGTCTCTTGTAGACAGCATATGTAAGAGTCTTGTTTTCTTATTCATTCAGCCACCTTATCTTTTGATTGTAGCATTTAATCCTTTTACGTTTCATGCCATTGATTTTTAATGCTGCTCTGACACTATTGTTATAAGCATTCAACACCTGTTGGTTATTGTTGTAGATGTTATTTCTCCTACTGACTGCATCTTTCAAGATAAACCCAATTTAACTTTTATTCACTTTCTCATATCTCCTAAGTTTATTTAAAGGACCCAAGCAAGTATCTGCTAATATCTGACTAAATAAAAACTACTAGAAATCTAGTAAGTCCATTTTTCTTTGCCTTTACTCTCAAGGGGCCAACATTTCACTTCGTTGACAGCTATCAGAGTACTTCACGATTCATTGAAGATCCGTCAAAAATTTCCAAATCACCAGCTTATTAGCACAAAATGGGGCTTCAGGAATCTCTTCCTCTCAGTGTCCCAACTGTACTTCTTAAAGTTCCAAACTTGATGGACCATTTTGAAACAATAGATAAAGACTACAGGAAAATGAGAGATAGATATTAATTAGTCTATTTTGAAGGAATAAAACATGGATGAAAGCAAAGTACAATAGGGCTAATAGCTGGAATTATGTTTTAGCAGAAGGGTACTGCATGACTTTGCTAACTGCTCACAGATCACTGAACATCAGAGTCCCAAGAGCCCTCAGAGATCATCTATTAAGACCCCTACATTTTACCAGTAAGGGTAAAAGAGGCCAAAAGAGGGGAAAGGGACTTGACTAAGGTCAATCATCTCTTTCCAACTTTCCAGACACCAATTGGCTTTTGGTTGTGGCCTTTATGCAATTATTTGGGTCACTCACTTCTAGTCCAGAGATCACTTGGACAATCCAAAATGACACAAAAATTAGTCATCATTTACACTGGACTTTGTGATATAGGTTTATATTGACATTCTAATGCATCTGTGTTCTGTCTGAGAAGTCACAACACTTCAAATGAGACAAGAAAGTTACCCTGAAGGTTTTGATTCAGGAAGAGCTGAAAAGTTTACCAGCCTTACTGAATGAAATGACAGCATCAAATGATGCTATATAGCCCCTCAAGCAGGGCATGCTATTCTCAACAAGTTTGTTTATTCACACCTCTCCTGGGGCCCAGCCAGAGTTGAGATGATTGGTTGGAAAGGGAAAACAAAGCCTTTATAGAAGAATATGTATATCTCCTTCCTTCCCTTCCCTTCCCTTTCCTTTCTTTTTCAATCCTTTTTCTGGCTAGAAAAATGAACATCCACTTTACCAAAAGTGGCGGAGAACTGGATCTCAGGAGGCAAAACAATAAATAGAAGATATACTGGATCCCAGAAATCTATGGAGTGGAGAGGAGAAAGATGAGTGAACAATAATGTTTAAAAGCATCAAGTAGTAAGAAGGAAAGAGCTGTATATCCCAGTAAATGTCCTGTGTCTGGGAAAGGACTAGTTTGGGGCATATCCAAAGGATCTTCAATCAAATGGAGTTTCATTTCCTGCTCTGAACCAGGCTGGACTCTGTGATAGTGCTGGGCGCCCATCATTTACTGTTTTGTTGCCTGCAAATCCTCATACTTGTGCTAGAGTAGTGTTACATTCACCATTTCTGTCCTGAGGAGGATACCACAGGTGACTGAGAAAAGACAGGAAACAACAAAAGGGGCATGCATAGTCAGGCTGAGGCTGTAGTCTAAGAAAGAGTTCCTGCAAGGATTCAGATAATGGTAGCCTGAGTGGCAGTAGGGAATGCAAAACACCAGAACTTTTGCTGCAGCAATAATTAAGCATTGTAGTTTAAAAGGCTCCCCCCTTTCATTTTCTGGCCAAGAATAAACAGAGGTCTTGTTGATTTAACAAAGTGCTTAATTACCCCAAAGTGGTACTTAATATTAAATCACATCGAAGAGAAGACTTGCTATGGGTAACACTAGTATGGATAATTGAGTTGTATGAATAAAAAAATGGGTAGAGTGGATTAAGACAAATGTATACCAGCAGGAAAAATATTTTAGCATTTATTAGTTAGACTCTTGTTTGTGGTTCTTTGTTAGTCTAAGGAAGCCCTTTCAAATGACTGATCCCTGTTGAAAGTCCTGCCTGTTGCTGAGGGCCTTCCATGGATGCCAAAGGAATGAGTCATTCAAATAGAACTGAAATTCAAGCACAGCACTATAATTATACACACACGCACACACACACACACAGCTATATATAATTTTATTTTGGCAGCAGGTAACAGTGACTGTGAAGTAATAATGATAATTACAATGGAAATAAGAGTGTGATCCTAATTAATTTGCTGAGAGTTGTTTCCCATTTACCAATATTGGCTTGTTTTGTCTTGAGTGGTGGACCAAGTACTGGAACAAAGGTATATAAATTCAGTCACTTGGCTAACCTATAATTTATCAAACAAAGGTTAATTAAAAAAACTGTTAGGTTAGCAGCAATAAATTTAATAACTTGATTTTAACTCAGAATCTCAATTTATTTGAAGAGATTTTAAAAATCCTGAATTAACATTTTTCTCAGGAGTTCTCATCTGCCAAGTGTACATGAGCTGGCCAAACTAAAGATCAGAAATATTCTAAAGCTCAGAAATATTCTAACTTCCATGATGTAAGATAGATTGAAGGGATACTATTAAAGACTGAGAGAAAGATTGGAACAGGAGTAGAAATGTAAGAACACCTGCAGCAAAGACCAGCCCTTAGTTACCCCACTTAGAAGCTATATTTTCCTAATTATCGTATTGTTTAATCATCCTTCCCTCCCTTTCCCCTGGGAGAAAAAACAAATATTTCTTCCTGATTTAATCAGCATGTAAGACCTTTTTTTACTTGACCATCTGTTGGGAAATATGAACTTTAGACAGTAAACTACCCCCTAAGGCTGGGAGCTGTTTTGTTTTGTTTTTGTTTTGTTTTTTTCTTGTAGTTATTTAATTAACTTTCATTTAAATTTTTTAATGAATTTATTTTTAATGGTGATATTTGTTAACAAGACCTAAGTTTCAGCTGTACACTTTAACTGTAAGGCATGCATATATGTTTATACTGTGTGTTCACCTCCTATAGTTAGGTTTCTTTCTGTCACCACATATTTGACCCCCTTTACCTCGTCTACCTCCTCCCTCCCAACTAACCTCTACCCTCTAGTAACCACTAGTCTATTGTCCATGTCCATGAATCTCTGTTTCTTTGTCCTGTTAATTTGTTACTTTTAGGTTTACATCACACATATAAGTGATATCATGTGATCTTCAACTTTTTCTGTCTGGCTTATTTCACCTAGCATGATTATCTCGAGGTCCATTCATGCTGTCGAAAATGGCTTCCATGTCCTGGCCACTGTGAATAGTGCTACTATAAATATCGATGTGCAAATATTTTTTAGGATATAGGTTTTCAAGTCTTTGGGGTAAATACCCAGTAGAAGCCTTGCTGGATCATACGGTAGATCAATTCTTAGTTTTTTGAGGGACCTCCATACTGCTTTCCATAGTGGCTGTACCAATTTGCAGTCCCTTCAGCAGTGTATGAGGGTTCCTTTTTCTCCACAACGTCTCCAACAATTGTTATTACTTGTCCTGTTGATTATAGCTATTCTAACAGGTGTGAGATCTTATCACATTGTGGTTTTGATTTGCATTTCTCTACTAGCTAGCGATGTTGAGCATCTTTTCAAATATTCGTTGGCCATTTGTATGTCCTCTAGGGAGAAGTGTCTGTTCAGATCCTCTGCCTATTTTTTGATTGGATCATTTGTTTTTTGTTGTTATTGAGTTCTATTAGTTTTTTGTATATGTTGTATATTAGGTCCTTATTGGAGGCGTTGCTTGCAAATATATTTTCCAGTTCAGAAGGTTGTCTCTTTACCCTGTTAATGGTTTCTTTTGCTGAGCAGAGGCTATTTACTTTGATGTAGTCCCATTCATTTATCTTTGCTTTTACTTCCATTGCCTTTGAGGCCAAATTCATAAAACCCTCTTTAAGTACAAGGTCCTTGAGTTTAGTTCCTATATTCTCTTCTATGCATTTTATTGTTGCAGGTCTTTAATCTATTTTGAGTTAATTTTGGTGTGTGGTGATAGACAACAGTCTAGCTTCATTCCTTTACAGGTGGCTTTCCAGTTTTCCCAGCACCATTTATGAAAGAGGCTTTCCTTTCTCCACGGCATATTTTGGCTTATTAGTTAAAAATTATTTCCCCATATAAATATGTGTTTACTTTTTCTGGACTCTCGATTCTGTTCCACTGGTTCACGTGTCTGTTTTTCTATGAATATCATGCCGTTTGATTACTGTCGCTTTGTAGTATAATTTGAAGTCCTGCAGAGTGATGCCTCCAGATATGTTCTTTTTTCTCAGGATGGCTTTGGCAGTTCGGGGTCTTTTGGGCTTCCATACAAATCTGATGAGTTTTTGTTCTATTTCTTAAAAAAATCCAATGAGATTTTGATGGAAATTGCATTTAATTTGCATAATGCTTTAGGTAATATAGTCATTTGAACTATATTGATTCTTCCAATTCAAGAACATGGAATATCTTTCCATTTCTTTGTATCTACTTTGATATTTTTAATAGGGTCTTGTAGTTTTCATTATATAGGTCCTTCACATGTTTTGTTAAATTTATTCCAAGGTGTTTTATGCTGTTTGCTGCAATTGAAAAAGGAATTATTTTTTTCCACTTCTTTTTCTGACACCTCATTATTAGAATACAGAAATGCAATGGATTTACGAGCATTGATTTTGTATCAGAGCATTTACTATATTTGCTCATTTTTTCTAGTAGTGTTCTTGGGGAGTCTTATGTCATCCGCAAATAGTGACAGGTCAACTCCTTCGTTTCCTATTTGGATGCCTTTAATATCTTTCTCTTGCCTGATTGCACTCGCTAGGACCCCCAATGTTATATTGAATAGCAGTGGCAATAGAGGACAGCCTTGCCTTGTTCCTGATCTTAGAGGGGAGGATTTTAGTTTTTCACTATTAAGTATAATGTTGGCTGAGCATTTGTCATATATGGTCTTTATTATGTTAAGATATTTTCATTCTATACTAATTTTTTAATTGTTTTGTTCAAATCAATGCTGTATCTTTTCGAAGGACTTTTTTGCATCTATTGATATGATCATATGATTCTTATATTTCATTTGTTTATGTAATGTATCACATTGATCGATTTGCTTATGTTGAAGCTGGAGATTTCATCCCTGTGCGTCTGGGATGAAACCCACTCTGTCGTGCTGTATAATCTTTGTGATATGTTGTTGTATTTGGTTCGCTAGTATCTTATTTAGGATTTTTGCATTTGTGTTTCTGAGAGATATCAGTCTATAGTTCTCTTTTTTTGTGTTATCTTTCCAGGTTTTGGTATCAGGATAATATTGGCCTCATCAAATGAGTTGGGAACTATTGCCTCCTCTTTGATTTTTTGGGAGAATTTGAGGAGAATAGGTATTACAACTTCTTTGAATGTTTGGTAGAATTCACTGGTGAAGCCATCTGGTCCTGGACTTTTACATTTTGGGAGGATACTGATGATTGTTTCAATTTCCCTACTGCTGATCAATCTTTTTAGATTTCCAGTTCTTCTTGATTCAGTCTAGGAAGGTTGTATTTTTCTAAGTACTGGTCCATTTTTTCTAGGTTGCTAAATTTGGTGTTATATACTTTTTCATAGTGTTCTTGTATGATCCTTTGTTTTTAAATGATGTCCGTCATAATTTCCCCTCTATTATCTCTGATTTTGTTTATTTGTGTCCTTTATTAAAGAACCAGATCTTTGTTGCATTTATTTTTTCTATTGTTTATTGTTTTGTTTGTTTTCAATTTAATTTATTTCAGCTCTAATTTTGATTATTTCTTTCCTTCTGCTGACTTCAGGCCTCATTTGTTTCTCGTTTTCTAGTTTTTATTTTTCCCGATGAAATGGTAGGTTATTTGGGCTCCTTCTTATTTATTGAGATAGGCCTGTGATGATATCGACTTTCCTCTTGTGACCGCTTTTGCCATGTCTCAAAAGTTTTGATATGTTGTACTATCATTATTGTTCGTTTCTATGTCTCTCTTGATTTCTCCCTTTTTTTCTCTCTAGCCAAGTTATTCTTTAGTACCATGTTGTTTAATTTCCTTGTATTTGTGGTTCTTCCTGCTTTCTTTTAACAGTTGATCTCCAGCCTCAAAGCATTATGATCAGAGAATATGGTTGGTATGATTTCAACCCTCTTATATTTGTTGAGGCTTACTCTGTGTCCCAGTATGTTGTTGATTCTTAAAAATGTTCCATGTGCACTAGAGAAGAATGTATAAACAGCTGTTTTTGGATAGAAGGTTCTGTAAATGTCAATTATGCCCAGTTGGTCTAATGTGCCATTTAAGGATGTTATTTCCTTATTGATTTTCTGTTTGGATGATCTATCCATATCTGACAGTGGGGTATTTAGGTCCCCTACTATGATAGTGTTTTGGTCTGTTTCTCCCTTTACTTCTGTTAGTAATTTCTTTCTATATTTTGGGACTCCCTGATTGGGAGCATAGATATTAATAAGTGTTGTGTGTTCTTGGTGTATGACTTCCTTTATCATTTTGATATCTCCATCATCATCTTTGCCTTTTTTATTTTGAAGTCTATTTTGTCCGATGTTATTACTGCTACTCCCACTTTTCTCTGAATGCCATTGGCTTGAAATATCATTTTCCGCCCTTTCACTTTGAGTCTATATTTGTCTTTAGAACTGAGATGTTTCTCCTGGAGGCATCATATTGTGGGGTTTTTTTTTGATCCATTCTGCAACTCCATGCCTTTTTATTGGTGATTTCAGTCCTTTTACATTTAGAGTTATTATTGAAATACAAGGTCTTCTTATAGCCATTTTATCTTTTTCTTCCTGGTAGCTCAGTGTTTCCATTGCTTCCTTGTCCTTGTGTTTTTGTTTTCTTTATTTTGGTTGACTTTTGTGGATTTTCTGTCTGGTTCTTCTTGTTTTATATTGTATACTTTGCCTCTAAATCTTTAGCGTGTGTTTACCATTATGAAGTATGTAAATGATAGTAATATATATACAGTTGTTCATTTTCTTCTGCGCATACTTTATCTCCATTCCCCTCTGCGAATTTGAATCTTTGAATCCTCCATTTTGCAGTCATTGTTGTCTCATTTTACCTGTATGTATGCTGAATTTTCATTACTCTCTTGCTATAGCAAATCTCTTCTTATTGTTTAAACTTATAATGCCCTGTTCTTAGTAAGGGTTGCACTTCTCTGCTTCTATTTGCCTGATAGTCACCTTACTCATGGTTATTTATTTATTTTTTGTCTTTTTCCTTTAGATGAGCTGACCCCTTTTCAGTGTTTCCTGTAATGCATGCCTCATAGGAGAATTCCCTAAAGTTTTGTATGTCTGGAAAGGTCTTTATCTCTCCTTCATATCTAAAGGAGAGTTTAGCTAGATACATTATTCCTGGCTGGTAGTTCCTTTCACTTAAAAGTTTGAATATTTGATTCTACTATTTTTCATCTTGTAAGGTTTGTGCTGAGAAGTCCAATGACTTGACCCTGACTGTCCTGAGAATTGTCTTGGAGAAGGCCTTTTTGGGTTGAGATAATTGGATGTTCTGTTGACTTCTTAAATTCCAAGTTCTAGCTCATTCCTTAGATTTGCAAAATTCTCCTTAACTATTTGTCTAAAAATGCTTTCTAATCCCTTCTTCTTTTCTTCCCCTTCAAGAATTCCCATTATTCTTATGTTCCCTTTCCTGATGGTATCAGCTATTTCTTATATTTCTCTTTCATGATTTTTCATTCTTAGGTTTCTCTCTTCTTCCTTCTGATTTATTTCTAGATTTCTGTCTTCAATATCACTGATCCTTCCCTGCATTTAGTTGACTGTATTTCCCAAGTTAGGTATTTCATTTTTCATCTCTTCCAATGTGTCCTTTATCTCCAGAACATCTATTTGACAGTTTTGAGGATTTAAATCTCCTTGCTAAAGAATTATTCTGCTCATCCAGTTTTTTTTTCAATTCCTAAAATTGTTGATATGAATCATTTTGAATCTCATTGAGTTTTTTTATAAGGATCATACCAAATTCTCTGTCATTTAAGTTGTTTATTTCTATGTCTATAAACTTATTTTCTGGAGTTTTTTTCTTTCTTTCTGAGATGCCTTGTCTCTTTGATTGTTCATGGTGTTTAATGGACAATTTCTCTACCTGGGCATTAATGGAAGTGTATTCTGCTTTTTTTTTTCCAGAAAACAATTTATTATATAACGGTCTCTGTTTAGCCTGTTGCAAAGAAGGCATTTTTCTTTCAGTTTCCAGTAAGTGGTGTTTAAGCCTCTTGGATTCCTGCTTTATTTAAAACCATAATAATGCTTTTTCCCCCCTATATTCAATCCCACTGGCTACCTTCGGTCTCATTCACTGTCAATATTAGTGACAGTTTTGGTAGTGTTTGCTCAGATTTCCCTTGGGCTCCACGGCGTTCGGTGGAAATGCGGGAGGGACTCTCTGTGTTGCGAGATGGGGGCTGTGTCTTAGTCTCGGTTTTGCAACTGTTAACTGTTGTTTTTCTGCTGTCCCTGCTTCTCTATGGTACCCTCTTCTCTGCTTTCTGCCCTGATGACTGGGCCCTGCCACCAGCAGCGTGGAGCTCACAGCTCTACCAGGCAGGGCAGTTTAGGGTACTTGCCATACCTTCTCCTCTCCCCCTCCTCCTACTTGGAGGTCTGGCTGCGAGAAGCAGCATTTTTGTTTTTCCCAGTCCACCACCCAACATCTGTGGTAGCTCTTTTGCAGAGAACCCAAGATCAGATGTGCTGGTGTGCAGTTTGGATGTTTTTCGTTGAGTTTTAGATGTTCGGTTTATTGTTATTTCAATGGGAGAGATCTGGGACATCTCTCACTCCGTGTTTTTCCAAACACCTGAAACTGGGAGCTGTTTATGCTTTATTCATTTCTGTACCACTAACACTCATCATGTCATTCTATGCATAATAGAAAATCACTACAAACCTGAGGAATGAAATAATGGATATATGAGATGACTCCTGCCACCATGGATAGAACTGATGTTCCAATAGATCAAATTCACATTTGGGTAGTAAGAATGTTACATATGAAAGTAGCTGAAAGCAAAGACCGTTAGGGAACATTTTGCTTTGCTTTTCTTTTTTACAAACTAGTGGCTATTAGTTCTGCATTGCTTTCAATGCCCCCTAGCCAGCCTACCTTCTTGCCAAGATTGCCTTGATTAATGGAAATTCTGTAGGCTGTTGTGGAACAGTGAACACCCTGATTCCCAGCTTTTGGTGAATGCCTACTATGTGCCAGATACTAGGACTGTGCTAGGCACATGTTGAAGTGACATAGATAAATTACCAATTACTCTGTACATAGTTTGTGTCTTTTGAATTTGCAATTCCACTCACAGAATATTAAGCTGGAAGTCACCTTCACCATCAACCTCCCTGCTATGATAATCAGAGCTCACATTTATTGAGGATATACTGCTCCCAGACACTTCACATACTAACAACCCTGTGAGATAGGTACTCTCGTTACCTATATTTCACATATTAGGTCATTGAGACACAAAGATATTAGTAACTTGCTCAGGGTCACACAGCTAGGAAGTACTAAAGCCAAGATTCAAGCTCGAATATGTCAGAGTTCAAAGTCTGCCCAGAGATAGAAAAGGACTTGCTAAAGGTCATTTTGCTGGAGCTTAGCTCTTCTGGCTCTAATTTAGGTGCACATTTTATTCTCATGCTGCTGCACAAGCCCGCACTGTGGAATTTCTTCCAAGTATTATTCTCTTATTTAGAAGTGCTTGTCTCTCTAGATGGACAGTGGATTCCTCCAGGACAAATATTGTGTTATTATTGTATTGCCTCTTTCATCAAGGGCTTTCCCAAGCTTTGCCTTCAGTAAATAATGACCTGTGATCAGCTTTTTAGCTGCTGCTTGGAGCTTCCTGGAGCCATCTCCCTGCTACCCTTACTACTCAAGGCTCAGAGGTTGGGAGGAGTCAGGGAGTAGAATTTTGGATAAGCAGTTGCCTCACCGTCTGCTTTCTGTTTTATTTTCTGAAATACAGATTGAAGATGGGGGCAAGGCAGCCTTGTCCCAGAAGATGAGGACTGGTGATGAGCTGGTGAATATCAATGGCACTCCATTGTATGGCTCCCGCCAAGAGGCCCTCATCCTCATCAAAGGCTCTTTCAGGATCCTCAAGCTGATTGTCAGGAGGTAAGGTACACAGAGGTTTTCGGTAAGGTGCTGAGGCCATCAAAAACACTTGATTGATAGTAAAGCCTCAATAGAGTCATGTCTCTATCAGTATCAAGGAAAGATGTGTTTCTCATGAAGACAATTCTAGACAATTGAAACAGAAAGCATAGGAGAAATGGTCTTTGGTTCAAATCCTGGCACCATCATATACTACCCATGTCATCTTAGATAAATTTATTTTACCTCTGAAAAATTTGCTCCTTATTTGCTATTGAAAAAATGAAAACGACTCCATATAAACCAAGATCCTACATAACCCAGTGGTTTTCTATCGCCTCCTTCATAAGAGGCTGCCACTGATCAACTTCATAGGTTTAAAGGTACCCTACTACCAGCCATAGGAGGTATTCTGGAGTCTGTGACACACTCTAAGAAATAAACCCTGCCCTTGAGGAGTGTACAGTCTAGCAGAGGAGAAAAGACACACATGCGGCAAACTTATGAGCAAAGCATTTTTGAAGAAAGCAATTAAAGAGATTTTGCAGGTTGAAGAGTGATTGTCAAATGGATTGTTCAGATAGACATTGCTATAAGAGTTTAGGAGAAAGAGTATTTCAGAAGAATTGCTAGGGTAAGACTTCATAGAGGAAATGGAATTTGAGCTAAAGGGTAAGTAGAATTTGAAAAATAAACCATCAGGAGAATAAAGGCATTCCAGATAAGTAGAGTGGTATAAGCAGAAGGAAAGTAGGGACATTTTGGGACATAGTCATTTCTGTTGCCGCCAAACACCTGTTTACTGTTGAACTTTCCAAATGTCTGCTTCATCTTTGTACTTCTTCCTCTCCATTAATTTGTTTCCTATGTCATATAGACATGCCTAAGTTACTCCATCTTAATTATTTTTATTAGAAAAAAGAATTTAAAGTGTCTTTCCATAATTGTACTTCCCCTCTGGCTACTGCCTCATCCTCCTCCTTTTGCTCATACTGTCTTTCAAATAGAGAGTCTATACTTACTGTCTACACTTCTTCACCTACTATTTAGCTTTCCACCCACTGCATTATGAACTTGACCCTCAACACTCCACTGAAACTACTCTGTCAGAAGCTACATATTAACTCCTAATTGTCAAAGTCAATGGATTATTTTCAGTCTTTATCATATATGACTTACATATAGCATTGGCCCTTGTTACTAAGGATTATGCCCTCCTTTGTTAAACTCTCCTTTCTTGCTTTCAAGATACCCATTTCCTTGTTCTTTTCTTATCTCTCTGTTCATTTTTTCAAAACTAGATTCCTTTACTACCTGTTTCTCCTCTGACTATCCCTTAAATGTTGGTGTTCCCCCCTAGTTCCGCCCTTTCTGACTTCATTAATATACTATGGAAAATCTCATTCAGTTCCAGAGCTTCAATTTTTATCTATATGTGGATAAATGTATTTCTTGTTCCTCAGATTCATATAGCAAACTTCTTATTTTACATTTATACTTAAGTATCTCAGAAGCATTTCAAACACAACTTGCTCAAAACTTAACATATCATCTTCTTCTCCTCCCAAGATCCTTATCTCAGTGACAGGTTCTGTCATGCCCTCAGTCAACCAAACCAGAAAAAGAAACCATTTTTAATTCTTCCATTGTTTTCATGCTCTACATTCAAATGATTTATTCTAAGGAGAGAATACTTAGGGCAAAAATTTTTTGAGTTAGTAAGGGTAAAGTTATATAGGATCTCGTTCATTTATTGTATTACCTGCTGGTACCTAATATTAAGCCATTCCTGCCTACGTGCCTGCATAGGAGGTGGCATCTTAAGTAATTCCTTATACAATGGACACATTGTCACTGACTCAATTTCAAATTGGTCATGATTCATGTTTTAAATAAGATTTTTTGAAGAAGTAGCTTAGTGAATTTGGAACAGTTTTTGTTTTGAAGTCAGATAGACCCATGTGTGCTACTTTCTAGTTCTGTCACATGGGAAATGATAGTGCCTATATAATGGCATCGTTGTGTTGATTATATGAAGTAATGTATGTAGAGTAATTAAAGTAACCAAACACTATTAAATAAGGAGAGTATCAGAATTGTAGTGTGTTTGCAACCTAACCTTTAGATAACATGATTTGCTTGGAAACAATTAGGGGTGGTAAAGATCTGAAGAAGAAATAAAGGTCACTGTGAGATACTGGTTATACAGAGATAGCAGCTATACTAGCACTTAAAGGGAATGTAGACAGTTTCGCAGGGTGGCTTCTGAGGCAGTAATAACAATGAGTGTTCAGGCATGTCACCCACTCATCTTCCCATGGTGAGCTCCATGTCTTCTTCCTCCCTGCTATAGCAATATCTGCCACTGGCAGTTACTTAGGAGTGACCATAATTATAGCCTTACCGGTAGTAAGGCTATAATTAGTTTTCATGATGTGGCAGGTCCTATGGTTCCTTGAACCTACCTTGTCTACACTTTCGGCTTCCCCTCTCAGCCCCTGTTGGAGGCTTTTGATGGCATAATTTATTAGGTGATGCTGCCCTCTTGTGAAAAACCTAACCTTCACCTATAGACTACCCTGGAGATGGAATAAGACATTTATTCCCTCTTTATTAGTCTAAGTTACTCTTTAAATTTATGAAAGAGATTTTAGCACATAAAAGAAATGTGTTATCTCTAAAATTTAGTACTTAGCCTAGTGTTTTGCACTAAGGTAGAAAGACTTCAGTTTGAGTAAGCAATCAGCTGACAAAGATTTAACACTGAGCTTTAAGTCTGGGCTTATGTCCTTTGGGATGAATATAAAAAGAAAGAACTTTATAAAATGACCTATTCTGAAAAGTCAGCCCAGCTCTTCCTCCTATATTGCCTTTTAAATAATGGTCAACTAAGTCAGAAATTTAGATGTTACCCTCAACTCTTACTTGTCCCAATCCCCTTCAATCCAAGTAATTCCAAGTTTTGATGATTCTACTTGCTAAAAACCTCTCCATAGCCTTTGTGTTAATTCAGTCACTCATGGTTTCTTTCCTGGACTATCATAAGAGCCTCTTCACTGTCTTCTCATCTTTTGGTTTTACCTCCTCCCAATCAATCCATTCTTCAGGTAAGGCATCTGATAGTGTCACTTATCTACTTGGAAAAAAAGCAGGATCAATAACCATACAATCATATAGGTCCCAAGAAATTAATTTTATAATGATAGAAGATATAAGCTATATTAGATATTGTATTCATGAACCACTTTTTTTGCTAAAAAAGCATCCAAATATATAAAGAAAAGAATGTTTCCAATACAAGAAGAAAAATTATAGAATTGTCTATATGAGAGACTTTCATGTAACTTAACTATGACAGACAAAGGATACCAAAAAAATAGGTACTTAGAATATTTGAAAAATATAATTCATCACATCTAATTAATATCAAAAATATATTTTATAGACAGTGAATATACCCTCTTTTTAGATGACATTCAGAGAAATATTCACAGAACATTTTTTTAAATAATCATGTAGTATGACACCAAGAAAAATTTTGCAAACTCTTACAAGTGGAAATTATACTTGTCCTGTTCTTGATAATAATGTAAACTTTTACAAATTTATTTTTTTTATTAATTTATTGGGGTAACATTGGTTAATACAATTATATCATTCTCAGGTGTACATTATAATTTGACATCTATATATTCTATTGTGTGTTTACCACCCAAAGTTCAGTTTCCTTCAGCTACCATATATTTGATCCTATATACCCATTTCACCCTTCCCCTAAACCTGATATTTGACCCCCTTTACCTCATTTATCACTCCCCTCCTCTCCCACCTCCTATTCTCTGGTAATCACTAATCTATTGTCCATGTCCCTGAGTCTCCGTTTGTCTTGTTCATTTGTTGCTTTTAGGTTTATATCCCACATATAAGTGATATCATGTGATTTTCAACTTTTCCTGTCTGGCTTATTTCGTTTAGCATGATTATCTCAAGGTCAATCCATATTGTTGCAAATTGCAGTATTTCATCTCTTCTTATGGCTGAGTAATATTCCATTGTATATATGTACCACAGCTTCTGTAGTCAATTATCTATTGTAGGACACTTCAGTTGCTTCCATTTCCTGGCCACCGTGAATATGCTGCTATGAACACTGGTGTGCAACTATATTTTCAGATATGGGTTTTCAAGGCTTTGCGGTAAATGCACAGTACTGGAATTGCTGGATCATATGGTAGATCAGTTCTTAGCATTTTGAGGAACCTCCATACTATTTTCCATAGTGGCTGTACCAATTTGTAGTCTCACCAGCAGTATATGAGGTTCCCTTTTTCTCCGCATCCTCTCCAACATTTGTTATTATTTGTCCTGTTGATTATAGCTATTCTAACAGGTGAGAGATGGCATCTCATTGTGGTTTTGATTTGCATTTCTCTACTAGCTAGCGATATTGAGCATCTTTTCAAATATTTGTTGGTCATTTGTATGCCCTCTAGGGAGAAGTGTCTGTTCAGGTCTTCTGCCCGTTTTCTCACTGGATCATTTGTTTTTTGTTGTTGTTATTGAGTTGTATGAGTTCTTTGTATACTTTGGATGTTAGGCCCTTATCGGAGATGTTACTTGCAAATATATTTCCCCATTTGGATGGTTGTGTCTTTACCTTGTCAATGGTTTCTTTGCCGAACGGAAACTTTTTAGTTTGATGTAGTACCATTCATTTATTTTCGCTTTTACCTTTCTTGCATTTCAGGTCAAATTTATAAAATCTTCTTTAAGTACAAGGTCCTTGAATTTTGTCCCTATGTTTTCTTCTATGCACTTTATTGTTTCAGGTCTTATATTCAGGTCCTTAATAAATTTTGAGTTAATTTTGGTGTGTGGTGATAAACAGCAGTCTAGTTTCATTCTTTTGTAGGTGGCTTTCCAGTTTTCTCAGCACCATTTATAGAAGTTTTCTTTCTCCACTGTATATTTTTGGCTTTTTTGTCAAAATTATGTGCCCATATAAATATGAGTTTCCTTCTGGAATCTCTCTTCTGTTCCACAGGTCCACGTGTCTGTTTTTATGCCAATACCATGCTGTTTTGATTATTGTCGCTTTGTAGTATAATTTGAAGTTGGCAGAGTGGTTCCTCCAGACATGTTCTTTTTTCTCAGGATGGCTTTGGCAATTCAGGGTCTTTTGTGCTTCCATATAAATCTGATGATTTTTTGTTCTATTTCTTTAAAAAATGCTGATGGGATTTTGATGGGAATTGCATTTAATCTGCATAATGCTTTAGGTAATACGGTCATTTGAATTATGTTGATTCTTCCAATTCAAGACCATGGAGTATCTTTCTATTTCTTTGTATCTTCTTTGATTTCTTTTAATAGGGTCTTATAGTTTTCAGTGTATAGGTCCTTCACACATTTTATTAGCATTATTCCTAGGTGTTTTATTCTTTTTGTTGTATTTGCATAGGGAATTATTTTTCCACCTCATTTTCGGCCGTTTCATTATTAGAGTGTGGTAACGCTATAGATTTTTGAACATTCATTTTGTATCCAGATTTTGTTTACTGTATTTGCTTACTGTTTCCAGTAGTGTTCTTGCAGAGTGTTTAGAGTTTTTGTATAAAGAATCATCATCCACAAATAGTGACAGTTGACTTCTTCCTTTCTTATTTGGATGCCTTTTATGTCTTTCTCTTGCCTGATTGCACTCACTAGAACATTCAGTGTTATATGGAATAACTGGCAATAGAGGACTGCCTTGCCTTGTTACTGATCTTAGAGGGAAGGTTTTTAGTTTTTCACCATTAAGTATAATGTTGGCTGAGAGTTCGTCATGTATGGCCTTCATTATGTTAAGGTACTTTCTTTCTATACTGATTTTGTTAAGTGTTTTGATCTTGTTGAAGGCACTTTCTGCATCTATTGATATGATCATATGATTCTAATTTTTAATTTGTTTAATTAATCGATTTGCATATGTTGAACTATCATGATGCATAATCCTTTAATACGCTGCTGTATTTGGTTTGCTAGTATCTTAAGATTTTTGCATTATGTTCATGAGAGATATGAGTCTGTAGTTTTATCTTTTTGTGTTAGCTTTCCCAGGTTTTGGTATCAGTGTAATATTGGCCTCATTAAATGAGTTGGGAAGTATTGCCTCCTCTTCGATGTTTTAGAAGAGTTTGAGGAGAATGGTTATTAAATCTTCTTTGAATGTTTGGTAGAATTCATTGGTGAACCGTTCTGGTATCAGACTTTTACTTTTTGGTAAGTTTTTGATCATTGTTTCAATTTCCATACTGTTGATCAGTCTATTTAGATGTTCCAGTTCTTTCTGATCCAGTATAGGAAGGTTATATATTTCTAAGAACTTGTCCATTTCTTCCAGGTTGTTAAATTTGGTGTTATATATTTTTTTCACAGTATTCTTGTTTGATTCTTTGTATTTCTACAATGTCAGTCATAATTACCCCTCTGTTATCCCTGATTCTGTTTATTTACATACTTTCTCTTTGTTCTTTAGTGAGTCTAGCCAGGGATTGCCAATTTTATTAACCTTCTCAAAGAACCAGCTCTTGTTGCACTTATTTTCTCTATTTTTGTTGTTGTTGTTATTATTGTTGTTTTCAATTTCACTTATTTCTGCTCTAATTTTGATGATTTCTTTCCTTCAGTTCACTTTAGGCTTCATTTGTTCTTCCTTTTTTAGTCTTTTAAGATGAAGTGTTAGGTTGTTTATTTGGGCTCGTTCTTGTTTTTTGAGATAGGCCTGTAATGATATGAACTTTCCCCTTATGACCTCTTTTGCCATGTTCCAAAAGTTTTGATATGTTAAACTATCATTATCGTTCGTTTCATGTATCTCTTGAGCTCTCTTTTCATTATTTTCTCTAACCCAGTTATTCTTCAGTAGCATGTTGTTTAATCTCCCCATATTTATGGTTCTTCTTGCTTTCTTTTTACTGTTGATCTCCAGCTTCACAGCATTATGATCAGAGAATATGTTTGGTATGATTTCAACCTTCTTATATTTGTTGAGTCAATCTCTGTGTCCCAGTATGTGGTTAATCCTTCAGAATGTTCCATGTGCGCTAGAGAAGAATGTATAAGCAGTTTTTTGGGGATGGAATGCTCCATAAATGTCAATTATGTCCAGTTGGTCTAATGTGTCATTTAAGGATGTTATTTCCTTATTGATTTTCTGTTTGGATGATCAGTCCATATTCAATGGTGGAGTATTTAGGTCCCCTACTATGATAGTGTTTTGGTCTGTTTCTCCCTTATGTCCTGTTATTAATTGCTTTATATATTTCAGGGCTCCCTGACTTAGTGTATGATTCCCTTTATCATGATGAAGTGTCCTTCAATATTTTTGTTTACAATTTTTATTTTGAAGTCATTTTGTCTGATATTAGTACCACTATTCCTACTTTTCTCTGAATGCCATTTGCTTAAAATATCATTTTCCAACCTTTCACTTTGAGTCTATATTTGTCTTTGGAACAGAGATGTGTCTACTGGAGGCCGCATATGTACCTTTTTCGATGAGTTCAGTCCATTTACATTTAGGGTGATTTTTAAATATGAAGTTTTCCCAGAACCATTTTATGTTTTCCTTTCTGGTAGCTTGGTGTTTCCATTGCTTCCTTGGTCTTGTGCATCCATTTTGTTTGTTTGTTTCTTTGTTTTTGTTTTTGTTTTGTTAGTTTTTGTGGGTTCTCCCTCTGGTCCTTATTGTTTTATGTTATATACTTCAGTTCTGAATCTTTGGTTTTTAGTTACCATTATGAATATGTAGAGGTTAGTTATTCATATATAACAGTCCATTTTTTTCTGCGTGTGCCTTATCTCCATTCTCCTTCCCGATTTTGTATATTTGAATCCTCCCCTTTTCTGTTATTGTTATCTCAATTTGTCCCTATGTATGCTGAACATTCGTTACTATCTTGCTATAGTAAACTTCTTATTTTGAAAGCTCATAATGCCCTGTTCTTAGTAAGGGTTGTAATCCTCTGCTTCTATCTGCCTGATAGTCACCTTACTCACAGTTATGTGTTTTTTGTGTGTCATTTTGTTTTGGGTGAGCTGACCCCTTTCAGTATTTCCTTTAATGCAGGCCCTGTAGTGTAGAATTCTCTCATTTTTTTATATCTGGAAAGGTCTTTATTTCTCCTTCATCTCTAAAAGAAAGCTGGATACATTATTCTTAGCTGGTAGTTCCTTTCACTTATTTTATTTGTTTGTTTGTTTGTTTGTTTATTTTAGTTCCTTTCATTTAATAGTTTGAATATCTGAATCCACTTCTTTATGGCTTCTAATGTTTGTGGTAAGAAATCCAACAATAGCCTAATTGGTTTTCCTTTATAGGATATGGTCTTCTTTCCTCTGGCTATTCTGAGAATTCTTTCTTTGTCTTTGATTTTTGAAAATTTTAATACAATGTGTCTTGGTGAAGGCCTTTTTGGGTCAAAATAATTGGGTGTTCTGTTTACTTCTTGAATTCCAAGCTAGAGCTCATTCCTTAGATTTGGGAAATTCCCTTCAACTATTTGTCCGAAAATGCTTTCTAATCCCTGTTCCTTTTCTTCCCCTTCGAGAATGCTCATTATTCTTATGTTCCCTCTCTTGATGGTATCAGCTAGTTCTTGTATTTCTCTTTCATAATTTTTCATTCTTTGGTTTCTCTCTTCTTCCTTCTGATTTATTTCTAGATTTTTGTCTTCGATATCACTGATTCTTTCTTCCATTTGGTCGACTCTATTCCCCAAGCTTGCTATTTCATTTTTCATCTCTTTCAGTGTGTTCTTCATTTCTAGAAGTTCTATTTGGTTCTTCTTGAGGGCTTCGATCTCCTTGCTCTGCTCATCTAGGTGTTTTTTTTCAATTCCTGAAATTTTTAAAATGAATCATTTTAGTTCTCACTGACTTTTTTCAGAAGTATCATCTTTAATTCTCTGTCATTTAAGTCACATATTTCTATGTCTGTACGCTTGCTTTCTGGATATTTTCTATTTCTTTCTGAGCTGCCTTGTCCCCTTGGTTGTTCATGGTTTTTAATGGACTATTTCTCCACCTGGGCATTAATGGAAGTGTACTTTGCTGTTTTTCCAGAAAGAAGATTTATTATATAAAAGTCTCTATTTAGCCTGTTGTAAAGAAGGCATTTTTCTTTCGGTTTCCAATAGGTGGTGTCTAAGAGTCTTGGATCCTTGCTTTATTTAAAGCCTAATAATGCTTTTTTTTTCTTATATTCAGTCACGCTCCCTAGCCTCAGTCTCAGTCCCTGCCAGTTTTAGCAACAGTTTGATAGTGTTTGCTCAGATTCTCCTGGGGCTCTGAGGTGTTCAGTTTCGGAGGATATGGGAGAAGCAGCCCTTTATATTTGGGTATTGGGCCTGCAGATCAGCCTCAAATTTTGCAACCACAACTGGCAATAATCAACCATTGTTTCTCTGCCATCCCTGCTTCTCTGCCATCCCTACTTCTCTGCTTTTTGCCCTGATACCTGGGCACTGTCGCTAGTTACATGGGGCTCACAGCTCTTTTAGGCAGGACTGTTCCTGGAAGTCACCACATCTTCTCCCCTCCAGCCTTTTCCTACAGGGAGCTCCAGCTGTGAGAGGCAACTTCTTTGTTTTTCCCTGTCAAACATCCATCTCTCGGGGTTCTGACCTGTGGTAGCTCTTATGCTCAGATCCCACATTCAGGCATGTTGGTGTGCAGTTTGTGTGTTTTTTGTTGAGTTCAGCTTATTGTTGTTTCAAGGGGAGAGATCTGGTGACAGCTCTCACTCTGCCATGTTTCTGACATCACTAGCTGACAGTCTTATGGGAGCTCCTTTGTAGGTAACTAATTGCTTTTCTCTTGATGCTGTCAAGATTCTCTCTGTCTTTAACCTTTGACATTTTAATGATGATGTGTCTTGGTGTGGGTGTCTTCGGGTTCATCTTGTTTGGGTCTCTCTGTGCTTCCTGGACTTGAATGTCTATTTCCTTCACCAGGTTAGGGAAGTTTTCCATCATTATTTCTTGAAATAGGTTTTCAGTTCCTTGCTCTTTCTCTTCTCCTTCTGATATTGCTATGATGCAAATGTAATCCTGATATTTTCCTAGAGGCCACTTAAGCTGTCTTCATTTTTTTTATTCTTTGTTCTTTTTGCTGTTCCGATTGGGTGTTCTGCAGTAACCCATCCTCTAAATCTCTGATTTGATCTTCTCCTTCATTCAATCTATCCATTCCCTCTAATCTACTTTTCATCTTAGATATCGTATTCTTCATTTTTTACTGGTTCTCTTTTATGTTTTCCATCTCCATTTTTACGTTTTCTATCTTTTTGTTAAAGCTCTCATTGAGTTTATATACTTTTCCCTAAGTTCACGGAGCATCCTTATAACCAGCATTTTGAACTCTGCATCTGGTAGAGTGCTTGTTTCCATTTTGTTCAGTTTTATTTTTCTGGAGCTTTTTTGGTTCTTTCATGTGGGACATGTTTCTTTGTCTCCCCATTTTGGCTGCTTCCCTCTGTTTGTTTCTCAGTATTAGGTAGGAGTCCTAAGTCTCCCAATCCTAGTAGAGTAGCTTATGTAGTTGGTGACCTGTGGGGCCCTTAGGTGCAGTTTTCTCTGGTTACCTGATTCAGGTGCTTGAGATGTGTCCTTTTAATGGTCGTGTGTGTCTTTTTCTGTAGTTTAGCCTTGGTTGCCATTTGCACATTGATGGGAGGGACTGACCCTTGGCTGGATTAGTTGTGAGGATTGCCCAGTGAGCTGACAACCCTATGGAGAAAGACTCACTTTAGCAGGGCTCTGATGCCTGCCCAATCTTCCCTTCGGGTATGTCCTCCTCAGATGCAGCTCTGGGTGATGTTCTAGCTCTAGATGACACTGGTTACTGGGTGTACTGGTCTATGACTAAAGAATTCTTGAGATTCCGTTATTCTTTTGAATTTGGGTGATAATGTGGCTCATATAGGGCACAATGAATGGTATTTGCATTCATACAAGTATGTGTTTGCCTGCTTGCTTCCTCCTATTCAAAAGATCGTTACTGAGTGTTACTATAATCTAGATACTGAACTAGCTGCTAGGGATATCATAGAGAATAAGACAGACATATTTCCCACCCATATGGAGTTTATAGACTGTCTTGTTTGACCCTGGCACTATCCCTACTAGGTGTGACTTTGAGCAAGTTTATAGAACCTCTTTTAGTCATTCTTTTCCCACCTGTATAATGAGATTATTAGTACCTTTTTTTGTAAATTTGTTTTAAGAAATTAAGAAATTATATATATATATATATATATATATATATATATATTCCCCCAAGTTATTGAAAGAGTATTTATTGAGTGCCAACTATATGCTAGACACTTTCAATCATTGTTGATATAGTAGTTCATAAAACAGATTTAAAAAATTGCCCTCATAGAAATTGCATTTTAGTCAAATATATGAAAGTACCTGAAACAAAGTAGGCATTTAGTAACTGTTGTTTCCCTTTTCCTGAATAAATAAAAGGAAAGCTATACTTATCGTTCAGTTCTGATTTTAGCAGGGAGTACGATACTGGTTAAAACTTCATTTCACAAATTTCCTTTTAATGGATAGCATTTTTTATAACATAGACCAGGTATTATTATTAATCATATGATAACTTAATAATTATAATAATTAGATTGGATAACTCTAGTTGTGAAAAACAGTTAGTTCCAAATAGGTTTACTTCTCATTTCTTAAATGTTCCTTGAACTTGAATGTTTTCCACCCATCTCTGCCAAACCAAAGACTAGCCATACACTTAAGTCAAGGTACAATCAAAGGAACACATAATAGCAGGGCTAAAAGTGGTCTGTGTAATTGCTGTAGTCAGTGACCACATTTTCTGGTGAAAAACTGAGGCCTAGGATTAGAAAGGACTTTCCTAAGGCCACACATCTTAGAGGTGACAGAGGTAGGACCAAATCAGCAGCTTCTGCGTACTGGTCAAGCATTCTTTCCACTGTTTCTGGGATGTCTCACATTTGTTACCTCCTCTAAGAAGCCTTCCTGCACTTTAGGGAAACGTTTTCTTATACTCAAAGTACATTTTGTGATTCTATTCTTTACCTTATGTATTTCCTCTGCCAACTCTTATTTTATGAATTGATCTACTTCTAAGGGTTTTTCCTCTGTCCTGCATAGAGGAGACTTCCAGATCCCTCTGCCCAGCTTTATCTTCTTTCTGAATTACAGAGTTCCATTCTGAAGTGTGTATTATATCTCACCCAACCTTCCCATTGCTATCTTTATTTCTGTCCATGGCATATTTCCCACCCCTGTAACTCAAGCTTATGACTGCAGAATCCTCTTTAATTTACTCTTTTATCTCCTAAGACCTTTCTGAGCTCCCTCTGCAGTCTTTCTAATATTCATCTCATCTATCTCCTTTGCCTTCTTCCTGCTACTACCAGGGACTCATTACCTTTTCTCTGGATGCCCTCCAACCAATTCTTTGCAATTCTTCCAAATGAATCTCTCTAAAGCATATCTCTGTATTCATTTCAATCAGCTATTCATTTCAATCAGCAGTAATTGTGCTCCGGGTAAACCTCATGAGTTATGAGATCTCAATTGTGCTTAGTCTGGATCATGTCATTCCCTTTCTCAAAAAAAAGCCCCAGTCACTTCCAGAATTAAATCTAAACACTTAATTCCAGCATTGAAGACCCTATGTAAGTAGATCTAAATTACCAAAGAGATATTATTAAAAGAGTTTATCTCCTCTTTTAAACATATCCACTTCTTTCACTTGGGGCCTTAACCTCATTCTTTTTCACTTCCTGAAAAAGCTCACTCCTTTGATTCTCAATCTCCCTTTGTCATGTATTCTCAGCCTGCTATCTTCTTCTTTGCCCTGGTTTTATTCTCTGTGTTTACAAACTGGTTTAGATCTCTCCTGTCTTAGACCAATGTTCATCTTTAGATATTGACCTTTGTTTCTTTCATAGCTAAACTATTTTGAAAAGTTGTCCACACTCACTGTAACTATTCTACCATCTTTCACTCATGAACACAACTCATAACAATCTAATTCTGTCCCCCACCACATTGTCCAAGTGACTCTGTTAATTATTTAAAGCAATGAACTTTTTCAGTTCTTATCTTACTTCACCTTTGTATTAGTATGCTAGGGTTACCATAACGAAATACAAACTAGGTACCTTAAACAGAAATTCTCTCATAGTTCTGGGGGCTAAAAGTTTGAAATAAAGTTGTTGTCAGGGCCATGCTCCTGAAAGCTCTAGAAAATAATCATTTCTTGCCTCTTTCTAGCTTCCTAGCTTCCTAGCTTATAGACACATTGCTCCAATCTCTGACTCTGTTTGCACATAGCATTTCCCCCATGTCTTTGTATCTGCATGTTTTTTCTTATAAGGACAACAGTCATTGTATTTAAGGTCTACTTTAATATAGAATGACCTCATTTTACCTAGTTACATCTGCAAAAGACCCTATTTCTAAATAAGGTTGTTTGCTGAAATTCTGCGTGGACATGAATTTTGGGGGTACACCGTTTAACCAAGTACATCCTTTCCTCAGCACTTAACATTGTTGAACACTGTTTCCTTATCAAAATTTTCTCTTTCTTTGACCCCAGTAACATTATTCTTCTCCTGATTTTTCTTTGGTATTTCTTATCTATTTTCTATAGTTCCTCTTCCTCCACTCACTGCTTAAAAATTATGGACTCCAAAGTCTTGCACAAAATACTATACTCTTCTCAAACTACACAATCTAAGCGATTTTAATTCATTCTCATGATTCAACTTATCAAGCAAGACTTCTAAATCTCTCATTTTGTTCTATACCACTCTCACATATATCCTACTTCTTTCTGGACATCTCCATTTGTATTCCCCCATTATACATGTATATATTAAACTCATTAATTTTCACCACCAACACCTGATAAAATCTGCTTCTCCTTCCGTGTACCTCTATATAAGTAAATAGTTCACAGTAAACTCCGTTTTCTCAACTATTCACTTCTGTAATTAATGAAGTCTTGGCAATTTTTACCTACTGAAAATTTCTCAGATTTCTCCTTTCTTGTTTGTTCACTACAATAGTCTCTCAACTAGTTTTTCTACCTCCAGTCTTGCCATGTTCCCTACCTCCCAAATTTATTCTCCATACTATAACTAGAGTCTTCTTTTTAAATGCAAAACTGGTCATGAAACTCTTACTCAGCAAAACCCTTCAAGGTTCCCTGTTGTGTTCACAATAAAGTCCAAACTTCTTAATTTGGTTGAACAAGGCCCTGTGGAATATAATCCCTATTTATCTTCACACAAGCTTGTACTCTGTGCTATGGCCGTATTCAACTGCGTGTACTTTCACAACTATAATATCATCTTCCATATCTCTTTGTGTTTTTACATTCTGTTTCTTCTTCCTGGAATGATATTTGCTCTCTCATCTTCTTTGCTGAGCTAACTCATACACAATACTTGAGACAAGATTAAGGCTTTACCACTTCTAAGATTCTTTCGTCAGCTCTTTCACCCCTGGATTGTATTAAGTTTTCCTCCCATAAACAACAACCTCTGATTTCTTCTATCTAGAACTGCTTATACTATATTGTAACAGCTGTTTTCTCATCTGCTTCCCCCTTTAAATTTTGGGCAGTGTCCATGTGTTATTTATCCTTATATCTCTAGCATAGCCATCAATAATGCCCAGCAGGGTTACAAGCTCAATACTCATTGAATAGCTAATTGAATTGAATCAATGTATGCCAGGCAAGGGCAATCAGGGTTACTGGAGCAAAGATTCAAACCTGATAAAACCAGGCGTGTTACGTTGTCACACTTCCAAATACTTGAAAAATGAGGTAGTGGGTTCAGTAAAGGAAAGAAATAGGAGTCCAAGATGAATCCAAAGTTTCTTGCTTAATAGACTAGATGGAGTTACAAGAACTAACACTTATTGAGTGCCTGCTAGGTACTGAGCATTTGAGTAGGTATTTTGTATACACTGTGTCGGATGGAAAGAAAATAATGAATATCATTTTGCATATGAAGAATTTGAAGCATCTGTATAACTGAGTAGAAAAGTCCAGTAAGAAATTATAACTATAATTATGAGGTGCAGAAAGAAAAAAAGACTCAATAATTAGATTGTGAGTTATTTGGGCAGATGTTAATTGAATTCATTGGGGGTGGGTTTAAGGGAGGGGTCTTCCAAAAAGGGTAGTATAGAGGGAAAGGGAAGAGTATTGAGACAAGATATTTAAGATCTAAGCACAGGGAGAGGAACTATTTCTTCCTTCCTTCCTGCATTTTTTAAACAAATATTTACTATTGCTGTACTCTGTACCAGGGACTCTTGTAGGAACTTGGAATATTGCAATAAGTAAAATAGTCCCTTCCCTCATGGAGCTGATATTCCGATGGAGACAGAAGAAGTAGACAATAATCACAAATAAGTAAAATATTATATAATATCAGTTAGTGATAAATGCTGTAAAGAAAAAGCAGTGCAAAAGTATATAAAATGACTAAATGTGGATATGGTGGGTGTAATGGGAACAGGGGAGACTTTAGCTAGCTCAGGGAAGGCCTTTATGAAGATATTTGAACTAAAAATTAAATGATGACAGAGAGGCAGTTATATAAAGATCGGGGTGGGGTGGTAGGGTGGACAGAGCATTCCTGGTAGAAGGATATCACGTATAAAGGCCCTTAAATAGGAAAAAAATGGTAAACATAACATATTCAAGGATCAAAAAGCAAGCTATTAAAACTGGAGTGTGGTAAGCAAAAAGAAGCATGAAAGGTGACAAAGTTGAAGAGGTAATCAAAGACATAATCATATAAGGCCTTGTAAGCTCTGCTAAAGGGTTTAAATTTATTCTAATAGCAGATTGAAGGTGTTTAGATCAGGACAGCATTATGATTTGTTTTGGACATGGAGCTGGACACTGGGTTGCTGTATAGGGAACAGACTGTAGGGGGCAGAAAAGCAGCAGAGATATTTGTTAGGAGGCTATTTACAATAATTCAGGCAACAAGTGGTTATGGTTTGGGTTTGGGTTTTGGTAGTGGAGATAGTAAAAAGTAGTTTTAGAGAACTTGTTAATGGATTACATGTGAGTTGGGCAGAGTTGTGGTAAGGAATGGCTGGGCAAGGAATAAAAGATTCTTTGGTTTTGGCCTGAATAACTATACAGTACCAGCGACTGAGGTTGGAAAGACTGGAAGAGGAACAGGTTGATGAAATCAGAAATAAAGAGCTCGGTTTTGTACATGTTAATTTTGAAATGTCCTTGGGCAGCTACATGCTAATATTTAGTAAGAAATTAGATAAGTGAGTCTAAAGTTCAGGAAATAATTTAATGTTAAATATGTAAATTTTGGAGTAACCCTCTGATAATTAAGGCTTTGAGACTAGACGAGATCACTAATGTATTAAGTGTAAACAGCAGAGGAGAGGTCCCTGAACTGAGTCCTTGAATACTCCAATATTTAGAGATAGGGCAGATAAGGACAACCAAAAATTAGCTGAAAACTTGCCAGTGTAGTAGGAGGAAAATTAAAAGAGTGGTATCTTACAACCCAAGTGAAGAAACTGATTAAAGAAAGAGGGAGCCGATAACTGTGTCAAATGTCAATGAGACATTGATTCTGAGAATTGACTATTGATTTTGGCAACATGGAGGTCATTGGAAACCTTGACAATGGAATGTTGGAGAAAAAAGCTTGAATGGATTGTTTCATAGAAGAATGAGAAGTGAAGAAGATAGTAGGTCTTTCTAGATATTTAACTGGAAAGGGGTACAGAAAAGTGGAGTATTAGCTGGAAGGCAATTAAGATCAAGAAAGGAAGATTTCTTTTAAATTATGAACATTAAATATCTTACAACTAATAATAAGATAATCCAAGGAGCAATCGATGGTGTAGAAAAGAAGGAATAATTGCAGCAGCGAAATCCTTGAGAAGGCCAGAGTAGAAGTGGGGATTGAACTTTGATAAAAAAAAATAAAGATAAATCATCTATATTAAGAAGAGATAAGACAAGGTAGTGATAAAGTGATAGAAAGATGAAGATGTTCTCTTCTCAATACTTCTCTTTTTTGAATCATATATAAGGAGAAGCCATCTGAGAATGAGAGGAGAAAGGGAGTGTAAAAGAGAAAAAGGGAAATCAGAGATGTGGGAGGAAAGATATGGGAAAGTAGTATCAGGAAAACCAAGGGCAGGGCAGAGTGTGGATTTTAAGAAGGAGCAGGCTATCAATCAAAAGTGTTAAATGTTCTTGCATTCAACTTGTATGAATATTGAAAAGAAGCTACTGGATTTGCTGATTAGGTCATTGTTTGACATTGGCAGCAAAGCCTTTCTTAAAACACTAAGGCAGAGGCCCAAGTTCAGTGAAGGGTAAATGGGAAGAAGGAATTGTATATGTAAATAATATTCTTTAGAAAAGAAGGTGAAGGATAAATTAAAGAAAAGGATGTACTTATCTCCTTTATTGAACTGTTAATTCCTTGAGGAAGAGGAATATGTCAGATTCATGTAATATACCTAGTGACTTACATAAGCTATGACACTGCTGTTTTCCAATAAAAGTTGAATACGTGATAATCAGTCAGGAAGGTCTGTGGGAAGAACCAGGGTTTATGGGAGGAGTTCCGGCATTCTACATCATCCAGAGAATGAACAGGAAGAATGAATCTACTGGAAGAACTCTATGTTTATAATAAAGATCTGTGGTTTTAACTTTCCCTTCCATGAACTTATGTTCTACCTTATAGAAATACCTCCCCACCCCCATCTTGGCACACAGGCCAGAGTGTAGCTTGTCATGTCTGCATGCTCTAGGTTGTAACCCTTTCTTTATTCTAAATAGAGCTTTTTTGGTTTTCTGAGGGGGGGAAGTTGAGTATGTGAGTGAATGAATGAATTCTGTACCCAGAGTCAACAAAATTTTCTAAGGTATTATTTTGAGAAATTGAATCTGCCCTACTACCCTCAAAACATGTGATTGGAAAAAAAGTAACCACAGAGGTACTTTTGTCCTCTTGATGATTAGAAGCATGGAGAAGACAAAGGAGATCAAATACAATCTGTAGTTTCTGGATACCCACACCATTTCTGGTGTATAGACAGTGGCCTGGAAAGTCTGATCCTAGAACTGAAAGATATTAGATGGCATTCTCTGCATAAGGTAGAAAATACTGAGGTGACTGGTAGTTGAGGCGGGGTTGCAGAGTTTCCTCTACCAGACTTAGCTTGAGTCAGCCAACTGGCTCTTGGAAAGGGGAAGGAATAGGGTGTGACAGCCATATAGGTATATTTGAAGGGTATAAATACAACAACAAATGAGGAATTGCATAGAATGGGGTCAGGGTAGATCAGAGCATAATTAGATGAAATCAAGACAAGGGCTAAACTATCAGAGAAACCATCTTGATACTGAAAATTACTTGATTGTAGGCTAACTTTTAAGAGGAAATAGTGGAAACCCTCCCACTGAGTCATTTATAATTATTTACAATCAGGCAGGACAATGTAGTTGAGAAATAATATAGTAATACAAGGAGTGGTTTTGCTTTGTTCCCAGAAGGGATGGACTGGATGTGGCCTAATAGGTTTTTCCTACCCTAATTTGGTTGCGTGTGTCAGAGAAGAGACTGTTTGATAAGTTTCCCCCCTGTTAAGTGACTCATACTTGAGTTGACCACAGGGATATAACAAAGAGAATATCCATTGATAAGGCAGATGGCAGAATGTGGAATGGGAGGCCAACAGGTTGGAGGAGAATACTCAAACTTTCCCAAAACTTAAACAGTTGTTCAGAAACAACCAAAGCTCCCTAAAGTTAGGATCCTGTATTTTTTACCATTGATTTCAGGACATGGCTCCAGAGCCTGGAATATAGTAGTTGACAAATAAATAGCTGATGAATGAATCAATGACACCTTGGGTAAGACACTTGGGGATACCGATATAATATGACCAGTAGACTGATAAGTTGAACATATTCTTTAACATTTCTGAGTCAGTTAACTCATCTTCTTTTCAAAGGGTTCTTCTGAAGATGAAATGAGAGTGGGTAGATAAGATACCTGGGATTTAGCATTTTAAGAATCATTAGCTTTCTTTCCTCTTTATTTTTCCACATTCAATCTCTCCAGAGAGCCATACCTTCTGTTTATGTTTTACCACAATGGAAAGAGATAAATTATGCCTTTTCTCTTAAAAAATCATAGATATTGATGTTAAAACATCTTTGCTTAACATTAACCAACAGTACAGGCAATTTAGAGCAGTTTTTTTTAAAAAAAAGAATTAACAGCTAAGTGCTACAAGGTATGATATTCTTTCACTTTGCTTTCATCAACTTACCCCAAATCTTAATTCAAATAAAATAAAAAATCTCTCTGGCAATGTTTTCTCATCCTTGGGACATGCTCAATATCTAAAAACACCCAGATTTGCCTCTCAGTGATTAACTGTAATTTATACTATATTGGCCACAGACAAGCTGCTCCACTAGTCTTAGCTATTGGAGCTGACCAGTGAAAAACTCCAATTTTACCTTTTTAAAATTTCTTGCTTCCAGATTTACTTCTATCATTTTTTTGTCTTTCCATACCAGACAGAATTTATAGAAAAAAGAATGGTTTTATTTAGGAACTGATACCACTAAGTGGATCAAAGTCCTTTTTCTCTCTTTCCTTAATCAGGAGATATTTTCTATTTTTCTCTTTTGCATTTCTTCTATTTTACTTTGCTGCTTTTTAAGCTGGACTTAGGAGACACTGGTTTAATTGGGATACAATAACTAGACTTAATTAATATCACAGGCCAGCTCACTTCCTTTAACAACACTGCCTGGCACTTTTTTTTCTCGGAAATGATTCCCCCCCACCCACCCAGAGGCTTATATATTTCGCACAGAACAGAACATTTTGAACAGTATTTAAACACAGTTTTTGATCAGAGTTAAAGTGATCATATCATAACAGCTAAAGGTGGGTGAGAAAATTTGGTGATCATTCTAGGAAGTGCTATAAAGTGATTAATGGATAAAAAGTCATTCAAGTTAAGACTTTATAAAAGAATCAAGATGAGTCAATCCAGAAAAGATAAAGTTTTCAGATCCTTAGAAATAGCCACTTGCCATGCATAGTTTGAAAAACAAAAACAAAAATATCGACTTAACTCATTAATTTAATGTCCATGAAAGAGTTTTACCTTGCAAACTAAATAAACTATTTGTTGAATTTTTCATATATTTGCTTTGCAAGACAGGAAGAAATGATTTAATAACTGCTTTAAGTATTGAAAAGTGTTCTCTAGAAAAAAAATCTGCTCTTCTAGAATACCAAGAATGTGTCCTATGGTATCATCTATTGACCCCCTTTTCCCTGTCAACCCTATATGTCCCATCAGCCACTTTATTTTTCATGAAAAATCTACTTTCCCATGCTATCTGTACCTTAAAACACTTTCTGTGATGCACACAACAGAGTGTCTGTTTTCTTTTTTCCTTTAAGAACAGCACAAGAAGAAATGGCATCATTTGTAGCAGGAGGGAGTTCACTAGGTCTTCTAGAGGACTTAAAATGTCTGTAGTCAGTGATAATTTAGCAAAGAAAGCTATGGAGTTTTCTTTACTGACTTCAGCCTATCCTTACCTCCCCAGAGATGACATGCTGAGACAGAAGAGAGGGGAATTGGCAGCAATGGCTAAGAAATGAATGAACTATATAGCCTTTTCATCTCTATGTTATTCAAGCCAGAGTTCTTTAAATGTTAATACATTGAAGGAAAGACTTTTTGTGAAGACCGACTGGCAAAACACTCAAAAAGAGAACATTGGACTTTGCTCTGTAAATTTCTTTTTGTACCCCATATATATATACACACATGCCCAGCTCCTCAATTTGTCCTTTCAATATGTAACATAATTTACTACCATGGCTTTAGCTATCTGAATACTAATGCCTCTCATATTTACATCTCTAGCCCAGAACTATTTTCTGAATACCGGCCTCATTTTCAGTTGTCCGACAGACATTTTTATATAGAAACACAGCTACCTTGACCACAACATGTCTTGATATCCCTGCTCAAAAACAAGAACCTCCCTTTCTTTCCTGTTCCTGATCTCACTTAATTGTTCTAGTCCCCTCAAGTAAGACTTAGAGAAGTATTTTGATCCTCCCATTCTCTTAGCTGCCCATTTCATTTTTATCTAATCAGTTCCAAATCATATTCATTCTACCTCAAATATGTTTTTTTTCAAATTTCATGCTTTTAGCCTCCTTGAACATCTTAACCATTCTCTGAGCACACAGTGTTCTCTCATGATTCTTTGTCTTTACAGATACTGTTCTCTCTGCTTACAATGGTCTCCCATCCCTTCTTTACCTGGTATGACCCTGCTCATTGTTAAAAGGGCCCAGTAAATTTTATAAACCAGTACTCATTCCCACTGGAGAGCTAATATTTCTCTTCTCTGTGCACTTACCACATTTCATTATAAGTATCAGCTTAGGTATCTCTTTTCCCTGCTAAACCATGAGCTCTGTGAAGGCTTAGGCTGCATCTTAATCATCTTTAAAGCCCCAGAACCCAACCCATAATAATCTGTGGTAACAATTAATAAAGAATGAACGATATAACTTAACTCTAATTTATCAATTTGTCCTTTAGTGGATCATGCTTTTGGTGTCAAGTTTAGAAACTATTGGTATAATCCTAGATTCCCAAGATTCTCTCCTAATTTTTTTCTAAAACCCTTATAGCTTTATGTTTACATTATATTTACATTAAATCTATGATCCATTTAGAGTTTTGTGTGTGTAAGTATGAGAGTTAAGTCAAGGTTAATTTTTAGGCCAATAGTTGTCCAATTATTACAGCACCATTTGTTGGAAAAGATATCTTTCTGTCATTTAATTGTTTTTACAACTTTGCCAAAAATAAGTTGGGCATATATGTTTGGGTAAATTTCTGTATTTTCTATTTGTTCCTCTGCTTTTCTAGAATAATTGTGTCTGTACCTACAAAAATCTTGATGAGATTTTTATAAAAATCTCATTAAATCTGTGTTTTACTTTGGGAAGAATTGATGTTTTTACTATGTTGAGTCTTTCAATCCATGAATACAGTGTGCCTCTCCATTTATTTGGTCTTCTTTGATTTCCTTTATCAGCATTGTTGTAGTTTTCAGCCTATACATCCTACACATGTTCTGTTAGATTTACACCTAAGCATTTCATTTACTTAGCAGCAATTTTAAATGGTATTCTAAAAAAAAATTATTATTTCCGCATGTCTGTTGTTAGTGTATGGAAATGTGATTCCTTTTTGTGTGTTGATCTCGTATGCTTCGATCTTGCTAAACTTATGAGTTCTAAGAGTTTCTTTCTTTTGTTTGTTTGGTTGGTTTTATTTTTAGATTCCTTGGGAATTTCTACATATGTCATCTGCAAATAGGGACAGTTTTATTTATTGCTTTCCAATATAAATGCCTTTTATTACTGGATAAAGTATTCTTCATTGTAGATCTTGAGTTTTCATCACCTCGAATATTTTGTGCCAAGCCCTTCTGTCCTGCAGTTTCTTTTGAGAAATCAACTGCCAGTCTTATGGGTGCTCCTTTGTAGGTAACTAACTTCTTATCTCTTGCTGCTTTTAAGATTCTCTCTTTGTATTTAACCTTTGGCACTTTAATTATGATGTGTTCTTGGTGTGGGCCTCTTTGGGTTCATCTTTTTTGCGACTCTCTGAGCTTTTTGGGGTTGTATGTCTATTTCCTTCACTAGGTTATGGAAATTTTCCATCATTATTTCTTCAAATAGCTCTTCAATGTCTTGTTTTCCTGCAGGTACCCCTATGACATAGATATTTTTTATATTTAATAGTGTTCCATAGGCTCCTTAAATTATTATTATTATCTTGGCTCCTTTTTTCTTGCCATTCTTATTGAGTGTCCTTGGCTTCCCCATTCTCTATATTGGTGGTTCGATTCTTTTCTTTATCAACTTTGTTGATTCCCTCTAATATTATTTTTTCATCTCAGATAATGTGTTCTTCATTTCTGACCAATTCACTTTTATAATTTCTTTTTTCCATTTTTATGATTTTAATCTCTTTGTTAAAGTTATTACTGAGTTCATCTACTCTTCCTTTAAGTTCATTGAACATCTTTACAACCAGTGTTTTGAACTCTGCATCTGTTAGATTGCTTGACTCCATTATTCCTGGATCTCTGTTCTGTTCTCTCATATAGTTTCTGCTTTTTTGTCTTCCCACTTTGGCTGCCTTTCTGTGTCTATATCTATTTACTAAGCAAAGCTTCTAAGTCTCCTGGTCTTATTAGCATGGATTTGTGTAGTAAGTCTCCAGTGGCACAGTCATGAGGGGGATTCAGCTGCAGGTCAAGTATATCCCAAGCCTGTGCCCCTCCGGGACCACCTGTTAAGATTCAGCAAGCAATCCATAGATGCCGTGCTTACAGTTGCCTCAAGAAACCACACCAGAAACCGAGGCCAGCTGCCACCATTGTGAGTCTTGGCGCTGCTCAGCAAAGAGCACCTGATTTGCTGAGGACACAGCTGGATGTGGCTTGTGTGGGGCCGTGAGTTGGGAGAGGCAGAGTTTCAGGAATCCTCTGGGTGGAGAAACCTCTGTTTATCCAGTTTGATGATGTCCCAGCTATGGCTGCACTGAGTCCGCACGCTGGGAAGGGGAAAGGCTCAACAGAGGAACAATGGATACCGCTGGAACTTCCATCCAGGAGAGATCCTCACCTCCGGCACTCACTCCAGCAACTCAGTGTCCCACTGTAAGTCTCTGGCGCTCCCTGTAGAGCCGACACTGCACTGGTGCTCAGAGCGAGCAGGTCAATCCCTGTGATAGTCTACTCATGGACACATCCCCTTTAAGCCTCTGTCCCACTCAGCCACTGTGCACATAGTTGCCTCAAGAGGCCACTCCAGAAACCGAGGTCAGATGGTATTAGTATGAGTTTTGGAATTGGCTCAGTCAGCAGCACCGGACTCTCCCAGGACACACCTGGATGTGACTTGGGTGTGGCTGTGAGTTGGGAGAGGTGAAGTTTCAGGGAATCCTCTGGGCAGAGCTGTTATCCAGTTTGACAATGTCTCAGTTATGGTGACACTGAGTCCACACACTGGGAATGGGGGAGGGAGAGCTCAACAGAGGAACAATGGATACCATCGGCCCTTCTGCTTGGGAGAGAGCCTCACCTCAGGCCCTTGCTCTGACAACTCAGTGTCCCCCTGAAAGTCCCTGGTGACCCCTAAGCAGCTGACCTGGCACTGGTGCTCAGAGAGAGCGGGTCTGTCACCGTGAAAGTCCACTTGTGGAGAGGGCCTCTTTAAGGGGCATCTGCAGCTGCCTGCTCATTCAGCAGCTTGGGAACAGGCAGCCTAACTCTTCACCCCCTCCTACCTTCTACTGTTGCAGGGTGATTTCTCATTTCTCTCCCTAGTTGTAGTGCTTCTGTTCATCTAGATCCAAGGTAACTTTGCTTGCTGTTTGCTCCATTTTTCTGTTACAACTTTGATTTAGTTGTAAGATGGATAAACAAGTTCTCTATTATCTATGCCATTTTCCCCCGAGTCAGTTCCTCTGTAGTTTTGTTATAATTTTGCTGTGGTCACTAGAGGAGGCATGCACAGCCACTACCTTCTATGTCATCTTGAATCCTCCTCCAGTAGTAGGATTTTTGTAGACATCCAGGTTGTTAGAGTTCTGCTTTATTTGCCAAGAGTTTTTATCATGAATAGATGTTGGATTTTGTCAAACATTTTTTCTGGATTAATATATGATTATATGAGTTTTCTTCTTTAGCCTGTCAATATATCACATTGACTTATTTTTTATTGAGGCAAAACTGATATATAACATTATGTAAGTTTTAGGTATACAGTGTTGTAATACAACATCTGTATTCTCTACAAAGTGATCACCTCCAAAATTCTAGTTACCATCTTTCACTATACAACTGACCCCCTTCACCCATTTTGTCCCTGCCAACCCTCATCCTCTTAGGTAACTACCAACCTGTTTTCTGTACTTATGAGTTTGTTTTTGTTTTCTTTTCTGTTGTTGTTGTTGTTATTATTGTTTAGATTCCACATAGAATGAAATCATATGGCATTTGTCTTTCTCCATCTGAGTTATTTCACTTAGCATAACACCCTCTAGGTCCATCCATGTTCTTGCATATGGCAAGATTACATTCATTTTTATGGGATTACATTCTTTTTAATTATATTTATCTACCATATTTTCTTTATCCATTCATCCATTGATGGACACTGAGGTTGTTTTCATATCTTGGCTGTTGAACATAATGCTGCAATAAACATAGAGGTGCATGTATCTTTTCGAATTAGTGTTTTTGTATTCTTTGAATAAACACCCAGAAATTGAATAGCTGGATCATATGACAGTTCTATTCTTAATTTTATGAAGAATGTCTGTACCATTTCCATAGTGGCTGTACCAGTTACAGTCCCATTAACGGTGTAAGAGAGTTCACTTTTCTCCACATCCTCTTCAACATTTGTTGTTTCTTGTCTTTTTTGATAATAGCCATTCTAACGGGTGTGAGGTGATATTTCATTGTGATTTGGATTTGGATTTCCCTAATTAGTGATGTTGCACATCTTATCACGTGCCAGTTGGCCATCTGCTATATCTTCTTTGAAAAAATGTCTATTCAGATCCTCTGCCATTTATTAATCAGATTTTGTTGTTGTTGTTGTTTGTTGTTGTTGTTACTGTTGTTGTTGAGTTCTATGAGTTCTTTACATAATTTGGATATTAACCTTTTGTTGGCTATATGATTTGAAAATATCTTCTTCCATTCAGTAGATTGCTTTTTTGTTTTGATGATGGTTTCCTTCATTTTGTAGAGCTTTTTAGTTTGATTTAGTCTTATTTGTTTATTTTTGTTTTTGTTTTCCTTTCTTTTGGAGTCAGATCCACAAAAACATTGCTAAGACTGATGTCAAGGAACTTATTGCCTATGTTTCTCTCTAATAATTTCATGGTTTTGGGTCTTACAATCAAGTCTTTAATTCATTTTGAGTTAAATTTTGTGTATGCTATAAGATAGTGGTCTAGTTTAATTATTTTGCATGTGCCTGTCCAGTTTTCTGAACACCATTTATTGAAGAGAAGTCCCTTTCTCCACTGTATGTTCTTGATATCTTTATCATAAATTAATTTTTCATATACATGTGGGTTTATTCCTGGGCTCTCTATTCTATTCGATTGACCTGTGTGTCCTTTTTATGCCAAGACCAACTATTTTGATTACTGTAGCTTTGTAGTATAGTTTTAAATAAGGGAGCATGATGCCTCCAGCTTTATTCTTCTTTTTCAAGATTGCTTTGGCTATTGGAGACCTTTTGCGCTTCTATACAAATTTTAGAATTATTTTTTTTCTAGTTCTGTGAAAAAAAATGCCATTAGGATTTTGATAGAGATTGCATTGAATCTATAGATTGCTTTGGGTAGTATGGACGTTTTAACAATATTCTTTTTTCCAATCCATGAGCACAGAATATCTTCCTGTTTATTTGTGTCTTCTTTAGTTTCTTCTATTAGTGTCTTAGTTTTCAATGTACAGGTCTTTCATGTCCTTGGTTAAATTAATTTCTATGTATTATATTCTTTTTTTGATATAATTATAAATGGGATTGTTTTCTTAATTTCTCTTTCTGATAGTTCATTATTAATGTATGAAAACATCACAGGTTTCTGTATGTTGATTTTGTATCATGCAAGTTTGCTGAATTCATTTATTAGATCTAACATTTTTTGGGTGGAATATTTAAGGTTTTCTATATATATAAATATCATGTTATCTGTGAATAATGAGAGTTTTACTTTCTCCTTTCCAATTTGGATGGTTTTTATTGCTTTTTTCTTGCCTAATTGCTCTGGTTAGAACTTCTGATACTATGTTGAATAAAAGTGGCAAGAGTGGGCTTCCATTATCTTGTTCCTGATCTAAGAAGAAAAGCTTTTAACTTTTCACTATTGAGTATGATGTTACCTGTGAGTTTATCATATATAGCCATTATTATGTTGAGCTATGTTCTCGCTATACTTATTGAGGATTTGTAAAATCATAAATGGATGATGAATTTTGTCAAATGCTTTTTCTGCATTTATTGAGATTATCATATGATTTTTGTTCTTGGTTTTGTTGATGTGTATATTGTTGATTGATTTGAAGATGTTGAGCCATCCTTGCATCTCTAGAATAAATCCCACTTAATTTTGGTGTATGATCCTTTTAATGTATTGTTGAATTCTGTTTGCTAATATTGTATTGCAGTGTGCATCAACATTCATTAAGGATATTGGCCCGTAATTTTCTTTCTTTCTTTTTTTTTTGTGATGTCCATGTCTGGTTTTTGTATCAGGGTAATGCTTCCCTTTAAAATGAATTTGGAAGTATTCTTTCCTCTTTAATTTTTTTGGGAAGTGTTTGAGAAGGATAGATATTAAATCTTCTTTGAATGTTTGGTAAAATTAACCCATGAAACTCTCTGGTTCTGGACTTTTGTTTGTTAGAAGGTCATTGACAAATTTTTGAAAGTCGAACCAGCTTTACATCATAGAAATAAAGCCTACTTGGCCATATTTTATAATTCTTTTTATATATTGGCAATTCTATATTCTGATATTTTGTTAAGGATTTTTTTCAATTAATTATGTCATTATTCATGAGTTTTATAGTTTATATTTTCATACTGCTTTTTTCTGGTTTTTACATCAGGACAATTCTAGCTTTATAAAATGAATTGAGAAGGGTTTCTTCCTCTGATTTTCTGGAAGATATTGTGTAGATCTGGTGCTAATTCTTCTTTAAGCATTTGGTAGGATTCTCTTGTGACATCTGGGCCTTAGGATTTCTTTTGTGAGGATTTTTAATTTATGAATTAAATTTTCTTAATAATTATAGGATTATTCAAATGATCTATTTCATATTTGGTAAGCTGTGGCAGTTTGTAGTTTTTAAGAAATTGCTCCATTTCATCTGTTATATTCATGTGTACAAAGTTATCTTTTTGATATCTGCAAAGTCTATAATAGCTCTTATTTCATTCCTGATATTGGTAATTTGTATCTTCTCTTTTTTTCTTTGTCAGTATTGCTAGAAATTTTTCAATTTTATTAGCCTTTTCAAAGAATCAGCTTTTCCTTCCATTGATTTTCTCTAATTTTAGGTTTCGATTTCTTTGATTTTACCGTTTGCTATTTTCTGCTTGCTTTGGGTTATTTTACTCTTTTCTATTTTTTTTTTCTGACACAGAATGTAGGTTTACGCCTTTTAATCTTTTCAAATAAGCATGCAGTGCTATAAATTTTCCTCTTAACACTGCTTTAGTAGTGTCTCACAAATTTTGATATGTTGTATTTTCATTTTCATTTAGTTAATGTAATTTGTGATGTCTCTGAAGAGTTTCTCCAATTCATAGGTTACGTTGAAATATGTTGTTCAATTTCCATTCGTTTCTATTATTCATTTCTAGTTTTACTTCATTATATCAGAGAATATACTGGATAGGACTTCAATTCCTTTAAATCTGTTCAGATTTTTTTAACGCCCAGGGTATAGTCTATCTTGTTATATGTTCCACAAGTACTTAAAAATAATGTGCATTCTACTGTTGTTGGGTTAGGTATTCTATAAATGTAAATGAGATGTGGTTGGTGACGGAAGTGTTGAATTCTTTTAAAGCCTAGCTTATTATTTGTCTAGTTGTTCTGTTAATATTTGAGAGAGGATAGTCAACACCACCAAATGCAATTGTAGATTTGCCTATTTTTCTTTCTATTTCTATCAGTTTTGCTCACATATTTTGTAGTTCTGTTGTTTGATGCATACACATTTAGGATTGTTATGCCATCTTAGTGGATTGCCCTTTTGTCACTTTGCAATGACCCACTCCTTCTCCAGTAATTACCTTTGCTCTGAAACCTGATTTATCTGCTATTAACATAGCCATTCCTTCTTTGTTTTGATTTTTTTTGATATATTTTCTTATCCTTTTATATGATATATTTTCTTATCCTTACATGATATATTTTCATGATATATTTTCATGATATATTTTACATGATATATTTTCTTATCCTTTTACTTTCAACCTGCCTATACTGCTTTGTTTGAAGTCAGTTTCACTTCGCAGTATATACTTGGGTCATGCGTTTTTATCCACTCTGCCAATATCTGTCATTTTTTTTTAACAGAAACCAGATTTTATAAGACATTATAAACCAAATGAAAAATTAGGAATTTTTCCTAGCACCAAGAATAACTTCTTTCAAAAGAGCAATAATATCACCGTTTCTACTGTAGAAAGGTACTATTGATATAGTGTAGTAAATCGACATATTGAAGTGCTGCTTCTGTAAGATTTATTTATTTATTTAAAATTTTATTTATTTATTTTTATATGGTGATATTCATTAACAAAATCCAGTAAGTTTCGGGTGTACAATTCAACTGTAAGACATATATACATATTGCATTATGTGTTCACCTCCTATAGTTAGATTTCTTTCTGTCACCACATATTTCACCACTTATACCCCATCTACTTAACCCCAATTGCTCTACTGTTAAACTCTGGTAACCATAGTCTATTGTCCATGTCCATGAGTCTGTTCGTTTGTCCTGTTCATTTGTTGCTTTTAGGTTTATATCCCACATATAAGTAATATCATGTGGTTTTGAACTTATTCTGTCTGACTTATTTTGCTTAGCATGATTATCTCCAGGTCCAACCTTGTGGTCACAAATGACAGTATTTCATCTCTTCTTGCAGCCAAGTAATATTCCATCGTATATCTGTACCACGGCTTCCTCATCAAATCATCTATCATAGGACACTTCAGTTGCTTCCATAACCTGGCCACTGTGAATAATGCTACTATGAACATCAGTGTGCAATTATCTTTTTGGATATGAGTTTTCAGGTCTTTGGGGTAAATACCCAGTAGAAGGATTGCTGGATCATATGGTAGATCAATTCTTAGTTTTTTGAGGAACCTCCATACTGTTTTCCATAGTGACTGTACCAATTTGCAGTCCCACCAGCGGTGGGTGAGGGTTCTTTTTTCTCCACATCCTCTCCGACAATTGTCATTACTTGTCCTATTGATTATAGCTATTCTAACAGGTGTGAGATGGTATCTCATTGTGGTTTTGATTTGCATTTCCCTAATAACTAGCGATGATGAGCATCTTTTCATATATTTGTTGGCCATTTGTATTTCCTCTAGGGAGAAGTGTCTGTTCAGGTCCTCTGCCATTTTTTGATTAGATTGTTTGTTTTTGCTATTGTTGTTGTTATTGAGTTGTATGAGTTCTTTGTATATTTTGGATATAGGCCCTTATCGGAGGCATTGCTTGCCAATATATATTTTCCCATCTGGATGGTTGTCTCTTTACCTTGTTGATGGTTTCTTTTCCTGAGCAGAAGCTTTCTAGTTTGATGTAGTCCCATTCATTTATCTTTGCTTTTACTTCCATTGCCTTTGAGGTCAAATTCATAAAACCCTCTTTAAGTCCAAGGTCCTTGAGTTTAGTTCCTATGTTTTCTTCTATACATTTTATTTTTTCATGTCTTATATTCAGGTCCTTAATCCATTTTGAGTTAATTTTGGTGTGTGGTGATAGACAACAGTCTAGTTTCATTCTTTTGCAGGCGGCTTTCCAGTTTCCCCAGCACCATTTATGGAAGAGACTTTCCTTTCTCCGGTGTATATTTTTGGCTTTTTTGTCAAAAATTATTTGCCCACATAAATATGAGTTTACTTCTTTTCGACTCTCGATTCTGTTCCACTGATCTGTGTGTCTGTTTTTCTGCCAATACCATGCCGTTTTGATGATTGTTGCTTTGTAGTATAATTTGAAGTTGCGCAGAGTGATGCCTCCACCTTTGTACTTTTTTCTCAGAATAGCTTTGGCAATTCAGTGTCTTTTGCGCTTCCATACAAATCTGATGATTTTTCATTTTATTTCTTTAAAAAATGTTAATGAGATTTTGATGGGGATTGCATTAAATCTGTATAACGCTTTAAGTAATATGGTCATTTTAACTGTGTTGATTCTTCCAATCCAAGAACACGGAATATTTTTCCATTTCTTTGCATCTCCTTTGATTTCTTTTAATAGGGTCTTATAGTTTTCATTTTATAGGTCTTTTGTTAGATTTATTCTTAGTTGATTTATTCTTTTTTCATTTGCATAGGGAATTATTTTTTTCACTCCATTTTCGGCCATTTCATTATTAGAGTATAGGAACGCTATGGATTTTTGAACACCCATTTCGTATGCAGATTTTGTTTACTGTATTTGCTTATTGTTTCTAGCAGTGTTCTTGTGCAGTCTTTAGGGATTTTGTATAGAGAATCATGTCTCCGCAAATGGTGACAGTTTGACTTCTTCATTTCCTATTTGGATGCCTCTTATATTTTTCTCTTGCCTGATTGCACTCACTAGGACCTCCAATGTTATATTGAATAATAGTGGCAATAGAGGACAGCCTTGCCTTATTCCTGATCTTAGAAGGATTTTAGTTTTTCACCATTAAGCATAATCTTGGCTGAGGACTTCTCATATATGGCCTGTGTTATGTTAAGATACTTCCCTTCTATACATATTTTGTTGAATGTTTTGATCATAAATGGGTGTCATATCTTATCGAAGGCTTTTTCTCCATCTATTGATATGATCGTATGATTCTTATTTTTTAATTTGTTCACGTGGTGTATCCCATTAATCAATTTGCATATGTTGAACCATCCCTGTGCCCTTGGAATAAAGCCCACATGATCGTGGTGTATAATCTTTTTACTATCTTGTTATATTGGGTTCGCTAGTATCTTATTTAGGATTTTTGCATCTGTGTTCATAAGAGATATTGGTCTGTAGTTTTCTTTTTGTATATTATCTTTATTAGGTTTTTGTTTTAGGGAAACATTGGCCTCATCGAGTGAGTTGGTAAGTATTGCCTCCTCTTCTATTTTTTTGGTAGAGTTTGAGGAGAATAGGTATTACATCTTCTTTGAACGTTTGGTAGAATTCACTGGCAACCCCATCTGGTTCTGTACTTTTACTTGTCAGTAGGTTTTTGATAATTGTTTCAATTTCCATACTGCTGATTGGTCTATTTAGATTTTCCAGTTCTTGATCCAGTCTAGGAAGGTTATGTATTTCTAAGAACTTGTCCATTTTTTCTAGGTTATTAAATTTGGTGTTGTTTATTTTTCATAGTATTCTTGTATGATTCTTTGTATTTCTGCAATATCAGTCATAATTTCCCCTTTCTCATCCTTGATTTTGTTTATTTGCATCCTTTCTCTTTGTTCTTTAGTGAGTCTAGCCAGGAATTTGTCAGTTTTATTAACATTCTCAAAGATCCAGCTCTTCGATGCATTTATTTTCTCTATTGTTTTTGTTTTGTTTTGTTTTCAATTTCATTTATTTCAGCTCTAATTTTGATGATTTCTTTCTTTCTGCTGACTTTAGGCTTCATTTGTTCTTCTTTTTCTATTTTTTAAGTTGAAAGATTGGGTTGTTTATTTGGGCTCGTTCTTGTTTTTTGGAGGTAGTCTTGTAATGATATGAAGTTTCCTCTTTTGACCGCTTTTGCCATGTCCCCAAATTTTGATATGTTGTCCTATCGTTATCATTTGTTTCTATGTATCTCTCGATCTCTCTTTTTATTTCTTCTGTGACCAAGTCATTTTTCAGTAGCATGTCGTTTAATTTCCTTCTATTTGTGGTTCTTCTTGCTTTCTTTTTGCAGTTGATCTCTAATTTCAGAGAATTATGATCAGAGGATATGGTTGGTATGATTTCAACCCTCTTATATTTGTTGAGGCTATCGCTGTGTCCCAATATGTGGTCGATTCTTGAGAATGTTCCATGTGCAGTGGAGAAGAATGTATAAGCAGCTGTTTTGGGATGGATGGCTCTGTCAATTATGTCCAGTTGGCCAATGTGTCATTTTAGGATGTGATTTTCTTATTAATTTTCTGTTTGCATGATCTGTCTGTATCCGAGTAAGATATTAGGTCCCTTATTATGACAGTGTTTTGGTCTGTTTCTCCCTTTAGTCTTGTTATTATTTTTTTTTATATATCTCAGAGCTTCCTGATTGGGAGCATAGATATTAATAAGTTGTATGTCTTGTTGTTGTATGATTCCCTTTATCATGATGAAGTGTCCCTCAGTATCTTTCTATACCTTTTTTGTTTTGAAGTCTATTTAGTCTGACATTCATACTGTAACTACCTCTTTTCTCTGAATGTCGTTTGCTTGAAATATTATTTTTTATCCCTTCACTTTGAGTTTATATTTGCCTTTGGAACTGAGATGTGTCTCCTGGAGGCACCATATGCTTACGTTTTCTTTTTTGATTCAATCTGCAACTCTGACTTTACATTGGTAAGTTCAGTGCATTTATATTTGGGGTGATTATTGAAATATGAGGTTTTCCTGAAGCTATTTTATCTTTTGCTTTCTGTTAGCTCAGTATTTCCATTGCTTCCTTGTCCTTCTGTTTCTTTTTGTTGTTGTCACTGTTTTTGTTTTTTGTGTGTTTTTTTGGGGGGGTTGTAGATTTTCCCTCTGGTCTTTGTAGTTTACGATATATACTTTAGTTCTGAATCTTTGGCCTATGGTTACTATTACAAATATGTAGAGGAAAGTGTGTGTGTGTGTGTGTGTGTGTGTGTGTATGTGTAGATAAATTTATATATATGTATAGCAGTTCATTTTCTTCTGCACGTGCCTTATCTCCATTCCCCTTTGTGAATTTGGATATTTGTATCTTCCTCTTTTCCGTTATTATTTTCTCAATTTGTCTCTATGTATGCTGAACATTAATTACTATCTTGCAGTGGCAAATTTCTTCTTATTGTTTAAGCTGTTAATGCCCTGTTCTTAGTAAGGGTTGTAATCCTCTGTTTTTATCTGCCTGGCAGATATCCATATTCACAGTTATATAATATTTTTGTCATTTTGTTTTAGGTGACCTGACTCCTAACAGTATTTATTGTAATGCAGGCATCTTGGTGCAGTATTATCTCAATAATATTTTTTATGTCTGCAAAGGTCTTTATTTTTCCTTCATATCTAAAAGAGATCTTTGCTGGATACATTATTCTTTGATGGTACTTCTTTTCACTTTATTTATTTATTTATTTATTTATTTATTTATTTATTTATTTATTTAAGTTCCTTTCATTTAATAGTTTGAATATCCGATTCCACTTCTTCCTGGCTTGAAAAGTATGTGCTGAGAAGTCCTACGATAACATAATGGGTTTGCCTTTATAGGTTATGGTCTTTTTTCCCCTGGCTACCCTGAGAATTATTTCTTTGTCATTGATTTTCGTTAATTTTAATAAAATATATCTTGGTGAAAGCCTTTTTGGGTTGAGATAATTGGGTGTTCTGTTTACTTCTTGAATTCCAAGCTCCAGCTCATTCCTTAGATTTGGGAAATTTTTGTCAACTGTTTGTCTGAAAATGCTTTCTAATCCCTTCTCCTTTTCCTCCCCTTTGAGAATGCCCATTATTCTTATGTTTCCTCTCCTGATTGTACAGGAATTTTTTTTATTTTTCTTTCATTAGTTTTCACTCTTCAGTTTCTCTATTCTTCTAATTTATTTCTAGATTTCTGTCTTCAATATCACTGATTCTTTTCTCCATTTGGTCGACTCTAATTTCCAAGCTTGCTATTTCATTTTTCATCTCTTGCCTTGTCTTCGTTATTTCTAGATGTTGTATTTGGTTCCTTTTGAGGATTTTAATCTCCTTGCTAAATAACTCATTCTGCTCATCTCATTTTTTCAATTTCAGAAATTGATATGAATCATTTTGGATCTCATTGAGTTTTTTTCAGAAGTACCATCCTGAATTCTCTGTCATTTAAGTCGCATATTTCTATGTCTGTAAGCTTATTTTCTGGAGATTTTTGTCTTTCTTTCTGAGCTGCCTTGTCACCTTGGTTGTTCACGGTGTTTAACGGACTATTACTCGGCCTGAGCATTAATGGAAGTTTATTCTGCCTTTTTTTTCCCAGAAAGAAGATTTATTATATAAAGGTCTCTGTTTAGCCTATTGCTAAGATGTCATTTTTCTTTTGATTTCCAGCAGGTGGCATCTAAGCCTCTTGTATCCCTGCTTTGTATAAAGCCTTAACAATGCTTTTTTTTTCCTTATAAACATTCGACCATGCTCACTACTCTCAGTCTCAATCCCTGTCAGTGTTAGCGACTATTTTGGTAGGGTCTGGTCAGATTCCCCTGGGGCTCTGTGGTGTTAGGTTTCAGAGGATATGGGGGGGGAGGTTTCCTCTGGATTGGGATGTGGGGGCTGCGGCTCAGCCTTCTATTTTTCAACCGTGACTGATAATAATCAACTGTTGCTTCTCTGCTATCCCCACTTCTCTGCTTTCTGCCCTGGTCCCTGAGCATTGCCTCTGTTTGGAGCTCACAGTTCTTCCAGGCAGGGCTGTTCAGGGAACCTGCCACACCTTCTCTTCTTCCCCTCCTCCTGCAGGGAGCTCAGGCTGTGAGAGGCAGCTTCTTTGTTTCTCCCAATCTACCACCTGATTCCCGTGGTTGTTACCTGTGATAGCTCTTATACGCAGATCCCTTGCTCGGATGTGTTTGTGTGCAGGTTGTGTTTTTGTTGAGTTTTAGATGATCAGCTTATTGTTGTTTCAAGGAGAGAGTTATGGGGAGATCGCACTCTACCATGTTTCTGACGTCACTCCAATCTCTGTATTTTAATTAGTGTATTTAGACATTTAATTTAATTATTGATATGTTAAGACTTAAGTCTAGCATTTTCATTTGTTTCTCTTCATACTCTTTGTTTTTCATTTGTTTTTTTTTCCTACCTTACTTTGGGATACTTAAATATTTACTAAAGAATATACCAAGTATTACTTCCATTTTTATTTATCTCTAGTTTTGTGTATATCTCTTTTTTTAGATTTCTAGTGTTTGCTATAGGTATTACATTATGTATACATATTTTATCTCAGTCTATTGGTTTCATCATTTTACCTGTTTGAGTAAAGTACAAAATATTTACATCCCTTTATCCTTCCTCATTTATAGTAAAATTGTTTTCAAAATTTACTCTGCGTACATTTAGAACCACATCAGTCATTTTTATAATTTTTTTTCACTATCGAACATAATTTATGAAACTCAACAGAAGGAGGAAGTCTACTGTTTTTACATATGTATTTTTTTCAGTGTTTTTTCTTCCTTCCTGATATTCTCGGATTCCTTCTTTTGTCACTTCCTTTCTGTTTAGAGAACTTCCTGTAGCCAGTCTTTTAGAATAGGTCTGCTAGCGATGAATTTTCTTGGTTTTCCTTCATCTGAGACTTTCTTGACTTCCCCTTCATTCTTGAATGATATTTTCTCTGGAGATAGGATTCTGGCTTGACAGTTCTTTTCTTCCAGCAGTTAAAATATATTGTGTCACTTTCTTCTGGCTGCATCTATTTATGATTAGAAACTATATCTTTCAAAGTGTTTTTTTCTATACAGGTAAGGTATCGCTTCTCTCTCTCTCTCTGCTTTCAATATTTTTTCTTTGTCTTTAGCTTTCAGACATTTGACTAAAATGTGTCTTGGTACGAATTTATTTGAGTTAATCATATTAGGCTTTGCTTAGCTTCTTGATTGTAGGTTCATGTCTTTTTCTAAATTTGGGTAGTTTTCAGGCATTATTTGAGTATTTTTTTTTCGCCTTACTCTCTTTCTTCTCTTTTCCTGGGACTCTGATGCCATTAATGTTACATCATTCATTATAGTTCCCTAGATCCCTGAGGCTGTTTATATTTTTTCAGTCTATTTTCTTCTGTTCATATTGAGTCATTTTTATTGTTCTGTTTTTAAGTTCACCGAGTCCTTTGTTTCCTCCATTCTTCTGTTGAAACTATTCTCTTTTTCTTTATAGCTTTTTTTTCTTCACCAAGATTTTCTATTTCATTGATGAGAATTTCTATTTTTTTATTTGTTTCATGCATGTCTGTAATTGCTCACTGAAGAATTTTTATGATGCCTCCTTTGTTTTATGAACCTAACATTTCCATTATCTTGATGTTGGTATCTATCGATTACCTTTAATCATTCAGAGATCTTACTGGTTCTTAGTATAATGAGTGATTTTCAATTGAATCTACACATTTTGAGTATTATGTTATGAGACTTTGGATCATATTTAAACTTTCTGTTTTAGGTGGCTTTCCTTGTTTTCTGCCTCATTATTACCACATGGAGGTAGAAGTTCAGGTTCCTTACTTGGCATTTTTTTTTACCTTGGGAAGGAAGCTCCTTATTTCTGAGCCTTCAGTAATACCTCCCTTGCTTGGAGGGTTAGGGTGCCTCCTTGCTGCTCCTTATGCGGCCTCTTCTGAAACCACAGAGAAGAGAGAGGCCTCGTTACTGCTGGGCTGTGGTGAAAGGTCTTAGTCTCCATTAGGCCTCTTCTGACACCACCTCAGTAGAGAGTGGCTCCTTGTTACTGCCATGTAGGAGTGTATATCCATGCTCCCCACATGGTCTCCATTGACATTGTGGGTAGAGAAGGACTTGCTACTACACAGCCATGGCAGAAATACTTTTTCTGCCACCACGTTGGCCATTGCAATGTTATAGCCTAGCCAGGGTGGAAGTCTAGTCTCCTCACTTCACCTTCATTGACATGAGTGGTGATGGGGCTACATTTTTTTCTGGAGTGTTTGGCTAGAATAGATCAATGATTGTCTGAAAGTTTTCTGTCTTGCTAAGCAACCCCTTTCCTGGTTCTCTAGATGGAGAGAGCAGGCTTTTGTTGGGAATTATTTTGTCTGTGCCTATTCGCATTTCCAGGTTATTGCTTCTCATCTCCAAACCTGGGCTATATAAAGTAAAATAAAACACAGAGAACTTATCACCATGTTGTTCCTTCAAACCCAGAGTCCTTAGTCATTCTGCCTTCTTAATGTAATGGAAGTCTTCTTTATTATATTAAGACTCTTCTAATTGGATTGTTTGTTTTATACTCTTGAGTTTTAAAATGTTTTTATATATTCTAGATACTATTACTTTATTAGATATGTGATTTGCAAACATTTTCTCCTAATAAGTGATATCAGAAGAAAAAGTGGAAGCCTCAATAATTTTGAGCTTTCAACCTGAGAGTTATAAGCCCTATCTTCCCATATCTTTAATAAATTCAAAATTAAATAAATGTCTAAATTGAATAAATTTTATTAAAAATCAAATGTCCTGCAAAAAAATGTAGACACAGACCTTACACCCTTCACAAAAAATAACTCAAAATGGATCATATAAAATATAAAACTAAAACTTTGGGAAGATAATATAAGTGAAATCTTAGAAGACCTTGAGTAGGACAGTGACTTTTTAGATACAACACCAAAGGCATGGTCCATGAAAGAAGTAATTGATAAACTAGAATCTATTAAAATTAAAAATATATGCTTTGTGGAAGGTAACATCAAGGGAATAAGAAGACAAGCTACAGACTGGGAGAAAATACTTGAAAAAGATATATCTGATAAAGGACATTTATCCAAAATATACAAAGAACTCTGAAAATACAACCTTTAAAATAACACAATAAAAAAGGTCCAAAAACCTGAACAGACAACTCACCAAAGAATATATACAGATGGAAAATAAGCATGTGAAAAGATGCTCTATGTCACATCATCAGGGAAATGCAAATTAAAACAACAATGAAATATAACTACACACCCATTGGAATAACCAATATCTGGAACATTGACAATACCAAATGTCGGCAAGGATGTGGAGCAACAAGAACTCTCATTCACTGATTCTGGGGAATGAAAATGGTATAGCCGCTTTGCAAGACAGCTTGGGAGTTTCTTACAAAACTAAATATACTCTTACCACATGACCCAGCAATTAAGCTCCTTGGCATTTACCCAAAGGAGCTGAATACTTACGTCAACATGAAGACATGCACACAATGTTTATGGTAACTTTATTCATAATTTTCAAAACTTGGAAGCAACCAAGATGTCCTTAAGTGGGTGAATGGATAAATAAACTGTGGTACATCCAGATAATGGATTATTATTCACCAATAAATAAAAATGAGCTATCCAGCCATGAAAAGACATAGAAAAACTTTAAATGCATATTACCAAGTGAAATAAGCTGATCTGAAAAGGCTACATATTGTATAATTCAAACTATATGACAAACTAGAAAAGGCAAAACTATGGACATGGTAAAATGATGAGTAGTTGCCAGGGATTGGAGAGTGGGAGAATGGAATGAATAAGCAGAGCACAGAGGATTTTTATGGTAGTGAAAGTATTATTTATGATACTTTAATAGTGGATACCTGTAATTATACATTTGTCCAAACCCATAAAATATACAGCACCAAGAGAAAACCCTGATGTAAACTATGGGCTTTGGGTGATTATGATGTGTCAATGTAAGTTCATCAATTATAACAAATATACAATATTTGATATTGATAATGGGGGAAGTTATACATGTGGAGCAGATGGTAAATCTCTGTACCTTCCTCTTAATTTTGCTGTGAACCTAAAACTACTAAAAGAAAATAAATTCTTTTTAAAAATCCAATGTCTTTATTGAAATAGTTAAACTAAACAAACCTTAGGCACCAAAGGTATTTCTTTTAGCTATAAAAGAAACATAAATCTTAAAGATGTTCATTATGTCTTACCAGTCCTTATTACTTAACAGCTTCTTCAAGCCCCAGTCTTAAACTTGGATACTAATGAGTATGCCAAACCTGGATCTTAATTCAAGTGTCAAGATCTCTTCCGAGGATTTGTCTCTGAACTGCCAGCTTTCTGGACTTCAGGCCAGTTTCTATTTTGAGTGAAAGCTCTAACCTAGCAAGAGTGCATTGATTGCTTTCCAGCTAATCATAGGAAAAGCATTGGTTGGCCATTCTGGCATCCTATTTCAGCTAAAAATGATTATGTCTCTGGCTCCTAATATAAAGGTACATTCTTCCTTCGTCGTCTTTTTTTTTCTATGATGAGGGTGCAGAATATCCTTCAACTTTTTAAGGTATAAAGTTAATATATACCTTTGAACGGTCTTTGAGAAGTTGTACAAGGTAGGTTTCTCTCTCGAGGAAAGAAAAGAACATCACCTGCCCTTCCCTTTCTCTCAGTCATAAAATTTGTTTGATTTAAATTTACACACAGTGAAAGTTACTTACCTAGATTGTCCATCTTTGCACTCCAGGAATAGATTTCTTAAAGCACCAATGGCCCTTGCAACAGAATGGAATGTTTTGAACAAAAATTAAAAACTAGTTTTGGTGCATGACTTTTATGTGAGATTAGCATTTTTTTCTCTGAAAAATAAAGGAAAATTTAAAGATGAGTGGAAGAGGGCACTCATGAAGTGATAGGGAGTATGGCTGATATCTTATATGTGATTCAGGATCACTATTGTGATGAGTCCCCCAGAATAGATAGAATTGCTAGAAGCCCATATTCAGGCCATAGTCAAAAGAATTTCTTATTTCCCCATTACTTACCAGGGTAAAAACTGGAAATAGCCACTGTGTTGTCACAGCTATACAAGGAGAGTAGCTCTGTGTTCCATGTGAATTATATCCCATGACCTGAGTAGCTTGCTTGGCCTGAAATCTCAAGTGACCATGAGAATACAATACTGATAGCACTTTACATCTATTGAGGTCTCATTGTAGTTCTACAAAATATGTATTATATGAGTCAACCAAGCCTCAAAATAAACATTTCAGTTATCTAAATCCACATAGGTAAAAAAGTATGAGGGCTGGGACTCAAATTCATCTCTGTGTATGAATCTAGAACCGTTTCTTTTCCCTGTATCAACATTGCTGAGTTTAGGGGTATTCCAGTCATTGGGATTATCATAGTCATTTACTCAGTAGTTAGATTGAAATGTTAAGACCAGTAAGGGATAAACTAAGTTCTCCTTAGGGATTTAAATTCAGGCTGAAAGGTTTTTACAAGGTGCCTTCCCACCTAAGTGTGAAGAAATTCAACCAGATCATAATTACTTTTAGATTTAATAGATGCTCTGTAAATGTTAGTTTTGCCTCTATCCTAACACTTACTGTGGGTCAGACACAGTGCTAACAGTTCTCAAGTGCATGATGTCCTTTAATAATTACAGCTCCCTTATGCAGTATAAGGATGACTATATCCCCACATTGTAAATAAGGAGATTGGGATACAAAGAAAAGGAGTAACAGACATGTCTGCTATCTCAGTTAAGTCTATCTGACTCCATATGTAATTTGCTCTCTATAGCACCTCAGTTGGTACCTACCTACCTACTTACCTATTTTGCTTCTGTCTCAGTAATATTTTCAGAGGCTTTAAATTCAATATTTTCAGCTAGATCTTCAAGAAATCCTTGTATGACTTTAAAAATTCTTAGGCTATGCAAGCTTTCTCTTTTACCTCCCCCTGTGAGTATTATCCTTAGCAGTAACTTTGCACCACAGTAGAGTCCAGAGCAAAAGGAAGTGTAAATTGGTCTGAGAGGATAATTGAGTCTTTCTCAGTCACCTAGGCTTTAGCTTTGCCTTTATCATGGTTGCTTGCTAGTCTTGAGAGAAAAATAAACTGAGTTAATTGGCTCTTGGATGGGGTAGCAGTTGAAGTTCTAGGTAAATAGGTACTTCATGAGAAAGTACCTATTTGCAATTGAACTGATGGTTGTTGTCTTCTTACATGAACACAACCAACAGCCATCTATTGCGTGACAGCATCTTCTTTTCCGATCTGAAGTTGGGTCAATCTCAGTCAGCAGGAAAATGTTGTCATTTGCATTCTGCATTCTTTCTTGTTTTTTTTTTTGAGGTGTGCTATGTTTAATTAAGCATGCATTAGGAGATACTAAAAAATGAAATTTTAATCTAGTCTTTTTCTCCTAATAGATTTAAATTGTCCCCAAAGTGTGTGTGTGTGTGTGTGTGTGTGTGTGTGTGTGTTTTAGACCAGGTATCACTGAAGAAGTTGACACCTCATTATGTGTAGGTTATTGCATTTGGGTAACAAAATCTCCCATAAGTGATACATGTACTAGATGTCAAAAAATTAATTCACTTCAAGTGTGTATGTTTTCCTTTCATACATCTTTAATAAGAAAATATATCCTGGTAAATTAGTTAATAGTGTTTCTAAATAATAAATCATAAACACAAATAAAACATCTAAAATGTGCATATTTGAGAGTCATTTATATGTTAATTAACCTTATGTGCTTTTGCCATAATTCTTACTATTGTCATTTTCGCTTGCTGTCAAACCACAATTCATTTTTGGAACATAAGATGCATAATTATGAATGTTAATATAGCACCCTACTGTATCTTATCTCCTTTTACATTATGGCACAAGTTTACTTTGGGGACACAAAGGTACTTTCTCTCATTATTTATAGTAACTATAATTATACACTAAACTAGAGATGTTAATATATTAATTATTTACCTATTTTGTTCATTAGAATTTTTCTTATATTAAGACTACAGAAAAATAATGTTTATAATTCAACTAAGAACTATGGAACCCTATTTTAAAAATGAAAGAAAGGAATCTCTGTTATGGTGGAGAGAACAATGAAGTTGGGAGGTTTTATTTCCAGGTTCTAAGTACTCAGTGGAAATAGTAGAAATACTACTGGGCAAGTCTTTAACCATCTTACAGTCTTGTCTTTATGGGTATTTCAAGGCAATAACTCTCACCTAACAGGATCTTATAAAGATTAAATAGGTACCTCATGAGAAAGAGTCTAGAGCAGTACTTGATACTAGGTACATAGCCAGTGTAAATGTACTGTTTTTAATATGGCATTTGAAAGTTAAAAAGAAAGTAGCCATTTTTCTATATATTAATTCACCAAACGTATCTTTCTATAGCAATTTTTCATGAGATAATTTCATTGATTTAATACATATTTTTGAGTTTGAGTATTTAGCATGTCCATAGCAGTATGTTAAACAATATGGTAGGAATCAGCAGGACAGGAATGTGCTCTAGCCTTAAACTCTGGTGGAAAGAGATAAAACATATATAGGTGAAATGGTTAAGCAAAGAGGTAGATGATAGTCAAAATGAGAGATTCTAGCCACAAGTGATTGTGAAGATTGGAAAATCACAAATAGCTAGATTCCAGATTATCATTTTCAACCACGTGTAACACTTCTCCACCAAATTGTCTCCCAAACACATGATAATCTAACATGCCCAAGCTGATTCTAAAGTATATGTGGAAATACAAGTCTGTAAGATTAGTCAGGAAAGGGCTGAAAAAAAGAATAATAAGGGGGAAAGGGACCAGTCCCACTGAAACATGTTATAAAAGTACAGTAATTAAAAGTTTGGTATTAGCAGATGAATAGACAGATCAAATGCAGTAAACAAAATCTGGAAACAAAATGGATGTTTGAAAATCCATAGTGTTCTTATACTCTAATAATGAAATGGCTGAAAATGAAGTGAAAAAATAATTCCCTATGCAATTGCAACAAAAAGAATAAATCATCTAAGAATAAATCTAACGAAACATGTGAAGGGCCTATAAAATGAAAACTATAAGACCCTATTAAAAGAAATCAAAGAAGATACAAAGAAACAGTAAGATATTCCATGTTCTTGGATTGGAAGAATCAATATAGTTAAAATTACCTTTTTACCTAAAGCATTATACAAATTTAAGGCAATCCCCATCAAATCCTATCGGTGTTTTTTAAAGAAATTGAACAAAAACCCATCAGATTTGTATGTTAGCACAAATGACCACCAACTGCCAAAGCTGTCCTGAGAAAAAAAGAACGAGGCTGGAGGCATCACTCTACCCGACTTCAAATTATACTACAAAGCAACAATAATCAAAACAGAATGATACTGGCAGAAAAACAGACATACGGACCAATGGAACAGAATCAAGAGTCCAGAAGAAGTAAACTCATATTTATGTGAGCAAATAATTTTCAACAAAAAAATCCAAAAACATAAGGTGGAGAAAGGAAAGTCTCTTCCATAAATGGTGCTGGGGAAACTGGAAAGCCGCCTGCAAAAGAATGAAACTAGACTGTTGTCTATCACCACACACCAAAATTAACTCAAAATGGATTAAGAACCTGGATATAAGTCCTGAAAATGCATAGAAGAAAACATAGAAACTAAACTCAAGGACCTTGGACTTAAAGAGGATTTTATGAATTTCACCTCAAAGGCAATGGAAGTAAAAACAAAGATAAATGAATGGGACTACATCAAACTAGAAAGCTTCTGCTCAGGAAAAGAAACCATCAACAAGGTAAAGAGACAACCATCCAGATGGGAAAATATATTGGCAAGCAATGCCTCCGATAAGGGCCTATATCTAAAATATACAAAGAACTCATACAACTCAATAACAACAACAACAACAACAAAAACAAACAATCTAATCAAAAAATGGCAGAGGACCTGAACAGACACTTCTCCCTAGAGGAAATACAAATGACCAACAAATATATGAAAAGATGCTCATCATCGCTAGTTATTAGGGAAACGCAAATCAAAACCACAATGAGATACCATCCCACACCTGTTAGAATAGCTATAATCAATAGGACAAGTAATGACAATTGTCGGAGAGGATGTGGAGAAAAAAGAACCCTCACCCACTACTGGTGGGACTGCAAATTGGTACAGTCACTATGGAAAACAGTATGGAGGTTCCTCAAAAAACTAAGAATTGATCTACCATATGATCCAGCAATCCTTCTACTGGGTATTTACCCCAAAGACTTGAAAACTCATATCCAAAAAGACATTTTCATACTGTTCACAGCAGCATTATTCACAGTGGCTAGGACATGTAAGCAACCGAAGTGTCCTACGATAGATGATTGGATGAAGAAGCTGTGGTACATATATACAATGGAATATTACTCAATCATAAGAAGAGATGAAATACTGTCATTTGTGACCACATGGTTGGACCTCGAGATAATCATGCTAAGTGAAATAAGTCAGACAGAAAAAGTTGAAAATCACATGATATCACTTATATGTGGGATACAAACCTAAAAGCAACAAATGAACAGGACAAATGAACAGAGACTCATGAACCCTGACAATTGACTAGTGGCTACCAGTGGGTAAGGGAAGAGGGGAGGTAGACATAATAAGGGGGTTCAAATATGTGGTGACAGAAAGAAATCAACTATGGGAGGTGAATGCAAAGTGTAAATATATATATATGCCTTATTGTTAAAATATACAGCTGAAACTTATTGGATTTTGTTAACCAATGTCACTATAAATAGTAAATTAATTAATAAAAACTAAGAATTAAATTAAAAAAGATTTATTGATTCTCAACTATGCCTCTTTATCTCTAAATTATAGATTATTTATATCCTAATTGGTCCACCTGTTTTTTTCTCTCTCTACCCAATTCTAACAGATACATCTTTCCAAAATGTATTTTTGGTTCTGCCAGTTTCTTGCTTAAAGTCCTTCACTGGCTCCCCAGTGCCTGTGGGAAAAGTTCAAACTCATTAACATGACAACCTAGATCTTTCATATTCTAGTCCAGCCTGCATCTCTAGTCTTAACTCCTGTCACCCCTCCTCATACATTCTACCCACGGGACACCATTTTTTCTCACATTTCCATAATTTTCACATGCTATTCCTTCTACAGAATTATCTTTCATCTGGATCAATTCCTATCCCTTCTTCAAGACCAGACCTTAAACATGGCCTCATTTATATAGATTTCTCTAGCTGCAAGCTTTAGACCTTATGTATTCTTTACTAGGCAGGTCAGGATACCCTAACGTTCCATGGTCTGTCAGCATGCCACAGGAAATATCTCCAGTATCAAAGCACTCCTGCCTGAATGCTGTGCATTCACACTCCTTGGGGACCCTAACATGAATGCAGTATCCCACAGCCTGCTTCTCTAGTTCTCCATGGCTAGTTCAGGGGCTTTTCTCAGGTCTCCCATAAACCCCCAGCACTATTTTTCCAATCCAAGAACACAGAATATCTTTCCATTTCTTTGTATCTTCTTCAATTTCTTTTAGTAGGGTCTTATGGTTTTTATTATATAGTTCCTTCACATGTTTCATTAAATTTGTTCCTAGGTATTTGTTGTTATTGTTGTTGTAATTGCGAAAGGAATTATTTTTTCCAATTCTTTTTCTGACATTCATTATTAGAGTATAGGAACACTATGGAGTTTTGAAAGTTGATTTTGTATCCAGAGACTTTACTGTATTTGCTTATTGTTTCTAGTAGTGTTCTTGTGGAGTCTTTATGGTTTTCTATATAGAGGATCATGTCATCTGCAAATAGTGACAGTTTGACTTCTTCGTTTCTTATTTGTATGCCTTTTATATCTTTCTCTTGCCTGATTGCACTTGCTAGGACCTCCAATGTTATGTTGAATAACAGTAGCAATAGTAGATAGCCTTAGTGCAGACTCTTTAAACTCCTCGGTACCTAGTAGACACGGGGTTTATTCATATCACTCTTACAAATAAGTCCAGAGCCCTTAAAATAACTCACTCAACTGGCCTCTGGCGCCTTCCTTAACCTCATTTCCAACCCCGCTTTGTCTTGCTTATTCCACTCTAGTCACATTGGCTCTCATGTTGTTCATGGCAAGCTGATTCTGTCCGAGACCATTGCCCTTGCTGATGCCTCTGCCTAGAACACTCTTCTTTCAGATACTTACCTGGCTCCTTCCTTGATTTCATTTAGGTTACTGCTCAACTATCATCTCCTAACAGGCCTTCCCTGACCACATTCTCTGAAATAGCATTGGCCTCACACAGCCCTGTCAGTCAGTCTTCCCTTTACCCTGATCTCTCTGTTTTCATAGCACTTATCACTACCTGACATTATATATTTACATATATAAATATATAAATGAGGACTGAATTCTTGTCTGTCTTGTCTGCTTTGTCCCCAGCACCTTGTACAGTGTTTGCTTAGCTCTCAATAACTAACAAGTGAATGAGTCAGTCAATCAATAAATGATTGAATTTAGTGCTAGTACCTGTATAGAACGGGACATGTAACAAATTCTGTTCACTCTTAGAATTTTGAATACTTTATAATTTCAATCCATGAGTATGTCTTTCAGCTTTAACATTTTCAAATTAAAATTATATCCATGTATTGGTTTTATTTAATTTTATAAAGGTCACCTTGACAAAATGTAAAATCCAATTTAAGTCAAGTCCAAGTTTCAAAGAAATAGATGATTTATTTGTTCGTTCTCCATTCTAAGGGGAAGAGATGTGTATGGTTAAATGTGTGTCTGTGGGAGGAGAGAGAAGGAGGGAGGGAGGGAGGGGGGGTGGAGAAGGGAGAGGAGAGAAGAGGAGAGGAAAGGAGAGGAGAGAGGAGAGAGAGAAAAAAACAGTTACCTTCAGGGAGGAAATTGGGTAGGGCATGAGTTAGGGGGATGGTGGGAGTAGGTTGGGGGATGGGAATAGGGAAGTCCATGTTCCCCAAAAGGAAAATAATTCCCTTTCAATTGCAGCATTTTCCCCTAAACCATTGTTTCAAAATACTTTTAAAAACCTGAAAACCAAAATAATGAAAAGCTTGATGAACAAAAGGTATATCACAGCAGGGATTTCTTAGGAGCTCATGCAGAACCTTATGGAATGATGTGAGAGACTTTATGAAGAGAAACTTCAGAAGGGAGGTTGATATATGGCCAGTGCTTACCAGCTCATATCTTCCCCCACCAAGGGAAGCTGTGACCTGTAAATGGCCCTCTTGGTTCTGGGACCTTCCTTACCATGAAGTGGTATGTTCCTGCCCTAGGGTCACAGATTCAAGCAGATGCCCTCTATTATGTACAAAACCATTGACAGTTAAGGAAGGATTACAGCCCCCACATAAGTCAAAGCAGCAGCTGGTGTTTTAAAGAAACCACTTGAAAATCTGTTTTTTGAAATTCTACTTTTTTTCAATTACAGTTGAAAATCTTTTTTTAAATGTATGTCAGCATTCTTTAGAGTGATGAGTCTCAAACTTGAGCATACATCAGAATCATATGGAGGGCTTTTTAAAATTCATATTGCTGGGCCACACTCCCAGAATTTATGATTTACAGAAATTTAGAAATAAAGAATTTGGGTTCAAGCCTTGTCTGACTTATTCCAACTCTCTGAGCCCGAGTTTCTTCTTTTCTAAAGTGGAGTTTATAAGGTTGTAGTAAGGATTAAATGGAATTGTGCATATGAAAAGTTCTTTGTGAAGTGTAAATATGGTATACAAATATTAGCTGTTAGATGGCTTCACAAATGGTACTTGCTGCCCACCCTAGCTAGATTTTCCTGTGTTTTGTCTGCTCTCCCCCCAACTTTGTCCCACCAAGTCCATCAGGTACCGGGAAAGAAACTAAAGCCAAGAAGGCTTTGAGTAGCACATTCTTTCCTCAACCCACTGGGCACAGCCTTGATACTGACCTTGTTTTGACCTTCCTTTTTCTCTACGTGGTCTCTCCTAAACTTTCTTCTTGTTCTTCCTGCTCTGGCTGCCTCTCATAGCAAAGAACAGCTCCCAGTACTAATAATGGGGTAAAAAACTCTCAGATGGAGTTTTTTTTTAATTAGTAGAATAAACAAAGGAATCTGCTCCTAAGCAGGAAAGCACTTGTTAGGAAAAGCATTTTGCTAGGTTGGTGAGCTCTAGGATGATTTACTTAAGGGCAAAATCCAGATATTTGAAACAATTAAGCAGAAATACAAGTATAATTGCAGAGTCCTAACTGAGGAATGTGTCAGACAGTTCTAACATACAATTGTCAGGGTACGTGGCATGTATATGCAGAATGGTGTTCTTTTTCTTTAGAAAACTTTTCTCATTCAAAAGTAGCACATGGAACTTAATAAAAAAAAGAAGTAGCACATGGGTAGTGTAAACATTTCAATATATTAAGTAAGTGTAAAAAAAGTAAAAATTACCTTTAATTCTGCCTCACAGAGATAAATAACCTACTGGTGAGGTACTGCATTTGCACCCAGGCTTTTAATATGTACATGTTTATATATGAATATATATGTGTATGCATATATATTTTTCAAATTTGACTGGTATTATGTACAGGTTTGTATATTTTTTTTCACTTACTATTATATCATGAGACATTTCCAGGAATATTAAGTAGTCTTGAAAAGCATAGTTTCTAGTGGCAGACTATTATTCTTTCATGTAGTTGTATCATACTTCACATAACTCTTCCTAAATGTTGAATGGTTAGGATATTCCTAATTTTACCATTATAAATAACCCTGCAGTGAATGACACTTCATATACATAGATCAATTTGTGCACCTCTAATTACTCTTAGGATAGATGCCTAGGGATGGAAAAACTAGATAAAAGGGTAGGAACCTATTCTAAAACTGATGTAATTCACATAGTATAAAATTCATTACTTCCAAGTGTGTGATTCAGTGGGTTTTTGTATAATACAAGGTTGTGCACCCATTACTGCTGTCTAATTCCAGAAAACATATGGTGCATGTCACAAATTTGCATGTAATCGTTGTGCGGGGGCCATGCTAATCTCTGTATCATTCCAACTTTAGTATGTGTTGGCTGAAGCAAGCACAGTATGAACACTTTGTTCTGTCTCGTGTTAACATATACCAAATTTCTCTCTAGCACATGTGTACCTATATCCATTCCCACCCGGCAGGGTAAAAGAATGCCTATTTCTCTGCAACTTTGCTGATACTTATTTTTTAAAATATCATTTTAAATGGCATTTTATTGTTTTCTCTCCCTGATGAGTTCTTCTTCCTCTCCTACCTGAACCATAGGTGTGCTGTAGAGATGTGTCATCCACCCTCTTTCCTTTGTATGCATTTACTGTGGGCAGTTCGATCTACTACAATGGCCTCAGCTTCCTCCTTTCTGTGGATAATGACTACATATCCAGACCCAGTCCAGCCCCTGCCCTAACCACTTTTCAGTACTGCAGCCTAGACGTCAAGCTTCTTGCTGTGCATGCCTATCTATGTAATTTGACAGTGCAACAAACTTATGTCTAAAAGCAAACTCATGTCTCCTGAAGCCAGCTTCTGCTTTTGACTTCCCTATCTTGATTAGTGATGCCACCATTCTTGTAGGTGTTTTATAGTCATTTTAACTATTCTCTCTCCTCTGTATTTAATTAGTAGTCCAATACTGTTGATTCTGTCTTTTATGTTCTCTCTCACATTTTTCCCTTCTGCTCCATTCCCTGTCATTTGTCTAATTTTACCTTTTGTGTGTATCGTGCTAGCCTCCTCACTTCTCTATGCTTTCAGTATTTATCCATATAATTCATTCTAAATGTATCTACTAGAATAACCTTTTTAAATACTGCCTTTATCATGCTGCTTTCCTATCACAGAACTTCCAAAGTCTCTCTCTTGTCTACTGGATTATGTAAAGTAAATGCTTTATCCTGACACTTAAGGCCTATCATGTTCTTACATCATTCTAATTTTCCTTCCTGTGTACCTTATAGAAACTTCAGCATATTCCTGATTTTCTTATTCTTGTTTATGCAAAGACCTGGGATGACCTCTCCTCCAGTCTTCTTTAGCTGAAATTGTACTGAATCTTCAAAAATTAGCTCAGAGTCTATAAAATCTTCCTTGGTTCAACCAGCTGTGATTTCTCCTTTATTTAACTCTCATTTTTTAGCATTTCCTTTATGACATGACTTTCTGCCCTGTTTAGTGGTTACTTAGGTATTTTTATTTGCCCCCTATCACACTGTAAATTCCTTGAGCACAGGGACGATATCTTCCTCATTTTGGCGTGTTCCATAATACCTCTCCACGTACCTTAAATGTAGATAGGAGCTCCATAAATGCCAGAATAAAAGAACAGTGGAGACTGCCAACATTTTTTTTAGAACTATTAATTACTCAATTTTGGGAATGAATTCTGTGCTAAGAAGGAACAGATACCAGATGACTCAAATGTCATGGTTTATTCTCCTTTTTTTCTCACTCTTTATATTCAATCAATCAATAAATACTATCAGCTCTACCTCTTCAAGATATCTCTAAACCTCTTTTCTCTACCCCAACTGCTTCTTCCCTTGAACAAGCCACCACTATCTCTTATCTATAAGAGCCTTTTCTTCTCTTGTCTTACCTAAATCCATCAGACAAGTGAGATCGTTTTAAAACTTAGCCCTCTGCTTAATGACCTCTAGTAGCTTCCCACTGAACTGAGAATAAGATTCAAACTGCCCACCTTGACTTTGGAAAACTCCATGATCTGTCCTTGGCATAACACCAGCCTCAAACCTCATCTCCCATTAATGTGCTCCTTGCTCACTGTGCTGCAGCTCTGCTGAGCATTGGCCCTTCCTCATTGTCATGTTTGCTCAAATAGAGTGAGTAGATACTCTTGGTTCTATTCGGGTCCTTGTTATTGTTAGCTATTGCCCTAGGGCTTTGTGCCTTTAGTAGTGGAGATTACTTAGGGAGTGGCCAAAAATAATTCTAAGGACTTTGTGACTTGAATTTTGGAAAAAAAACTTTTGTAGATTCAATCTTTTCCCTAAAAAGTGGTATCTCCAATACTGAGTTTGAGCTGAAAGATATATTTGGCTTAATGGGAGAAAGAAGGAAATCTTGTGTTATTCTCATAACCTTCTTCCTAAAGGATGCTACGAATATTACTGATTGAAACAAGAGCTGGAGGGCAAACATCCTCCATCTTCTTTATCACTCTGTGTGTTGATTTAGGAAATCAGGCATCACAGCAGAAGCTGATTCTACAGGTGGTGCTCTGTGAACCTATTGTTATTTTCTCCTCTGAAGTGTTCCATAGCCCTTTGGAGTTGCACCCTTAAATTTTGTATATACAAGGAGGAGAGAAAAGCCTTCTTTCATTATTCGGTTTTCGACTTGCTCCCTTTGCTTCTAGAAGATATGAAATATGCACCATCCTCCTCTTTGCCTTTGAGATAATTGACAAGAAATTATCTATGATCGGTACATTTTATCAGACTATCCATAGAAAAACTAGAATATGCTCCCCAGCCCACTCTGAAAGAGAATTCCAAGTACTATGTTTCTAAATTACTAAACATTTTTCTAGCCTCTAATATTTGCAAAGCTCTCCTGCATCATTCATATGGTTGCTTCCCTCCAACATTCATCAGAAAAAGAGATGCTCCCATGTTTTAAAGATTTCAATGTGAATGGAAAAATGAAAATGAGGTCAAATGTAAAGCCCTTAACCAGAAGAAGTTACCACTCTCTATTTTTAAAGCCAAAAGGCACTCTCTAACACACACCATAGCACCTGGGGGAGACTTTATTTCCACCCCAACATCCCATTCCTCTCTTATTCACTACCCTGGGTTTCTTTTAGCTGGAGTGGTGGCGGGGATCCTGAGGTGGAGAGTGGAGAAAGGGATCCAGCAGATTTACATGAAAGATCTTGACGTGGCTATTTAGGGAAGTGAAGGGAGGTGAAGGAATTGGAGGAGGTGGAAGGGGTGGGGAAGGTAGAGAAGCAGAACGGTACCAAAACCCCTGTCTACATAAAGTACCAATATCTTAGATGACCCAGATTATAACTTTCCCAGACTGAAAAGAAAGCCATTGTCATAAATGTTCTCTCTAAAATTATACATACATATATATATATACATACATACACACGCATATATACACAGACATACATGCAGACACACATATACACATACACATATACATATACACACAACCCACCTTCACAAACACAGATACACACATGCATATTCACATGTACACACATACACACATGCACATATAAACACACACGCAGGCATGCATTTTTATACACATACACATATACATACACTGATGCACACATACATATACACAGATACACCTACACATACAGACATGCACATTTACACATATACAATAGACACACATACACAATACACACACATACACATACATATTCCCCTTGTCTGGATGTACAGTAAGGATCTCTAGATCACCAGGTTGTAAGATCCCTCAACTAACAGTGAGATGTGAGTGGGCCTTCATAGCTCTATATCCCTTCCTGGTGATCGAGAAGCTTCCCTCTCTTCTGTCAGATAAACAAGCTATGTATTGTGTGTAGGCTTCCCTTCTTGTTGAGTGGGTCAGAATGAGCATGGATTCCTACATGTGGAGCAGGTGAAATGTGCTATTTATGGGGAGGCTGGAAGAGCCACAGATAGCAAACAGAACTAATAAAAGACAGTTTTTTGTGTCCTTTATTACTTGCCTAAACACTTTCAAAAGAGGAAAGAATCTGCAGTAGGTTATGGCCCAGAACTTGGACTAAGCAAAACCCCAAGCAACAGGGGCCATATTTTCCTTTTTGCCTTGAGTTGGGGCAGAGCCATAGTTCTCTTGCTACTTGTTCCTTACTTGCCCCACTGCAAGTATCTCTTGAGGGGTCTGCTGGGAGTCAGGCTCAGAAACAGTTAGTGCTATATGAAGGTATTGGGGTGATAGTTCACTAATGCAGCTAGAGATTGACTCCTTTCGGAATTGGTCCTCCTTCCTCCTCTCACCTTTCGTAACGATCTTTATAAGGACTCTTCTTGGAGCTAGCTTATGACTTATCTGCTACTTCAGCTTGCATGTACCCACCCCCTTCTGCACTCAAGCACAGTTCTTATCTTCTGAGCACTGGAAAAGCAGTCATCTTCACTCTCCCTCAAATACAGGAGGTTATACTTGGTCATGTTATCTGGAACTCAATTCACCCAATCTCCTAGCCTTTTTCCCAAATCCCAAACTAGCCAAACTGCTCACATTCTTCTTTTATATTCCTTAGCCTAGGGGTCCCCAACCCCTAGGCCATGGACCAGTACTGATCCATCACCTATTAGGAACAAGGCCACACAGCAGGAAGTGAGCAGTGGGTGAGTGAGCAAAGCTTCATTTGTATTTGCAGCCACTCCCCAGCGCTAGCATCACCACCTCAACTCCACCTCAGATCATCAGGCATTAGATTCTCATAAAAGCACTGGTCCCTGGTACCAAAAAGGTTGAGGACCTCTGACTTAGCCCAAAGGTTTCTCAAGTATATGCTGTTTGTACCCAACATGCCTATTCTATTACCTCATCTGGTGACTACCCAACTCATACTCCCACCCTGCCTTCCTATCCCAGCCAGTCCCATGAACAGACTTCTTTGTTCTTCTAGTCATAATTGCCTCATCCTCACCTGGCCATTGACAAGGCCAGACTGCTATCAAACTTATTGCTCTTTATTTTGTTAGGACGTGGGGATTGGCAAGCTTCATCAGGGAAGCACTTTTATGGGCTGGGCTACAGAATGGAAGGAGGAAGGCACTTGGTTACCAGAAGATTAGGAAAGGCTAGACACCTAGGCCTGAATAATGACATGAGAAGAGACTATTTATCCTGATTTTTCTTTTGGACCAGGGGTTTTTCCCTAGTGTACTGCTAATGATATTGTATTCTGTAATATATTATCAAAGTGTGGTTATCACATCTGTAGAATCAGCATCACTCTAGAACTTGTTAGAATGTCAGAATCTGGAGCCTATTCACAAATAAAGAGGACAATCTGGTGACAGACAGAGGGTAGGGGACTTGGGAGACTGGAAGAATGGGGTGTAGTATTAAAGAAGTACAAATTAGTAGTTGATAGATGGTCACGGGGTTAGGGAGCATGGCATAGGGAATGCCGTTAGCATTAATGTATTGGCTATGTGGTGAGCCAGAGGAGCGAAAGAGAAATTAGGGGAATCATAAACTATATAAATGTCTAACCAATGTACTATATGCTTGAAACCAATAAAATAAAATAAAAAAGAATCTGGACCCATTCTAGATCTCCTGAATCAGAATCTGCAGTTTGAGAAGCTCAGAATCTAAGTTTGGCTTTTGAACCTTCTCTTAACTAGTCCTTTCTCTTTCATCTTCATTGGATTGAATAAATTATTTTTCTTGCTATCAATGGTCCCTTTCCCATTACTATTTTGGATAGAGGATAATACTAATAACACAAACCATTTATTGAATTCTGCAGATAATGAAATTGAGTTTATGTGACATGTCCAAGGCCAAACAACTAGTCAGTGGTAAAGCTAAGACTCCAAGCCAGATCCATATGCCCACAAAATCTCCAAACTTTCCCTATACAGTACTTCTAACTACCAAAGGAAGGCCCATGGGTTTATTTTAATGGCACATGCCTTTTGTGGAATAGATAAACATCGACCCAGACTTCTCTAGGAGGTACAGAGGGAAGAGAGGGGAAGTGGCTTTCAGCCTCTTGGAATGATTTACCTAGAGAAGAAAGGCTCTAGCATATTTCTTGTCCTGGGGGAGCTCATGGAAGCCCTTTCTGGAGCCAGAAATTGCTGGAATTGGGACCAGAGGCCAAAGAAAACTGAAATGGGGATCAGGAATATTATGAAGGGCACTCTCCAACTCTAAATCCCTAGGAGAAATTAAAGTCTGATGCCTGAGCTTGGGCTTAGAATATGCAACAAATTCATGTGAGGCTGTTCTAGGTTCTGGCTATTGCATGAGTCAGTGAGGACATTATTTGAAGTCTGGGACCTAGGCCTGTTACATCATGCTATAACTGGAAATGTTGTTTGTGATGATGGAGTCAATGTTTTATTTTGCAGAGAGGAAACAGAAGCTCAGAGAGGGAGAGTAAGTTGCCAGGGGTCAGAGCAGATTCATGGCAGAGTTAGGGATGCTGACTCCCAGTGCCACTCTTCTGGAGGTGGAATCTCTGGTGTGGAAAGTAGTTTTCTTTGGGTCTGCTCAGGTGCCCATAGGAAGCGTAGACCCTGTGATATGGCCCAGAATGGTTTGTGAGTATTTTTCAGTGGTCCTCAAGCTTTTGGTATCAGGGATCAGTGCTCCTATGAGAATCTAATGTCCAATGATCTGAGGTGGAGCTGAGGCGGTGATGCTAGTTCTGGGGAGTGGATGCAAATACAGATGAAGCTTCGCTTGCTCTCCCACCACTTACCTCCCGCTTTGTGGCCCAGTTCTAATAGGCCACAGACTGGTATCGGTTCATGGCCCAGGGGTTGGGGACCCCTGCTTTATATCTCAGCAACACCTTTACCTTGGAGAATCTCTAGGTCACTTACCCCCAGCTATGTAAAATCTGGCCCTGGAGGCTGCTAGACCTGGCTGATCTAGGCTTTCCTTTTTCTGGGGCCCAGAGGACCTGTGGAGATAGTCGGGTGGGGTCAACTCAGTCCAGGAAGCACAGAAATTCTTTTAAGTGTATGTGTCTGGGGTATTTTTCTCTCTCACTTACGTATATTTTTAAAAATTCTTTTTAGACACCAGCTTTATCTTTTCCAAACATCATTTCCTTGCTCTTTTCCTGAGTTCTAGCAGTGGCTGGGGCCCAGCTTCCTTATTGGCCTCTGAGCTATGGAAGGGGGTGGGCCAGGGCTCAGAAGAGGCTGGAATAAGGAACAGGGGGGCTGTTTATGCTGCCAGAACTGTCTTTCATCCTTCCCTTTGCCACCAGGGTGCTGGCTGGCTTCTGGAACAGCGTCTTCATTCTTATCCAGCTCTTGATACTGGCCTTCATTCCCTAAGGCTGTGGCAACATCTAGGTCCAACCAGGCTGATGGTAATACCTTGCCTTCGATGCCACTCTTTTCTGTTCTTGAAAGTAGAACCTGACTGTGTGTGAGCCCCTTGGATCACACTCAGGAGATTGGGCCGATGGCCCCTCATTTCAGGAGGTCTTAACAGGAAAGCAAATGGCTCTCAACTAAGGGAGGATCCAGCTTGCAGAAAGAAGTACTAAGAGCTGGCTGGAGGGGTTGTTGATGAGTATCTGAGCTGGCTGGATACCCAGCTCTCTCTTAAGCCACCTCCACGCCTTGGGCAACTTTTCTGGTAGGTACTACTAGTAGCCATGGCTTCCATGGCTGCTGCTTTCTTTCTTCGATATCCTTTACTTTTTCTTTCCTAAGAAAGGAATTTTAAGGTAATGAATGATAGGGTGTATGTTTAATGATAGTACCTGAGACAGCCTTAGAAGAAAGAGATTGTTGCTGCCACAGCTAGGCTTGGAGCTGCCTGGTTAGTAGTTGTTATTTCCTTACCTCTCTGCTTATTTTAGCTCATCCCACTTCCCTACTGCCTAAAGAATGGATAGGTTAAACTCTAAGACTACTGAAGCTTTTTTTTACTGACTGTTTCTTGAGGGAATGGCTAGGAGAAGCCTCAGCTATACAAATTTTTGAGACAGATTGTTCTTTGGGAAAGAGGGGTTGTGTGGTATCCTAGAAAGGGCTAGAGGATCTGAACTTCATTCCTAACTGCAGGTTGCCAGCTGTGCTCTCTTAGCAAAACGATTTATCTTTCTGTGTCTCTATTTTCTAATCTGTAAATTGGGGATAATAACAGCTTTTATTGATAAGGTTGGAGTGAGGATTAAATCAGCTAATAGATACAAAGTGCTTAGTGCCTGGCATATCTTAAGTATTCAATAAGTGGCCCCTGTTACTTTTTAAAAGTTTATAGTATGTCAGGCACTATGTTGAGTATTTTCACACATGGGACTGCACTTAATCCAAACTACAATTTGTGAGTAAGGAATAGTTATCTTCCCCATTTTACAAATAAAGAATCTACAACTCAGAGAAGTAATTTGCCCAAGGTCACACAGCTAAGATTTGAATGTAAGTGTGAACTAATTCTAGAGCTATTCAGTAATAATTAAAGACCAAATATTGCCCCCTATAGTTTCCTCTCCTTTCTCATACTAGAGATGGAAGGCTCCAACTCTGGCTGCAGTTCCTATACTGAGATTTTCTTTCCTTCAGCTTGTGGTTTTCTCCCGGTAGTCCAAAAGCCCCCACTGCCTTGCTTATGTAACCTTTGGGAGTGTTCCCTATTCCTGGAGAAACCCTAGAGAGAGTAGGGGCCTTTGTAAGCTACTTTCCAAAGTGTGGAAAGGGAGGGGTGTAGCAGAACTTTGACAGTGGATGGACAAACCTGGATGGGAATACTTCTGAACCATTAAGAAGGACAAGTCTGAGCTGATAACTCTTATTATAGTACCTACTATTATTGACCACTTGCTATGCATCAGGCTGTGTCCCAGATGCTTTGAGAATATTATCTCTAATCCCCACAATAACCTAGCCAGGTATGGATTATTGTTCCCTTTTTCAGATAAGAAAACTGAAGTTCAGATGGGTTAGGTGACTTGCATAGAATCACACATCCAGTGGTAGAGTTAGGATATAAACCTAGATCTGTCTCATTCATTTTTGTCTCATTGTCTTGTCTCTGTGTGGTTGGTAGGTTGAGACTAACACACAAGAAATACTCATGAGCAATATAAAACATCATATTATCATGGGCTAAATTGTGAGGACTAGGTTACTAATGACGAGCTCCCTAGAAGAGATGGTACTAGGGCAGTACTTTGAAGAACAGGTGGGATTTAGATTAACAAAAATGGGAGGGGGCATTTCAGTTGGAGGGAATTGTCACAGTAATAAATAAAATTTGTTGAAGACTTACAAGACCCTGTTCTAAGCAGTTGGCATGCATTGTCTCACTTGATCTTTACAAACTCCATTAATTAGGTACTTTTATCCCCATTTTACTACCATGACAAATAGAGCTCTGAGAAGTAAAGTCACCTATCTAAAGCAATAGAGCTAATAAGTGGTGGAGCTGAGATTCAAACCAAGGTGGTCCAACTCCAGAGCTTGTGCTAGTTGCTACTGGAAAACCAACAGCAAAGGCACAAAGCTGTTTGCAGAGTGTGACTGGAGCAGTGACATGAGAGTTTGGGCTGCGTGGGTAAAGATAGCTTATAGAGGTCTTTGAATGTCTGTTCCAATTTACATTTGATGCAGAACAGAGTAAGAAATAGGTAACAAGTGAAGATTCTTGAATAGGAGGGTTCTCCAGTTCATTTGGCGTTTGACATGATATGATCTAAAAGCTGCGACTGAAGGTGGAACAAAGGGAGACTGGCTGGGAGATTGGCATGGCATTTTGGACATAAAGTGTTAAGGGCTTGGACTGGAACAGGAGGTGCTGGTGGTGGGTTCTATAGAGAAGTGTGATTATGTGGAATCATCTCAATGAGAAAGAGAGAGAGGGAGGGAGGGAGGGGTGGAGAGAGAGAGAGAGAGAGAGAGAGAGAGAGAGGAGAGAGAGAGAGAGAAAAGAAAGAAAGAAAGAAAGAAAGAAAGAAAGAAGAAAGAAGAAAGAAAGAAGAAAGAAAGAAAGAAAGAAAGAAGAAAGAAAGAAAAGGCAAAGCCAGAGAGATATCATAAAAGAAGTCTTAGTAGAACTCAGTGAGGAATTGGATGGTTGGGGAGAAGGTGGTATCAAGGCTGACTGCTCACATTTTAAACCCTGGACTCAGAAGAACTTTGGGAATCCTGGATGTGAAAGAAGGGCCAAAAATAAGAGAGATGCCCTATTCTCCACTGTATCCTCAGTTCCCAGAGGTATATAGTATGTAGTAGATTCAGAATGTACACAGTCTGTAGTAGTACATTATACTTCTGTGAGATGACTTATAAATAATTGTTAACGGATGACTACCAGGTAATAGAAGCTAGAGAGATTTCTAGCATTAGTGCTTGGCATATGAGACTCTGGAGCAGGCACCATCCCCCACCCCAGTACAAAGTCTTCTTGTGCCTTCGGCCTCTCTGCTAGGGACTCTGAAATCCATAGTAGAAAAATGTGGTTAAAAGTAGGGGCCTCACCTGGCTTTCCTTCCATAAATCTTAGCTACTGCTGCTAACCTGTGGCTCTGGTTCCTGCCCTTTGACCAGCAGCTTCCCCTCCCTTCCTTTTATACCTTCTTGTCTGTGTCTGTCCTGTAAACACGTCAACCCATGTTTTCCCCAGCAAGGCCATTCTCCTCAAGATTACCTTTTTTAGCCCTTTAGAATCTTGCACCGCTGGGATTTTCTGTGTTTCCACTGAAATATCCTACTATATAACAAGCTTGTTAAAAACAGGGCCCTTATTGTAGACACCTCTGCACCCTCAGTGTCTAGTATGGAGCCTGTCACAGTAAATGACTGAATAAATTACTAAAAAGCTATCATCTATTTACCTCTCTGTCATCTACTTATTTATCATGTTTCTCTTACTCTGTCACTCATCTTCCTCTATCATTCATTTCTTTCTACTATGCATTTCTCTATATTCTTTCTCAGGGATTTCTCCCTTACTGTCATTTGTGTTTCTCAGTATCATACTTCACCTCGGACTAGAAGCAATGACACTGAAAACATAAGATTTCGCAACGGGAATTCCGAAGGAGGAAGGAAGGAAGGAAGAGGAGGAAGGAAGGAAGGCCGGAGTAGTAAGGAAGAAGGACAGAAGGAAGGAAGGAGGAGGAGGGGAGGGCCTCGATCCTTTTCCTTCCTTCTTTCAGGAAGGATTCTCTCCCCTCCCTCTTTCCCTCCCTCCTACCCTCCCTCCTTCTCTCTCTCTCTTTCTCCCTCTCCCTTCTCCTTATTCTCCCCTTCTTCCTTCCTCCATTTATTATTCTTTCTTATAAATCTTTTCTTCATCTTCTGGCACTGCCCGTGCCCCATGTATGCTCTTCTTTATACTGTTCTTCCCCACATCTAAGGGTGACATCTATTCATGTGAAATATACCAGAGGATAGGGATTAGTTCTGTATAAGCCAGTCAGTGCAGGAGTCATGGCTTTAGCCTCTAGCACCAGACAGACCCTGTGGTTACATCTAGGGCTTGGGCCTCCAACCTGTTTCCCTTTATTCATCCCTGCCTTGCTGAGCAGCAGTTTCCTCTATCAGCCTAGTACTGCACCATTTACCATGTTGTTCTATTTTGCCTGGCAAGAGTTGGAGCTCCTTGCCATCATTGTCCCTACAGTCTCAAGTGTCTCACATCTGTGACCATCTTATCCTTTACTCTCTCAAGGCCTTTACTGTACTTTACTTGACTTAGCTCTGTCTCAATAATCTATAAGCTCTCAAGGGCAAGGGTATGTTTGATTCATCTCTGTATCCCCAGAGCTACACATAGGTGGTATACAGTAAACATCTAACAAATGCTTATCAGATGAATAAGTGAAGACCAGAGAATTTACAGCCCTGTATTGACTTGTTCAAACCTCTCAATCACTTTCTTATTACTTTCTTAGAGAAAAGTGAGAAGATTGGTCAGATTTATTTTTTTCTCAAAGACAATTTAAGGTAGGCTCTCTGTTCATTGGTCAATACCACCCATTTATTCCAAAAGTATTTACTGAACATCTATTGTGTGTCTGGCACTGCTGTATGTGCTAGGGATACACCTGTGAACAAACAGCTGTGTGAAGCTAACATTTTGTATCCCCAGGGACTGACCTTGGTATGAAGGAGACTTGAGTTCTGGGAGCTGAGGAGAGCCACTAAGATTCCCATACCAGCTCCTTGAAAGATGTTCTACTTCATTTAAGGGAAAGAGGGGGTGGGGGCGGAAGCTGCCTGGGAAGTGATTTCAGCTCTGGTTCCCTAAGCTGACTTCCTGTCCTTTTCTTGTTGTAGGAGAAACGTCTCTGTCAGTAGGCCACACTCATGGCATGTGGCCAAGCTGCTAGAAGGATGCCCTGAATCGGCTACCACTATGCATGTCCCTTCTGAAGCCTTTAGTTTGTCCTGGCATTCTGGCTGCAACATAAGGTGCGTCTGGAACCCTCCTCTCCACATGGTCACTCCGCCTCTGTTCTAGTCTCTGTTGGATGTTATAGAACGCAGAGTGCTATAACCAAATTACAGTGGGAGTCCAGAGTACCTGGATTCTAGTCCTAGTCTACTGCTCAGTCTCTGTGACTTTGGACCAGTCTCATTCTCTCTGGAAAATGTTTCCTTGAAATAGTTACCTCATTTGGCTTGCAGGACACCACCTTCCCCTGCTTTTCATCCCATTTCACTGGCTGCTCCTTTGTGGTCTCTTTCTATGGTTTCTCCTCATCCCCATGGTCTCTTAATATAGGAAGGATCTCAGGACTCAGTTCTGATCCTCTTCACTGTCTACACTGACTCACTGGCAATCTCATCCAGTGATCATTAGCCCTGTCACAGAGCCAAAACCTTCAGAATGGGAGCTTCTTGAATAACAGGGTCTACTTGCCATGAGGATCTCTCAATGCAGGGAATGTGATATTATCTATTGTTGAAACAACTGCCCAGAAGAGGCACACAACTTTTTCAGCAAACTTTGCTGCCTTTTTTCTTCCACAGCAAGATCATACCTCCAAGAAGGGATTTCTGTTGAGGCCCAGGGAAGCTAAGAGTTGAGTTTGTCCCCAGTGTGTGACTTTATTTGGCATTGGAAGCCAGGGGCTCAGGGCAGAGGCAGAGGCAACTTTGTTCTGGAAGAATGCACAGAAACACATTTGAGCTTGGCTCCTGCTGGAGTTGGGGTGTAGTTGTTTTCAGCAAGAAGCATGGTGGGATGGATAGCAGGTCCCTTTGCCAATAAGGAATCGATGGATTCCCCTCCCAGAGGTAAAGTAAGTAGAGTGGCAAAGGGCCAGCGTAGGAGCAAGAATTAGGGGAGACTGACCTGAGAGTCTCATGGGGACCTGCCACTGCTCAGCTCTGGCTTTATGAACTGTGGCTTTTCTGAGAGCAGCCTACAACCTCTTGGTTTCTAGTCATAGGGAGTTACTAGCATGACTTGGCTCAGTTTGGCTTTGTGCATTGGAAATGGTACTTAAAATTCAAGATTGTTTCTAATATTAGTCTCTTCCTTGGTCTCCCCAGTTTGGCTTTACCATAGAGGATGAGGGTGGCATGGGTGGGCAGGGACAACTCTAGAATCAATACTGCTAGTAGAGAGGATTCTGATAACAATATCAATGGAAACAACAATCAAGAGAGAAGCACCTACCATGTATTGAACATCTAGGTGCCTGAGCTGTAACAAGAGCTTTACTATTATTATCTGATTTTACCCACAAAGCAACCCTCTGAGGCAGATATTACTATTATTCCCATTTAACAGATGGTACAGCAGAAGAGCTAAGACATTGGACTTACAGAGGCCTGGGTTCAAATTCCAGCTCTGCTTTTTCAGCAGCTTTGTGAGGTTGTCCATTTACTTGACCTCTCAAAGCTTTAGTTTTTTCAGTTGTAAAGTGGAGATAATAATTTTTCCCCTTAGGTTTGAAATGAGATACTCTAAAGTTTCTGGCATATCATAGGTCCTTGGTAAATGGTCAGTTTTACTATTACCAAGGAAAGGATAGGGGACGCCTAAATTCCACCCCTGTCTGGGTCATGACCTAGAACTGGGCAATCTTGAAAAAAATAACTCTTCAAAGTTACTTTCTTTGCAAGGCTTGCTTTACACCAGTGTTTCTCAAAATTGTGGTCCCTGGACCAACAGTACCAGTATCACCCAGTAACTTGTTAGAAGTAAAAATTATCAGAATTCACACAAACATAGAACTCTGGGGATGAGGCCAGTAACCTGTGTTTTGACAAGCTCTCCAAGAGATTCTGGTGCACATTCAAATTAAAAAAACATTGATTTATGAAATGGGCTGACTATAATTGAATCACCCCTTTAAAGCCCCTCTCTAATGCTAACAGTCTGTGATTATCTCTCCTGGCAGAGAGCCACATGCTGACTCTCTGGGGTCAGCAACAGACCAGATGCAATTCTAGACTCACTGATGGCAGATAAATAGAATATAGCCCCTAATGGAGTCCTCATACTTTTAGTCTTTGGGATCTCATCCTATCCTTCTTCCATATGCCATTTTGTCTCCCATTTTACCATGTTACTGTGGTACCCCAGTGTCCATCTCTTTCCCTATTTCCCTTTCTTCCTTTTTTGCCTTAACTTTCTATCATTTGTGGTTATGGCTGACTCTGGATTGCCCTGCTTTCTTCCATGGCAGAGCTGGCCACAGTGGGAAAGGGATCTGGTAACTTGGCTAACTAATCAGTGTGAACTGTGTCTTGCAGTGACGTGTGTGTGCAATGGTGTCCACTCTCTCGGCACTGCAGCACTGAGAAAAGCAGCTCCATTGGCAGCATGGAGAGCCTGGAGCAACCAGGCCAAGCCACCTATGAGGGTCACCTCTTGCCCACTGACCAGAACATGTACCCCAACCAGCGAGACTCAGCCTATAGCTCCTTCTCAGCCAGCTCAAATGCCTCTGACTGTGCCCTTTCCCTCAAGCCAGAGGAGCCAGCCTCTGCAGACTGTATCATGCAAGGCCCAAGGTCAACTAAAGGCCCTAATGGCAGGTCTAATATGGCTGAGACCTCAGGAAGTTGCCAGCACACCGACGGTGGCCACCTGACTCTTAGCTCCCAGATGTTATCCTGCCCACCTGAGGTCCACCTCTCAGGACCTACCAAGGCTTACAAGGATCCACCACAACCTCCAGTAAGGCGAGACAGTCTTCAGGCCTCCAGATCCCAGCTCCTCAATAGAGAGAAGCGCAGGGCTTCTGAGCCTGTGGATGCCTTACAACAAGAAAAACTGAGCTTAGACAATATGCTATCCCCAAGGAACCCTAACAGGTTTTGCTGCCTCAACAGGCAAGACCAAGTGAGAAATGAAGGCCATCAGAACTGTGAACTCAGCCAACATCTTGAATCCAGCCAACAGAGTTCTGAGCATCTACCAATGGAGGCCTCAGCCAAAGCTATTGGATTCCAAAAATCATATGAAAAAGCTTCCAGCATAAATTCCAGCCCATTCAACAAGGCTTCAGCAGAGCTAGCTAAGGCTTATTCTTTTAGCAGCCCTCCACACCTCATAGGACCCACAGGCCATCGTCATAGTGCTCCTGAACAGCTGCTGGCATCCCACTTGCAGCAAGTGAACCTTGATACTAAGGGTCACAAGGGGATGGACCTCCCAACTGGGCAGGATGGACATGAGTGGACTTTGTCCCCTTTACATAGTGGCCACACAGGTAAGAAAAGTCCATGTCCCCCTGTAGGAGTAACCCAGGACCAGCCCAGTAAAGAGAGAAAGACCAGGCCAGTAGATGATAGGCCTTTGTGTTTGGGGAACCAGAGCCCATGCAGTTCCCCCCATGGAGAAGCTGATGGACACCCTCCAGAAAGAGGTTTCCAGGACCCAAACAGAGCAAGCCGAGCAGGCAGTGAACAGGCCAACCAGCAGCCCTCTGCCTCTGGCTTCTTTGCTCAACAATCCAGGGACTGTTCTTCAACCACTAAAGTAGTTAGCACCATAGAAACAACTGAAGAAGGGGACAATGAGCCCAAAGACTGTGGCCAGGTGGCTGGTAGGCGAAATGGAGGGACCCGGGGTCGCTCAATTCAAAACCGGCGGAAGAGTGAGCGTTTTGCTACCAACCTGCGTAATGAAATTCAGAGGAGGAAGGCCCAGCTTCAGAAAAGCAAGAGTCCCTTATTACAGCTATGTGACACTAAGGAGCCAGTGGAAGAGCCTGAGGAGCCCATAGAAAGTCCTCTACTTCCTGCCTCTAACTCATCTCTTCTACCTTCAAATAAAAAACCACTTAGCCCCAGAGACAAGCTCTTCAACAAGAGCATGATGCTTAGGGCTAGGTCTTCAGAGTGCCTCAGCCAAGCCCCTGAGAGCCATGAATCTAGGACAGGCTTGGAGGGACAAATAAGCCCTGGCCAGAGGCCTAGACTGCCCTCTTTGGGTCTAAACACCTGGTGGAACACATCTGACCCACTCTCCTCAGACTCTGAGAAAACAAATGTTCACCATGGAGTCCATGGAGGACATTGGAGGTGGTCTCCAGAGCACAACCTGCAGCCACATGTGGCACTAGCCATGGAAGGCCCTTCTAACCCAGGAGATAACAAGGAATTGAAGGCTTCTACTGCTCAAGCCACGGATGAAGCCATCCTCTTGCCCTTTGCAGACAGAAGAAAGTTCTTTGAAGAGAGTAGCAAATCCCTATCTACATCCCATCTACCAGGTTTAATCACTCAGAGTAACAAGACTTTTACCCAAAGACCAAAACCTGTAGACCAAAACTTCCAGCCAATTAGCTCTAGCTATAGGGAATTGAGGCGCCATCCCATGGACGAATCATATCATGCCACAGATCCATCATATCATTCTATGTCATTCCTTCAGTCAGAAACTCCTACTTACTCAGAATGTTTTGCAAGCAAAGGTCTAGAACAATCCATGTGTTGTAAGCCACTGCACTGTGGTGATTTTGATTATCACAGGACCTGCACTTACTCCTGTAGTGTCCAGGGAGCTGCAGTACATGACCCTTGCATTTATTGTTCTGGGGAAGTCTGCCCTGCTTTGAGAAAGAGAAATATGATGCCAAACTGCTACAACTGCCGATGCCACCACCACCAATGCATTCAGTGTTCACCTTGCTGTCACAATCCCCATCATAGTACCCTCAAGGACAGCACCTTGGCACCTGGCAATGCTTGGAAACCCAGGAAGCCGACAGCGCAGGTGAGGACTTGGTTCTTGGATGGGTGAGCTTCATGATTCTCTTTGTGAGGAGAAAATGAAGCAAATCATTTGGTAGCATAACAGTTATAATTCCTTAAAACTGTATAATCTTGGTTCCACCAGATGGTAGTTTATTAATCTGGGGCAGGAAACTCAGCCACCAAAATTGTAGTTATCTCATCTTTAGAGTTAGAATAAAACAAATTTTGCTTTACAAAATGTACAGAACTGGGATTTGTAGCCTAACTGTATAATTGATATCTGAGTGACCTTAAGCAAGTCATTTGGCCACCAAAATTTGCATTATATGATTTTTAAAGTGAAACAAGAATATTTACTTCACAAAATGGCCAGTACTAAATAAAGTCTTATTATCTTAACTCTGAAGTAGAGGAAAATAATGGCTGTCTCATGGATCAGTTGTGAAGATCAAATGAGATTGCATATATAGAATGTCGGGCCCAGTGCCTGATACAAAACAGCATGTATTCCCTTCCATTGCCTGCTTTAAAACTATTTGGAGCTCCACAATTTGCAAGTTGTCCCCTGGGCTTTGCTTTCAGATACCTGACATCTCTGGTTTTCTAAAAAACAAGTCCTTCTCCCTCTTCTGCAGTCTCTTTCTGTCAGAGACCCAGGTTTAGACTGGATGTTGCTATTCCCTGATTATGACTTACCACTCTAACACAAGCCACCGCCATCCCCCAGGGTATTTCTGGGAGGCTCTCCTATGTTCTTACCAGCTTACTGCCAGATGCCTTCCCCATGGCTTCTCAAGTGCCAACCTTTTGGCTGGTGCACTTAAACCAGAAGTTATTCCCGTGTTAAACTGTTGCATAGACAGATACTTCTGAATAATTTGGTATATGAAATTGTTCAATATATGTTCATCGAAACAAGGAATCTTAGGGGTGAAAGAAGCCTTACACAATGGAGTACGTACTCTACTGTTCCTTTTACACAATGTTCTAAAACAGTTATTCTATGGAAAAAATAATTCAAAGCAGTGGTTGCCTATGGGATGTGGCACAGGATTGACTGTGAAAGGGCATGAAGGAACTTTGCTGGGTGATGATAGTGTTCTATATCTTGATAAGAGTTTGAGTTACACAAGTATATACATTTGTCAGAATTTAACCAACATACACCTAATATTTGTGCATTTCACTAGAGTAAATTCTGTCTTAAAATAATTATAAACAAATATGGAACTTTAATGATATGTATGCTGAAGATTTTGAAGTCCATTGATATTCTAACTTATTTTATAGTTTTCAGCATACAAATGCTGCACATATTTTGTTGTTTATCTCTATGATTTTATGACCTTATGCTATTATAAATAATAGTATTGTTTTCTTAATGTCAAGTTAAAAATTCTTTGTTACTATTATATGGAAATACAATTTAATTTTATATATTGGCCTTGTATCCTGCAACCTTGCCAAACTCACTTATCGGTTCTAGTAGCTTTTCGTTAGATTTTAAAAGGTTTTCTACATTGACAATCATGTCATCTGAAAATGGAAATAATTTTATATCTTTCTTTCTACTCGTTCTGTATGCCTTTTCTAGGGTAGAGGAGGGTATTATTGCACTGTCTAGGACCTCCAATACAACATTTAATAGAAGTGGTGAGAGCAGATATTGTTGCTGCTCTGTTCCCAGTCTTTCACTATTAAGTTTGATGTTAGCTGTAGGGTTTTTTTTTTCGTAGATGCCCTTTACCAGTTTGAGGAAGTTTCCTTTTATTCCTAGTTTGATGAGAGTTTTTATCAGGAGTGGATGTTTAATTTTTTTTCAAATGCTTTTTCAGCATCTATTGAAATGATCACATATTATTTTTTTCTCTTTTAGTCTATTGATATGATGAATTACATTGATTGATTTTTTTGAAATAAGAATCTACCTACCATTGCTGTGACCACTTGGTCATGATATAGTATCCTTTTTATATGTTACTAGATTTGATTTGCTCATAGTTCGTTATCAATTTTTGTATCTGTGTTTATCAAGGATTTTAGTCTGTAGTGTTCTTGTCATGTCCTTGTGTGGTTTTAATATCCAGGTGCTACCCTTACCAAATGAGCTGGGAGGTATTCTTTCCTAATCCATTCTCAAGAAGAGTTTACATAGAATTGGTATTTCTTCTTTAAATCTTAGGTAGAATTAATCATTGAAGCCATCTGGGCCTGAAGTTTTCTTTGTGAAAAGATTTTTAACTACAAATTAAATTTCAGTGTCTTTAATATATATATATAGGGTCATTTCAGTTATCTCTTCTTCAGTGAGCTTTGGTAGTTAGTCTTTTAAGGGATTTTTCCATTTTATTTAAGTTTTCAAGTTTATGGGGATAAAGTCATTTATAATTTACTTTGAAATGCATCAAGAATTTAAGATAGATTGGTAGATAGATAGAGGAGTGAATAGAGATATGTGATAAGGCAAATATGGTAAAATATTAATTGTATAATATAGGTAGTGAATATGTGGGGGTTAATTGTAAACTTGTTCAACTTTTCTGTATGCTTGAAAATATCCATAATAAAATATTGAAAAAAAGAGGAGAGGAAATATAAAATCATGGTTTAAGGGCATTGATGCAGGAACCAGACAACCTAAGTTCAAATTCCTAAGCAATCCCATTAAAAAAAGTGGTAATAACAGTACCTATTTTGTAAGTTGGTTGTGAGAATTAAATGATGTAATGTGTAAGGCACTCAGAACAGTGACCACCAGATAGTAATCATCTTATAAACGAGTTATTATCTCTTAAAATAAGGAGAGAGGTTGGCTTAGCTTGAGAAACTGTTTGCTGAAAGAAGGACCTGCAAGTAGACAATAGAGAAAGGGGACTGAAGTTGGGAGGTGGGGGCAGAAGGATAAGGAGATGATGGCTGCAGAAGTGTCAGCCCAGGGCCAGTAACTTTGTAATGGAAGGAGGTGAAATTTGCAGGTTGTGTCAACTTGCAGCAGCAATGCAGGTATATCTGCGCCTATACCATGTCTCTCCTAAGGGAGGGACATGTTGGGTTCCTAATGCCTGTTAAACTAGTTAAGCAGGTATGCATGTACAATAGGCTTTCAGATATGTGGATTGCCATCTAGGAGCCACTTCATGCCTATTCTCACCCCTGCCACCTGAACAAACTCCCCTGCCCCACCCCCAGACATGAGGAAAGTTTGCAGCATGGATTAGGATACCCCAGCTCATATGACTAAGGTGGTTGTCATGGTAGCTGTCTGAAGTAGGGATGAGGTCATTCTCCTTATGGCTCCTAGAAAATGTTGGAGAACTAATTGACTCCTGTTTAGTGCTGTCAAGAGAACTAAAAGCAATACACATTTACATCCCTAATACGTAATGCCAGTGAGTTTTCCATATATTATCAGATTATTTCTTTTAACATTTGTATGAGATAAGTTAATAATAGGATCCCATTTTATAGCTGAGGAAGCTGAGGCTCAGAGGGGTCACACATCTATCAAGTGGCAAAGCCAGGATTTGAACAACTATAACATTTGAGTGTCTACTGTGTACCAGACATTGTTCTAGATATTTTACATGTATCAACTTATGCTGTCCTCAAAGCAATCAAGAAATAGGTAATATTATTATCATGATCACACAATTAAGTAGCTAGTGAGAATGAGATAAGGAGAAATTGGGTGGTTTGCCTGAGGTCACATAGCTAGTGAAGGGCAAGTGTAGGATTTTAATCTATGTAATCTAACTTCAGGACCAAGATACTAATTGTGCTATGCTGTCTCTCCATAAGCTGATTGCAAAGCCCAGGCACTCTCCAGTATAGGAGGATGTCTTCTAGAAGTATACCTTCCATTGGAGCAATAATTTCCCATCAGAATCAACCCCCATTGGCAACAAGCCATTGGGTAACTGCCTCTTTGGTTCAAAGGGTACAGACGATTTACAGTAACCTAAGTGGCTCATGGGGAAAAAATAGTAATGCCATACTGGGGATCTGAGAATAAGGTTTGGGAGTTGGGACAGGACTTTGTTTGGTTTGGCCACTGCTATTTACTGAGCACTTCCCATAGGGCTAGACAGGGCATGGACAGGAAATCCTGGCTCCCACTGTGGCTGAACAAGTAATATGTCTTTGAGGCCAGAGACATCTCACATGGCGTCAAGGCAGAGTCTGAAGTCTTAACAAGTAGTTAGAGCTGCTCTAACATGATAGGTACATGCAGGGATTGCCCTAATCTCATAACCTCATCCTTTTCATGGTTACGAACATCCAAAGCCTCCTCTGTGCTGAGCACTGTGCTAAGCATTCTCTATACATATCTCATCTTATCCCCACTACTGGAACCCAGCAAAGCTAGCTAGTATAGTCCTTATTTGCCAAATAGGAATCTGAGGTTCAGAGAAGTGACAAAACTTTCCTCAAATAACGCAGCTACTAAGGATCTCAGCCAGTATGACTGACACCAGGTATCTTACCTCCAAAAGGGAATAAAGTTGTTTCATTGAGGCGAAGGTAATAAAACTTAAATGGGACCAGTAGTAAAATTGGAGAAAAAGGAATTTGGAAGACCAGTGAGGTTTAGGGACAACTGTGCATACCTATTGGGCTAAGCTCTGAGTCACTAGATAGAGGGTACTGAATGCAAAATCAAGGAGAATGTCAAAGGCAAATTTGCATTAGGTTTGGAGCAAGAATAGGGGGTAGGGACATTTTTACAAATGGCATGCATGGCCTTGGCAAGAGGGGAAAGAGTTGCTTGGACAAAGCCCTTTAGGAAAAAATGCCCAGGGTGAAGAGTCTAGTTCTATAATGTGGGGAAGATGGCACTAGAAATAAGCCCACCTGAGCCCCTGGTAGCAGATCTGGGAAGAGGAAGGGCCCTTGCAGTACAGCTGTGTGCTGACATGCATGATCTCCATCCACCTCACTCTGAAGAGAGCTGCAGCAGCAGGAGCTTTAGGCCTCAAAGGCCCCTCAAGAGCAAGGACTTTCCAAGAAGATGCTTCCTATGTTGAAAGAGTCAAGAGGAAAGAGCAGGCTAACCAGGGGGAACAAACAAGAGCCATAGCAAAGAACAAACATGCTAAACTGGTTTTAAACGTGATTTGGGAGGGGAGTGGAGAAGGAGAGGGTAACATGGAGTTTCTAGACAACTCTGTTCAGGTCAACTGAATGCTCTCTTAGTCTCTGCATGCCCCCAGTAGCTCAGCAGGCCTCCTGACAGAAAGGCAGCCATCCAAGTACATATTTCTATAGCCAGCATAGGAGAATGGAAGGAACCAACTGGGGGTGGGGGGGCCCGGCTAGGGCCAGGTTCCTGACCTCTTCACATTTTTGAGGCCATCTAGATACCTGGCTGCTCAGAGCTCCCTAACTTACCAGAATTTTGCTTTGCAGGAATTTCCTGGGGACAAATGGAAACCAATAACAGGAAACAGGAAGACCAGCCAGTCAGAGAGGTAAGTGACCATTCAGGGAGTTAGGCTGATTTGGTAACTGTGAGGCTTCTATGGAAATTGGTATGGTCTCCTGTTTGCTCAATTTTCTTAGAGAAACATAGTCTTGTGTCTGTACCAAGGGTTTGATGCCACAGATGTCATCCAGCCTGCCCCCAGGCAGCTGGGCTACAGACGCAACTGATCACTAGGATCTGTTGAAAGTAGTAGTCAGGCAGTGTTGTGGGATGATGTGCCCATCATCTCAGAGGCCTGAGGCAGGCCTTCCCAGGCCCAAAGACATGTGGTACCACACTTTGCTGAAACATAGATAATAAGTCATAAATTATAACTGCCTTTTCAGTAGTGATTGGGCAGTTGGAGGGGATGAAGAGGAGGTAAGACTGCCCAGCTACTGCTGTGTCTTTGCTTCAGAATTGCTGGAGGTACTTGTTTCTTGGGTTCTGCCACCTTTATTTTTTATAAGGCTTGTTGATAACTTAAGGCCCTCTCATTAAAAGTCCTGAAAGAAGGCAGGGACATTTTTATAAATAGCATATATGGCTTGGGCTAGAGGGAAAAGAGTTGCTTGGGAAAAGCACTTAAGGAAAAAAAATGTCTAGAATAGAGAGTCTTCTCCTGTAATGTGGGAAATATGGCACCTAGTATGTTCCTCAGAGGTGAGCCCACCTACCATAGGTGACCATAAGGAGTGACAGTTACCTTCTCTGGGTTGCTCTACATCAGCCTGGCTGGACCCTCTCTATTGTGAAATTCCTTGATATACTCCATTTTTTAATTTTTATTTTTCAATTACAGTTGACATTCAATATTGTTTTAGATTATTTTCAGATGTACAGCACAGTGGTTAGACATTTATATAATTTACAGAATGATCCCCCCAATTAGTCTGGTACTCACTTGGCACTAAACGTGGTTACTACAATATTATTGAATCTATTCCCTATGCTATACTTCACATCTCTGACTATTTTGTGACTACCAATTTCACTTCTTGATCCATTCCCCTTTTTCACCCAACTCCCTATCCCCCTAGTTGTCCCAACTCCTAAATCATCAGTTTGTTCTCTGTATCTATGAGTCTGTTTTCCTTTTGTTTGTTCATTCATTTTGTACTTTAGATTCTACATGTAAGTGAAATCACATGGTATTTTATCTTTCTCTGACTTATTTCAGTTAGAATAATACCCTCTGTATCCATCCATTTTCTCGCAACTGGTAAGGCTTCATTCTTTTTTATGGCTGAGTAATATTTCATTGTATAAATGTACCATGTCTTCTTTAACCAATTGTCTATTGATAGGCACTTAGGTTACTTCCATATCTTGGCTATTGTAAAAAGCACTACAGTGAATATAAGGGTGCATATATCTTATCAAATTAGTATTTTGGATACTCAGAAATGCAATTGCTGGATCACAAGGTTGTTCTATTTTTAATTTTTTGAGGAAACTCCAAACTGTTTTTCATAGTGGCTGTAACATTTGCAATCCCACCAACAGTTCATGAGGGTTCCCTTTTCTCCACATCCTCACCAACACTCGTTGTTTGTTGATTTATTGATGATTGCCATTCTGATAGATATGAGGTGTCTTGGATATACTCTTTTCAGTCAGTTCTTCTCCAGGCCAAATTATACAAGAGGCCTCTAAATTATATTGATTCTTTAATTCAAACTCCAGGAATGAAGAGGGGACAGGGAAGGAGACTCTTATCTGTACTTCTGTGGGGGCACCTAGGGAGGGGACACCAAGGGAGAGGACTAGAATCTGAGTGTCCTGACCTTTGAAGAGTCCAGGGCTCTTCCTTGAGGCCTACATTGTTCCTGTGATTTGCTGATGTAGTCAGGGATACTTTTGGCTTTCTTTTGATTCCAAAGTCTGGAAAACCTATTAGTTTTCTGGTTGGCAATGGAAAAAGGAAGGAATCCAACATTTATTGATCATCTACTAAGTATCAATCACTGTGCAGGATATTTTTACTCCCATGATCTCATTCTCCATAACAGTCATTTTTACTACCTTTTTTATAGATGAGGTCTAGAGAGGTTATATAACTTAGCTGAGGTCACACATCTAATATAAGTAATGGGGCCAGGATTTAGTCCAGATTTATCTGGCCCCAAAGTTTATGCTTTTCCCATTATAATTGCTTCAATATGGATCCCTAAAGGAAACCCTTCGAATGGATCACTCAGCATCATGGCTCAGGAGTCTAACCTGGATGGGGATACTATAGGATTCTATGGCTGGTCTTGATTCCTTACTATAAACTGGCTTGTACTATGTCCATGAAGAAATTGTTTCAGTCTAATTAGCCTGCTGAGTTTCCCACATTAGACTGAGACCTTTGAGAGAGGAGCCCGCATCTTTGTCAGAGACTTACTCTCTGTACCTAGCACAGAGAGAAGTTGCTCAAGTGTATTTGCCATTTGCTTGCCAAATGAAGGAATAGAGTCTCCACCACTGAATGGGTGAAATACAAAAATAATAATGCTAACTAACATTTCTTGAGCACAGTGTTGTATTCTAGGCACCATTCAAAGCACTTTACACTTATTTATCACTGTAACCTTAAAGGGTAGGTACTATTAAACTCTCCATTTGTCCAGGAGAAGAAACTGAAGCACACACAGATAAATTCGTCTGCCTAAAGTCCCACAGATAGTAAGTTGACCAGATCCAGGCAGTCTAACTTAAGAGACACTCCACAGTAAGTCCTCACTTAACATTATCAGTAGATTCTTGGAAACTGTGAATGTAAACAAAATGACATGTAAGGAAACCAATTTTACTGTAGGCTAATTGATATAAACGAGAGTTAATTTCCTACAGCATGTTTCTGGTAACAAAACCATTACTGAATTTCTAAATAAAGATCCAAAACACTTCTAATATTAAACATTGAAATAAATGTCAGCTATACATATATTTAAGAAAGATGAATAAAAACAAGTAAGATAAATTTTTCCAACCCACTATTCCAGGTCAGGGTCCTGGGTGGCCAGATCCCCTCCTGGCAGCTCAGGTGCAAGGAGGGAATCCAGCCTTGACAGGACACTCTTCTACCATAGGCACCCACACACATTCACACACTTAGACTGGAGACAATGTAGATATGGCAATTCATCTCATGTGCACATCTTTGGGATGCAGGAAGAAACCAGAGTCTCTGGAGAAAACTCATGCAGTCATGGGGTGAATATGAAAACTTCACACAGTGCTCTGGCTTGGAATTATTTTTTTCCTCATCAGTGTTATAACAAATGCCATTGGATAAAGAGATATTATTCGAGGACCTGCTATACTACCTACGGTGCTTCTACAAAAATAGTTCCCTTACTAATCGGCCAGGGAAGTAAGAAGATTTTATTCAAAATCTAGTGTATATACTGCCTTTTTCTAGGCAAGCACGGAATTATTAGAGAGCATCAAGAAACATAATGCCTGCCAACCCACAACTTGAGCAAGAAAGGCTAACCCACACACAGTTAAGTAGAAGTAGTAATAAATTACCATTTACAAAATAACCTACATGCCATAAGCTAAGTTACAGATATGTTTCATCTTCTCCAAAACTCCATCAGGCAGGTATTATTATAATTAGAGCGATAGTTCTCAAACTTGAGTGTGCATTAGAAACATATGAAGGGCTTAATAGACCATAGATCCCACCCTCAAAGAGTATGATTCAGTAAGTGTGCAGTGGAGATCTATGTGTGTGTTTCTAACAAGCTCCCCAGATAAAACTGATACAGTTGGTCCTGGGATCACATTTTGACAACCAGTGACTCAGATAACACATCTGAGGTTCAGAAAAACTAAGTAATTTACTCAAGGGCTCACAGCTACTAAAAGGACAAACCAAGATTTAATTCCAGCTTTTGCTCACTCTGGCAAGTTGCTACAAGTTGAAAAGTGTTAAATACATGATTTAAACAAGAAACTTCTGGCATGTGGCAAGGGCCCAATACACAATCAGTATTATTATGCCTTATTTAAGTTCACTGGAGGGTAAGAAAAATACAGGTTGCAACTTACCCTTTCCTCTGGGAAGAAAGGCCCAGAGGACGAAACAGGATGTGTTGGAGGAATAAGCCCTGCATGTTGAGGGTTCTGGCCTTGGAGTCAGTTGGCCTGGATTCACATCTAGATTCTTCTGTACTCCAGCTGTGTTAGCTTGACAAGTCAGCCCCCTGACTCTCTCCCTCTATCCCTGCCTAGTTTCCTTACTTGTAAAAAGAGGTAAAAGTACTACCTCATGTTATTGTTGTAAGGATTAAATGAATTAATATATGTAAAGCATTTAGAATGTAACCTGGCACCATAAATCCTCATTAAATGTTAGTTGATAATGAGGAGGAGAAGGAGGAAGAAGAAAGAGAAAAGTAGCAATAGTAACAGTAGAGAAAGGTGAATAGCAAAGTATTGGGCAAGGATAGGTAGGTCCTTAAATCTAGATAGGATCACAAACATGAAAGCAATTAAAGATTATCAATTGGGTAAGTGATATGGTAAATGTGACACTTTAGGTAACTTGGCAGCATTTGCAGCCTAAATGGGTTGAAGAGAAACCAATTATGGGCAGTGATCCAGGCATGAAAGAGTTTGGCCCTGGATTGGGAAGATAGGGGTACGATAGGAATGAGGTAGAAAGGATAGATAATTGCATTATATTTGTGGGAAAATTTTTATTTATTATGAAAACAATACTACAGGAAATTAGAAACAAAGGAAAAAGTAACTTTATTCCTACTACCCTAACACCCTGATTTTCATTTCCTTGCCAGCTTTTATCTATAGGCAAGGTTATAATAACTATGTAGATTGGATTTTGTGTGTCCTGCTCCTTTTTTTCCCTAATTAAGCAATACTTGGTAAACAATTTTTCATGTTTCTATACAGGCTTCCTCAGTGGTTATAAATTTTAATGACTACATAATATTTTACTAGCTTAATGTGCTCTATTTTGCTTAACCATTCCCAAATTATTGGGTAATTAGATTGTTTCCAATTTCTCACTATAAAGTAATGGTGCAAAAAAAATTTTGTAGCTATACATGTTTTCTTATTTTGAACTATCTCATTAAAATAATTATCTAGAGTTGGGATTACTAGTTGAAAGAATATGAACATTCTTATTGTTCCTGACAGATTTCACCAACTGCTTTCCTAGGAGGTATTTTTCACTACTGTTAGCAATTTATGAGAATACCAGTTTCCCCAAAATCTTGCAATCATGGAAAATTTTCTTTTCTCTAATGCAATAGGTGTAAATGGTATCTATTATACTTTTAATTTGCTTTAATTATTCTAGTTAGAATTTTTATGTGTTTATTTAATATTTGCATTGCTTCTCATGTTTTCTGTTCAGATTATTCTATCATAAATATGTGATACCTTTTGAGGGAAAAGTAGAGAGAACTTGGTGATTGGAATTTGGGAAAGAAAGGAGATAAGTCAAAAATAAATCTGATGCCCAGTGACTTGGAGAAAGTTATTGACGTAGCTAGGGCAGGTGAGAAGGGGAGCTGGTTTGGTGGAGTTGATAAGTTTGAGTTGGGATGTTAAAGTTAATGAGGTATACAAGTGGCTTCTTTGGAGGATGCTTGTTGACCACACAGCAAGGGGGTAGGGTGAGGACAAAGAACAAGCAAAGGAAACTGAAGGGGTAAGCAACTGGAGTGGTAGAGGAAGTATGCCAGTACACCAGCACAGAGGATAAGGAGAGGACCACTACTGGCTTTGACAGTTTGGAATCATAAGTGACCTTCGAGAAAGTAAGCTTAACAAAGTGGCAGGCATAGAAAGTAGATGACATGATTATCTATAAGGGAGATGCATGGAGAAGAAACGCACACAGCTTTACACATCATAAATTCACTTGTTTTAAGTATATAATTCAATGAATTTTGGTAAATTTGCAATGTGGTACAATCATCGCCACAATCCAATTTTTAGACATGTTCATCTCCCAAAAGTAATTCCTTGTGTCCATTTGCAATCATTCCTCATTCCCATCCTCAGTTTCAAGCAACCATTAATTTACTTTCTGTCTCTATGGATTTGTCTATTTTATATATTTCATATAAATAGAATCATACAATATGTGGGCTTTTAGGTCTGCTTTCTTTTACTAAGCATGCTTTAGCAGTTCATCATGTTGCAGCATGTATCAGTATTACATTCTTTCTTCTTGCCAAATAATATTCCACTGTATGGATATGCCACATTTTATTTATCCATTCATCCATTAGCAGAATTCGGGTTGTTTCTACTTTTTAGCTATTGTGAATAATGCTGCTATGACCATTCAGGTACAAGTTTCTGTGTGGACATATGCTTTCAGTTCTCTTGGGAATATACTTAGTAGTGGAATTTCTGGACTATATGGTAATTCTATTAACTTATTGAGGAACTGCCTGTTTTCCTGAGCGGCTATACCATTTTACATTTCTACCAGCAATGGAGGAGTGTTTCAGTGTCTTTACATTAATTTTAATAGATCGATTATTTGTTAGTGTTACTGTGTGATTTGAAAAACTTTTAAAAGAAGAATTTTTAAAAAGACGTTTTAACATTAAAAATGTTTTAAAAGAAATTGGCTAGGAAAAGGAAGGAGAAAATTAGGAGGTAGTCAGATGGGGCAATAGGATTAAAGTTAGTAGTTCTCAAAATGAGACCCTAGGACCAGCAACCTCAGTATCACCTAATAACTGGTTTAAAATGCAAATTCCTGGGCCCCTCTCAGACCTACTGAATCAGAAACTGGGAAGTGGCCCAGCAATCTGCGTTTTAACGTGCCTTCTAGGTAATTCTGATTTGAAAAGCTAAATATGAGAACCACTGGATTAAATCAAGGTTTGGTTAGGATTTGGGTTTAAGTTTAAGAACAGAAAGGAGAGGTCAATATAAAGGGGAGGAGTATCGATACTGAAGATGGAGGAGGGAGATCACAGTATATGATCTCAAGGAACATGGGAAGGCCTAGGGAAGGTCAAGGGCAGAGATGAAATTTAAGAGGAGAAATCCTGATGGAGTTTCCACTCCTCCCCACCTGTCACATACACATTTTAACATTTCTTATGTCATTTCTGTCACAACAGGAATGATGGGTGTAGGTGGGAAAATCAATTGTATATTCTTGAGCCACTCTCTCTGCCTGGAAGCCTGCAACAAATTTTAATTCCATGTAGTTATGCTCTTGGTTGTCTTCCTCCACTGTTATTTGCATGCAGAGAATTCAAACACATTTTAATATTAGAAAGAGGGAAAATAATTAATGAGTAGATCTGCTGGGAGAAAAAGCCACATAAGTATGATGTAATTAAAAGCCAAAAGAAAGTATTTTCTAGATTATATCTTCTGGTTTTCTGTACCTATGATTGCCTCCTGTGATCCTTTCCATTTTCTACTTTGTCCAGATCTTTAGAATGTATAGGATATTTTATGTACATGACCATAGTTAATCCTCACAACAACCCTTGTGTGGCTAAGTCTTATTGTTCCCATTTGACTGAGAATGGAAGAGAGCTGAGACTCAGGAAAGGTGTTATACTATTATTAACAGCAACAACAAAAGGTATAATAACTAACATTTAAGTATTAAGTGTTTGTTATGTGTCAGGCACTATCATAAGCATTTCACATGAATTATTTCATTTATTATTTATCACGACCTCATGAGATAGTTACCATTTATGGACCAACCCATTTTTACAAATGAAGAAACTTACAGATTAAAATTACTTGTCCCAGATCAAACAAGCATCTGACTCCAGAGCACATTACTTCTGAGATTATATAGTAATCATATGACAAAACTAGACTACTACTCAGGTTTTTCAATTCTCAGCCTAGGGCTGACTCTCTTTCTCCCCTTTGTCATACCACATCATGAGCAGTGTGTGAAATATCCAGTTCACATTTCCCATTTGCTGATGAGTGAAAGAAGATGGATAATTCAGATTATCCTCATTTCATTTAGGAAGAGTACTCATTTCATTAGGAAGAGTACACTTTTCAGTAAGGCTTTAACACCTAAGAAGGATGCAACCTTCGGAGGTATGGAAGGATTTGTCAAAAGTGTGACAAAGTGAATTTAAATACTTGGATATTAATTTAATCCTGAGCATACAAAATTTGTTCAAGAAAAATTATAAAACTTAAAAAAAATTATTGGGAGAAGTAAGACATGAATAAATTCATAGCTATACTCTATCTCAATCTGGGAACACTAAATACATTAATGATTATAATACTCCCTAGGTGAATATATAGATATAATGCACTACTGATTAGAATCACTGTGGAATACTTTATAGAACTTGTCAAATTCATAGTGAAATTTATCTGGAAAACTAAATGGGGAATAATACCAAAAAATACATTTATTTAAAAAGATAATGATGGTAGACTTTATCATATTTTAAAGCCTGTCATAAAGTGACAATTATCAAAAACATATGAAAGTGGATTGAAAAATGTCAAACATTGAAATTTTTTTAAAAATAGAGATTCTAGGAGCAGATTCAAGCTATTCTAAGACTATAGAGCATACTGGAAGCAACCCTGAACTGGGGAAAGCAATTACTCTTTCTTTAAAAAATGTTGGGAATTCTAGGTATCAATATGGGGAATAATTAACTTAGATCAGTAGTGCATATAATACTCCATAGCGAATTCTAAAAAAGCAGACCAATGGTATAGCTTATTTATTTCAGCAATGGATGGAAGTAAATTCCTTTCTGTTTAATGGAAGATATTGTCAGACAAGATGAATGATTTCATATATATATATAAATTGGAGGTGGGGAACTTTGTACAACGGCATGTAATAAAAAGCTAAACAAGAGAATGAGGAAATTATCTGGGGTCAGCATCACTGATAACAGTTTACTGTCCAAAAAAATATAAAGAATGATTACAGATATTGAAGGTCAACTTTCAGATTCTGCTTCACAAAAGGGCAAGGAAAACGAATAGGCAATTTACACATGAGGAAATAAATGCAGTAAAATCACTGCATGTAAAAGTACAACCTCTCTAGGAATTAAAGAAATGCAAAGCAAAACAGCTTCAAGGTATCACAACCTGCTTATTAAACTATCAACAATTAATGGAAATAATACATAGAAATTACAAAACTATCTTGGCAAGGCTGTGAGAAAAGAGTATGTGTTTCTTGGAGTGGTATAAACTGGTTAAGTTTTCCTAGAGGGCAATCTAGAAATATGTGACAAGAGTTACAAAACTGTTCATACTCTTTGACCCAGCATACACACAAGAAAATAACTTTAAAAGAAAAAATAACTTGTTTGAAGATGTTTGTAGCAGTGCTATTTATAATCATGGAAAAGATTTACCAATTTAATATATCATCATGATGGAATAGAATATAGCCATTAACAGTGATAGGTATATAAATATTGGGTCTTGCACAGAAATAGGTATTTGTAATCATATTAACCAAAAACAAAAAGAAGGAAAAGGCTAAATCCTAAATTACTGTTGAATCTGATAGCCATACACAAAGAAAATTTGGAAAACCATCAGGTAAAATGTAAATAGCAAGTTGAATGCACATGGTGTTGTTCTCTTGATACATGTCAAGCTGCTGGAATTTATAACAAAAAGGAAAATCTGAGGAGGCAACCCACATCAGTTCGATTTAGGCCTGGGAAATTAAACATTAAGGACTTTGGAATGATTTCTATACCGATAACAGTGTTACTTACCAGACAAGCTTGATCTCACTGTTAACTAGAATTCGATTTGCTAGAATTCTTCATTAACCAGCACTTCTGCTTATCTAAATCTGTGAGATCTTTGACATTTATGAGGGGGTCCGTCACCAGACCTTTGTGAATGTGTCTCCGAATTTGTCACCACCACTACAACATAGTATGTTCCACCACCAATAAACATTTTATTTGGCTCAGAAACATAGCTTTCTTAAGACTTTTCCATTTCTCTTAATTTCCATCACCAGTACTAGTTTGCAGATAGTTTGCATTTCAATGCCATTATTCCCAAAGAGGCACATTTTCCCTCCACTGTGGTTATTTCACATGTATATACCTTGACAACAAATAGAGACTCGTCAAACCACATTGAGGTGGAAGTGCCAAGAGGTCGACTACCCGCCCCCGCTTTGCTGGGTGACTTGCCCTACAAACCTGTAATGTGATTCCTTGCAAATAAAATCCATATCCTTTACATAATAAGCATTTACTACATTTCATCAAACTTTAGGGTTACTCTCAAAGGGTTAAAAACCTCAAATGTTCAGTATATGCATGTCAAAGAACTACTCTATACTAATAATTGTCATTCATAATTAAACACCCACAATGCCTTTAAAACCTTCTGAGATAGAATCATATTCTTTATAACTTTGGTATTGAATCTATTTCATTGTATTCTGGGTTTTTGAAATTCAGTACACTAATGTCTGGTACACATGAGGATTCAAATAGATAAAATTTGCTCTCTTCCTCAGGCCTGTCCATTGTTTAACTATGGTGAGACACCAAATTTTCTTAAATAGTATCAAGATTCCCAAAGCTTTTTAGAACTCCAGTATGTCTATTGTTTTATTTTGTAAATCTTTATCCCACTTGTCACATAGGTGGTATATATATAGTTAATTAAAATGCATTTTGTTTTGAGAAGTTTTTTAATGGCTTTATACCACTTAAGACACCCTAGTAAGTTGGGAACCCGGTAAAGAATGACTGATTAGAGCAGTGGCTCTCAAAGTATGATCCCAGACCTGCAGTACTATCATTATCTGGGAAAATATTACCAGTAAAAATTCTTCTACACTGTGTCAGACCTACTAAATCAGGAATTCTGGGGGTAGGACCCACAACCTATGCTTTATTTACTTATTTGTTTGTTTAATTTATTATGGTGACATTGATTAACAAAATCCAATAAGTTTCAACTGTACAATTCAACAGTAAGTCATATATATGTTGCATTTGTATTCACCACCCATAGTTAGATTTCTTTCTATTACCACATATTTGAGCCCTTTTACTCCCATCTACTTCCCCCCTCCTCTCCTACCCTCTGGTAACCACTAGTCTATTGTCCATGTCCATGAGTCTCTGTTTCTTTTAGATTTCTATTCCACATGTAAGTGTAATAATGTGGTTTTCAATATTTCTGTCTGACTTATTTTGCTTAGCATGATTATCTCAAGGTCCATCTATGTTGTCACAAATGTGAGTATTTCATCTCTTCTTAGGCTGAGTAATATGCCATTGTATATATGTACCACATCTTCTTTATCCAATCATCTATCATAGAATGCTTAGGTCGCTTCCATGTCCTGGCCACCATGAATAATGCTGCGTTGAACATCGGTGTGCATATATATTTTTGGATAAATTTTTTCAAGTCTTTGGGTAAATACCTAGTAGAAGGATTGCTGGATCATATGGTAGATCAATTCTTAGTTTTTGAGAAACCTCCATACTATTTTCCATAGTTGCAACCTATGTTTTAGTAAGTCCTCCAAGTGATTCTAATGCATGCTAAAGTTTCAAAACACTGGATATTAGAAAATAAGGCCTTAATAATCTTGGCCAGCCTGATCTTTAGCTAAATTGTTCTTGAGGGTATCAAATCTTCCTGGCCCCTTGGTAGTGTGTTATGTACTCCTAAAATGTCTTTTATTAAAATTCTTTAGAAGGTTATGAGACCACGGGAGAGCCAGCATATTGTGCTGGCAAAAGCATGGGCATTGGAGTACGATGGATCTTAGTTGTAACTTCTCCTGGCTACTTACTCTCTTTGTATTCCCTCAGTTATTTAACCTTTCTGAGCCTCATTTCTATATTGAAGAAGAGAATACTCATATCAGAAGATTGCCTCAAGGGTTAAATGAGATCAAGTCTGTTAAGTGTGCCGCCCTGTGCCTGACACATGATGGAATCTCAGTAAACAAGAGTGATCATTACCATCCCTTATCACCATGAGTATGACACTATGTAGGGTCCAGAAGCCTAATGGGAAGACCTTTTTGGAAGTTCCAAGTTGGGGTCATTGTAAAGACAGAGCTAAGCTTCACCAAGGACACCCCCAATAAAGCAGGGACTTGTCTGATTTCTTCAAAGAACATTTTGCACCAGCCTCCTAGGGGCTGTAAAAGCCTCTGGGTAAGTCCTGCTGTTTGCATTTGTTTTTGCCAGACTAATTATTCCTTGCTTCAAGTTCTGTGGATTAGAGGCAAAGAAGGGTGGTGATAGCAAGCTCTCTGAGCCCTTTTCCCCTCCCTGCATAGCCTCCTTGTGTTTCACGTCCTGGATCTTGCAAATATTTCCTTTAGCAATAACCTGGGAGTGGCTGTTTCTCTTGGAGTAGTCTTATCTTTTGGCTGTTGAGGAAAGGGAAAGGGGAGAGGAGCTGGACCTGTGTACTCTTGCTGCTGAGATCCTGGAATGCCAAGCTATTGTGGGGAGTTTAAAAATAAAATATCCAAACAAGAAAACTTCAAAAGGGCTGAGGAGGCAGGAGGAGAGTTTTTAGTCTCTGCAAATATTAGGCAGAGAGAGAGAGAGAGAGAGAGAGAGAGAGAGAGAGAGAGAGAGATTTTAACAAAAGGGGAAAAACTATTTATTAGAAGATAAGGCAAGCTGTGCCAAGAGGAAAAGACAAGAACAGCCCAGGACTTGGCAGACAATTTACTTTTGTTTTTGAGACGTAGTCTCCTTGCTGGTGTAACAAAGCCCTTTCTCATACTTAGCCTTCATGCCCCCTCCCCTTTCTTCAGGAAGGAGTTAAAGTCTTCATGGATACCTGGGGGCAAATATAGTGCAATTACTTTTTGCCTCACCCCAGGAGTTCTTGCTTTAATGGGATTGTCCCATGGAGCCAAATAAAGTAAGTTTCAGTCTGGACACTACTGCTTCTTACTAGTTGGGAAAATGATTTATCCTTTCTAAACCTCAGGATCCTCATATTCAAACTGGCAATGATAGTGCCAGATTTAAAGGGGCTGGTGTGAAAATTAATGGAAATGAACACACAAAAGTGCCTAAAACAGAGTAAGAAGTAAGAGACTGTAGTTCTTTTCCCTTAATAAAGCTCCTTGCCCTCCACTCCAGGGAAGAATTCTTACTTGGTCTTAAAGTGGAATTGTAGATTTCTGTGCATGTAGAAGCCTTGAGCCCTTTGAAAATAGGACCTCTAGAAGCAAAAACTCTCAGCTTGAGCCTAATACACATCAACGAAAGCCTCCCATTCACCAGTTTGCTTCAGCTGTTAGTACCAGTAAGGCAGTTTTGCTTTCCAGTTCATCTGGGTACCTTGCACAATGTAATATTCAATGAGAGCTTGGAATGACTTGTATACACATTGGCCCAGCTGATCTTGAGGGCAGTCCTTCTCTTTTCTGGAGTAATGCCTACTTCTGCTCCCCTGATATAAGTTACTCTGCAAGGCTCAGGCTGGCCCCATGCAAGTTTTGTATTTGGGAGGACAGTGTTTTTAAAATCAGAATTGACATAGAGAACAGCAACTTCCAGGTTGCCTTGCTAGAGCCCAGTACCTCCAGATAGGGGTACAGTGCCATGAATTGGTACACCAAATGTCCTTAGAAGGGCATCCTCTTTTCTTCCAACTATTCTAGAGTTGGCTACCTAGTGGTAAATTCTGTAAGGCTGACATAAGTGATTAGTACCTAAATAAGACAACTTAGAATATCTAGTCCTTTTTATCTTCTCACTGCTCTTAAGCCTGAACTTGTCTTTTATTATCTCTCCCTTTTTAATAGATGAGAAGACTGAGTAAATGACCCCAGGATGGAAATCCTTGGTTAGCTATGGCTTCTTTACAGGGCAGCCATGGAGCTGAGCTGGGACCCAAGTTCTCCTGGTCTCTTGGCTATTGAGCAGAGGAAAGTTCAGTCCAACTCTCTTGATGGGAACAAGGAATAAGACCAAAGCATATAGCAGTTAATGTTCTACACTGCACGACTTGCACAACGATATGCAGTGGCCCTGAGTAAGGGACTCCACTCTAACAATAAACAGTCCTGTCATTTATTAATCATCTTCCATATACCCACATCATTGCTAGATCCTTTTTGTATAGTTAATCCTCACAGTAGCTGTATAAGACAGATATTTTACTGAAACGGGTAAATTAAATACTTTTGCTCAAGGTCATATGGCTTTTGGATGAAGGAGCCAGATTTTAAATTTTTATTGGAATTTATAGGTATTTCTGATACTGTGTTCTTTCTGCTGTGCTCTATTGATTTTCCTGTGCCCTGGCTAGAGAAAAGGAATAAATGGTAAATTTGATGACTGTCATGCAGCAGGGTTCTCCTCACCACAGCTGCAGGACATGGGCCCAACTGAGGCCTTTGGAGATGTTGCTGTCACTGCCTGCATTTCATATGATTAAGATTGGAGATGAAGAATGGGAAAGGGGGAAAGAGACAGAGATAGAAGGTAGGAATGTGTGTGGCGATGGGTGGAAGACAGGGTATATAGACTGAAAAGCAATCTTACTGGAACAAATAATTTTCCCCAAACCACAACACTCACATCCTTTTCAGCCTGGCCCTTTGTTTCTTTAGTGTATGGTTCCTGAACCACTTGTATTAGAATCCCTTGGGACAATTGCTAAAAATGCGGATTCCTGGACTCCACCACAGACAAACTAAATCCCAGTTTCTGGGGGTGAGGCCCATGAATTTGTATTTTAAACAACCTCTCCAGGTAATCGCAATTTGGAGCCACTTTGATTAAGAACAACTGTCTCAGACCAGTGGTTTCCAATTTTTTGGATCATGTACCCCTCTCAGAAAGAATTTTTTAAGTTTATATCTTCAATATATGCTGGTAGTTTATTAATAAACTCTTTATATGTACTAATGTCCTAATATTTATGTTTTTAAATGCAAAAGAAATGGATGTTTTTTGCACTACTATTCTTAGATGGGAATGGTCTCTAGTTTTCCTTTATATATCTTCTCATCGTTAAATTGTGGTTACTGATGTGCAGAATTCTTTTTTTCTCCCTCTATTCTCTAGATTTCAGAGTCTAGAAAGTGTAAATAGCATTTGGGCTGTTTGTTCCTTGAAGGTTAGAATTAACACAAGACCATGTGAGTGCGCTTTTTATTTTGGTCAAATTCATCAATATACTTTTCTGTGGTAACTAGTGGATTTAGATAACCTCTTCTAATTTTGTGCATTTAGAGTTTTTTTATTAGATTAGTAAGTGGTTTATCTGTCTTACTCCTTTATATTTTCTTTTGAAGAACCAGCTTTTAGCTTTAATTATTATTTCTATCATTCGTTTCTAGTGTATTTATTTGTACCATTAGTTTTCTTTCTGCTTTGCTTAGGTCTATTTTTGTGGCTCTTTTCTTTCTTTTCTTTTCTTTGAAGCTCAATTTTTTTGTTGAATACATAATTCAGTTGGTTCTTATATATTAATATATTTGAGGCTACAATTTTTCCTTCTACTACTGCTTTAATCAACCATATCCTCTAGCTTGTGATATTTTAATTGTTATTTTCTATGTATTCTACAATTTCAAATTAGACCTCCTCTTTAGAATGGAGGATATTTTTTTCTCTTTTATTTTCTATATGCTAGAAGTTTTTGTTTTTTGTTTTTGTTATTAATTTTGAGTGTTGTATTATTAGATACTGTACTTTATACTACTTCCACTTTTTGGCTTAATATATAGTCAATGTAAAAAACACTCAATGGGCCCTTAAAAAGAAAGTACAGTCTGTTTTCAGTGTATGAATAAATTTAGATTTTTCCATTATCTTAGTTTTTGACTGTCAAATCTGTCATAAGCTGAAATAGTCTCATATTTTGTTTCTGCTTTTTTCTACCTTTGCATTTCTTATATTTTGCTTTAGAAATTTTTTAATTAATTAATTTTTTTTTCAATTACAGTTGATATTCAACATTATTTTATATTAGTTTCAGGTGTACAGCATAGTGATTAGACATTTATGTAATTTATTAAGTAACACCCATGATTAGTCTAGTACCTACATGGTACTATACATGGTTATTACAAAATTTTGACTATATTCCCTATGCTGTACTTTACATCCCTCTGACTTTCTTTAGAAACTTGAATGCTGTTATTTGGTACACAAAGATTCAGAATAATTAGATATCATCATTAATATTATAGTGCCCTTCTTTGTCTTGCTTATTGCTTTTTGCCTTTAATTCAGCTTTTTATTTATATGAGTATCATGGCCCTTGTTTTTTTCTCCATTTGTTATTAATTCATTTATAAAAAAAATTTATTGAATGCCTACTGTGTGTCAGGCACTAGGTACCAGAAGAATGAGACATACAAGATCCCTGACATTGTGGAGCTTACATTTTAGTTAGAGAGTAGAAAACCAAATGAAGAAGTAAAAATAGGTATGTGATATAGTATCAGATGGTGACGTATCCTCTGAGAAAGAATAAAATAGAAAAAAAGATAAGTAAGGATAAGTCATTTCTATTTTAAATAAGATGGTCAGGAAAGGCCTCTGCTTGATAGCATTTATCATCTTTTTACTTTCCATTTACCACTTTATTTGTTTGTGTGTTTGTTTCCTTGAGGATGGAGGGGAAATGTCAGGTGGAACAGTTTGCACACAAGGGATTGTTACAATCTAAAGGAGCTCTAGGTGGGCTAAGCCCTAAATGAGAAGAGAGTAGGGATATATGTATATGAATTTTTGATACATGTCAGTGATGAACTAGCTAGGATAGGGACTTGAGATGAGTGGAATGATGGATATTTTGCTTTTTATTCTCTCTGAGCTTGGGTACCATATGTGTGTTATTATTTAAAGAAGTATTTTTGGTCTTCATCATAACTTTTGAATGAATATTTTGTCTGATGATTTAATTGAACTGCTAGAATTTCCTGTCACTAGGCAGTACTTAGAATGAGGCCAATTGCTCACAGGCTACAGCAGGAAACCAAATCCTTTGGCTTAGCAGGCTTAACCCTTTATACTATATAAGGCTAAAGAAATGTCCTCTGACTTTGATGGCTCTTTATTATACAGAAGTTTGACTTTTTATACATATTTTTATACATAGTTAAATAAACCTGGACTCTTTCCCTTGGATATGTGCATCTATTGCTTATAAGATGGGAATCTTATTTCTCCTCTCAAGTGACAGTCTTTTCAATTTTCTGATAGTTTTTCATATACGCACACACATATAAATACATATATAACATATATATTAAAATTTTATACACACACCATTTACTCTTAAATCTGGAATTTATTTTAATATGTAATACATGGTACAGCTCTAAATAACACTGTTCTGCAGTTATCTCAAAAATATTTTTTAAATTATATTTCTTTATCTCTTTGTTATGGATGGTCAGTTATATATAATGTTTTTATAGATAGTTTCATATGTTTTTGGACTTTTCATTCTGTTTCATTAATCAGTAACACACTGTTTTCATTATAATTGCTTTATAATAGGCTTACTCTCTTACTCAACCCCCATTCCTTCTGTAGAAAATACTCTTTAATATTATATCCTGCTTTATTTTGCAATCAAATAAAAAAAATTCTATAGTCAAAAAAATTCTATAGTCAAAAAAATTCTAACTGGACTTGTGTTAGAAGGAGATATTTTAAATCCAAAATAGTAGATATTAGTGAATGGCTTGCCAGATGTTTTATCTTACAAGTATAAGAACATGGACAGAAAGTATATATGTCAAATTTATGATACAGTTTGCATCTAAAGAAGCAATAGGGGATGAATGTGGGGAGTGAAACAAAGGTATTATTTCTTATTTCTTAAAAAAATCATGAAACATCAGTGGCAAAGTATTAAGATGTGCTTATTTTGAGCAGTCAGTAGAAACATGAATATTTATTATAGTAATCTCTGTGTTTGTAAATATTTGAATTAATATTTGAATTTTTCATAATTAAAAACAAAACAAAAACAGATGAAGCAAGATAACCAGACTTGTAAGCCAGAGGACATAACACATACAATCTGAGTCCTACAAAAAGACTGGGGTGGTGTGTGCATTCTGACTTTGGAGCTAGGCTGTCCAGTGTCAAACCGTATTTCTACCACTTACTAGCTTTATGACCATGAGCAAGTTATTTAACCTGCCCATGCCTCAATTTCCCCAGCTGTAAAATCAGGACATTAGTAATAGAACTTCTTCGGGTTATTATGAAGATTAATATGTTAAGACATGGAGAGCACTTAAAACAGTAGGCCTGGCATTTAGTACATACTCAGCTATCAATATTATTCATTATATATTACATGTTACTATTATTACATTTACTACATAGATTGCATTGTTTTGTGGCCATTTTAAATTTTATATAAATGATGTCATCCAAAATGTGGGATCATCTGCAACTTGCTTGTTCTGCACAATCCCCATCTGCTCTTTTGCAGGGAAATGTCTCATTCTAAGGCTGGCTTTTCATGGGCAACCCCCTTCCATCCTTGCCTTGAGAACCCAGCACTGGACTTGTCAAGCTATCGAGCAACCTCTTCTCTTGACCTCCTTGGAGACTTCAAGCACTCGTCAGAAAAAACAGAGGACACTTCAGTTTGTGAGGAAGGGAGCTCCATGGCTTCCATGCCCCACCCACTGCGCAGCCGTGCTTTCTCAGAGAGCCATATCTCCTTGGAGCCCCAGAGCTTCCGGGCATGGGGGCAGCCTAGAAGGGAGCTCTTTACCAAAGTTGATGAGACCCATCAAGATCCTCTTGGAGCCAGGAAGAAGGCCTTTCCTCCTCCTCGTCCTCCTCCCCCCAACTGGGAGAAGTACAAGCTCTTTCGTGCAGCCCAGCAGCAACAACAGCAGTGGAAGCAACAACAACAACAGCAAGAGGAAGAGGAGAAGGAAGAAGAGGAAGAGGAAGAGGAGGAAGGAGGGGAAGAGGAGGAATTGCCACCCCAGTATTTCAGTTCAGAAGCCACTGGTCCCTGTGCTCTCAATCCTGAGGGGGTCCTGGAGCAGCCACAACCCCTAGGCTTTGGTCACCTGGAGGTCTCAAGGCAGGGTGCACAAAGCCTCCCAGCAGAGCAAAAGTCCTTTTCTCACCATTCCAGCGATTTCCTGCCTCCAATAAGGGACCACTTGGGATCTAAAGCTGAGAAGGCTCAGCCCTCTTGCTATTATGGCATCAGTGGGCTTTGGAGGACATCAGAACAGGAGACCACTGATCCCTCCAAGTAAGTGTTTATGAAAGACATTAGGTCTCTGAAGAGGCAGGCGGCACAATTTTGAATTCTACCTCCATTATTTACCAGCTGCAAGACCTTGGACTGGTCAATTAAACTCTTCCTGGCCTTAGTTTTCTCACTTGAAAAATTATAATGATACCTATCCCATGTGGTTATTGTGAATGTGAAGATAATCTTGTAAAGGACATAACCCCATGTGTAGCACATAGTAAGTGCTCAGTAAATTGTACGTATTAATGTACTTATCCCTAAAAAGCACTATCAATATATTATATTTATTATTTCCCAGTTTCTTTTGAAGATATACATCAGTTTCTGGCCCCTGAGCCAGAAGCATTAAACCCTTGTTGCCTATATTAGGCCTTTCCTAGAAACCTGGCTCAGGCCCTTTTCTGCTTTTTCTTCTGCTTATTCTCCAGAACAAGAGGTCAGCTCAAAATCTGACCTGCCTCTTCTCTAGGTCCTACCTGGGCTTCTAAACTCTTCTTACCACCCCAGCATCAAAGGTGTTCCTAGGGTTGGGTGCTTTATGCCCTCATCACTCCTTATAACACCGAAGAACATTCTTTTACTCTTCCACTTTCTCCATCCCCAACCCTGTATATAAAGAACATGCCTGAGACTTGTTGCCATTAGAAGTAGTACCTTGTTATCGTGTCTTTTACTGACAGGCAAATCCTTTACTTGGCTATCTGGAGCTAGTCAAGGTTTTTTAGCCCGAAGTGCCACAAGCACAGCATTTATAGGGCCTTTACCCCAGAAATCATGAGAATCTCTTATCAGATCACAAGCGGCTACTTCTCAAGCTGTCCGTCTAGCTGGGGAGCATTCTTATTGTAATTAGAAAATATCTTATGGAAAGTATCTGTGATTATTACCTTTCACAACAGGGAAGGTGACTTAGCACATAACTGACACTTAATATTTAAAAGAAACAATAAATAAATGAATAAACGTTTATTAAGCATTTGCTACATGTCAGACACTGCTAGTCATTTTATATCCATTATTTCATTTAATCCTCCCAATAGCCCTATGTGCCATTATTATCCCCATTTGACAGATGAGGAAACTAAAGCTGAGCAAAGTAAGGGACTAACCAACTTAGAATTGCACAGCAAAGATTCAAAGCCAGATCTGTCTGACTACCAAACCCACGCTTATTTTACTATCCTAAGCAGCCTCTCTCTGAAAGATGTTGTCCTTATAGTAGGCCAGGACTTCATAAGACCCTCCTGTAGGGCAATGTGTACCAGTGGTAGTAGTTGCATGCCCCTGTCAGCCTCCTAATTCTTCTTCTTTTATGTGCCTCTATTCACCTTGGCATAGAGAAGGAAATTGCTATTACTACAGATCTTGTAACTTGTTCCAGAGATTTTTTTTAATGACTATGGGATGTGAGGAAAAACATTTGTTTGCCCTGGCTTGTGGCTGCAAAAAATCAATGATAGATGCTTCTTTGAGTGATAGAGATTTAAGGAATAACATCGTTCCCAACATAGCTAATATTTTTTTCCTGCTTATCATGTGCCAAACATTGTTTATAAGCACTTTTGAATATTGAGTGGTTCAATCTTCACAACAAACCTATGGAATAGATACCATTAGTCTTTTGTTTTGTTTTGTTTTGTTGATGAAAAAAGTGAGGAACAGGGAGATAAAATAACTTGCAGAAGATCACAAGTAGCCAAAACCCAGGTAGTCTGGCTCACTGTGCCCATTACATCATCCTAGGATCTTTCGGCTCCTCAAGAAGATCCTATTGAAGATCCTAGGAGAGCACAGGGTTCTAACCAGAATGAAGTGACTGTTGTAAGGAAGAATAGTGTTAGGGGCAAGTAGATGTGTAATATTTTTAATCTAAAATGCAAAAAAAAAGATGTGCTAACATCAGCCAAGTTAACCCATATTATCTCTGTAACCCACATATTATTCAGTTACAAAATGAAGTGACACATTTAGAAGCAGGTTATTGGAATTGTTGAGTGTTGGTTAAGTTCAGGTATACCTTGCTTTATGGATTCTTTACATTTCAGTGCTCTGTAGAAGAAATCTGATGTTTGCTTTAATGTTCATTATCAAATTCAGATTATGTTCTCAGATCTGTAGCCCCTCCCCTATTAATGGAGATTATGAGAAAAGGAGCCCTAGAACATAGTGTCTAACATTATACACTATAATCTGATACAGGGCTGTGTCTGCTGGGGAACTGAGTCTCTAATTAGCACACCATTTTAAAAATCTATTTTTATTTTTTCCAGTTTTATTGAGATATAATTGACATACAGCCACATCCTTTTTTTTCAATTCCATACTTTCTTTTGGCACTTTGTGACTCTGAATTCTCATATATGCCCTAATATTTTTCTTATGGATAACAATTCTCTATTCTACATGTTCATATTCCCTCCAGAGTGTTCTCTTCTCTGCTAACATATAGATATAGTCTAATCAGAAAATTCCTTACATGCAGGGTTTTATATGATATCGGATTGTCATTTTGGGAGTATACCATAGTGGCTGAAAGCGCAGATTCTGGAGTTAGGTTACCTACGTCTAAATGATGGGTCTGCCATTTACTGTCTGGTGACCTTGGGAAAGTCATTTTACCTCTCAATGCTTCGTGTTTCTTAACTGTAAAATGGTTGTCATGAGCATTAAATTTTATATTTGTATCTATACGCACACTCCCATCTTAGCAAAATTTTGGGACATAAGTAAGTACTATATGATGTTAGCTAGTAGTGTTCTTTTATCAGTGTTATTAGCTTATAAAACCTACATGTAAAATGAATACTTAGGATGATGAATATTGGCATGCTTAAGTTTCTATTGTGTGATGAATAGGAGACAGCACACTATGAATCAGTAAATAGCTGTGGAGCATTTTAACCATTATTTTTGACCTTTATCTAAGAGCTGCAAATAGCTGCATAAATGACTAATGAGTATCTCCTATTTTTCCTTTCAAACAGCTAGAGGTTAGCAAAGGGGCAGTGACATAGACAGGTAGAAAATGGGGGTGGCTGGTAAGCAACAAGAATATAGTGGGGGTGGGCCTCCTCTTTGCATAAATAATGGGGGGAATTATTTGCCCCTGTGTCCCTGAAACCTGACATAAAGCATTCCTCTTTATTTCCTTCCTCATGCCAGCCCAGAAGTCTTGATGGCAGAAGAATCCAAACCCAAGCCAGCATGGAGCCAAAGCTACTTCTTTCCTGAGGAGCAGTTCTCTTTAATGGGCTGGGGCTCTGAGAAGCAGCACCTCAGCCCCACGGGCTTCAGTGAAACCAAGACAATAGGGTCTGCTGATACACTTGCCAAGCCTCTGGGTGCCACTGGTTTCATTTCCCCCCATTTCATTCTGCAACTATGAAAGAGGCTGGGGCCACTGGGGATATGACAGAAGTGGAGAGATGCTATCCCTTCTCAGGCTAAGAGCTTGCCCCATAGCAGGCAGTCTCAGAAGAACTCATGAGAGATGTGGAGGGTCATGACAAGTCCCCCGGCAGGGGTGCTAACCTCAGCCTCCAACATGGTGACCACTGCTGAGGTCATGGGTGACCTCTTTACTGTGGGACATCCGCAGTGGATGGGGCTGTTTCAAGCAGGAGTGGTACTACCTGGAAAGAAGAAATTATCAGAGTGTACAGGAAAGCCATAGGGTGCCTTCATAAGCAGGCAGACTTGATAGAGCTGGGGTGGGGTAGGGGTACAGGATGGATAGGAGGGAACCAACAAGTTTGGAGGGCAGGTAGCTAAAGTCTCAGATCCATTCCTACCACCTAGCTCCTCCCTATACTAGCCCCTTCATATACTGGGACCATGAACCGAGGGGAATCATTGATGATAAGAAGCCCAGAACTTTAGGGGCCTGTCAGTTTTTTTCCGGGTTTTAGTGGTGTGTCCATGACCAAACTAAATTATCTCTAAAGAAGTCCTCGTAGCTGCAGAAGTCAGGGACAAAGAAATAGCCTTCTAAGTACTTATAATTGGCCTTGGTTTGGCTTCTAGATAGCCTTCATGTGGTCTGTTTACATTTGAACAAGTATTTCCTGGTCCATTATTTCCTTATTTTACAGCTCTTTGGTGATGCAGGGTCCCATTTTACAAACGGAGAGACTAAGGAGCAGAAAGATCAGCAGCCTCTCAGCAGAGGAGCTCAAATGGTCATTCTTTGTTCCCACAGACAAGAATTTCAGCACTTCTCACCTCCTCCAGGGGGCCCAGTGATCCCTACCTCTTACTCAGCTTATTACAATATTTCTGTGGCCAAGGCAGAGCTGTTGAACAAGTTGAAAGACCAACCAGAGATGGCAGAAATTGGCCCAGAAGAAGAGGAAGTTGACCATGAACTGGCTCAAAAAAAGGTGAAATTTTTTTATATACCTTAGAAATTTTCAGCATTTAATTCAAGTGTTTCTGGAGGTCAATCTGCATATATGCTCTCCAGAACATCTTGGTACATTCTTACATTTTCAATATGGAAATAAAATCATCTCTCTGGGTTTCTCACAAATGCAACTCCAGTCTCTTTTTGATCAATAATAGTAATAACAGTAGTAGTAATCATAATCATAAGTGCAATGTCTGTCTAAACCTTAAAACTTCACAAGGTAGACATTACCGTCCCCTTTTTACCAGTTGATAGCACTAAGTTGCCCAGGGTTACAGACTAAGTGGTAGATCTCAAGACTTTAAGTCAAGACTATCTGACTTTCTATTGGGCTATCTTTCTGAAATAAGCCAGCCTTGTTATCTAACTCACTCCCAGGACACATCAGAGATTTTGCCAGTGAGCTCTAACCAATGGCAATCATTGATTGTATTTTCCATGTAACTTTCTGGGAGACAGAACAGACTAAGAAAGAAAAGGAGAACTTACAGACTGGTAAACTTTAGTATTTGTTTGCAAAGATAGTCAATAATCTCTTTAAAACACCAAATAGATAAATGGAGATGTTGTTATTCCAAATCCTCCCCTTTCTTCCTCTAAGTACCACTAGCCTGGTTTTCTAATCAAATTCCTGCACTACACATTTTATTTCATAAACAACTGGGTTTTCACGGCAACCTCGAAGGCCCAATTTACCACTTCATAGACATCTAAGCTCAATGTAAATTGCTCATCTGCCCATATTTATCATTCAGGACATGACCTGTAGGGAAGCTCAAGGCCATTTACAAGAGACTTCCCACCGCTTTCCATTCTGAAACAAAATGTCAGGGAAATAATTGGAAGCATGGTGGTATCAAAGTTTTATTGATTGAGATATCTGCTTCCTTGGATTCTATGTTCTCTGAGCATGACAGAGCTGCTCCTGCCTTACTCAGAACCTTTTTATTAGGAGAAAACCTAATAAAATCTGACCAGAAAAAGAGAGAAATGATCAGAAATGGCAAAGCACAGAACAGCAGATAGTGATTTGAAGTGATTGTAAGGGGGCTGGGACGTTCTTTCTCTCTGAGGAAGATAGGTAAGGAATATCACCAATTTATAATCCCTTAGAAAAGTATCTCTGCTCTACTCAAGTTTTCAATGACTCCATAGCTCTATCCACTACCCTTTCCCCGGGCCTGAAGTTCAGGTTACAAAGCCCAAGTGCCAAGAAACAAAGGGCTCTCTCCACATTTATCCACTTTAGATCTGTGGAACCTTACAGCTGGGGTGGGCAGGTGTTTTTCCAAGTTGATCATTTGGCCCCCAGCCTCCCTTGTTCCTGGCATAGATTTTTGTTTGAAGAGCAAGGATAGAGATATAACTGGGAGCCTCTTCACATCTAATTTTGTTGCCTCATTCATATCATTGATCTTTCATTTCCAATGGGTTTTGTAATTTTCCTTAAATGTAAACCTATTACACTTCAGACTAAGATCATGGTGATCTGAATTTTAACCATTTCTGAAATATGACAACAAAGCCTGGACCGAAAGCAGGCTTTCTTGGTCTTGGATGCCTTGGACATCTCTAAATAAAGTAGTAGAAAGGAACACACTCTAGAAAACTACAAGACTATGGCCCTAGATTGCCTGGACTAGAATTATAATAAAACAAATACCAAAGCATACTTCCTATATGCAAGATGTTATTCTAAGCATGTAATATGTATTAACAAATTTAATTCTCATAACAACACTATGAGATAGGTACTGTTGTTATCCTGTTTTTTAGGTGGAGAAATTGAGGCACAGAAAGGTTGAATTACTTGCTCAAGGTTACTCCACTACTCTGTGGCAGAGCTGGGGTTCAAACCTAGTTAGTAGTGGTAGTAATTAATAATAATATCTAGGTAATAATAATACCAACAATACTAATTATAATAACAGCAGCAGTAAACATGTACTGAGTGTTTAATATGCCAGGCACAATACTAAATATCTTATTCTTGATTTAATTTAACACTACAAGAATGGGGGGTGAAAAGAGAGGAGGCATTTCTCTAATTTACAGATGGGGACACAGAAGTTTCAGTGGGACTGGGTATCTCACCCAAAGTCACATAGTTTCAAGGAGGTAGAATTGGAATCCAGGCATCTCCAACTCCAAAACTTCATTCCTACCACACCACCTAGCTATGAGTACAATCCCAGAACTGGTTACACCTATAGGGGGCACAAATCAGAAGATACAGGCAGTGCTTCCCTTGAGGAGCTTAAAATCAATAGTAGGAGAGGGAATAGGAGAACACACATGAAAGTGAACAACTTCAAATTGTACTATGTGCTTCTAATTCTAAAAGACTAGAGAGTTCAGAAAAGAAAAGAGATCATGAAGAGGAAGACTTATGGTGGCAGGATCTTTCCACAGAGAGGGTAGGGGGCAAAGCTAGGCTCTGAAGAAAGGATGAGAATAGCCAAAATGAAAGAAGAGATAAAGAGCAGATAGAACTGCATATGCAAATCAGGGACACAAGAATGAGTGCTGTGAACTCAGAAGAGAGTGAAGAGCTAATCCTGACATGTTCCCAGTGAGATTAGAATGGTAGAATGGGGCCAGACTGAATAAAAATAGCAGCCAGTTTTTACTGAGCAATTAGTCTGTGCTAAAACCTTTGCACTCATTATCTCATTGAAGCCTTATTACTATTCAGGGAAGGAGATACTGTAATCACCCCAATTCTGCAGATAAAGAAAGCAAAACTCACCTAAGGTCATACAGCTAGTAAGTGGCAGAACTAGAAGTCAAACCTAGTCGTTGCAACTCCAGAACTCATACTAGTATCTAAAAGGCCTCAAAAACAAAACTGAGGGGGTGAAGATCTAACACAGTGCCAGGAACATCAAAAGTACTTAAATAGATACAAGGAGAATGAATGAAGCAATAAGCAAATACTTGGTGACAGTGCTTTTCCAACCTATGTTCTCACAAGCATTCCAGTTCCTGTTTATTAAATAGTCTCGGTGAGTATTTATTTATTAAGTTACATTTGGCATTAGCCCATGGGTACTACTTATCTAATGCTAAGAAGTTTAATGATGACAGAGATTCCTCCTAGATCCTAAGAGATGGAAGAGACGGTACCTGTCCAGGAAACTGGAATTGCTCAAGACTTGCTCAGGTTTCATCTGTTTCCAGTGACTAGGGTAGAACATACCATCTGTTACTTGGATTCCAAAACAGAGGTTACAAGCACAGATCAGTTTCTGTAGGTCTCCATCCTCATTCTTTGTCTTTTCCTGTTTGTTTCTCCTAGATACAGCTTATTGAAAGCATTGGCAGAAAACTTTCTGTCTTGCAAGAAGCCCGGCGAGGATTGCTGGAGGATATCAGTGCCAATTCTGCCCTTGGGGAAGAGGTGGAGGCCAACCTGAAAGCTGTCTGCAAATCCAATGAGTTTGAAAAATACCATTTGTTTATCGGGGACCTCGACAAAGTGGTCAACCTATTGTTGTCACTCTCTGGACGACTGGCCCGCGTAGAGAATGCTCTCAACAGCATGGATTCAGAGACCAACCAAGAGAAGGTAGAGTTGATGTCTCTAGGTGTGGAAGGAGGGGAATGCGATCTGTTTCTTCTCAGAACTCCCTCTTTCAAGTTTGACTAGTCTGGGAAGCAGTAGAACATAGTGTTAAGAGTGTAAGCACTGGTTTTTTAGTGCCTTGAAATTCTGGCTGTACTACTAATTAGCTGTGTGGCCTATGGGCAACTTGCTTAACCTCATTCTGTCTCAATCTCTTTAAAAATGGGGTGAACACACTGCCTACCTCATGAGATTTTTGAGAATTAAATTGGATAATCCATGTTAATGACTTAAAACAGAGCCTGTAACAGGGTAAACAGTGAAATCTGTGCTAGCTGCCAGTAGTAGTAGGAATAGTAGTAGTAGTAGCAGCAACGGTAATTTAGCTCCTCTTTCTCCCTCTCCTTCCTCTCCCTCTCCCTCTCCTTTTCTCATTCCCTCCCTCTCCCCTCCCCATCTCTTTCTCGGAGTTGAAGGGGAGGTCTCACCAAGGAATTGAGATTGGATTGCTGTCATTTCCACAGGTTGCATTACTCTGTGTAGATTCCTGAACCAAAACTGTGTTACCTTGCCCTATGCGAGTGGTTTTGGATACAAATCTGAATCTACAATAATAGTCACATATGCATGCACATACACATATAGCTACATATACACACATACGAACACCCTCACAGAGATATACACCATTTTGAAAGCACTGTCACTGTGATAGTTTGCCAGATGGAAGGGGCCAGAGCTGACTTTGTTAGATCATTTCCCTACCCCAACCCCAGTGATGGTCCATGGATTAAAGAAAACTTAGAGTTGGAAAGAGGTGATTGCATATCCCCCTTTTTAGAATCACTGTCATATAATCCTCTGCCTGCTACAGTAAAGAAAGGCTTTTGTATGAAGGTGGACTCCCTGCCAGGAAATATAGGATTGATTGGTTAGCAGAGTGGATAGTTGCTTTGTGGCAGCACCCTTGATGGAGTACTGGGTTAGGCGGATGACTGGTAATTGAAATGGCCCTTAATTGGTCTTCTGCCTCCCCAGCTGGTGCTGATAGAAAAGAAGCAGCAGCTGACAGGGCAGTTGGCAGATGCCAAGGAGCTGAAGGAGCACGTGGACCGGCGGGAGAAGTTGGTGTTTGGCATGATCTCCCGCTACCTGCCTCAGGACCAGCTCCAAGATTATCAACACTTTGTGAAGATGAAATCTGCTCTTATCATTGAACAGCGAGAGTTGGAAGAGAAGATCAAGCTCGGAGAAGAGCAGCTCAAATGTCTCAGGGAGAGCCTACTCCTGGGGCCCAGCAATTTCTAATTCTAGCAGCGGACTGCCCACACCATCCCGCCCAGCCACAATGGGAGGTGCTTTCAATCTTTGTCGGCAGTTTATTAGCAAGTAGATAGCAGTTAGTTAGAAGTTCGTTCCATATTCTCTACCCTGGATGTCTCTCACTGCCCCTTATACAGCACTGCTCCCAACCAACTAGGAGAATCCAGGGAGGCCCCAAGCTTCTACCCTAGGGAGTAGAAGCAAGAAGTAGAAGCTGTATCAGGGCATGATCATACAACCACACTCTCCACAGTTTGTACAGCAAGCACTCACCATACACAGAACCAACAGAGCAGTTCCTTTATTCTTCTTTGTACTAAAACACCAAAGACATCATGCACTCACCATCCACCCACACCATAATCAGCCTCTCAAGGCTCAGAGAGAAGCTGCCCATGAAGTTCCACTCTTCCCAGAGGCTTATTGCCTAGCCATTTCCCAAAGAGTTTTGATTGTCTTGAGGGCATTTGCCTATTGAATTTCAGAACCTCACTCAAGTTTTGCAGTGTGAAGCAGAGAAGGAGGAATTATACTTAACAGAATGCAAGCAAAGGTTGGGGATCCCCGGATGCCCCACTGGAAAGAGCTAGGTTTCAGCAAATTGGCTGCATCCTAATCTTCCCCAGCATCTACATGAGAGGGAAGAGTCCCACTCTCAGTTCTGGCTAGTATGGCCCTCCTCCTGTCCTAAGACTGTGGGCCTACCACTTCCTGTTTAATCTTGCCTTTTCATTGCCAAAGGTTACAGGTGCCTACTCTAAGGGCTTCACACTATGGGCCATGAATAGCTCTACTAAAGCTGATTTCCGCATACATGTTTTATTATTGGGGGGGAAGGGATTCTTATTGTTATATTTTAAATGGCTTTTGATTTTATTTATTTTCATGTTTTATTGTTTTTTTCTTCTTTTTTAACTAATAAGGCAAGAAGAGGGGAGCTGGAGAGGAACAATCCCAGAAGGAAAGCATTTTCTGCAGATTAGCTTGAATTCACCATGCTTAAGCAAGCAGGTTCCAAGGCCTTGAATTCTTCCCACCATAGCTAACAAGTGTCTTAGAAAGAATTTCTCACCTTGAATTGTGGCCTGGCTCTATATTTTTCTTAAAGTCTAGATGACCATGAGCTTAGCGTTCCCCAACAGGGTTCAATTTTTTCTTACTTATTTTTCTTGAAACCTAAGTAATCTGAAACCGACAAAGGTTCACCTATTTCTCTAGTCTCCAAGGTAAGGAAAGGGGAGAGGTGAGCTCAGGAGGATTTCATCTATCTGATTGCTTTCTCAGTCTGTAGCCTGGCTCAGGGAACCAGGTAGCTGCCAGGTCCAGCCCCCAGAGCAAATTATAATTCAGCCAGAATCTGAGGCACACAAACAACTAATGCTGCTGCTGTTGCCAAGGCCCTGACACTGGTAGCCAGCTTCTATCCTGGAAAAGCCCTCAGGTGGGCAAATGCTGGAAGGGAGTTGTGGCCTTGTTATCCACCTCAATTACCTATTCCTTGCTAACTGGGGTCCATGCTTGGTGTTGAACAGCCCCACTCAGCAAGCCCTGGTATCTGTTCTAGTTACAGCTGTATTCTTCATGGTTGTAGAGGTTAACTGTAGCAACAAGGGTGCCTCATTCAACCAAACAATTTGCCAAGGAACTTTGCTGCTGCTACAAATACTTGGTCCTAACTTCCATTTCCTCTTCATTGTATTTGGAAACAATGAAATAATCTTAGCCAGCAGGGTGTCCTGAGGGGGGCCCTTGCTAAGCTCTGTATACTGCTGCTGTCAGAACCACTGTAAAAATTTCAACCTGCCACTTCCCCTCAAGGAGAGAATTCTACTTTATTCATAAAGGCTGATGGCTTATAAAGGGCTAGGCTTATAGAAAACAAGATTGAGAAAGGTTAAGGAGTGCTTTGAATGTAAGCTGTGGTTGCCATCTTTTTTTAAAAAACAGGCTCTAGGACAAACAATAAGGAAGTTGAGATGTCCTGTATTGAGGGGATGAGGGCAATGTAGTCCAACATTCTAACATTCTTTTTTTGGCTAAAACAGCTTTTTGGAAAATAAATGCCCAGGAAAAAAGAGTGGTCCCTCACAGGCACCATGGTCATAGTCTGAGTTTTTCTAGTCAATGGTAGATTGCTTGTACCTTAAGTTTATCATACTAAAAGTACTATTGACTGTTATTTTTGTCCTTTGTCTCACCTCAAATTATTCTAGAGCCGAAATAAGAACACAGGATGCTCATTTTTATACAGAAGGACAGTTTTCAAAGAACTTAATAAAATAACCCCAAAATTATTTTGAGCAGTGAAGCTTGGCAGACAAAGGTGAACTACTAAACAGGCACTGATGCCCAGCACTGCTGACATGGCAATCCCATTGTGAGTGACAGTACAGTAAAGCTGTCAGTATTACTTGAGGTGTAGTGTCTCTCCCCTGTTCTCATTTCCTGGGCTCTGCCTGGGGGGTAGCAGTTTGGAAGGCAGGCAGGCCAAGGGATTTCTACAAAGACAATTATTGGTCTCAACTTCTGCCTTCTTCCTTCAAATACTTATACAGGCCCCAGTGGGTAATAGGTAAGCCCAGAGGCTGATATATAGAGAGGAATCTGTGCAAGAATTACTATCACATATCCCTCCTAACTCCCTGCTCCAAGTACCCTGTGTAATTGAGTCTCCTTGAGTTCTTCCACCTTCAGACTTAGCCAGGGTATAGCAGTAAATGCACAAGGGGAATTCTAGAGAAAGAGACAGAGACACTGAAAATAAAATCCTAGCATGGGAGAGACCGGAAGTAGAAAAGTAGAGAGGGTGAAAGATAAAAAGTCTCTTTCAAGGCCAGGTTGAGTTTCTGTTTTCCATTCAACCTCATGTACTAAAAAGCTGTCCAGAGGCACTAGATCTGCAACCATAACCCCAGGCTCCCGGAAGTTGCTGCTCTGCTAGTAGCAGGTTTCAGATGAAGGAAACTGCATACATTTTGGCCACTTCTTCCTATCTGTAGCTTGGTGATTCCCTCTGTCTTTGCCAAAGGAGTTATCTATGCCAATAATATTTCCGTAACAGCATATTATAGTCTTTGAAAATTAGTAGGTCTTTAGAGGGGGATGGGGCAGGGGGCAATTTCTATAGATAAAGAACCAGTGTTGTACAACTGTTGGGGATCATCTATCCCATGTGAAGCTATTATTTTTCTGAATATTATTGTTTTTTCACTTGTGTCCTCCACCACTCCCTTCTTGGCTGACATTTGATATGCCTGCCTGATTGCCATCAAGGGTCATATTTCAATAAAAGGTGCTAAGGACAAAAAAACTATATTATTTCATGTGTTTTGACTGAGGTGATGGATATCCCCTAATATTCTGATGAAAATTATTGGAAGGTAATTTGCTCACCTAGCCATAGTTCTTCATAGGTAACCACATGGCTAGAACCTTACCCATATCCTTAAACCCTTAACCTGGCCCCTAAGGGATAGCATGGATACTATACCATTCATTATCCCCAGTAAATAACTTAGAATTCAGGAATAGTCAACACTAGTTGTAATCCCAAATGTAAACCTCAGCAGTATACAATAATCCAGCTCTGGATTCTATCCTGATCAGAGGTGAGCCACTTTCTACACTTCCTCCAATCATGAGTTTTATCTACTATTATCTTCTACTTGACATTCCAGTCTCACACCTTCACTCTTAGCAATCTAGAAAGCAAGGTCCTCGCTGATCAGCTCTCCAAAATAACCTCAAGGTATAGACCCAAATGCAATCCTGGCAGCATCTCTGACCCCGAAAAGCTTACTTTTTTTCTGATTCACACATTGTTCATGTCCCATCTGATCTGCTCCTATTCCAGATATCCAGTGGTAGAGTAGAAAGAGCCCACCTTGGTACTAGAATGAACTGTGTTAAAATTCTGGTTCTGCCAGTTAATTTATGAACTTGGTTATTTGCTCAACTTCTGAGTTCATTTTCTTATCTGTGGAAGGAAAACAATAACATATATCTTGCAGGGTCATTGCGGCTTAAAAATAATGTATGAAAGCCACCAGCTATCTACTGAAAAGTTGTTATAAAGACAGAATCCCAGGCTCCATCCAGCCCAAACCCACTAAAAAAAAGTCTGCATTTTCCTTAGATTCCCAGGAAATTCATATGCATATTAAATGTTGAGAAGCACTAATCTATTTCAAATATGCTCAGTACATGGTAACTAAGTATTGTCCTGATTTACTTCATTCTTTCCATATCCCAAATATAGCCTTACTAACACCTAGATGAATTCAGCAAGGTTGCAGGATACAAGGTTGATATATCACTTGTATTTCTATATACTAGCAATGAACAATCTAAAAACAAAATTGAGAAAATAATTCCATTTATAATAGCATCAAAATAATGAAATACTTAAGAATATATTGAACAAATGAAGTGCAAGTACACTGAAAACCTCAAAACATTATTGAAAGAAATTTTTTTAAATCTAAATAAATGTAAAGACACCCTATGTTTATGGATTGGAAGACTTAATACTGTTTAGATGACAATACTCCCCTAATTGATCTACAGATTTAATGCAATCCTTATGAGAATCCTAGCTGGCTTCTTTGCATAAATTGGAAAGTTAAACCTAAAATTTATATGAAATTGCAAGGGACCCAGAAGAGTTAAAACAATCTTTAAAAGCAACAAACTTGGAAGACTCACACTTCCTGAGTTCAAAACTTATTACAAAACTATAGTAATCAAGACAGCGTGATGCATGCACAAGAATAGATGTATTAATAAATGGAATGGAATTGAGAGTACGAAAATAAACCTTCACATTTATGGTCAATTTTAAATAAGGGTGACAAGACAAAATAGAGAAAGAATAGGTTTTCAGCAAATTATGTGGGGACAACTGAGTGTCTACATGGAAAAGAACAAAGTTGGACTAATTCCTTACACCACACACAAAAATTAACTTTAAATGGAGTACGAACTGAAATGTAAAAGTTAAAATCACAAAACTCTTAGAAGAAAACATAGTAGTAAATATTCCTAACAATGGGGTAGTCGGTGATTACTTAGAACTCCCAAAACACAAATGACAAAAGAAAATATAAACAAGTTGGTGTATATCAAAATTAAAAACTTTTCTGCTGCAAACAATACCATTGAGAAAGTGAAACAACAATCCAGATACTTGGAAAAATATTTACATATCATATATCTAATATTAGACTTTTATTCAAAACATATAAAGAACTATTAGTGCAATAATAAAAATAGCTAATGACAAATGAGCAAAGGGTTGGAATAGATATTTCTCCAAAGAATGTATGCAAGTGGCCAATAAGCATTGGGAAAGATGCTCAACATTAAGGAAATACAAATTGAAACCACAATGAATACCATTTCATACCAACTAAGATGGCTACAATAAAAAAAGACAGACAATAACAAGTGTTGGTGAGGATAGGGAGAAATTGAAACACTCATATGTTGCTGGTTGGAATGTCAAATGATGTGGCCACACTGGAAAACCATTGGGCATTTCCTTAAAATGTTTAACATAGAGTTTCCACATGACTCAGCAATCCCACTCCAAGGCCTATACCCAATAGAAATGAAAACAGATATTCAAACAAACAACAACAACAACAACGAACATGTACAGGAATGTTCACAGTAACATTATTCATAATAGCCAAAAAGTGGGAACAAATGTCCATCAACTGATGAATGTATAAACAAACTTTGGTATATCCATACAGTGGAATATTATCCAGCCATAAAAAGGAATAAAATACTGATACATGCTAAAACATAGATAAACCTTGAAAATATTATAGTAAATAAAAAAAAACAGTCACACAAAAGAAATCATATATTGTATGATTCCATTTATATGAAATGTGTAGAATAGGCAAATCTATAGAGGCAGAAAGATTAGTGATTTCCAAGGGCTGGAGGGCTGGGGGGAATGAGAAGGGACTGCTAATGGGCATGGAGGTTTTTGGAGGGTGATGAAATATTTAAATTAGATTATCGTCATGGTTGCCCAGCTCTGTGAATATATCATAAACCATTGATTTTACACTATAAATAGGTGAGCTGTGTGGTATATATGAACTATGTTTCAATCAAAGTGTTTTAAAAAATACTTTATTTTTATCCATCTTATTCCTATTGACAAAAAAAAATTGAATTGATGGTAAGCACATAATTCAAGACTGAGCTGGAAGGGTACAATTTGGGGAGGGAGCTTGTCATTACATTATTTCCCTTGCAGACTTAGCAGACCTAGAAACACAGGAGTAAGGGTAATCTCAGCTCTGTTTCATGACATCAGCAGGAATACTAGGGATGGGACCTATTGCAGAGGACAGACAATCTTTCTGGGAAGGTAGTATTGTAGAGTGGCTAAGAACTTCAGCTCTTTAGACACATAAACTAGGTTGCAGATCCCGACTCCACCAACTGTTACCTTTGTAAGTTACTCAAACTTCATCCCTAGAAGGGGGCTGATAAAAGCACTACTTTGAAGTATTATGGAAATTAAATGAGATAATCCATATGAAGCACTTAAAATGCCTGCCACACAGTAGGCATTCAATAAATGTTAGCTGCTAGATTTATTATTTTTTATTGTGGTGAAACTGAAGCAAATATATATATATATATATATATATATATATATATATATATATATATATATAAAAGTAAATATATAAATATATAGAAAAGTAAATATATAAATATAAAGTAATATTTATATAAATATAAAAGTAAAGTGTTTTACTTTTCCATATATATATATATGGAAAAGTAAAACACTTTCATCTTTGGAACCAGAGAACTCTGTTAATGTAACCTTGGAAAGTCACTTTATTCATGGAGCCTTAGCACCTACTCTGTAACAATGAATATAATAATTCTTCTCTAGGGAGACAGTTTAAAACCTGGACACTGGAACTCACATGACAGGTTTGAATTCTGGCTCTAACATTTATAAGTTGTGTGACCTTGAGCATCTTTAACTTCTCTGTGCCTGTGTGTCCTCTTCTGTGGATTAGAGGTAACAAAAAAACACCTCTTAGTGTGAGGAATTATGGAGTTAGTCCATGAAAAGTGCTTAAAGTGGTGCATGGAATAAAGTAAGCACTCAATGAATGTTAACTATTATTATAGAGATAAGTTAGGAAACAAATGAGATCCTTGGTAGAGCTGGACATTGGTAGGTTCTCAGTCGAAGGTGGTTTTCTTCCTCACCCACTCTGATCTGTGCACCAAATCAAGATTCTCTTGGACTTGCAGAGAAAATGTTTCATAATAAAGAGATTCCTATAGTAAGAAGAACTTTCTAGCAGGCTCAATATCACCATCTTATAGGAACAATGCCATCTATTAGCCGCCTACAACTTTATTTCTAAGAAAACGTTCCATTCAGCAATAAGGAAATGTCTATTTTGCACGTGAACTACTTGGGCCTCAATTTGAGAATGGCTTAGGGAAATCTTCTACTCTCAAACCCCTCCTTAGATTTGGAGTCAACTTAAATGTTATTGAGTTCTCTACCCTAGGTTAGGCATGTTCACATATTTTTACTTCCACTATTTTTTCTATTTTTTAAAACAAAACTCCTCATTTAATCTTTACCACAATGCTGTGACTTATAAGAACTTTATTAAGCAGAAATTTAGAATTTTGGCAGCATTTTTGCTGTTTGTAAATTAAACAAAAGGGATGTGTGTAATGTCATTCATTCATTCATCTAATATGTCAGGTATTGGTTTCTGCTCAGAGGATTCAAAAGTGAACAAAATAGGCAAAGTGCCCACTTTCATGGAGCTTCTATCCCAATGAAGGAAACATGCACAATTACATAATATTTTATATATATAAATACGCACACATACATAAACATTTTTTCCTCTAGTACAGAAGGTAAAACAGAGTTTTCCTTGATTCCACAGCTATTACTACTAAGCTAAATTCATTAGTTGCTTTGCTAATACAATAATTAAAACATTTTATATTCATTTTCAGCAGAAATGGTCTTTTTTCACATTATGTAAAATTTGTAATGGGATTTTTTAATGTGTAGCAAAAGGATGGCAAACCTCTGTCACTGAAGTAGTATAGAAACAGAAAGATACATATTTTTAACAGAAATGTTGAATTCCACCATTGATAAAGACAACCAACTTATACTGCATGGAAATTGTGCCAGTTTTGTGCATGGTTCAAACATGGTCACAGGCTAAAGGGTTCTGGCGAATGTCTCTCTCCAACTGGGCAGTGTAAACCATGAGAGACCATTCTTAGGAGTTTGGAGAAACATGGCAGAGTGAGAGACGTCCCTAGATCTCTCCTCTTGAAATAATAATAAGCTGAACATCTAAAAGTCAACAAAAAACACCCAAACTGCACACCAGCATGTTTGAGCATGGGATCTGCACGTAAGAGCTACCACAGGTCAGAACCCCAGGTATTGGGCGTCGACTTAGAGAAATAAAGAAGCTGCCTCTTGCAGCTACTGGAGCACCACGTAGGAGCAGGGGAAAGGGAAGGTGTAGCAACTTCCCTGAACAGCTCTGCCTGGGAGAGCTGTGAGCTCCATGCAGCTGGCGGCAGGGCCCAGTCATTAGGGCAGAAAGCAGAGAATCAGGACAGCAGAGAAACATCGATTGTTTTTTACCAGCTGTGGAGGCAAAACCTCCAACCCAGAAGGTCCCTCCCACCATTCCTCTGAAACCAAACACCGCGGAGCCCAGAGGTATCTGACCAAATGCTACTGAAACTGTCACTAATGCTCAATGGGACTGAAACTGATTGATGGTAGTGAGCTTAATTAAACATCTACAGGAAAACAAAAGGCATTATTAAGATTTTCTATTAAGCAGGGATTCAAGAGGCTTTGATGCCATCTACTGGAAACCAAAAGAAAAGCATCTTCTATGCAACAGGCTAAAGAGAGAGAGATCCTTACACAATAAATCTTCTTTCTGGAAAAACAGCAAAGTATACTTCCATTAATGCCCAGGCTGAGAAATAGTCCATTTAAAACCATGAACAACCAGGGGGACAAAGCATCTCAGAAAGAAAGAAAAAAATCTGCACAAAATAAGATTACAGACATAGAAATATGTGACTTAAATGACAGATGATTCAAGATGGTACTTCTGAAAAAAACTCAGTGAGATCCAAAATGAGTCAGGTCAACAATCAGGAATTGAAAGAACAACTAAATGAGTAGAATAAGTTCCACAGCAAGGAGATTGAAATCCTCAAAAAGAACAGAATGGATCTTCTGGAGATGAAGAACACACTGCAAGGGTTGAAAAATGAAATAGCAAGCTTGGGAAATAGAGTCAACCAAATGGAGGAAAGGATCAGTGATACCAAAAACAGAAATCTAGAAGTAAATGGAAGGAAGAAGAGAGAAACCGAAGAATAAAAATAATGAAAGAGAAATTGAAGAACTAGCTGATAGCATCAGGAGAGGAAACATAAGAATAATGGGCATTATCGAAGCAAGGAAAAGAAGCAGGGAATAGAAAGCATTTTCGGACAAATAATTGACGAGAATTTCCCAAATCTAAGGAATGAGTTGGAGCTTAGAATTCAAGAAGTCAACAGGACACCCAATTATCTGACCCTAAAAAGGCCTTCACCAAGACACATTTTATTAAAATTATCAAAAATCAACAACAAAGACAAAATTCTCAGGGCAGGCAAGGAGAAGAAAATGGTAACTTATAAGGAAAACCCATTAGATTATCGACAGACTTCTCTGCATAAAAGTTACAAGCTAGAAAGGAGTGTAATCATAAATTCAAACTAGTAAGTGGAAGGAAATACCAGCCAAGAATAACGTATGCAGCTAAGTTCTCCGTTAGACATGAAGGAGAAATAAAGACTTTTCCAGATATACAAAAATTGAGAGAATTCTCCACAACAAGGCCTGCACTACAGGAAATATTGAAAGGGGTTTGCTCACCTAAAATAAAATCATGGGCAAAAAAAGAGCATAATTAGGAGTAAAGTGACTATCAGGCAAATAGAAGCAGAAGAGTGCAACCCTTACTAAGAACAGGGCATTATAAGCTTAACCAATAAGAAGAGAATTGCTGTAGCAAGATAGTAATAAACGTTCAGCATACATAGGTAGAATGACTGAAAAGGGGAGGACTCACAGATCCAAATTCACAAAGGGGAATGGAGATAAGGCATGTACAGAAAAAAATGGATGACTGTATATACATAACAGCCCTTTACATATTCATAATGGTAACCCACATAGAAGATTCAGAACTGAAGTATATAATATAAAACAAGAAGAACCAGAAGCAAAACCCACAAAAACCAACCGAAATAAAGAAAACAGAAACACAAGTACAAGGAAGCAATAGAAACACCGAGCTACCAGAAAGCAAAAGATAAAATGGCTGTAAGAAGATTTCATATTTCAATAATCACCCTAAATGTAAATGGACTGACTTCACCAATAAAAGGCACAGAGTTGTAGATTGGATCAAAAAACAAAACCCAACCATATGCTGCCTCCAGGAGACACATCTCAGCCCCAAAGACAAATATAGACTGAAAGTAAAATGGTGGAAAATGATATTTCAAGCAAAGGGCATTCGGACAAAAGAGGAAGTAGTGGAACTAATATCAGATGAAATACACTTCAAAATAAAAAAGGTAAAGAAAGATACTGATAGACATTTCATAATGATAAAGGGAATCATGCACCAAGAAGACATAACACTTATTAATATCTATGCTCTGAATCGGAGAGCCCCGAAATATGTAAAGGAATTACTAACAGAACTAAAGGGAGAAACAGACCAAAACACTATCATAGTAGGGGGCCTAAATGCCCCACTGTTGAATATGGACAGATCATTCAAACAGGAATTCAATAAAGAAATCACATCCTTAACTGACACATTAGTCCAACTGGACATAATTAATACTTACAGAGCCTTCGATGCCAAAAGAGCTGCTTATACATTCTTCTCTAGTACACATGGAACATTCTGAAGGATTGGCCACGTACTGTGACAGAGAGATATCTCAACAAATATAAGAGGGTTGAAATCATACCAACCATATTTTCTGATAATAATGCTCTGAAACTAGAGATCAACTGAAAAAATAAATCAGGAAGAACCTCAAATACACGGACAGTAAACAACATGCTACTGAAGAATAACTGGACAGAGAAGAAATAAAAAGAGAGATCAAGAGATACCTAGAAACAAATGATAATGATAGTACAACATATCAAAACTTTTGGGACACGGCAAAAGCAGTCATAACAGGAAAGTTCATATCATTACAAGCCTATCTCCAAAAACAAAAATGAGCCCAAATAAATAACCTAATGTTTCATTTTAAAAATCTAGAAGGAAGAACAAATGAAGCCTAAAGTCAGCAGAAGGAAAAAAAAATAATCAAAATTAGAGAAGAAATATATGAAATTGGAAACAAAAAATAATAGAAAAAATAATTGCAACAAAGAGCTGGTTCTTTGAGAAGGTTAATAAAATTGACAAATCTCTGCTAGACTTACTGAAGGAAAAGGGGAAAGGACACAAATAAAATCAGGAATGAAAGAGGAAATTTTGACAGACACTGCAGAAATACAAAGGATCATACAAGAATACTATGAAAAAAATACATAACACTAAATTTAATAACATAGAAGAAATGGACCAGGACTTAGAAAAATATAACTTTTCTAAATCAAGAAGAACTGGAAAATCTAAATAGACCAACCAGTAGTATGGAAATTGAAACAATTATCAAAAATCTACCAATAAGTAAAACTCCAGGACCAGATAGCTTCACCACTGCATCCTACCAAATATTCAAAGGAGATTTAAAACCTATTCTCCTCAAACTCTTCCAAAATATCTAAGAGGAGGCAATACTTCTCAACTCTTTTTATGAGGTCAGTATTACCCCGATATCGAAACCAAGTAAAGATAACACACACACACACACACACACACACACACACACACAAAACAAAAAAACTACAGACTGATATCTCTCATGAAGACAGATGCAAAAATCTTAAATAACATACTAGTCAACAGAATACAGCAGAATATTACAAAGAATTATACACCACAATCAATCGGGCTTCATCCCAGTGGCGCAAGGATGATTCAACAAATGGAAAGCAAGTAATGTGATACACCATATAAACACATTCAAAAATAAGAATCATATGATTATATCAATAGGTGTAGAAAAAAACCTTCGACAAGATACAGCATCCATTTATGATCAAAACACTTTTAATAAAATCAGTATAGAAGGAAAGTACCTTAACATAATAAAGGCCACATATGACAAACACTCTGCCAACATTATACTTAATGGTGAAAAACTAAAATCCTTCCCTCTAAGATTAGGAACAAGGCAAGGCTGTCCACTATCGCCACTCTTATTCAATATAACATTGGAGGTCCTAGCAAGTGCAATCAGGCAAAAGAAAGATATAAAAGGCATCCAAATAAGAAATGAAGAAGTCAAACTGTCACTATTTGTGGATGACATGATTGTCTATATAGGAAACTCTAAAGACTCCACAAGAACACTACTAGTAACAATAAGCAAATACAGTAAAGTTTCTGGATATAAAATCAACATTCATAGGAATTAAACTCAAGGACCTTGAACTTAAAGAGAATTTTATGAATTTGACCTCAAAAGCAAGGAAGTAAAACCTAAAGTAAATGAATGGGACTACATCAAACTAAATAGCTTCGGCTCATCAACAGAAATCATCAAGGTAAAGAGACAACCATCCAAATGTGAGAATATATTTGCAAGCAATGCCTCTGATGATGGCCTATATCCAAAATGCACAAAGAACTCATACAACTAAATAACAACAACAACAACAACAACAACAACAACAAATGAATGATCCCATCAAAAAAACGACAGAGGACCTGAACAGACACTTCCCGCTAGAGGATATACAAATGGCCAACAAATATTTGAAAAGATGCTCAGCATCACTAGCTATTAAGGAAATGCAAATCAAAACCACAATGAGATACCATCTCACACCTGTTAGATTAGCTATAATCAACAGGACAAGTAATAACAAATGTTGGAGAGGATGCAAAGAAAAAGGAACCCTCATCCACTGCTAGTGGGTCTGCAAATTGTTTCTGCCACTATGGAAAACAGTAAGGAGGTTCCTCAAAAAACTAAGAATTGATCTACCATATGATCCAGCAAGCCCTCTACTGGGTATTTACCCCAAAGTCTTAAATACCCATAACCGAAAAGATATTTGCACACCAATGTCCATAGCATCATTATTCACAGTGGCCAGGACATGGAAGTATCCGAAGTGTCCTATGATAAATGATTGGATAAAGAAGCTGTGGTACATATATACAATGGAATATTACTCAATCATAAGAAGAGATGAAATACTGCCATTTGCGACCACATGGTTGGACCTCAAGATTATTATGCTAAGCAAAATAAGTCAGACAGAAAAGGTTGAAAGTCACATGATATCACTTATATGTGGGATATAAACCTAAAAGCAACAAATGAACAGGACAAACAAACAGAGACTCATGGATATGGACTATAGACTATAGGTTGCTAGAGGGTAGGGGGAGGGAGGAGGAGAGGTAGATGTGGTAAAGGGGGTCAAATATGTGGTGACAGAAAGAAATCTAACTATGGGAAGTTAACACACAGTGTAAATATATATGTATGCCTTACTATTAAAGCGTACAGCTGAAACTTATTGGATTTCATTAATCAATTTCACCATAACCTAACCTAACCTAACATAACATAAATAAATAAAATAAAATAAAATAAAATAATAAAAAAGAGACCATGCTTCGTTTGTAAACTGTTTAAGTTTCTTAAATATGACATTTCATCCTAGATTTTCTCACTGCTGTTAACTGAGTAAAACAACATGTTTTTGAATTCCCGTTTTTCTCCCAGCTACTGATTTTCTATCTAAAAAGGATAGTTAATGGAACTCACATCCTCAAGTGCTGAGTTGGTCATATTTCTTGCAGAGGAAATAATTTGGGAAAAGGACATAGGAGTAAACATTCTTTCCAACTTGAAAATGCCTTAGATTAAATATGAACAAGTCAAAGTGCTGGAGAAAAAATTGTACTCTGATTTGTCCATTTTTAGTTTGCTAAAGGTGAAATAGCAGAACTGTTAGTAGATACAACAAATGATAACTTCTAATTGAGAGAAATTTCTTATTCTGGCTAAGCTTAAATAGCTACTGTTTAGACGTCTCATAAATAACTATATATGTAAACACCTTTTCCAAATGTAAAACTTTTATTTTTCTTTTAGAAAAGAAGGTTGTGGTAAGAATGAGGAGAGGCAGATAGAGAAGAGTCATGAGAATGTGGATAAATTAGATAATGCTATGCATTTAGAACATAATTTTGGTCACTTTCCCACAGCCTGGTGGCTTTTAAGTAAGCCTGTTGAAGAATCAGACAGTTGTTAAAACCTTTTATAAACAAATCCAGCATTGACAAAACAGCCTAAACCATGTCTGTTTCTGAAACAATCTGAAAGTGAGGGAAACCATTTGTCTTTTGGACCTTGCTGGAATGGCACTCAAAATCATTAGACCTAGGGCCATCTCTGCCCTCACTCTGAGATCTAGTGTTACTTTATCAGTTCTGCAAAGGGGATACTTCTTATCAAAATGAAGAAGTAATACCCTACCTTGTTCCAGGCTCTGAGTACAGGGTGCCCATAAACCACATTATAAGCCTGGCTCCCAAATGGCATATAATGCCAGCTCCCTTTAACTGGTCTCACTGCCTACAGGATAAAGTCCTGACTCCTTGTATACAAGGCCCTTCAATGATCTGTGTACCACTCCAGTTATGACTTTTGACACCTCCTCACATTCATCCTTAGCTCTAGTCAGTTCTCCAAACATGTCATACAGTCCCATCCCTCTGTGCTTTCAGAAAGACAGGTTCCTCTGCCTGAACTTCCTCCCCTGACTTCCCCCATTTAACTAATACTAGCTTGTCTTTTGATGTCAACTCAGATTTCAATTCCTTCAGAAGTATTTGTTTATTATACTAATAACAATATATAATATTTGGGTAACATAATTGCTTATGCCTTCTGTCTCTCCCTTTAGGTTATGGGCTTTTGAGGGCAGAAACTAACTTATATCACTAACGCTCAGCACAATCGTCCTATCTCAATAAACACCTCAGAAACACAGGGTAGTAATATTTATAAGAGGGATACATTCATGAAATCTTTGCTGTGAGCTTCATATACTGGAGATATGTTATGCTGGCTTATCTTCCTCTACACAATTATTAAATGTTGGAGTATCTTAAAACCTGGTCCTAGCCCCTTTTCTCTTCTCCCTGTTTTCTCTCTTCCCGTTTTTCTATCCTTGTTTCTCTCTCTCTCTCTCTCTCTCTCTCTCTCCCCCCCCACCCCTCTCTCCCTCTCTCTCCCTCCCTTTTCCCCCTCCTTCCCTCCCTCTTTCTCATTAAACTAACTCCCAAATTTATATCTCCAGTTCAGATCTTCTCTTAATTCCAAAGCTTTATATCTATTTGTATGGCTCAATGACACTTAAAACCCCTTGTGTCTGAAAGTGAACGAGTGATCTTTCCCTCCTAAATGTGGTTCCCTCCAGTGTTCTTTATATTCAATGAATGATACCCCTATCCAACCAACTAGGAAAGCCAGATATCTTAGACTGATCTTACATCAAAATATTAATTATAAAAATACTATTAAAATGTTAATAGTCAACTTTTTTAGGTTGAGCATTATAACCTAGGAACAAAATTTCTCAGCACTGTCACATCTCCTATCACATTATTGATTTATCCTTAACAGTATTTTTACAGCTACAACTTTACATTGATTTGCATGACAGTTGATGAATAGTTGAGTCATGCTAGACTGTAATCTCCAGAAAAGCAGGAGCCTGTGTCCAGTTTTCCTCATTGGAATAAGGTTCTTGGCTCCCACAACCCCCTTGCCCCTACCTATTCTCATCCCTCACTATAAGGGAGACTGTTAACATCATAAAAATACATCAAAATTATTTTATCAGAGATGAACAGTAATGCAAGAGAGGGGTTTATGAACAAGGAAGTTCAATTTAAAATATTTAATAATTGTAAAAATTTGAAAGCAACTTAAATGTCCAACAGTAGGGAAATTGTTAATTACAGCATGGTACATCTAATTCATGCAGAAAGAATGGATACTATTTCTCTTTGTTCAGAGATACACAATACAAACGAGGATGCTGCCCAAGCAGCACCACCTACATTTCCTGATAATAATAGTGTAGCAAAAAAAATTAATATACTTCAGAATCAAATGGACCTTGGTTCAGACTAATTCTACCAATCTTGGATGGGCAAATAGAGGTCTATCCTGAATGAAGTTTGTCTAAAGCAGTGGTTTTCAAACTGGTCCTTGAAGCGGCAACAGCAGCATCACGTGGGAACATGTTAGAAATTCAAGTTTTCAAGTCTCATCTCAGACCTACTGAATCAGAATCTATGGAAACAAGGCTTGGCATTATGTTTTAACAAGCCCTCCAGATGATTATCATGCTTGTTCAAGTATGAGACCCAAATTCAAGTCACAACTGTTTAACCCATGTCCCATTTTGGTTATTTTGGTCTCCAACCACAAGGTGGCAACCTTCGTCTAAAGTTCTATGGATTGACCAATAGTTAAAATAGGTGGATCTGGTCTAGTCATCTACCTGTCCAAAAGGCAGCAAGTAGTATAGCTAGAGGGGGCTTTATCTCTACTTTGAACACAAGTTAGCTAGGGTAAGGAAGTAGGGGTGGTAGTTCTGGTATCAGCTTGTTTACCATTTAACAGCTCATTATAGAATAAAATAATGTACACGAATGTTGGAGCATTTGAAGGCAAGCAATTTCATCTATGCTTTTCATCCTTGTAATCCCTAGATACCACCCAAAGGCAAACACCACCCGACACCAGCAAATACTCTCTTCCTACCCTTGTACTCTAATCATGATTTCTTTCTCTAATTCTCTTTCCATCATTGATTTCCCTCTTTTAAGACCTTTCCACAGTTCTCCCTGGAAACTCGTTGTACAGCCAAGCAAGCTCAGCCCATGGAAATATACAGAAAATTGTTGTTGCCTCTCTTTAGTGATCTTTCTTTAATTGAGACCTGGTACTCTCCTAAAGATTCTACTTTCCGTGTAGCCCTCTCTAATGAAATCTATTAATTTTCTTATTCCTCATAAATTATATGGTTTGACAAAGAGGATAGAGGGTGGAAATTCCCCAAAACAGAAGTCTCAAAGGAGGATAAAATTTTCTCACCTCCAGCAATGGGATAACTGAGAACCTTGGCTTCTCAGTTCTGTTGAATGTCTCAATTCTATTTCACTTCAGCCACTGTAAATCATGACTACACAGTGGATGTTCTCAATCTCAAGAAAATCTACATTGGAAATCTTTTTCGACTCACTTATCTTTTTCTTCTTTTCTGTAGGATAGAAGGAATTTTCTTCTTCTTCTGGCTTAAAAGTTATACATTCTAATTTTGTTCTTATTGTGGTTATCCTTAACATCCATGTTTATTTAATCTGATTAATTTATCAATATCTATTTTTTTCCTCTTAACGATACTAGTATTTGAAAATGTTCTTATGTCTTTTGGGTCCCATCATACTTTCCCCATAATTTTGTTAAGGTTTAAAAACTGAGTTCTGAGTTACTCAATGGATTTGATTTTCTTCTTTACTGCTCAACATTTTAAAATTTTTCATATCAGCAACAAACTGTATAATTTAATCACTCTTCCCATATATCTTGCGGCATCTCTTTTTTTTCTCTTTTCATTTGAGGACCTCCTCCACAATTGTTTTTAACTTGGATCTTTGTTTGGCAAACCTTCTGAGACATTGTATGTCTCAGAATATTTTTATTAGTCTACTACATTTAAATGAAAAATAGCTGAATATAAAATTACAGGTTCATAGTCCTTTTAAACATTATAGATCCAATCCTTTAAAAATGTTACTCAATTATCTTCTTATATTCAAATTTGCTAATAAGTCTGTTATCAATTTAATTCTTTCCTCTGTAGAGTATTTTATTTTTCTATCTGGAAGCTTTGAGAAGCCTTTGATATTCTTAAATTCATTTACAATGTGTGTGTGTATATGTGTGTACATATATATATACATATATAGGTTTTATCTTATCTTTCCTAGTCTGTGTCAGTCACAATGTGTTTGAAGAAGAGGGAGAAGAAAGCCCCAGGTACCACAGAACCTGTCGATCATTCCTATTTGTTGCCACTTTATAGGCAATTGCTATGATAAGGTTTTATCCTGAAACTCTTTGGAAGAAGTAGCACTGTGTGGAATCGACATCCCTAGGTTGTAATACACCAGCCTTGGAGATTTGAAAGGGGTGAAGAGTGAATACCCAATGAGCTAGTCCCCACCTGTTTTCAACAACCTTCACTTTAACCAAGCAGAACTTTTTTTTCTGCCCTGATATATTCTGATATATCTACGGTAACTGTGGTTTGGGATGTTTCCACTAATTTATGTAGTGAAGGAGTAAGTACTGTGGCAATTAAAGGAAACACAAGAGCAAAACTTCAAAAGCTTTCGTTAAACTTATCCTCTCCCTGCTGCTACCAACTACTCTCTACTCCAGGCTGCTAAAGAAAACCACTCAGCTCTGCAGATTGAAGCCACCACAAACAGATGGCTTCTTTTCTCAGTTGGTCACTCAGAGCCACTTGGCTATCTCTTTACATGTCAGCTTCCTCTCCCCATTGTTCAGTGCCTATTTGAATCTCCACCATATTTATCAAGCTACTCCAATCTCACTTCTTTTCAGCAATGGACTGAGAAACAGCACCTTTCACAATTCTAGAGGCAACCTCTCATATGTGAAAGGCAGTCCTAGAATACAACTTATAACACGATAAAATTATAGCTCTAGTGCTAGACTATAACCATGCAAGGACTCTGAGTTCTACTTCAAAGGAAAATTAAGACAGTGAAATGACAGGAAAGAGAAATCACAGGCCAATCTCTATATCCAGTGAACATATCTTTCAGAAACAAGTTAGATATCAAGAAATAGTTAGGTAAAAGAAAACTAAGAAAATTTTGCACTGGTAGACCTATTCTGTGCCTAAAGGAAGTCCTTGAAGCATAAAATAAATGATATTTTTAAAAGAAATCTTTGAATATCAGGAAAGAGAAAATAACAAGGAAGAAAAAAATTATGTGTAAATGCAATAGAATTTCTTTCTCTTCTTGAATTTTCTAATTTATGTTTGATAATTGAGATAAAAATTATAATTTTGTCTGATGTGATTCTCAATGTATTGAGGAAATGTATCAGGAGACACCTCAAACACCAGGTGAATCAAAACGGAATTCTAAAGAATCTTGATGTAGGTTACAGCTCTCTTCGCTGAGAACTAGCTCCTCCCTTGGAGTATACTCTGTTCTTCATTTCTTTTATCTTTTCATCTCCTAAATTCTGCAAGGCCATAGTCTTCCTTAGCATGGCCAATCCCCTTCTAAAATATACCTTTAATAAATCTTTTTCTAACAAATAAATAATTAATTTGTTGTAACCCATGGGAAAGTAGGAAAATAAAAACAAAAATGAAGAGCAGAGGGAACAAAGAGAACAAACAAACACATGCAAAATGAAGGATTTAAGCCCAAACATATCAATAGTTATGGTAAATGTAAATGCTCTAGGGACTTTGATCCAGACAAGATGGCATAGACTCATCTCTCTCTGTTTCTCCCTGATAAGTACAACTATAACATAACACAAGGAGCAACCATAAGTGCACTCTGAATGGTAGAGAGAGGAAAGTAGACTGGATATAGACTCCAAAACTGGAGGAAACAAATGCAGCAGTTGGGCATCTTACAACCAGTAACAGAAAGTGACCCAGGCCTGACATCTCCTGATACCAACATATTAGATGAAGGTGACTCAAGTAAGTTCATGCCTTCTCCAGACCAAATGGGAGTCTTGCTGACAACTTCAATTCAGCTCAGTGGGACTGGCAAGGATGATCAAGAGGGAGCCCAAATAATAAGTGGAAGGGGAAGTACTTTTCATTTATGTGGGCCAAAGAGTTGCCTCCCTCACCTAGAGATGCCCAGTAACTCCAGTGACACCAGGAGAGGTAATCTCACCACAACAAGTGACTCAACACGGAAAACATTCTTTGTATTCTATGGGTTGATGAGTCCTTTCGCCCACCTAGAGACACTGATAGGCTTAGAAGCAGTAGGAGGAGGGAATACTACCACAACAAGCGGCCAAATAGAGGGAATACAGGCAGTATTCTCTACATAAAATTGCAGGAAAAAAGGCGAATTATTAGAGAAGAAAGCAGGTTGCCTGGGATTGGGAGAGAAAGCAGAGCTTGTACAAATGGATTCAAGGAATTGATGTTGGGGTCGATAGGAAATGTTTGAAAACTGTATTTGGTGATGGTTGCAAAAAAATATAAAATTACTAAAAATTATTGAAGTGTATACTTACAAGAGGTGAATTTTATGACATGTAAATTATACCTCAATAAAACTGTTCTTAAAAAACTCACAAATGGTTAAGGGGAGGAAACATGGCAGAGTGAGAGACGTCCCGAGATGTCTCCCCTTGAAACAACAATAAGCTGAACATCTAAAAGTCAACAAAAAACACCCAAACTGTACACCAGCACATTTGAGCTTGGGCTCTGCACATAAGAACTACCACAGGTAAGAACTCTGGGTGTTGGGAGGTGGAAAAGGAGTAATAAAGAATCTGACTGTCAGAGGCGCCAGAGCTACCTGCAGGAGAAGGGGGAGGGGTGAAGGTGTAGGAACTTCCCTGAACAGCCCTATCTGGGACTAAAGTGAGCACCTCGTAGCTGGCAGCAGGGCCCAGTCAGCAGGGCAGAAGACAGAGAAGCGGGACAGGACGGGATTTTTACCAGCCCGAGTTGCAAAACCAAGACTGAGCCACAGCCCCCAACTCCCAACCCACAGGACCCCTCACTCCATACCCTCTGAGTCCGAGCACTGAAGAACCCAAGGGGAATCTGATCAAACACTGCAGAGACTCGGCGACATTGCCAGGGACTGAAACTGAGAGTACCGAGTAGGATTAAATATCTACGAAAAAGTAAAAAGTCATTTTTAGGTTTTATATGAAGCAGGGATCCAAGAGGCTTAGACTTCACCTACTGGAAACCAAAAGAAAAGCACATACTTTGCAGCAGGCTAAAGAGAGATCTTTATATAATAAATCTTCCTTCTGGAAAAACAACAGAATACACTTCTATTAATGCCCAGGCAGAAAAACAGTCCATTAAACACCATGAACAACCAAGGTGACAAGGCATTTCAGAAAGAAAGAGAAAAATCTCAAGAAAAGAAGCTTACAGACATAGAAATGTGCGACTTAAATGACAAAGAATTCAGGATGGTACTTCCGAAAAAACTCAATGACATCGAAAACAAATTTCAGGAATTGAAAAAAAAAACAACTACATGAGCAGAACAAAGAGATTGAAACCCTCAAGAAGCACAAAACAGATATTCTGGAGACAAAAAACACACAGCAAGAGTTGAAAAATGAAATAGCGAGCTTGGGAAATAGAGTCGACCAAATGGAGGAAAGGATCAGTGATATCGAAGACAAAAATCTAGACTTAAATCAGAAGGAAGAAGAGAGATACTGAAGAATGAAAAATAAGGAAAGACGAATTCAAGAACTAGTTGATACCATCAGGAGAGGAAACATAAGAACAATGAGCATTATCAAAGGGGGAGAACAGGAGCAAGGACTAGAAAGCATTTTCAGACAAATAGTTGATGAAAATTTCCCAAATCTAAGAAATGAGCTGGAGCTAGGAATTCAAGAAGTCAGCAGAACACCCAATTATCTCAACTCAAAAAAGACTTGACCAAGGCACATTGTATTAAAATTATCAAAAATCAATGACAAAGATAGAATTCTCAAGGCAACCAGGGAGAAGAAAATGGTAACATATAAAGGAAACCCATTAGACTATCATCAAACTTCTCAGCACAATTTTTACAAGCCAGAAAGAAATGGAAACGAATATTTAAACTATTAAGTGAAAGGAACTACCAGGCTAGAATATATCCAGCTAAGCTCTCTTTTAAATATGAAGGAGAAATTAAGACCCTTTCAGACATACAAAAATTGAAGAATTCTCCAAGACGAGGCCTGCACTACAGTACATACTGAAAGGCATCAGCTCACCTAAAACAAAATAACAACAACAACAACAACAAAATACATAATTAGGAGTAAAGTGATTATCAGGCAAATAGAAGCAGAGGAATGCAACCTTTACTAAGAACAGGGCATTAAGCTTAAATAATAACTGAATTGTTATAACAAGATAACAATGAACATGCAGCATACACAGAGAAAAATTGAGACAACAATGAATGAAAAGAGGAGGATTCAAAGATCCAAATTCGCAAAGGGAAATGTAAATAAGGCACGCTCAGAAGTTGGACAATTGTGTGTGTGCGTGTGTGTGTGTATTTATATATATATATATATATATATAAAACTATCCTTTATATATTCTTAATGGGAACCACACACCAAAGATGCAGAACTGAATTATATAACATAAACAAGAAGAATCAGAGGAAAAACCCACAAAAGCGAACCAAACTAAAGAAAACAGAAACACAAGAGCAAGGAAGCAATGGAAACGCTGAGCTACCAGAAAGCAAAAAATAAAATGGATGCAAGAAGACCTCATATTTCAATAATCGCCCTAAAGGTAAATGGACTGACTTCACCAATAAAAGGCAAAGAGTTGCAGAATGGATCAAAAAACAAAATTCCACCATATACTGCCTCCAGGAAACACATCTCAGCTCCAAAGACAAATATAGACTCAAAGCGAAATGGTGGAAAATGATATTTCAAGTAAATGGCATTCAGGCAAAAGCAGGAGTAGCAATACTAATATCAGACAAATTAGACTTCGAAATAAACAAAGTAAAAAAAGATACTGAGGAACACTTCATAATGATAAAGGAAATCATGCACGAAGAAGAAATAACACTTATTAATATCTATGCTCCCAATTAGGGAGCCCTGAAATATGTAAAGCAATTTTTAACAGAACTAAAGGAAGAAACAGACCAAAACACTATTGTAGTAAGGGACCTAAATATCCTACTTTCAGATATGGACAGATTATCCAAACAGAAAATCAATAAGGAAATAACATCCTTAACGGACACATTAGCCCAACTAGACATCATTGACATTTACAGAGCCTTCCTTGCCAAAACAGCTGCTTCTACATTCTCCTTTACTGCACATGGAACATTCTCAAGGACTTACCACATATGGGGACACAGAGATAGCCTCAACAAATATAAGAGGGTTGAAATCATACTAACCATATTCTCTGATCATAATGCTTTGCAACTAGAGATCAACTGAAAAAAAATCAGGAAGAATCACAAATACATGGAGATTAAACAACATTCTACTGAAGAATAACTGGGTCAGGGAAGAAAAAAAAACAAGAGATACATAGATGTGACTGATAATGATAGTACAACACATCAAAATTTTTGGGACATGGCAAAAGTGGTCATAAGAGGAAAGTTCATATCATTACAGGCCTACATTCAAAAACAAGAATGAGCCCAAATAAACAACCTAACACTTCATCTTATAAGACTAGAAAAGGAAGAACAAATGAAGCCTAAAATCTGCAGAAGGAAAAATAATAATAATCAAAATTAGAGAAGAAACATGTGAAATTGAAAACAAAAAATAATAGAAAAAATAATTGCAACAAAGAGCTGGTTCTTTGAGAAGGTTAATAAAATTGACAAATGTTTGGCTAGACTCTCTTTTAAAGAAAAAAGAGAAAGGATACAAATAAACAAAATCAAGGATAAAAGAGAGGAATTATGACTGATATCACAGAAATACAAGAGATCATACAATACTATGAAAAAGTATATAACACTAAATATAATAACCTAGAAGAAATGGACCAGTATTTAGAAAAATACAATCTTCCCGACTGAATCAAGAAAAACTGGAAAATTTAAATTGACCGATCAGCAGTACGGAAACTGAAAAAATCATCAGAAACCTATCAAAAAGTAAAAGTCCAGGACCAGATGGCTTCATCAGTAAATTCTACCAAACATTCAAAGAAGATTTAATACCTGTTTTCCTCAAACTCTTCCAAAAAATCAAAGAGGAGGCAATACATCCCAACTCATTTTATGGGGCCAATATTACCCTGATACCAAAACCTGATAAGGATAAGACAAATAAAGAAAACTACATTCCAGTATCTCTCATGAAAACAGATGCAAAAATCCTACATAAGATACTAGCAAACTGAATACAGCAACATATTAGAAGATTACACACCACGATCAAGTGGGTTCCATCCCAGGGGCAGAGAGATGGTTCAACATATGCAAATTGACTAATGGGATACACCACATCAGGAAATTTAAAAATAAGAATTATATAATCATATCAATGGATGCAGAGAAAGCCTTTGACAATATACAGCATTCATTTATGATCAAAGCACTTAACAAAATCATCATAGAAGGAAAGTACCCTACTTAACATAAGACCATATATGACAAACCCTTAGCCAACATTATACTTAATGGTGTAAACCTATAAAACGTCCCTCTAAGATCAGGAACAAGGCAAGGTTGTCCTCTATTGCCACTCTTATTCAATATAACATTGGAGGTCCTAGTGAGTGCAGTCAGACAAGAGAAAGATATAAAAGGCTTCCAAATAGGAAACGAAGAAGTTGAACTGTCACTATTTGCAGATGACATGATTCTTTATATAGAAAACCCTAAAGACTCCACAAGAACACTGCTAGAAACAATAAGCAAATACAGTAAAGTTTCTGGATAGAAAATCAACGTTCAAAAATCCATAGTGTTCCTATACTCTAACAATGAAATATCAGAAAAAGAAGTGGGAAAATAATTTCTTTCACATTAGCAACAAAAAGAACAAAATACCTAGGAATAAATTTAACGAAACATGTGAAGGACCTATAAAATGAAAACTACAAGATCCTATTAAAAGAAATCGAAGAAGTTACAAGGAAATGAAAAGATATCCGTGTTCTTGGATTGGAAGAATCAACATAGTTAAAATGACCATATTACCTAAAGCATTATACAGATTTAATGCAATCCCCATCAAAGTCCCATTGATATTTTTTAAAGAAAATCAAACAAAACACCATCTGATTTGTATGGAAGCACAAAAAAACCCAAACTGCCAAATCCATCTTGAGAAAAAAGAACGAGTCTGGAGGCATCATACTGCATGACTTCAAATTATACTACAGATGACAATAATCAAAACGGTGTGGTATTGGCAGAAAAACAGACACAAGGACCAGGGGAACAGGATTGAGAGTCCAGAAGTAAACCCATATTTATACGGGCAAATAATTTTCAACAACAATAACAACAAAAAAAAACATACAGTGGAGAAAGGAAAGCCTCTTCTATAAATGGTGCTGGGAAAAATGGAAGGTCACCTGCAAAAGAATGAAACTAGACTATTGTCTATCACCACGCACCAAAATTAGCTCAAAATGGATTAAGGACCTGAATATAAGACCTGCAAAAGTAAAATGCAGAGAAGAAAACATAGGAAATAAACTCAAGGACCTTGGACTTAAAGAGGATTTAATGAATTTGACCTCAAAGGCAAGAGAAGTAAAAGAAAAAATAAATGAATGAGGCTACATCAAACTAAAAAGCTTCTGCTCTGCTAAAGAAATTATCAACAAGGTAGAGACAACCATCCAAATGGGAAAATATATTTGCAAGCAACACCTCTGATAAGAGCCTAATATCCAAAATATACAAAGAACTTATATGACTCAATAACAACAACAACAACAACAAAAATCCAATCAAAAAATGGGCAGAGGATCTGAACAGACTCTTTCCCTAGAGGACATACGAATGGCCAACGAATATTTGAAAAGATGCTCAACATTGCTAGCTATCAGGAAAATGCAAATTAAAACCACAATGAGATACACATCTATTAGAATAGCTATAATCAACAAGACAAGTAATAATGAATGCTATAGAAGAAAATGCAAATTAAAACCACAATGAGATACACATCTATTAGAATAGCTATAATCAACAAGACAAGTAATAACGAATGCTATAGAGGATATAGAGAAAAAGGATCCCTCATACACTGCTGGTGGGACTGCAAATTGTTTCAACCACTATGGAAAACGGTATAGAGGTTTCTCAAAAAACTAAGAATTGATCTACCATATAATCCAGCAATCCCTCTACTGGGTGTTTACCTCCAAAGTCTTGAAAACTCATATCCACAAAGATATTTGTACACTGATATTCATAGCAGCATTATTCACAGTAGCCAGGAAATGGAAGCAACCGAAATAGCCTACAATAGATAATTGACTAAAGAAGCTGCAGTACATATATACAATGGAATATTACTCAGCCATAAGAAAAGATAAAATACTGCCATTTGCGACAACATGATGGGCCTCGAGACAATCATGCTAAGCGAAATAAGCCAGACAGAAAAAGTTGAAAATCACATGATATCACTTATATGTGATGTAAACCTAAAAGCAGCAAAACAACAAGACAAACATAGACTCATGAACATGGAGGTTAGGAGGTAGGGGAGGAGGTGAGGGGGGTAGATGGAGCTATAAGAAATAATTCAGATAGGCCTCTGGGACAATAGCAAGTGTACCAACATTTATATCATAGGGGTGTTAGAAGGAGGATGAGAGCAAGGAATTGAAAATGTATTTCAAGCAATAATGACTGAAAAATTCCCTAACCTGGTGAAGGACATAGACATACAAGCCAAGGAAGTGCAGAGTCTCAAAGAAGATGAACCCAAAGAGACCCACATCAAGACACATCATAATGAAAATGCCAAAGGTTTAAAGACAAAGAAAGAATCTTAAAAGCAGCAAGAGAAAAGCAGTGAGCAACCCATAAGGGAGCACCCATAAGACTGTCTTCTGATTTCTCAACAGAAACTTTGCAGGTCAGAAGAAATTGGCAGGAAATATTCAAAGTGATGAAAGGCAAGGACCTGCAACAGAGATTACTCTATCCAACAAAGCTATCATTTAGAATTGAAGGACAGATAAAGAGCTTCTCAGGCAAGAAAAATTTAAAGAAATTCATTACCACGAAGGCAGTATTATGAGAAATGTTGGAGGGACATCTCTGAGAAGAGGACAAAAGAAAAAAAGAAAAAAACATATGAAAAATAAAATGGCAATAACTACATATCTATCAACAATTGCTTTGAACATAAATAGATTAGGTGCTCCAATCAAAAGACAGGATGGCTTAATGGATAATAAAAAAAGACTCATATGTACTACCTACAAGAGACTCACTTCAGATTAAAAGATACACACACTAAAAGTAAAGGGATGGAAAAAGATATTTCATGAAAATGAAAATAAATAAATGAAAAAATTGGGTAGGCAATAGTTATACTAGACAAAATAGACTTTTAAAGAAAGGCTATAACAAGATGCAAAGAAGGACCCAGTAATCCCACTTCTGGATATTTACCCAAAGAAACCCAAAAGAGTACTTCGAAGGGACATGTGAAACCATATGTTCATTGCAGCATCATTTACAATAGCCAAGATATGGAGGTAACTTGGGTGTCCATCAATGGAGGAATGGATAGAGAAGAGGTGACACATATATACAATGGAATATTACTCAGCCACAAAAAATGAATGAAATCTTACTACCTGCTACAACATGAATGGACCTAGAGGATTTTGTGCTTTCATGTGGAATCTAAAGAGCAAAATAAATGAACAAACAAAACAGAAACACATGATTTTTGTTTTTATTTTATAGGTGGTATGGAAAAAGTATTCTAGTGGTTAAGCCTCTTAAAAAACAGAAACAAACTCATAGATACAGAGAACATTTTGATGGTTGCCAGATAGGAGAGGAGTTGGGGGGTGGGTAAAGAAGAGGAAGGGATTAAGAAGTACAAATTGGTAGTTACAAAATAGTCATAGGGATGTAAAATACAGCCTAAGGAAGATAGTCAATAATATTATGATACCTATGTATGGTTATTGATGGGTACTAGATTTATTGGGGTGATCAATTTATAAGATATATAAATATCTAATCACTATGTTGTACACCTGAAACTAATATAATATTGTCTGACAACTGTATTTAAAAAAATAAAAAATATATATATTAAAAAGTAAAAATGAGAAATAATCCAGAGAGATCTTGTGAACCTTTCATTCAGTTTCCCATCTCCATGGTAACTGTAGTACAATATCACAACCATGATATTGACATTGAAACAATCCACTGATCTCATTCAAATTTCTCCAGCATTACTTGCACTCATTTACGTATTTAGTTCTATACAACTCATCACCTTTGTAGGATTGTATACCCACCACAAGAGTCAAGATACAGAACAGTTCCATCACCTCAAGGATCTCTTGTTTTGCTTTTTTATAACCACACCCACTTCCCTTCCACAATCCTCCTCAAACCAAAAACCTAAGTTCTGACAACCACTAAATGTTCTCAATTAATATGCTTTTTGCCATTTCAAAAATTTTAAACAAATGAAATCATACAGTACATAACTTTTTAAGATTAGCTATTTTTCATTCATCATAATTACCTAGAGGTTTTTTCTATTAATATATTTTTCAGTTTACATTTGGTTCTTTTCTATAACTTCTATTTCTTTGCCGTAATTTTCTATATTTTTTCATTTGTTCCTAGCATGTTCACAATTGTTCACTGAAGCATTTTTATAATGGCTTCTTTAAAATCTTTGCCAGATAATTCCAACCTATGATTCATCTCAGTGGTGATGTCATTCAATTGTCTTTTCTGATTCAGGCTATTTTTTTTGGTTCTTGGTGTGACAGGTGATTTTTAATGTACCCTGGATATTTTAGCCACTGTGTTAGGAAACTCTAGTCCTATGTAAATCCTCGTTTTAGTAGTCAGTCTCCCTGTTTTAGACAAGAACACAGGTCCTGGCATACTTTTGTGTGCTGTAGTTCCAGTAACAGTTTAATTTTCAGAGCCTTTGTTGTGCTTTGATCTGCTTGGAGTATCTGGTGCCTCTGGGGCTCCCACTTATCTGTGCTGGTTCTACCTATGAAAGTAGAAGATACTCCCCTTGACCCCCCAGGCTAAGTCGTGTGGTATCTACAGGTGGGAAAAGGGAATCTCCATGAAGAAGAACACTTTCTGCACTTGGCCACTTGTTGTGGCAGGATCTTTTCTCCCAGGGCAGCCTGGCCAGTCTGTGTTGTGTCCATGATCAGGCCCATGGGCACAAAGCAGTTTTCAGGCTGGGTAACTGGTTCTAAAGGGTCCTGCTGTCAGGAGACTCCCCAGCCACACTATGCCTGTCAGTGGGAAAGGGAGTCTCAAGGACCACAGGAACACATGGGTTTATTTCCAGGAGTTGTAGTTGTACTTAGTGGAGAGGAGCAGGGAAAAATAAGTCTATGCCATCTTATCTGGACCAGAACACCTTTTATTCTCTTTTACTCTAGTTAAGATGTCTTAGTATTGAACTAATCTCTTTCCTCTTCTAAATCGTATACTTTACTTAAAAATATATTGTTCTTGCTTCACATTTAAGAAATTTATCATCTCTCATTTATACAGCCAAGTGGATCATTCACCAATAAATTAACTTGGATAATCACTGGTGTTTTATTTAATATTATCACTTAAAAAATAAAACCTTTCTTTTGATGTGTAACATGAATACGGAAAAGCAAACAAATCTTAAGTTTACACACCAGCAAATTCTCACAAAATGAACATGCTCATATAGTACTACTTTTGATTAAAAAATAATCTAGAGCTTTATTTCACAAAAATGTGAATATACTTAACTATACATTTTAAAATGGTTAAGATGGTATATTTTCTGTTACTTTTTTTTTTTTACCAAATTAATAAAACAGAATCTGGAGAGATCAAACTACTATATTCTGAAAATTACTAATTATGCCTGCAGACTCACAGGATAGCAGAGATCACTGGAGCAAATTCCTAGCACACAGACCCTATGTCTTCAGTTCCTTTTCCTCCCACATATATGAGGAAACAGTTCTTGATGTTTTTCATCCATGGAAAAAATTAAAAAATGTGGGACTCATTGCATCTTTAGTGTTGTGGAAAAAGCAAAGGATAGCTGTTCTAGTTGAAGTCCAGGTAGTGTAGGAGCCCTACCTTTTTCACTTGACTTTTCGCTATCCTGTCATTGGGACTGTTGTGCAAATTAATTGAAATAAAATAAGTAAAATGTCTGCTATATAGCACACGTTATTTAAAAAGTTGTTGAAAATGGAGATGAAATGAGAGAGTCATACAGACTGGCTCATGTTATAAACATGAGGCTAATACCTCTAAAGAGGAAAACAAGGAAAAAACAGTCAAAGAAAGGGACTTGCTTTGTGTGTCGAGCACCATGAAAAGTGATTTATAAGTGATATCTCATCTAACTCTCTATAATTAATATAAAGAAAGAGGTACTATTCATTTTCCCATCTGGCAGATGAAAAAACTGAAGCTCAGAAAGATTACAGCAATTTGCCCACTGACATACAGTTAGAAAAAAAGTAGTAGAATTAGGATTTGAATTATCTACCATCTTGGCCAGAAATAAAGCCAACCCTGTCCAAAGAATAAGGCTCAAATTCTTTTCACAGAGTGCAATAATCCAGTTCCACCTATCTTCCCACCCTTCTCTCTCCACTTCTTCACCTTATATTTTACATTATAGCAACTGGATACTCCTTCATTCTTCCCACCCTCAGTCAACTATTACACATTTATACCTGCTGTTTTTTCACTACTATACTTTGTTCCTACTTCCCTCAATGTGGCATCTTCTCACTGCCCCTCCCATTTACATGACTAAGTCACCTCTTCTTGGAAATCTTCCCAAATCCTCATTGTCCCTGTCTCCATAATGTACCTACTCCTATATACTCCCATTGTGCCCTGTACTTTTTTAAATACTGAATTGCCATTGGATATTTACTTTTATGTAAGCTCTTTGAAGGTAAGAACCATTTCTTATTTATCTATACTCTACCTAACATGATTCCTGGCACATACTTTTTATACAGTAAATACTTGTTGAATAAATAAATGATTGAGTTAACAAATGAATGACTAAATAATGATTTTTTTCCCTCTTCAGCCATTCATCTATCCTGTTCTGAATTTTGGAACCATATTCTGTGCCGACCACCTCTACTGTTATTATTTACTTAACATTTTTATTTAATTCAAGTCTCTTCTCAGTATTTTAAATCAATTTATCCCTGTCCTAAGAAATATTTGTGAAATCATAGGCTACATGTATTACAAGTACATATATCCTAATATATATTAAGAATACATAATTATTAAAAATAAAAATGCTCGTATGTTTACCTCCCAAATCATCCTGTGAACCTCCAGTGATCCATATATTGTGCTAAAGGAAATAATCATCTAATGTCACTGCTGCTATTGCATTAAGTCTGGATCTGATAGGCAGAGGAAGTTGGGAGGGGTAAATGGCAGCTGGACTACTTTGTAATAATTATCGCTAGGATGGGTGATTTGCTCAGTACTGAAACTATCTTGAATGAGACAGGAAGTCCTTAAACAGCATCAGTTGCCCATGATACTGCTTGACCAATCTCTGGAATATGGCATCCCAGCCTACATGGTATGATGGATTCAGCCCAAGCCATACCTGGCCCCACAATACACCTGTGCTGTTTAAGTTCATTTCTGGCTCTGAGTCTTGAATTCAAGCCTTCCCCATGTGGCACACAATGTGTTGTACTAAACATGAGACACTACAGCATAGTGCTGATTCTTAATAGATGACCAGGAGCAAATTTCCTAAATTTAATTTTCCTTATCTGTGTGTATATATATATATATGTGTGTGTGTGTGTGTGTGTGTGTGTGTGTGTGTGTGTGTGTGTACCTCATGTACCTCATGCAGTGGATCCCATCCTTTTCTGTACATTATAATTATCTGGGGAGATTTTTTTTTAAATTTTTTTTGCCAGAAATTCTGACTTAATTGGTGCAGTAGAGTTTGAGCACTGGTATTGTTTTTCGGGTTCTCCTATATATAGCTAAGTTTGAGAATTACAGAGGTCACTGGAGAATTAAATGAAAGCATGTGCCTGGTATACAATAAATACATAAGAAACGTAAATTATTATTAATATGGTCGTCATTACTATAGGCTTATTCTAGTATTCGTTCTGGTAACCTGTCCACAACTTGCCTTACTCTGGCAAGCCCATACATCTCCAGCCCCAAAGACCAGGTCAGCCGTCTGAATTATGTTTGCTGGCTTTGAATATCATCTTTTGCCCTCCTAGCAGAGCCTCTGTGATGTGCTCCTGCCACTGTGAACACATATTCCACACACTTTGGTTGAAGCCACCTGTGGCCAGGTTTGTGGGTGATTGTGAATAAGCCCTCATGCCTTGCTTCTCTGTGGAGTCTGAGATGCAGTGTGTGGCCATAACAATCACATGTTGCCTCTCTCTTCCCCTGCTCTCATCCAGGGACATCAGGTTACAAGAGAACAAGCTGTACTATCTTACTAATGGAGTGGGAGGGGGAGCAGCCAACTGTATGCATATGAGTTGTATATGAGCTACATATAAACCTCAGGTGAGTTTGCTGTTATGAAGGGTGTTTTGCTTTTTTTCCCATATTATCAGCAACTGAAGCTGGTTTTGAGTCTGGGGAAGGCTGCTAATGTGGCTACTTGCTAATGATTGCTCTAAGCAATAGTTCATGTTTATTGAATGTCGTGCACTATGTTAAAGTACCTATTTATGGATAAATTTATTTAATCTCCACAGCAACCCTTTGGGATAGGGTCTATTTTTATCATCTTCATTTTTCAGATAAGAAAACTGAAGGTCCTAGAGAGGTGAAGTAACTTGTCTCAAGGTAGCAGGTGTAGGATCCCAAAAAATCTGGCTCCGGAAACTGTGTGCTTTTACCCAGCTCTCTAGACCTAATTCTAGAGATGCAAAGCATCTGAGCGATCACTCAATCCAACCCCCTTACATTATCAGTGGGGGAAATTGAGGTCAAGCTAGAGAAAAGAACATTCTCCTAAACCATGGGCATCTTTTAAGAAAATTAATTCTACAAATACTTATTGAGCACCTACTAATGCCAGCCCCTGTGCTAGTTGTTGCAGATATAAAAGTATTTTTAATGCAAAAATCCTTACCCTAACGAAGCTTATATACAAATTAATGAAATAATTATAGTATATTAGAAGTTGATAAGCACTATAAGAAAAATAAAACCAGTAAGAGGCAAAATAAAAAAGTATAAGGTTGGCTGCACTTTAAATAAAGCTACCAGGAAGATCTCACTGAAAAGGGCATTATGCTAATTAAGTGAGATAGTGATTTATTTGAGTATTTAGGGAAAATTTTTTCCAGGCAGAGAAAACAACTAGTGAAAAGTTCCTGTGGTAAGGGTGTTCTTGGTATATCCAGGACCAGCAAGGAACAGTGTGGCTGGAACAGAGTGAGCATGAAGCAGAGTAGTAGGACCTGATATTATAGCATAAAAGAGGGGCAGATCATGCAGAGATTCTTAAGCCATTGTAAGACCTTTGCCTTTTACTCTGAATGAGACAATAAGACATTGCAGGATTAGAAGTAGAGGAGTGACATGATCTGACTTGAGAATTAAAATATCTCTCTGGCTGCTATAAGGAAAAAAGGCTGTAGAGGGGCAAAGGTACAGAAGCTATAGAGAGTGAATGGTGGCTTAGAACAAAGTAGTAGCAGTGAAAGGATGAAAAAGTGGTCAATTGAAGGTAGATCCAGCTATGAGGGAAAAGCAGTTGTGAGGTGTGAAAGAGTCAAGAGTTTCTGGGTCAGACTCCTACACCACACTCCTTGTTGGGCTCAAGAATTGCTTTGACCAAGCAGTTGCCATTAATCATCATCCTCTCTTCCTGTCCCAGTTTTAATCCAACTCCAAGGATACTCTGCCCTCTAGAGAATCATGGGAAAGAGCTCAAGCCAGCCAAATCACTGCAATGAGCTACTGTAGCAGAGGTGAGGCAACTTGGCATGATGTGCACTGTCCCAATCAGGATTACCTGCTCCAGGACCACTGCAAGAAAACAGGATATTCTGAAATTTGAGGCTATATATGACATTTTGCTTGATGGATAAGGTAGCTATTATTGCCTGAGCAGAAAATAGTGTGGTTCCCCTTGCCACTCCTGAAGATAGTCAGCTGAGGCTTACTTGAAAGCTTGCAGACAAACCCATCAGGGAGGAATCTACTCTACTCCAGTTATATTTCACCTTTAAGAAGTGTCGCAGATACCATAGCAGCTATTTGGAACCTAGAAGAGAAAAAAACATTTGGTTTTCTATTTTGGGTGACAGCTGTACATTAAGATATTTGCATGTGAAAAGTAAAAGGTTTTGCTCCTCCTTTCCTCCCTGATTTAGAGTTCTAACAACTGGGATTTACAATTTGACAATAGCAGCTAATCTTAGTCATGCTTTTAATTATACACCTCTAACAATTGAATTTCTAGGAAGATATCTCAGGTTGAGTTTCCTTAGCAGATCCAAAAAAATAAAGTGACACTTAATTAGAGAAGGAAGAGTGTATACTAGGAAATGGGCAGAGGTCAGAGTCCAAATAGAGCACCCAGACCTTGTGTTTTCATAGTTTTTCGCTGCTCTCTTCCTAAAACTGGCCTAGGTAGATGAAAGGAACTAGGTAATGCAAACATCTCCAAAGTCTGGCTATGACAAATGGACCAATATCAAAATGACAAGTTGAGATCTGGCCTCCTTTCATCCTAGTTTCCCTCGCCCCAATTGAACACCCCAAAGGGATCAATACTCCCTAGGAACAATAGGCATGCATATGGAGCAGTTTCCTTAACTCAAGCCAGCCTTTGGTCATACTTGCCAACTGTAAGGTACCAGCCACCCAAGGCTGTAGAGTGTCCAATAGTCTGTGCCACAAGTTATCAAGACAAGAAATGATAAAATAAATTAATGTGTTTTCACCAGGAATTTGACTTAGATAGTCCTTTGAGGAATCATTAAGAACATTCAACTAATTCTTCTGAAGGCTGAGAACTCTATAAGGCATAAAGTAATAATAGTCATAGCCTTCATTTATGGTGACCTTCTTTGTGATGGACACATTACACACTTTTATTCATTCAATCTTCACAGAAACCTTACAGAATTGGCATTGACATACTCATTTGAAAGGTGAGGAATGGAGGCCACCACTGACTTTGTCCTATATCATGTAACTGTTCAATGTCAGATTCAGGATTTGAAGTCAGGTCTGTTGTGCTTCCTCTAAATTGATGCATCTGTAGAATGTAAGACCCTTTAAACTTGGCTCTCTCCTTACCTATCAAACTCTCCTGTCACATGACTTCCCAGTTTCTGTACTCCAATTGGGCCTCTATCAGCACACACCCTCATGAAAACACCTTGGACACTCAAAGAGATAGACGGGAAATTAGTTAAAACTTTATGCTATAGAGCCAGACTGTCTGGATTCTTAATGCCATCTCTGACACTTTCTTGCAGTGTGGCCTCGGTTTTCTCATCTCTAAAACTGGGATGATAATAATGGTCTTTACTTCACAGGGTTGTTTTGAAAAGTAAATGATATAATGCACATAATGCTCCTAGAATGATGTTTGTCATAAGAATTCTTTAAGGGTTAAGTGTTATTATTCTTGGCTCTTGGCCTTTCCTATTTCTGTCACACTTTATTTGGAGAACAGTCCCCACTCCCTTCTTTCTATTAGGTACTTCTTAGCTAAGCCCAGCTCAAACTTTACATACTCAGATTTCACTGACAACCACAACTTTCCATTACTTACTACCTGGATATATTACTCACCCTGTATTCACAGTCTCTAGCCTATGTTTGGGACCTTGAAGGTGCTCAATAAATCCTTGTGGAAATGCACAAATGTGTGAATAAAGAAGTCATGTTGCTGACTGGTTTTTCATACGTGAAGACCTTTCCCAGTTGCTCTCCCCACTCCTGCCCAATTGGGCAATGCAGCCATTCCTGTTCTTTTATAGCTTAGCTTAACAAGATTTGGATTTCAGGGTGGGATTTTTTTTTGCCCAGGCAACTTGCTCATTTCTCACTCTATGACTGATCTCCAGGAGACAGATTAACCTAACTTGCTAACACTTCACCTTCCTGACTAGATGCCTTAGCTATATAGTGGGAAAAGTATAGAAAATTTCCTTTTTAGTGGTCTGAAAACCACTGGTTGATTCTGATGTGAGGTTTTGAAGCTTCTCTTCCTAGCCCAGTTCTTAAATTGTCTTCTCATCCCACTCTGTACTCTACCTGGGTGATCACATCCATTTATATAATTTTAATTAGCATTTCTATGTTAAATGGCTCCCATGCGGTGGTATGCTGGTAAATATTTAACCACTGGTTCTCTGAAGAAAAAAAAACTTGCTGATTTGTATATAGTGTTTGCTATTGTTCCTTGTGTAAATACTTCCACCATGGCAGACTTCAACTTACCAACATGATGTTGCTGAACATAGAGATGAAAAGAGATGCACAATAGCATACCATTATATAAGATTTTGATCATACAAATACAATGCATGTAAATAACCTCAAGTGCATAGATTTAATAAAATAAATAGGAAGTGATGAGTTTGGGATATTTATCTTTGTTTATATAACTTGTTTATATATTTCATATAATTTATTTATATAAGTTTATATAATTTAGTTTTTAATAACTGCTATGTTTAACAATCTGAAAATTTAGCAGTCTGTCCTGAGCCATTTACAAGCAGTCTCCAGCACACCACTGTTTCCATGTGATTGTCTCCGAAACATGTCTCCAGCCTGATGGCTCTCCTAAATTCCAGACCTAGGTAGAAAAACGACAATTCAACTCAACTTGGATGTTCAACAGGCAGCTCTAAGACATTTCAACAATTGTATTTTCCATCATTCCCACAGTCTAAAGTCTACTAAACACTTTGTCTTCCCTATCTCAGTAAATGGCATCAATAGTCATCTTGTCACACAAGCCAGAAACCTGGGAATCATCTTTGGCTTCTCTCTCTTTCTAAGCTACCCAATACCCCTGAGCTTTTTCAGTTTTAACTTATCATCCTCCTTATCCCATTACTGCCTTAGTTTAGGCTTTTTCATCTCATGACAATAACTTCCTACCAGATCTCCCTATATTTCTACCCCAACTAAAATAAAATTCAAACCTCACCAAGTAATTACCAAGTGTGAAATTCCTCAGTGGAGATTGACTTTCAGCATGACAGTGTGAGTAGATCCACTGATATCCTCCCCAGTAAAACCGATGAAAACTATTTTTTAAACAACCATTTAAATTTCTGGAAATTGTCCTAAGGGCGAACAGCAAATGAAGAGACATCTATTCAAGAAAATCTGCAAAAATTCAATAAGAAAGGTGAGAGTTTGTGGTATTTCAAAAAAGGCTGCTCCCTCTTTTCTCTTCCCAGCTCAGCAAGGGGAGGAGGGTAACTCCACTCCAGACTGCTGCAACCAGGAACACAAGGCACCCTCTCTCCTATCTTCCAGTCAAAGGGTTTTCTTTTCATGAGAAGCAGGACTTCATTTTTTTTTATCCAGCCCTCAGCTACCTATTTCTAAGGCCAAGTTTTGAGTCACTGTGGTCAAGAGGTGATACCTCACATCCTTCAACCAGACCCCACTCATGGAACAGAGAGTCTGCCTTGAGTGAGGCATGCTGAGAATACTGGGGCCTTGATCACCTTTCCCTGCCTTATAGTGTGGTAGCTCCATGGGAGAGAAAAGCTGAGAGGACTGCATGTTTCTAACTGCCACCCTCCACCAAGGGATCAACTCCTAGAGTGGGAGTGCTACTCATAGAGAAGCTTATTTCCTCATCCCCAGATCCAAAGCACTGTCTCAGAGATTTTGTCTGGGGTATGGGGGAGGGAGGGGAAGCAAGCCATAAAAGAGATCCTAATCTTACAAAAGGAACTGACTCTATTTGAAACAGAGCTTGAAGAGGTACAAACTTAGGGAAACTCTCAAGAACAATGGAGCCCATGGTAAAAAATAATTGAGAGGAGTTTCATGGTTTTAATAAAGGTAAGTTCTAGACTGTGCACAGGCTAGTTTGTAGAAGAGAACTGGGTAACTAGAGAGCTGGAAGGAGCCCTCCTGGGATCAGAACAAATACCAAATATTGAACTCATCAACTATTGTTTCCAAAAAAAATAGAAATTCCAGAGTGTAAAAGTATAATAATTGGGCTTCTTGTTATCAATTCCTTATAAGAAGGTTGGAAGTTGCCACTCCATCCCAACAAGTAAAAAGCTCAACACACTGAAAAAAATCAACAAATCTTCTTGGATTTGAAGAAAAAAGGATGCATAGCAAACTACTGACCCCCAACATTAGAAAGATGGACAAAGATGATCACAACTTACCAGAGTATACTCAGGAGCAGAAACTACCAGGAGAAGGACTGCTGGGTTAGAAAAATATGAACTGTAATTGAGGAATTGCTAGAGGTTGAGTGTGAAAAACTCTAAGAGTTAAAAACTCCAGGAGGAGCCAGTTATGGTGGGTTTCCAAAATATTGTGAGATTTACCTCCAGGAACTCAACCAGTTTCCTATAGAAATTATCAGAGAAAAATCCCCTCAGGCTTCCTTCAAGTAAAAGGGAGAAGGAACCATTCTGAAATGCACCAGGATACCCTCTCTATTCTTAACAAGGCCTGCCTTCCTGTTAACCATAGCCTAACTTGTTGGGCTATTATCAGAGCTTAATTGACAAGGGGAAGGGACATATACAAATCTAGTTACCTGTAGTCATCCTCTCCCACCTAAGTACAGAGAAAAGGACTGAGAACACTTTTGAAGTTCACAGTCCAGAGCCATAGGCTCCCTAAAAGACTGAGACTTAATCTTAGAATTATAGAATGCTTCCCTCCCCGCCCCACACACACACTTAACCACAACATTACTAAAGACACGGCAGTTTATTTTACCCAGTACATCATGTTCAGTTACCAAGAAAAAAAATTCCAAAGCATATCGAAAGCATAAAACACAAACTGAAGAGATAGAGCAAGCAACGGAATCAAACATGTTGGGGACATGGGAATTATCAGACTGGGGGTTTAAAACAACTACGATAAATATGCTAAGGGATTTAATGGATAAACTAGATGACATGTAAAAACACATGGGCAATGTAAGCAGAGGGATGAAAATCTTAAGAAAAAAGCAAAAATAAGTGCTAGAGATAAGAAAACATTGTAACAGAAATGAAGAATGCCTTTGATGGGCATACTAGTAGATTGCACACAGCTGTGGAAAGAATCACTGAGCTAGATTACATATCAACAGAATCCTTGAAAACCTAAGAGAAAACAGACTGAAAACACAGAACAGAATATCCAAGGACTGTGGGACAGTGTTAAAGGTGTAAAATGCATAATAGGAATACCGGAAGGAATAGAAGAAATACGTAAAACAATAATGACTGAGAATTGCCCCCAAATTAATGTCAGACACCAAAACACAGATCCAGGGTTCTCAGAGAACACCAAGGAGAATAAGTGTCAAAAAAATAAACCATATACCTACCCAGGCATATTGTTTTCAAATTATAGAAAATCAAAGATAAATTTTAAAAATCCTGAAAGAAACCAAAGGTGGGTGGAGGAACCTTGCCTATAGAGGAACAAAGATTAGACTTACATCCAATTTCTCTCCAGAAACTATGCAAGCAAGACACGAATTGAGTGAAATATTCAGTGTTGAGAGAAAAAAATCACCAACCTAAAATTATGTACCCTAAAAAATTATTCTTCAAATATGAAGGAGAAATAAAGACTTTCTCAGAAAAAGAAAAGGAGAACTTTTCTGCCTTGCAAGAAATGTTAAAAGCATTTCTATGGAGAAAAGATAAATAATATAGGTCAGAAACTTGGATCTACATAAAGAAAGGAAAAGCATCAAGGAAGGAATAAGTGAAATTAAAATAAAAACTTTTAGTTTCATTTTTCTGAATTGATCTAGCATGTAACAGTTTGAAATAAAAATAGCAACAATCTTTCAGTTATGCATGCATATATGTATATACTTATGTTTGCTTATATACAAGTGAAATAAATGACAGAATGATATAAGGAACAGGAAGAAGGCATTAGGATTATTTTGTATTACAAGATACACTACATTTAATGTGGTATGGTGTTATTTGAAAGTAGACTTGGATTCTTTGTGATGTATATTGCAAACTCTAGAACGACCACTAAAAAAAGGTTAAAAAAATGAAGTATAACTTATATACTAAAAAGAGAGAAAAAATGAGATCAAATGCTCAATTAAAACAAAAGGCAGAAAAGAGTAGAAGACAAAAATAGGAACAAAATAGAGGTAACAGATAGCAAACAGTAATGAATATGGTAGATATTAATCCAACTACATCAATAATAATTTTGAAAAACAATGGTCTAAAAGCAGCCCTCCAACTCCCCTCCCATCTGGAAACCATCAGTTTGCTCTCTGTATCTATGAGTCTGGTTTTTTTTTTGTTCTTGAGATTCTACATGCAGGTGAGATCATATGGTATTTGTTTTTTTCTGTCTGACTTATTTCACTTAGCATTATATCCTTTAGGTCCATCCATGTTATTGAAAATGGTAAGATTTCATTCTTGTTTACAGCCAAGTAATATTCCATTGTATATATGTATTACTTTTTGTTCAATCGTCTATTGATAGGCAATTAGATTGATTCCATATCTTGACCTTTGTAAATAATGCTGCAGTGAACATAAGAGTACATATATCATTTTGAATTAGTGTTTGGGATTCCTTCAAATAAATACCCACGAGTGGAAGTGCTGGGTCATAAAGTAGTTTTTTTTTTTGAAGAATCTCCATACTGTTTTTCATAGTAGCTATACCAATTTTCAATGCCACCAATGCTGCACAAGGGTTCCCTTTTCTCCACATCCTTGTCGACACTTTTTTTTTTGTTGATTTATTGATGATAGTTGTCCTGACAGGTAAGAGGTGATATCTTATCTTGGTTTTTATTTGCATTTCTCTGATGATTTGTGATGCTGAGTATCTCTTCATACATCTATTGATCATCTGTATGTCCTCTTTCGAAAGATGTCTGTTCTTCTTTTCCTATTTCCTTAAAGTATAATGTTAGATTGATTAAATTTTTTCTGTTTCTTGTCGTAGACCTGTATTGCTATAGCTTCCCTTGTAGGACCACTTTTGCTGCATCCCAAAGATTTTGTTATGTTGTATTTTAATTTTTTTATTGTCTCTATGTATCTTTTCATTTCTTTTTGTTCTTAGTTAACCCATAGCTGTTCAGTTGTATGTTGTTTAATCTCTACATATTTGTGATTTTTCCAGCTTTCTTCTTGTAGTTGATTTCTACTTTTATACTGCTATGGTTGGATGAGATTCTTGATATGATTTTAATCTTCTTAAGTTTATTGAGAATTGGTTTGTGTCCTGACATATGGTTTGTACTTGAGAATGTTTCATGTGCACTAGAGAAAAATGTGTATTTTATTGTTTTGGGGATGGAAAGCTCTATAAATATCTATTAAATTCATCTGGTCTAATTTATCATTTTTAGGCTGATGTTTCCTTATTGGTTTTCTTTCTAGATTACTTATCCATTGGTATAAGTGGTGTTTTAAAGTCTCCTACTATTGTTTAGTTAGTTGTCTATTTCTCCCTTTAGGTCCGTTAATAATTGTTTTGTATATTTTCATGCTCCTAGGTTGGGTTATATATGTTAATAAATATTATGTCTTCCTGATAGATTGTCCCCTTTATCCTTATAAAATGTTCATCTTTGTCTCTTATTACACTTTTTGTCTTGAAATATATTTTGTATGATATAAGTATGGCTAGACCCACTTTTCTCTGTATACCATTTGCTTAGGTTATCATCTTCTGCCCCTTCACTTTGAGTTTATAGCTGTCTTTGACACTGAGATGTGTCTCCTGAAGGCAGCATATGATTGGATCTTGTTTTTTAATCCACCCAGCTACTTTGTGCCGTTTGATTGGTGAGCTCAGTCCATTTACATTTATATTGATTATTGACTTACTACTACCATTTTACCTTTTGTTTTCCAATTGCTCTGTATGCTATTTTAGTTTGATGGTTTTCTTTGATGTTTTTCTCTGTTTCCTCTTTTTCGTGCATGTGTGTCTCATCTCTGAATTTTTCTTCTGTGATTACCATGAAGTTTGTATAAAATGTCTCAAATAAAATAGTCCTTTTTCTTCTGATAGTATCCTATCTTCATTTACCTATGCAAGTTCCTTAATTTTTCTTCCCCCTGTTGTTTTGTTGCCATAAATTATCCCTTTTCATATTGTATGTTCATTGTAAATTTGCAGTAGCTATAGTTATTTTAATGTTCTCCCATTTTAACCTTTACGTTATAATTGTTTACCATCTTATTCAGAAACAGAGTTGCAATTTTCTGGCTTTGTCACCTTACTCAAAGTTTTGTGTGCTTTTGCCTTTTTATTTCAGGTAGAAAATATCCTTCCAACATTTCTTGTAATGCAAGTTTTGTGGTGGTAAATTCCCTCAGCTTATTTTGTTTTGGAAAGTATTTTTCCTCCATATCTAAAGGATAACTTTGCTGGATGTATTATTCTTGGATAGTGATTTCTATCTTTCAATATTTTGAATATGTCATTCTACTCTCTTTCCTAGCCTGTGGAGTACTTGCTAAGAAATCTGATGATAACCAGATAGGGTTTCCTTTGTAGGTTACTGTCCTTTTTTCCCTGGCTCTCTTGAGAATTCTTTCTTGTAACATAGGAGCTCCAGGCCTGGAACTTGCACCTGGGTTTGGATATTCTGGAAGAACCATCAGGAGGACCAGGGGGGTGAAAGATGCCATTTATAACTCACAATACAAGGAGATTTCAGCACTTGATCAGTTGGAACTGGATGGAAAGGCAGCCGGCCAAAAGCAGGCATTGTTTTATATGCAAGCAGAGAAGAGAGGGATTGCCTCATCCCAGGAAACAAGAGTTTTCCCTGCAAAAGGGAGCTATTCACACTGCCTAGCTAGTGTTGGGAAGGACAAGACCAGCTGTCTCCTCTAGCAGAGCAGGGAGATAATGTCCATGGGAATGGCCAAAGGGCAGATAGTGCTCATGGGAGAAATGGGAAGTGTCCTTGGGGGCGAGAACAGCCTGGGTGAAGCTTTGTTCATTATCCTACTTGGGGCTGCTGACCCAGTAGTCCTCTTTGCCTCCAGTGCCTATGGTGGGGCTTTGTTTGAATTAACCCTACATTTCTTTATTTCTTTAGTATAATGTATCTTGGAGAAGGTCTTTCTTATGTTGATATTATTAGGTATTTTATTAGCTTCTTGTAGATGAATCTCAAATTCTTTTCCTAAGTTTGGGAAATTTTCATCAATTATTTATTTGAATAGGCTCTCTGTTTTCTTCTTCTTCTCCTTTTCTTGGATACCCTTTTTTTTTTTACTAAAAAATATGCTTTTAACTAACTGATCAGTTAAAAATAAATCAAAATGGAAATTAGATCATACTTTTAAATGTATTAAAATGAAGATATGACATAACGAAATTTGTGGGATGTAGCTAAAGCAGTGCTTAGAGAGAAATTTATAGCTGTAAATGCCTAAATCAAGAAAGAAAAAAAATTCATTTTGCTATTCGCCTTAAGATACTGAAAAGAGATGAGCAAAGTAAACCTAAGCCAAGCAAGAAGGAAAGGATTAATAATTATTAGAATAAAAATTAATTAAAAAATTGACGAAGGCAAAAGCTGTTTCTTTGAAAAGACCAACAAAATAAACAAATCTTTAAATAAACTGACCTAGCAAAAAAGAGAAAACTCAAATTACTAGAATCAGAAATAAAAAGGAAAATATTATTGAAGACTTACAGAAATAAAAAAAAGGATTATAAAGGAATACTATAAACACTAGCGAATCATAGAACTTAGATGATGTATTAGTTTCCTAGGGTTATTGTAACAAGGTATCACAAACTGGATGGTATAAAACAGCAAAAACTTATTTTCTCATACTTCTAGAAATTAAAGCCTGAAATCAAGGTGTCAACGGGGCCATGCTTTCTCTCGGGCCCAAGGAGAAGGATACTTACTTGCCTTTTCCTAGCTTCTAGTTATTTACAGCAATCCTTGATGTATCTTGGCTTGTAAATGCATCAGTTTAATTTTCACCTCAGTCATCACATGGCATTCACCCTGTGTATCTGTGTTCATATTTTCTTCTTTCTGTAATGATACCAAGTATTGGATTAACACTCATCTTAATCCAGTACTACCACATTTTAGATGATTACATTTGCAGAGATCCTACTCCCAAATAAGATCACATTCATGGATTACAGGAGTTAAGACTTCAACATATTTTTTGGAGGTCAGAATTCCACCCATAACAGATTAGATGGAAAAATTCCTATAAAAACACAAACTATTGAAACTGAGTCAAGAAAAATTAGACAATCTGAATGGACCAATAGCAAGTGAAGAGATTGAATTAGTAATAAATAAAATTATCTACTAAGAAAATCCCAAGCTGAGATGGTTTTTCTGTTAAATTTTGCCAAACAATTTAAATAATGCCAATTATTCTAAAAAATAAAAAGGGGGAATAGTTCTCAACTCATTTTATGAGACAAGTTCATCTTGATTCCAAAACCAGGTAAAGACATTAAAGAACTGAAAACTACAGCCCAATATCTCTTATGAATATAGATACAAAAGTCCTCAAAAGTCATAGCAGACTATATCCATATACATATAAAATAATAATACACCATGATCAAGTGAAATTTATTCTAGGAATAGAAGGTTGATTTAACATCTATATCAATACATCATATCAATGGAATGAAAAACAGTTCACGCTATTATCCCAATAGATGCATAAAATCATTTAACAAAATACAACACCCTCAATAAACAGGAATTTTAAAAAGTAGTAATTTCCCCATCCTAATGAAGGACACAGTTAACATCATACATAATGGCAAAAGCCTAAATCCATTCCCCTTAAGATCGAGAACAAGACAAGTGTGTTTGCTCTTGCCACTTGTTTTTGATTTATAGTAGGTTCTATCCAGGGAAATCAGGCAAGAAAAGAAATAAAAGGTGTCCAGTTTGAAAAAGAAAAGGCAAAACTATTTCTATTCACAGATGACATGACCTTGTATGTAGAGATTCCTAAGGACTATACTTAAAAAACTATTACAACAAATAATTGTGTTCTGCGAAGTTGCAAGATACAAGATCAATATACAAGAATCAGTTTTATTTATACCATACCAGCAATGAACACTTCAAAAATGAAATTAAAGAAACAATTTCATTCATAATAGCACCCAAAATAATAAAATACTTAGGAATAAATGTAACAAAAGAAATATAAAACTTATACTTTGAAAACTACAAAACATTGTTTAAAGATGATCTAAAATACCCCATGGTAATATTAAGATAGGAATACTCCCAAACTGATCTTCAGATTTAATGCAATTTCTATTAGAAATTGACAATATAATTCTAAAATTTGTATAGAATTGCAAGAAAGCTGGGAGATTTTTCAACAATCCTAAAAAAGAACAAAGTTGGAGTATTTACACTTCCCAATTTAAAGTTATTATAAAGCAATTGTAACCAAGGCAATGTGGTACCAATAAAAGAGTAGACATATAGATCACTGAAATAGAATAAAGAATCCAAAAGTTAACCGATACATCTGTAGTTGACTGATTTTTGACAAGAGTTCTAAAAGCATTCCATAGGAAAATAAATTGTCTTTTTAATAAATTGTTCTGGGACCACTGGATAGCCACATGTGAAAGAATTGTGTTGTACCCTTACCCTTACCTCATACCATGTACGAAATTAATTCAAAATGGACAAAAGACCTAAATGTAACAAATAAAACTACAAAATTCTTAGAAGAAAACATTAAGGTAAATCTTCATGACCTTGGACTTGGAAAAAGATTTTTAGATATGACACCAACAGCATGAGCAACAAAAGAAGTAGATAAACAAATTTCATCAAAATTAAAAATTTTAGTGCTTCAAAAGACACCATGAAGAAAGTGAAAAGACAGCCAAGATAATAGGAAAACGTACTTGCAAATTATATATCTGCTAAGGAGCCTGTATCTGTAATACACAAAGAACTCCTACAACACCATAATAAAAAGATAAATTACTTAATTAAAAATTAAGGATCTAAGGAGCAAAGGATCTAAATAGAAATTTCTTCAAGGAAGATATATGAATGTCCAATAAGCACATGGAAAGATGTTCAACAAATTTAGTTATCAGGAAAAATGCAAAAACACACAAACAACACACATAAAACAACCACAATGAAATACCACTTTACGCCAACTAGGATGATTAGAATAAAAACTGCAGATAAAAGCTAGTGCTGATTAAGCTGTGGAGAAAATGGAACCCTCATATACTGCTGGTAGGTATGTAAAATGGCACAGCCACTTTCAAATTCAGTCTGGTAGTTACACAAACAATAAAAAAGAGTCCACAAAACAACTTGTACATTAATGTTATCGCAATGTTATTCATAATAGCCAAAGGTGGCAAAAACTGAAATGTCCATTAATTTGATGAATGTATAAGCAAAATGTGGTATAGCCATACAATAGAAGATTATTTAACCATAAAAAGGAATGAAGTACTGATATATCTTACGAAATGAATGAACACTGAAAACACTATACTGTGTGAAAGAAGCCAGTTGCAAAAGTGCACATATTATATGATTGCATTCACATGAAAGTTCAAAAGATAGATATAGATATAGATATAGGAAGTGTATTAGTTATTCCTGAGGCTTTAAGGTATTGGGGAGATGGAGGGACAGGATGGTTACCTAAATTGTGCAAAGTTTCTTTTTGAATGATTAAATGTTATAAAATTGGCTGTGTTGATGGGTACACAAATCTGTGAATACGCCAAAAATTATTGATTTGTATACTTTAAATGGATAACATATAATATGTGAATTATATCTCAACAAAGCTCAATAAAAGTTCATAAATGATTACACAGGATAAGTCCAAAGACACAGAAAAGCCTGGCCTCTGCCTCTCTGTTTCTCCAAAATCTATCTCCTGCCTATCTTCTCAGCTCCTGCCTACACTTCTAATGGAACTACTCTCTGGAACTTTACCCTTCTATCATACCGAACTCCTTGCACTTCCCTAATTATAAAGAACTTTCTCAAAATTCTATCTCATTGCACAAGTTACTCTCTCATTTCCTTATCTTCTTCCTTTCGCAATTTCAAGCCTCAGCTCAGATGTCGGTGCCTCCAAGAAGCCTTCTTAGATAGACCAACGTCTCTTATGTAAGTTTCTACAGCATCCTCTGCTCCTATTTTGTACTTATCAGATGATACTATAATCAAATGTTTCCCCCATTATAAAAATAACTTGAAGGTAGAGACAGCATTTTTTAATATCTGTATCCCCAGGTCCTAGCCCAGTGCCTATCCTAAAAAGTAAATATTTGTTGAATGGATGAATCATTTCCCTCTCTACCTTCATCTCCCAACTCAATATATGTGTATCAGAGACCTTGCTCTTTCAGTTACCTTAACCCACTAAGACCCCACACATATCATTCATTTTCTCTTTCCATTGACTCTTTCCCTCAATGTACTGAAACTATCTCTTGATGCCCTTCTTAAATGAGTCTTTGGAGTCCCATAAGCATTTTTTCATCACCCATTTGCTACATAACTCTACAAGGCTACCAAAACTCTATAAAACCTGCTCTTTAAAAAGCTTCCCTGCTGTTAAATTCTCAGAAACTTGTTTTCCTTTAGTCTGTCTTAAATCTAATATAACATGACCCCTCTCTACATACACTCTCCAAAATTCTCTTTCCTAGTCTTCTATAACAAATCCTATCCAGATAATCCTTCTACCTCTCAAGCAATGCTTTCTTTGTTTTCTTTACTGCTATCTCTTTGGCCTCTCCTCACATTGGTGATTCCTCAAGTTTAATCTTGGCCAACTGCATCATAATCATCACTCTCCAGAAAATGTTTTCTCTCTTATTGTTTTGTTTCCTTCCCCCATCCTTCTCTTAGCTTTGTTTCTTTGATTCCATATTTCTGATAGACATTCCTATGTAGGATATTCAACTTCCTCTTCATCTGCTGAACATTTTAGGACCAAACTTGCAAGCTCCCCCTGTTAATGAACATTCCCACCCAATTTTCTTTCCTCCTTAAATGGATCCATTTTTTTCTGCCATCTTTGACTTCTTTATCACCCTTATTCCTTAGCACCAACTGATCTCTCTATATAAGCATTTTATCTCTTTCACTCCACTTTTTTCCCTCCAGAACCATTTCTATACTTTTCTTTACCTTCAATACCTTATGCTTGATCTTTTGCAACAGCCTTCCACCTACTCTCTCTCTATCTCTTTCCCTGTCTGCTCTGTCACCAGTTCCAACTACCCAATAAAGATTACTCAAACAAAAATGTAATTACATTTACCAGAAGACATGCACGAGAATCTCTATAATAGTATATTTATAATAGCTCCAAGATCAATACAATCTGTTTATTAATAGTTTAATGGACACATATATTGTTAAAGGGCCATATAATTTAATACTGCATTGCTTATGAAAATGAAGAAGCTACAACTACATTTTAAAAATGAATGGAACTCAAAATCAAAATGTCAATCAAAAGCTACAAGATATGAAAGAGTACATATTATATAATTCCATTTATATAAAGTTGAGTAATGGGCAAAATTATTATATGGTGATCAAAATAGAACAGTGACTTTTCTTGGTCAGTAATAATGCCTGGAAATTGGCTCAAGAAGTTTTCTGGGGATGGTAGTAAGAAAAAATAATGTTCTGTTTCTTGATTGTATTCAGATTGTGATTATTTATTGACTTTATTACCCATGTGATTTTCTGTACATTACAGTTTAATAAAAATGTTTTAAAACTAATAAAAGTTTCAGATCTGGATATCTTTAAATAAACTTGATTCTGAGCTGGGTATAATATAATGAGCACAGGCTTTGGCACCTGACCGACCTGAGTTAGAATTCCAATTCTTCCAGATAATTGTGTATGACTTTGGACCGGTCATTTCACCAATCCTCAGTTTCCTCATCTGGAAAATGAGAGTAATAATAGCTACCTTGAATAATATTCCATTGGATGTAGCACAGCTTATTAATCCATTTGCCTACTGAAGGACATCTTAGTTACTTTTAAGTCTGAGCAATTATGAATGAAGCTGCTAAAACACCCCTACACAGGTTTTGGTGTAGACATAAATTTTTAACTCCTTTGGGTAAATGTCAAGGAGAGCAATTAGTGTATCATATGGTAAAAGTATGTTTTTTTCTGAGAAACCAACAAGCTGTCTTCCAAACTAGTTATATTTTTTTCATTCCCATTAACAATGAATGAGAGTTCCTGTAGCTTCACATTCTTTCCAGCATTTGGTGGTGTCAATGTCTAGGTTCTGGCCATTTCAATAGGTGTGTAGTAGTGATGTCTCATTGTTATTTTAATTTGCATTTCTCTGATGACATATGATGTGGGGCATCTTTGAATATGCTTAATTTGCCATCTGTTTATCTTCTTTGGTGAGATGTCTGTTAAGGTCTTTGGACCACGTTTTAATCAAGTTGTTTTTCTGTTATTGTTGTCAAGTTTTAAGAGTTATTTGTATGTTTTGGATATCCCCCAGGAGTTTTTAAAACTCAAGATAAGTAAGCTACACTGAACCTCTTGCAACTCACTCACGTTACTATTTAAGTGTTACTCCCATTTCCCTGCTCCAGTAGCTTCTGTTCCTGGTAAGCTGTGATTTTCTCTATTTCTCTACCTCTCCAGATTTGGGGATGGCAATTTGCCCTGTCACCTCAACTCTCCGACAGATCTAAGAAAAGGCATTGATTTTCAGTTTTTTCAACTCCTTTCTTGTTGTAAGTATGACAATGACAACTTCTAAGCTCTTTGCATGTTGGAACTGAAACCAGAAATTCTCCATTCAAGCATTTTTATAATAGATGCTTTGTCACATATTCCAATGTTGTGCCGTCTTGTTTGCCTCTTTTCTCATGCAAGTTGAGATTTTCATGGTTCTTTGTATGTTAGTAATTTTGGATTATAACTTGGCATTTTGAATATTCTGTAATGGGATTCTGGATCTTGTTTAAGTCCTATGGGAAATATTGATCTGTTGTTTTAGCAGACATTTGACTGTGTTTAGTTCAAGCCACAAGTTTCAATGTGCTTTCTGTATTCTGTAGCTCCAATGCATTTCAGTTTTCAAAGCCTTTACAGTGCTATTTCGGTCTCTCCTTTATGTGCACCACTCAGTGGTCTGTCTAGGACCTATACTGAGGCCCGGCAATTATCTCAGTTTTCAAAATATTTGTATGCTAAAATGATCAGACTCACAGTTGCACAAGTCAAGATTAAGCCCAAGAATTCATAAACTTCTTTATGGAATCGATTTCCTGTGCTCTATCTCTGCTATCTCCCTGGTAGTTTCTGGTTCCCTGGGCATCCAATTTTCTGTCCCAAAGCTGTCCACTTCTGTAATTGTGCTGCATACAGAGTCCAAGCAACAGGTAAATCAAAAGAGTGCAAAGTAATCAATGGATTTAGGACTGGCTTTCTTAAATCCATAGCTCCACTGAACAGAGTGGAAGGTTTCCCTCATTTATTTGGCTCCTACAGCTTCCTTTTGCCATTCACATTCACTACTACTTCCCCTCTCACTGAGAAACCACTTGTGGGCTGGAGCATGAGAGAATGGAGAAAAAGAAAAAAAAAGAACCAAGAGATTTCTTCTACTCTCTCTGAGCTCGAAGAGTCCCCTTTTTCTTTCTTTGATCCAGAAATAGAGTTTTTTTTTCCTGTATTTCCCTGTACTATAGGTTTTGAGTTGCATTGATATTAGCTCAGAAGATTCCAGAGGAGGAAAAATGGTAAATTTGAAGCTGGTTCATTAGTACTTTCATTTCTGGGTTTCTTCCACTGCTGATACTTACTTTTCATAGTTCTCAAATAGCCACACATGAATTCTTTCCAGGTTTTACAGTCAAATTCAGTAAGAAAGAAAGGCTAGCATTTATTTATGCCATCCCACTGGAATCAGGACTCCTTAAGAAAAATTTTTGAAACATATATTGTATTATTTCACTGGTTACTCTCAACCCATCATACTTACAATTTAAAACACATACTTCTAAAATTTAATGACAATCCATCCAGCTGTGGTTTCCTTAGGATGCAATGTAGAAACAAACAGAAAATTCATGTATATCAATATTAACCCCAATTAACAAAAGGAATATTAACACATATGAATACTTGTTATTCATATGATACACACTCTGATTTCAAGTAGAAGGGGGTGGAAGAAAGACATATGGTAAAACTAAATAAAAATTACAGAAATGAGATAGGGGCCTTCCTAAGGAGAAATAGTTGACTGACAAACAAGTAAGCTCAGACGTAATCCTATGGAAAGTTGCACAGAGAATAGAGAGCCCTGTGACATGGAGTTGCCTTGTAAAGCCTCATGGAGAATATGATGCTTGAGAGAGCCTCATTTATTCATACAAAAATATTTATTGATAATTTTTATGTGCTGGCACCTACTCTGACATTTTTTCACCTGTCGCTCTGACTTTGAATTAAGGACACCTTCACTTATTTAACCATGACCTTTTAAGCATTCAGAGATATTTTATGAAATGCACCAGTAAATTTGGTTTTTGAGAGCATAAGCTATATTTAACGCCCTTTATCCCTTTTAACTCCCCCATCCTCTCCCACCCACTACTGTCTGATAACCACTAGTCTATGAACATTGGTGTGCAAAGATCTTTATGGATATGAGTTTCCAAGTCTTTGGGGTAAATACCCAGTAGAAATTTTACTGGATCATATGGTAGATTAATTTTTTTTAGTTTTTTGAGGAACCTCCATACTGTTTTACATAGTGGCTGTACCAATTTGCAGTCTCACCAGCAGTGGATGAGGGTTCCTTGTTCTCTGCATCCTCTCCAACATTTGTTATTACTTGTCCTGTGAGTATAGCTAATCTAACAGGTGTGAGGTGGTATCTCATTGTGGTTTTGATTTGCATTTCCCTAATAGCTAGTGATTTGAGCATCTTTTCAAATATTTCTTGGCCATTTGTATGTCCTCTAGGAAGAAGTGTTTGTTCAGGTCCTCTGCTCATTTTTTGATTGGATCGTTAGATTTTTTGTTGATATTGACTCGTATGAGTTCTTTGTATATTTTGGATATTAGGCCCTTATCAGAGGCATTGCTTGCAAACATATTTTCCCATTCAGATGGTTGTTCTTTTACCTCGTTGGTGATTTCTTTCACTGAGCAGAAGATTTTTAGTTTGACGTAGTCCCATTCATTTATTTTAGCTTTTACTTCCCTTGCTTTTGAGGTCAAATTCATACAATCCTCTTTAAGCCCAAGGTCCATGAGTTTAGTCCCTATGTTTTCTTCTATACACTTTATTGTTTCAGGTCTTATATTCAGGTCCTTAATCCATTTTGATTTAAGTCTGGTCTGTGGTGATAGACAATATTCTAGTTTCACTCTTTTGCAGGTGGCTTGCCAGTTTTCTGAGCACCATTTATTGAAGAGGCTTTTTCCCCCCCGCTGTACATTTTTGACATTTTTTGAAAATTATTTGCCCATATAAATATAGGATTCCTTTTACTGGACTCTCAATTCTGTTCCACTGGTCTGTGTGTCTGTTTTGCTGACAATACCATGCCATTTTGATTACTGTCACTTTGTAGTATAATTTGAAGTATAATTTGGCAGAGTGATGCCTCCAGCTTCGATCTTTTTTTCACAGGATGGCTTTGGAAATTCAGGGTCATCTCTGCTTCCATACAAATCTGATGATTTTTTTTGTTTTATTTCATTAAAAAATGTCAATGGGATTTTGATGGGGATTGCATTAAATCTGTATAATGCTTTAGGTAATAAAGTCATTTTAACTATGTTGATTCTTCCAAACCAAGACTATGGAATACCTTTCTATTTCTTTGTATCTTCTTCGATTTCATTTAATAGGGTCTTATAGTTTTCATTATATAGGTCCATTACATGTATTGTTAAATTTATTCTAGGTATTTTATTCTTTTTGTTGTAATTGCGAAAGGAATTATTTTTTCGACTTCATTTTCCGACACTTTATTATTAGAGTATAGGAATGCTATGGAATTTCGAACATTGATTTTGTATCCAGAAAATTTACTGTATTTGCTTTTATTTCTAGTAGCGTTCTTGTGGAGTCTTTAGGGTTTTCTATATAGAGAATCATGTCATATGAAAATAGTGACAGTTTGGCTTCTTCATTTCCAATTTGTATGCCTTTTATATCTTTCTCTTGTCTGATTGCACTCACTAGGACTTCCAAAGTTATACTGAATAACAAACAATTGCGATACTGGACAGCCTTGCCTTGTTCCTGATCTTAGAGGGACAGTTTTAGTTTTTTCACCATTAAGTATAATGTTGGCAGAGCATTTGTCATATATGGTCTTTATTATGTTAAAGTACTTTCCTTCTATACCAATTTTGTTAAGTGTTTTGATCATAAATGGATGCTGTATCTTATCGAAAGCCTTTTCTGCACCTATTGATAAGATCATATGAGTCTTATTTTTTACTTTTTTTATGTGATGTATCACATTAATTGATTTGCATATGTCGAACCATCCCTGTGCACCTGGGATGAAGCCCAATTGATTGTGGTGTATAATCTTTTTAATATGTTGCTGTATTCGGTTCGCTAGTATCTTATTTAGGATTTTTGCATCTGTGTTCATGAGAGATATTGGTCTATAGTTTTCTTTCTTTATGTTATCTTTACCAGGTTTTGGTATTAGAATAATATTGGCTTTATAAAATGAGTTTGGAAGTATTGCCTCCTCTTCGATTTTTTGGAAAAATTTGAGGAGAATAAGTATTAAATCTTTGAATATTGGGTAGAACTCATTGGTGAAGTCATCTGGTCCTAGACCTTTACTTTTTGGTAGATTTTTAATGACCATTTCAATTTCTATACTGCTGGTTGGTCTATTTAGATTTTCCAGTTCTTCTTGATTCGGTCTAGGAAGATTGTATTTTTCTAAGTATCGGTCCATTTTTTCTAAGTTAATAAATTGGGTGTTATATAATTTTTCATAGTATTCTTGCATGATCCTTTGTATTTCTGTGATGTTAGTCCTAATTTCCCCTCTTTCATCCCTGATTTTGTTTATTTGAGTCCTTTCTCTTTTTTCGTTAGTGAGTCTATCCAGGGGTTTGTCAATTGTATTAACCTTCTCAAACAACCGGCTCTTCGTTGCATTTATTTTTTCTATTGTTTTCTTTTTTGTTGTTGTTTTCAATTTCATTTACTTCTGCTCTAAATTTGATTATTTCTATTCTTCTGCTGACTTTTGGCTTCATTTGTTCTTCCTTTTCTGTTTTTTTTTTTTTAAGACGAAGCATTAGGTTGCTTTTTCGTGCTTGTTCTTGTTTTTGGAGATAGGCTTGTATTAATATGACCTTTCCTCTTATGACCTTTTTTGCTGTGTCCCAAAAGTTTTGATATGTTGTACTATCATTATCATTCATTTCTATGTATCTCTTGATCTCTCTTTTTATTTCTTTCTTCCCTGACCCAGTTATTCTTCAATAGCATGTTGTTTACTCTGCATGTATTTGTGGTTCTTCCTGATTTATTTTTGCAGTTGAACTCTAGTTGCAAAGCATTATGATCAGAGAATATAGTTGGTATGATTTCAACCCTCTTGTATTTGTTAAGGCTATTTCTGTGTCTCACCATGTGGTCGATTCTTGAGAAGGTTGTACATGCACTAGAGAAGAATGTATAGGCAGCTCTTTTGGGATTGGAGGTTCTGTAAATGTCAATTATGTCCAGTTGGTCTAATTTATCATTTAAGGATGTTATTTCCTTATTTATTTTCTGTTTGGATGATCTGTTCATATCTGACAGTGGGGTATTTAGGTCCCATACTATGATAGTGTTTTGGTCTGTTTCTCCCTTTAGTTCTGTTAGTAATTGCTTTACATAATTCAAGCCTCCCTGGTTGGGAGCATAGATATTATTAAATGTTATTTCTTCTTGGTGCATGATTCCCTTTATCATTATGAAGTGTTTATCAGTATCTTTCTTTACCTTTTTTTTATGTTGAGGTCTATTTCATCTGATATTAGTATTGCTACTTCCGCTTTTCTCTGAATGCCATTTGCTTGATATATCATTTCCACCCTTTCATTTTGAGTCTATATTTGTCTTTGGAGCTGAGATGTGTCTCCTGGAGGCAGCATATGGTTGGGTTTTGCTTTGATCTATCTGTAACTCTGTGCCTGTTTATAGGTGAGTTCAGCCCATTTACATTTAGGGTGATTATTGAAAAATGAAGTCTTCTTATAGCCATTTTACCTTTTGCTTTCTGGTAGCTTGGTGTTTCCATTGCTTCCTTATCCTTGTGTTTCTGTTTTCTTCATTTTGGTTGTCTTTTCTGGGTTTTGCCTCTGGTTCTTGTTTGATGTTATATACTTGATTTCTGAATCTTTGGTGTATGGTTACCATTACAAATATGAAAAGGATGGTTATATAAAGAGCGTTGTCTGTTTTCTTTTGTGTGTGCCTTATATCCTTTCCACATTGTGAATTTAGATCTTTGAATCCTCCCCTTTCAGTCATCGTTATCTCAATTTGTCACTATATATACTAAATGTTCATTACTATCTTGCTATAGCATTTTTCTTCTTATTATTCAAGCTTACAACGCCCTGTTTTTAGTAAGGGTTGCACTCCTCTGCTTTTACTTGCCTGATAGTCACTTTACTCCTAATTATGTAATTTTTTGTCATTTTGTTTTAAGTGAGCTGACCTGTTTCATTATTTCCTGTTGTGAGGGCCTTAGTGGAGAATTCCCTCAATTTTTGTATGTCTGGAAAGGTGTTTATTTCCCCTTTATATCTAAAGGAGAGCTTAGCTGGATACATTATTCTAGGCTCGTAGTTCCTTTCACTTAATAGTTTAAATGTTTTAATTTCATTCCTTTCTGGCTTGTAAGGTTTGTGCTGAGAAGTTCGATGATAATCTAATGGGTTTTCCTTTATAAGTTACCATTTCCTTCTTTCTGGCTGCCCTGAGAATTCTGTATTTGTTGTTGATTTTTGATAACTTTAATACCATGTGTCTTGGTGAAGTCTTTTTTGAGTCGAGATTATTGGGTGTTCTGTTGACTTCTTGAATTCCAAGTTCCAGCTCATTCCTTAGATTTGGGAAATTCTCGTCCACTATTTGTCTGAAAATGGTTTCTAGTCCCTACTCCTTTTCCTTGCCTTCAATAATGTCCATTATTCTTATGTTTCCTCTCTTGATGGTATCAGCTAATTGTTGTATTTCCCTTTCATTATTTTTCATTCTTCAGTATTTCTCTTCTTCCTTCTGATTTATTTCTATATTTCTGTCTTCGATATCACTGATCTTTTCCTACATTTGGTTGACTCTATTTCCCAAGCTTGCTATTTCATTTTCCAACTCTTACAGTGTGTTCTTTATCTCTAGAGGTTCTATTTGGTTCCCTTTGAGAGTTTCAAACTCCTCGCTCTGCTCATCTAGTTGTTTTTTTCAATTACTGCAATTGTTGATTTGAGTTGTTTCGGATCTCATTGTCTTTTTTCAGAAGTACTATCCTGAATTGTCTGTCATTTAAGTAGCATATTTCTATATCTGTAAGTTTATTTTCTGGAGATTTTCCTCTTTCTTTCTAAGATGCTTGTCACCTTGATTGTTCATAATTTTTAATAGACTATTTCTTTGCCTGTGCATTAATGGAAATGCATTCTGTTGTTTTCTCAGAAACATTTATTATATAAAGGTCTCTCTTTAGCCTGCTGCAAAGAAGGCACTTTTCTTCTGATTTCTAGTAGGTGGCATCTAAGCCTCTTGGATCCCTGGTTTAAAGCCTTAATAATGCCTTTTTATTTTGTAGTAGATATTTAATCACACTTGCTACCCTCAGTTTCAGTCCCTGCTGGTGTCAGCGACAGTCTCGGTAACATTTGCTCAGATTCTCCTGGTGTTCCTCTGCGTTCAGTCTCAGAAGTTATGGTGGAAGGGGCCTTCTGTGTTAGGAGTTGGGGGCTGTGGCTCAGCCTTGGTTTTGCAGTTGCAGCCAGTAAAAATCAACTGTTGTTTCTCTGCAGTCCTGTCTGCTTCTCAGTTTTCTGTCCTTATTACTGGGCCCTGCAGCCGGCTGCGTGGAATTTACAGAACTTCCAGGCAGAGCTGTTCAGGGAAGTCACTGCACCTTCTCCCCTCCCACTCTTCCTGCAGGGAGCTCCAGAGGCTGTGAGAGTCAGCTTCTTTATTTCTCCCAGTCCACAGCCCAACACCCAGGGTTCATACCTGTGGTAGCTCTTATGCGCAGATTCCATGCTTAGATGTGCTGGTGTGCAGTTTGGGTGTTTTTTGTAGAGCCATAGTTGTTCAGCTTATTGTTGTTTCAAGGAGAGATATCTGAGGATGTCTCTGACTTTTCCATGTTTCCCAGAATTCTCATCTTTTTTTTTCTTATAGATATTTAGTCATGCTCACTACCCTCCATCTCAGCCCCTGCCAGTGTATGCGACAGTTTCAGTAGCATTTGCTCAGATTCCCCTGGTGCTCCATGGTGTTTGGTCTTGGAGGATATGAAGGAAGGGGCCTTTGGGTTGGGGAGTGGGGGCTGCAGCTAGGCCTTGCATTTTTCAGCTGCAGCTGGTAATAATCAACTTTTGCTTTTCTGCCCTCCCCATTTCTCTGTAGTCTCCACTTCTCTGCATTCTGCCCTGATTCCTGGGCACTACCACTGACTATGTAGAGCTCACAGATTTCCCTGGCAGGGCTGTTCAGGGAACTCATCGCACCTTCTCCCCACACACTTCCTGCTAGGAGCTCCATCTGCAAGAGGCAGCCTCTTTGTTTCTCCAAGTCTACCCTCCACCTCCAGGGTTTCTGACCAGTGGTAGCTCTTATGTGCAGATCCCTTGCTCAGATGTGCTTGTGTTGGGTGTTTTTTGTTAAGTTTTAGATGTTCAGTTCATGGTTGTTTCAAGGGGAGAGATCAGGTGACATCTCTCACTCCACCATGTTTCTGTCACCACTCTCTGTGAACATTAGATACCCAAGGTCACCATGGAAGAAGACTTCTGCTGCTTACATCCTATTCTCCTCCTTTTCTGGGCTCCAAAAGGTTGAGACTTTCTACTATTTCACTATTTATGAATAATGATTTGTGAGAAGAATCAGCCAATCATTTAAATGCTGGTAGGAGACTCTTCAAATCTCTCTACCTGTGCTTCAACAACTGAAAAGACATCAAGTTCCAGATGGCATAGCTGCTGAACATCTTGAGCTCCTGCTTCCTCACTGCCTCTGGAGGTACTTGGTAAGTCCCTGCTGGATCCTAGTTCCTCAGCTTTTGCATTATCCAATGAATAATTGTTGAATGAAATAATGAAATCAATCAACCTCTGTAATGCAGTTCCAAGGGAAATCCACTCTATTTTTCTGACCTCTCCATCCAATCCATCATCTAGTCCTACTTCCTCTACCTCCAAAATATATCTCAAATTTAGTCAACTTTTACTTAACCCTCCACTGCTGCAACCCTAGTATGACTTACCAAAATTTTTAGACTGGACTATTTTGGAAGGCTCCCAACTGGTCTCTCTACTTTTATACTTGACTCCTACAATAAAAACTTCAAACAGCAGCCAGGGGACGTATTGTTTTGGTTTGGGGAGGGTTTTTTATTTTTAAAATATCAATTAACAAGTTTATTCTTCTACTTTTTAAAAAATGTTCTCCATCTACCACAACCACAATCAGGATATTAAACAATTACATTGCCAATAAAAGTAATTCGGGCTATGCCTTCATATAGTGTCTCTCTCTCTTTCTCTCTCTCTCTCCCCCTCCCTCTGGAAAACACTTATCTATTTTTTATTATTATAGTTTTATCAATCATGTGGTAAATATATATTTAATTTTATGAAAAACTGCCAAACCATTTTTTAAATGACTGTATCATTTTGCATTCCCATAAGAATTGTATGAGAGCTTCAGTTGCTTGCCATCTTCACCAGCAATTGGCATTGTTGATAATTTTTATTTCAGCCATTCTAATTAGTATGTAATAGTAGCTCATTATGGTTTTATCTCTCATTTTCTTAATGGCTATTGATATTGAACATCTTTTCATGTGCTTATTCAACATCCTTATATTCACTTTAGTGAAGTGTTCAAATCTCCCCCCCCCACACACACACCTTTTAAAGTTAGGTTGTTTGATTTATTGTTGAGCTTGAGCTTGTTGAAGATATGATTTGCAAATATATTCCTAGTCTGTAGCTTGCCTTTTCATACTCTTAATAGCGTCCTTTACAGAGCAAAAGTTTTTAATTTTGATTCATTCTAATTTGTCTACACTTTCTTTCTTAGTTGTGATATAATCTCTAGGAACTTTTAATCTAATCCTAAATCATCAAAATTTTCACCTTCTTAAAGATTAATAGTATATCTATGATCTACTTTGAGTTAATTCTATATAAAGTTTAGATAAATGTCCATTTACTTATCTATGAATGTCCAATTATTCCTACACTGTTTGTTAAAAAGACTATACCTTTCTCCATTTAACTGCTATTGTGCCTTTGTTGAAAACCAAATGGCCATATTTCCATAGGTGTATTTCTGGACTCCCTATCCTATTCCTATCTGTCTATCACTTTGACACTTCCACACTGTCTTGATTGCTATAGCATTACAGCAATTCTTTCTTTTCTCTTCCATTAATAATTTATCTATTTATTTGCCAATATATGCTGTCTCGATTACTGCAGCTTTATAGTATGCCTTTAGGTTAGTGTCCATCTTCTGACTTGGTTCCTTTTTTTTCAGTACAGTAGTCCCCCTTATTTTCAGTTTTCACTTTCTGCAGTTTCAGTTATTCAAGGTCACCTGGGATCCAAAATTACTAAATGGAAAATTCCAGAAATAAACAATTTATAAGTTTCAAATGGCATGCCATCCTAAATGGCATGATGAAATTTCAAGCCATCTCACTCTGAAAATCATCCTTTTGTCTAGAGTATCCATTCTGCATATGCTACCCTCTATTACTCAGTAGTCTTCTCAGTAATCAGATCAACTATTGCAGTATTACAGGGCTTGTGTTCAAGTAACCCTTATTTTACTTAATAATGGCCCTAAAGTGCAAGAGTAGTGATGCTGGCATTTCGAATATGACAAAAAGAAGACATAAAGTGCTTCCCTTAAGTGAAAAAGGTGAAAGCTCTTGACTTAATAAGGAAAGAAAAAATGTATAATGAGGTTGCTAAGATCTACAGTAAGAATCTTTTATCTATGAAATTGTAAAAAATGCAAAAGAAATCCATGCTAGTTTGCTAACAGAGAGGGAGACCACATTCCCATAACTTTTATTGCATTGTTTTAATTGTTTTATTTTATTATTTATTGTCATTAATCTCTTACTGTGTCTACTTTATAAATTAAACTTTATTATGGGTATGTATATACAGGAAAAAACAGAATATATGTAAGGTCCAGTATTATCTGTGGTTTTAGGCATCTACTGGGGATCTTGCAATGTATCCTCCATGGATAAGGAAGGACTACTGTATATTTTTTTGGCTATTCTGTCTTTTGCCTTTCCATTAAAAAGTTTGAATCAGTTTGTTGATAATTACAAAATAAGTTGCTTTTTTATTGAAATTACGTTAAATCTATAAATCAAGTTGGGAAGACCTGACATTATAACAATATTTAGTTTTGTGATCCATGAATATGGAGTATCTCTCTATAAACATATTTTTTCTTTGATTTCTTGTATCAGAGTTTTATAGTTTCCTCATATATATTCTTTATATTATATTAACTTTATGCCCAAGTCTTTATTCCCTCCCTCCCTCCCTCCTTTCTTTCTTTTCTTTCTTTCTTTCTTTCTTTCTGTTTTCTTTTTTCTTTCTTTCTTTATTTCTCTTCTGCTCCTATCTCAATCGCTCTTTCTTTCTCTCTCTCTCTCTCTATCTTTTCTCTATCTCTCCATACCCTCACCTCCATTTGTCCCTTCCTTCCTTCCTTCCTTCCTTCCTTCCTTCCTTCCTTCCTTCCTTCCTTCCTTCCTTCCTTCCTTCCTTCTTTCCTTCCTTTTCTTTCTTTTGTTAATGTAAATGGTACCTTTTTTTCCATTTAAATTCAGTTGTTCATTGCTGTTGCTTAGGAAAGCGATTGACTTTCGTACATTAACTTTGTATCCTGTGACTTTGCTATTGTTGTTTATTAGTTCCCAGAGTTTGCCAATTTTTTCAAGAAACCAAATTTTGATTTAAATTATTTTTCTATGGATTTTATGTTTTAAATTATTTTTCTATGGATTTTATGTTTCCAATTTCATTAATTTCTAATCTAGTTTTTATTATTTCTTTTCTTCTGCTTCCTTTTGGATCATGTCATGTTTCTTTCTAGTTTCCTAAAGTTAAAGCTAAGATTACTGGTTTTGTATTTTTCTTCTTTTTAAAAATATGCATTCAATGCTATAAATAACCCTCTAAATGCTGATCTTGTTGCATCTCGCACATTTTGATAAATTGTGTATTCATTTTAATTTAGTTAAAATATTTTAAAATTTCTCATGGGATTTCTTCTTTGCCTCATTCGTTATTTAGAAGTGTGTTGCTCAATCTAATATTTTGGGATTTTTTTCAGCTATCCTTGTTATTGACTTCTAATTTAATTCCATTGTAATCTGAAAGCATACTTTGTATAATACATATTCTTGTATATTTGTTAAAATGTATTTTGTGGCCTAGAATGTGGTTTATCTTGGTGACATTCCATGTGCATTTGATGATAATGTGTATCCTGCTGTTATTGGATGAAGCATTCTATAAATGTCAATGAGATCTATTTTATTGATGTTGCTGTTGAGTTCAACTATATTCTTACAGATTTTCTGCCAGCTGGATCTGTCAGTTACTGATAGAACAGTTTTAAAGTCTTCATCTATAATAATAAATTCATCTATTTCTTCTTTTGTATCAGGTTTTGCCTCACATATTTCATTCTTCTGTTTTTATGTGCATACAGTTCCAGAGTGGTTATATCTTCTTAGATAATGGACTCCTTAATTAGTATGTAATATCTTTCTTTATTTCTGATAAATTTCCTTTCTCTGAAGTCTGCTTTGTCTGAAATTAATATAGTTATTTCAGTTTCCTTTTGATTAGAATCTTGGCATATTTTTCCATTCCTTTATATTTACTTTATTTGTTTCTTTATATTTAAAGTAAGCTTCTTTTAGACAACAGATAATTGGGTCTTGTGTTTATTTGTCTCTCCTGAGAGTCTCTGCTTTTTAATTGATGTAGTTATATCATGCACATTTAAAGCAATTATTGATATAAGATTAATGTTTACCAATTTTTGTATTTATCAAACTTGTGTTTTTTTGTTTCTTTTATCCTCTCTTTCCCTATATACTCTGATTCCAATTAAGCATTTTGTATGATTTCATTTTCTCTCCTTTCTTAGCATATCAATTATACTTCTTTTTATAATATTTTTAGCAGTTTCCCTAGAGTTTACCAGACACATTTGCATTTAAGTCCACATTAAAATACTGTGTACTGATTCACAAGTATAGGTACTTAATAACAGAGTATTCCCAGTTCCTCCCTCTCATTTTTCATAATGTTTCTGTCATTCATTTTATTTATCCATAAGCTACAATCACTGGATACATTGTCGCTATCATTATTTTATACAAACAGTTATCTGTGAAATCAGGTAGGAATAAGAAAACTAAAATGTTTTATTTTACCTTCATTTATTCTTTCTCTAACATTATTCTTTTATCTAAATCTGAGTTTCTGACATATAATCCTATCTCCCTCCTCTCTCAAATTTTTAATCATTTCTTGCTAGGAAGGACTACTAGTGATAAATTTCTACAATATTAATTTGTCTGAAGAGGTCTTTATTTCTGCCTTATTTTTGAAAAATGCAGAACTGTAGTTTGGGTGGGAGGGCCTTTAAAACTATATATTTCACTCCACTCTCTGTGGTTGTATGGTTTCTAAAGAGAAGATTAATGCAATTCTTATATTTGCTCCTCTATAAATAAGGTATTTTATTTTTCTCCAGCTTCTTTCAAACTTTTCTTTTTGTTTTTAATTTTATGCAGTGTGAATATGATACCCTCAGTGCAGATTCTTTGATATTTATCCTGCGTAATGTTCTCTGCACTTCCTGGATCTGTGACTTGGTGTCTGTCATTAATTTTGGAAAATACTCAGCCATTATTACTCTAAATACTTCCTCTGATCCTTTCTTCTTCTGGTATTCCCATTACACATATGTCACACATTTGGTAATTGTCCCAAGTGTTTAGATATTCTTTTATGTATTTTTCATTCTTTTTTCTCTTTGCATTTTAGTTTTAGAAGTTTCTATTGACACACATTCAAGCTCACTGACTCTTTCCTTGATTATATACAGTCTAGTGGTGAACCCAGTAAGAGCATTCTTCATTTCTCTTACAGTGTTTTCATTTCTATAATTTCCTTTTGATTCTTTCTCAGAGTTTACGTCTCTCTGCTTATATTTCCCATCTGTTTTTGCATGTCATCCACTTCTTTCATTAGAGCCCTTAGCATATTATTCATAATTATTTTGAATTCCCAGTCTGATAATTCCAAAATCTCTGCCATTCCTGAGTTTCATTCTGCTGCTTGCTTTGTCTCTCCATACTGTTTTTGTTTTGTTTTTGACTTTTACCACTCCTTCTGATTTTTTTTTTGAAAAACAGATGATGTATCAGGTTATAGGAACTAAGGTAAATATGTCTTTAGTGTGAGGTTTTTCTGTCTATCTGGTGGGAATTAGGCTGTGTTTAATATTTTCTGTAGATGTAATTCTCAGAAGCTTCAATTTCCTTTAGTGTCCTCATTTTTGTCTCTCCTATTATCTTTGAGTTTGCCTAGAAGCTCTTTCCTTGTTAGAGTCTGCTGTTCTTTCAGCTGTAATCTGCTGTTATTATAATGGAACTCTTTTTATTATGGTTTTCCATATTTTTTATTTTTCAGTTACAGTGGGAATTTAATATTATTTTATTTTAGTTTCAGGTGTACAGTATAGTGGTTAGACATTTATATAATTTACAAAGTGATCTCCCCAGATAGTCTAGTGCCCACCATACATAGTTATTAAAATATTATTGACTATATTCCCTATGTTGTGATTTATATCCCCATGACTATTTTGTAACTGTCAATTTGCCTTCTTAATCCCTTCCCTTCTTTCACCCTGCCCCCAAACCCCGCTTGCAGCAACCATCAGTTTTTGCTCTGTGTCTATTAATCTGTTTTCATTTTGTTTGTTCATTTATTTTGTTCTTTAGATATACGTAAGATCCTTTGATATTTGTCTTTTTATGCCTGACTTATTTCACTTAGCATAATACCCTCTAGGTCTATCCATGGCATTGCATATGGAAAGCTTTCATTTTTTATGGCTGAGAAATATTCCATTGTATATGTGTACCATAATTTCTTTATCCAATTGTCTATTAATGGGCACTTAGGTTGCTTCCATATCTTGGCTATTGTAAATAGTGTTGCAGTGAACATAGGTGGGCTTACATCTTTACAAATCAGTGTTTTGGTTTTCTTTGGGTAAATACCAAGAGTGCAATTACTGGATCATACGGTAGTTCTATTTTTTTATTTTTTTAGGAACCTCCAAACTGCTTTCCATAATGGCTGTACCAATGTGTAATCCCACCAACAGAGCATGAAGGTTCCTTTTCTTCTACATCCTTGGCAATACTTTTTGTTTGTTCATTTATTGATGATAGTCATTCTGACAGGTATGAAATGATATCTCATTGTGGTTTTAATTTGCATTTCTCTGATGATTGGTGACACTGAGCATCTTTTCACATGTCTATTGGCCATCTGAATGTCCTCTTTGGAGAAATGTCTATTCAGGTCTTCTGCCCATTTTTTGATTGGACTGTTTGCTTTTTTTGGTGTTAAATTGTATGAGTTCTTTATAAATTTTGGATATTAATCCCTTATCGAATGTATCATTAGTGAATATCTTCTCATTCAGTAGGTTGTCTTTTCATTGTTTTGTTGTTTATTTCCTTTGTTGTGCAAAAAAATTTGCATCCTTCTCTCACTTTTCTCCTTCTGGAATATAAATTATTCTATTTGTTCTGGGATATAAATTATTCTGTTTTCATTTTTTTTTTTGGATGGATTTACATAGATTGCATAGGCTTTCTTTGCTTTTTAAGTACTTTTTCTTAATTCTCCTCTAAATGGAATATTTCAAAATTCTTATTTTCTAACTCACTTATTCTGTTTTTGTTTTCTTTCAACTACAGTTGACATTCAATATTATTTTATATTAATATGCAAAAACTTTTGTTTGATGTAGTCCAATTTGTTCATTTTTTTCTTTTGCTTCCCTTGCCTGAGGAGATATATCAGAAAAAAAATGTTACTAAGAACAGTGTCAGAGTGTTTACTGCTTATATTTTCTTCTAGGTGTTTTATGGTTTCAGGTCTTATGTTTAAGTATTTAATCCATTCGACTTTATTCATGTATATGGTGGTATAAAGAAGGTAATATAAAGGAGCCCTTTTTTATGTTGTGGTTAGGTGCCTGGAGAAGGGAAATATTATCTAATCTTGTGATTAGGCAAAAGCCTGTTAGTAAGTCTGTCTTTTTTATCCAATTTGATAATCTCTTATTTTTATTGATTTTTAAAATCCATTAAGGTTGAATATTATTATTGATAGATTAGATTTATGTCTGTCTGTCATTTTGCTTTTTGTTTCTGTATGTCTCATGTCTTTTTCTCTGTTTGTCTTTTAATAACTTGTCTTGCATTAAGTGAATATTGGTGTAACATTTTAATCCTGTTAATGATTTTTTCACTATATATTTTTAGTTATAGTCTTACTGGATTCTCTGAGAATTACCATATATATCTTAACTTATCAGAATCTACTTCAGACTTATACTAACTTGATTCCAGTATGATGTAAAAACTTTATTCCTATAGAATGCTATTTTCTCGTTTTGTGCTTTTATTGTTATATATATTACATCTATATATGATAAAACCATTAACACATTGTTTTAATTATTCCATTACATATCTATATATTTGAAAGAAGCTGAGACAAGAAAGAACAGCAAATATACACATATACACACAGTTTATTATATTAGCCTTCCTAATTAACCATCATTGTCTGCCTTTGTTTCCCCCTGTATATTTGATTTATCATCTGGTGTAATTATCATACTCCAAATCAACTTTTTTCCTACCTACATCCTTTGTCTTTTATTTTCAAACAGATCACATTTTACGTGTCATATAGGCCTCAAATCTTATCATTTACATAATTGATTTATGTGATTTCTTTTTAAATCAACTATACTGTTATTTATAATTTCTTTCCTAATTACCTTTATCAGTGTTCATTATTTCTTTTATGGATTTTCATTGTTATTGTCACTTTTTTCAGCCAGAAGAATTTTCTTTAGTATTTCTTGAAAATTAGGTCCACTAACAACAAATTCTCACAGGTTTTATTGATCCAAGAATGTCTACTTCCGCTGCACTTATTTATTCTTTATTTTTCATTAAGTTTATTGGGGTGACATTGGTTAATAAAATTATATAGGTTTTCAGTGTACAATTAAATAATGTATCAAACGTATATTGCATTGTGCGTTCACCCCCAAAAATCAAATTTCATTCTGTCACCATATATTTGGCCCTCTTTATCCTTATCTACCTCCTTCTCTCATTTTCTCTGGTAACCACTGTTTCAATGAGCTTTTGTTTGTCTTGTTCTTTTGTTTCTTTCAGTTTTATATCCCACGTATAAGTGAAATCATGTTTCTCAACTAGTTTTACTGAGTATAAGATTCCTGCTTGATGGGATTTCCCCCCCAACTTTGAAGGTGTCATGCCACTGTTTTTTGGGCCTCATTTTTTTCTGATAAGACGTTATCTGTTAATTTTATTGTGTCTCCCTTGTACATAAAGAATCAGTTTTTCCTCATTAATTTAAAAAAATTCTCTTTGTCTTTGGCTTTCAACATTTTGACTGTGATATGTGTATTTGCAGCTGTCTTCGGATTCATTTTCCTTGGAGTTTATCGCGCTTCTTGCATGTGTTGATTTATATTTTTCATCATTTTGGGAAATTTTGAGCCAGTATTTCTTTAAATACTTTTCTGCTCATTTCTCTCCTTCTGGTATTCCCACTATGCATATGTTAGTATACTTAAGGATGTCTCATATTTATCTGAATCCTTGTTCGTTTTTTCCACTAGTTTTTCTCTCTGTTCGTATTAGTTAATATTTATTAATCTGTCTTCAAGTTCATTGAATTTTTTTTCTTTTACCAGCTCAAATTTATTGTTGAGCCTTTCTAGCAATTTTTTAAATTTCCTTTATTGTAATTTTCAACTCCAGAAATGCTACTTTTTTAAAAACGATTTTCCTCTCTTTATTGATTTCTCTATTATATGAAATAATGTCATCAAATTTCTAATTATTTAAGCAAAGTGTCCATTCATTATTTTAACATATTTGTAAGAGCTGTTTTGAAGTCTTTGTCTATATCTGGGTCCAGTCAATATCTTGGACCCCACAAAGGCAATTTCTATTGTACCGTTTTTTTTTTGTATGTGGGTCATACTTTTTTGTCTCTTTGCATCTCTCAACTTTTTGTTAAAATTAACATTTTAAATATATTAAAACAAATCTAGATACAATGTCTCTCTTTCCCTTTTAGATTTTTATCAGTTGCTTGCTCTTGATTTTGTAACTTGTCTGGACTATTTTATTGAAATCTATTTTCTCCTCAATGCAGAGCTTCTATTACTTCTCAGAAGGTACTACCTTAGGCATGGATATGGCCTTCCTAACCACCAGGCATGACTATCTGTCTTTGACTATCTCTTTCTTTAATGTTCTTGCTTCCAGCTGGACTGCTTCTATTAGTATTATATCCAAGTATTAGCCTCTATTAATTGATAGCTGATTGCTCTACTATTTCCAACATTGCAGCATAAATTGCTCCACAGTCTGATCCAATTGTAGTTGGGATACTTGGCAGAGACTGTGTTGCCAGTCTTTTAGACTTGATTAGAACTGCCTCTGGGAAGAACTTCTACATTATAATTCAGGAGCTGGAGGATGGGGTGGGAAAGAGGGATGGGAAACTCATTATTCACTAGATGTCCCACCCAGCTCCTCCTTCTAAAGCAGGTTGTGTGTGTTGTGTGTGTGTGTGCACACGTGCACGTGTGTGCACATGGGAGGCACTGATGCCACCCCCAGCTGCTGACACTTCTAATATGGATATTCTGCAGCTCAAAGATGGGAAGGATAAAATTTATAGTGTTCACTGTGCACTGATTTTACCTGGAATAGTTCTTCCACCCTGGAAATCTTGACAAGATCTGAACTACTACTCAGCTACCAAGTGCATTGGAGCAATTCTCCTACAATACAAGGCTGCATAGGAAAGGGGTACTGTTTTCTTCACCAGCTTCCCTGCCTGGATCCTGCCAACAGAGTAGGAGTTGGAAGGTAAGGGTCAGGTGCCTTCTGGCTACTATCATTCACTATATTGGCTTTCCATATAGCAGAGCTGTGGAAAATGGAACCTAATGATGTTTACTGACTGCCAAAAGCACACAAAATAGCTTTCCCATCCCAGGGGTCTGAGGAGACAAGAATTACCACTTGGCAGCTGAGCCTGCTGAAAGAGTTCTGCTCAAATGTCATGGTCTCCCACTGTTCTTATCAAGTTTCCATACATTTTTTAAAATTTCTTTCTTGAAATTAGTTTCAAGAATATGGTAATTTAGACATCTATATAGTTCATAAAACTATCACCACAATTTCAATCTCCCCTGGCTCTCTACCTAGCCATCATATTAATGCTAACTGCATTCCCTCTGCTGCGCTACCCATCCCTGTGACCAATTATCAACTACTAATCTGTACTTCTTTAATCCTTCACCCCATTCTCCCAGGCCTCGAACTCTTCTCCCCTCTGTCCATCACCAAATTGTCCACTATATTTGTGAGTCTGTTTTTGATTAGTTTGTTCTTTTTGTTCTATAGATTCCACATATAAGTGAAATCATATAGTATTTATCTTTCTCTGTCTGACTTATTTCACTCAGCATAACCTCTATGTCCATCCATGTTGTTGCAAATGGAAGGTTTTCATTTTTTAATGGCTGAGTAATATTCCATTGTATATATCAACCATAATTTCTTTATCCAACCATCTGTTAATGGGCTTTAGGCTGCTTCCATATCTTGGCTATTGTAAATTGTGCTTCCATGAATATTGGGATGCATAGATCTTTACGAATTGTTGTTTTGGTTTTCTTTGGGTAAATATCCAGAAGTGTAATTGCTGGGTCAAAAGGTATATACATTTTTAATTTTTCAAGAAACATCCAGACTGTTTTCCATACCACCTGTACCAATTTGCAATCCCACCAACAACGTATGAGGGTTCCCTTTTCTCCGCATCTTCGCCAACACTTGCTGTTCTTTAATCTATTGATGATAGCCATTCTGACAGGTGTGAGGTGATATCTGATTGTGGTTTTAATTTCTCTGATGGTTAGCAATCTTGAGCATCTTTTCATATGTCTATTAGCCATCTATATTTCCTCTTTGGAGAAGTATCTGTTCAGGTCTTCTGCCCATTTAATTGTTTTTTTTTTATCATTGTTAAATTGTATAAGTTCTTTATATTTTTTTCAATATTAACCCCTTATCAGATGTATCATTAGCGAATATTTTCTTCCATTCAGTCGCTTGTCTTTTTGTTTTGTTGATGGTTTCCTTTGCTGGACAAAAACTTTTTAGTTTGATGTAGTCCCATTTATTTATTTCCCTTGCCTGTGGAGATAAGTCTGAAAAGACATTCCTGTTAGTAATATTAGAGAATTTACAGCCTATGTTTTCTTCTAGAGGTTTTATGATTTCAGGTCTTACATTTAAGTCTTAATCCATTTTGAGTCTATTATTGTGTATGGTATAGGAAGGTGATCCTTCTTCTTCTTCTTCTTCTTCTTCTTCTTCTTCTTCTTCTTCTTCTTCTTCTTCTTCTTCTTCTTCTTTTTGCATGTATCTGTCCAATTTTCCTGACATCAATTATTGAAGAGACTGTCCTTATACCATTATATATTCTTATTTTCTTTGTCATATATTAAGTGAGCATGTAGGCATGGATTTATTTCTGGGCTCTCTATTCTGTTCCATCGATCACTGCATCTATTTTATGATAGTACCATGCCATTTTGATTACTGCAGCTTTGTAGTATAGTTTGATATCAGGTAGTATGATACCTCTAACTTTGGTCTTCTTTCTCGAGATTACCCTGGCTATTCGGGGTTATTCATGGCTCCACATAAATTTTAGGATTATTTTTTCTAGCTCTCTGAAGGATACCATTGATATTTTATAGGGGTTGCATTGAATCTATAGATCGCTTTGGGTAGTACTGCCATTTTAAGGATGTTGATTCTTCCTACCTATGAATATGATATATGCTTCCATTTATTTGTATCTTCTTCGATTTCTTTTTTCAATGACATAATTTTCTGAAAACAGGTCTTTTACCTCCTTGGTTAATTTGATTCTCAGATAAATGGGATTATTTTCTTAATTTCTATTTCTAAAAGTTCATCATTGGCTTATAAAAATGCCACTGACTTCTGAATATTTATTTTGTAACCTGCTACTTTCCCGAATTCATTGATCAGTTCTAAAAGTTTTTCGATGGACTCTTTAGGGTTCTCTCTATATAGTATCATGTCATCAGTAAATGACAAGAGTTTTACTTCTTCCTATCCAATTTGGATGCCTTCTATTTCTCTTTCTTGTCTTTTTGTTGTGGCCAAGGCTTCCAATACAATGTTGAAGAGGAGTGGTGAAAGTGGGCACACTTGTCTTGTTCCTGATCTTAAGGAAAATTTTTTAGCCCTTCTCCATTGACTATGACATTAACTGTAAGTTTGTCATATGTGACCTTAATTACGTTGAGTTATATTCCCTCTATTCTCACTTTGCTGAGAGTTTTCATCATGAATGGATGCTAGATTTTTGTTGAATGCTTTTTCTGCATCTATTGATATGATCATATAGCTTTTATCTTCCAATTTGTTAATGTAGTGTATCACATTAATTGATTTGCAGATATTGTGCCAGCTCTGCATCCCAGGAATTAATACAACTTGATCACAGCGTATGATATTTTTAATGTATTGCTGAATTCAGTTTGCTAATATTTTGTTGAGGATTTCTGTATCAATGTTCATAAGAGATATCAGCCTATAGTTTTCCTTGTTTGTAATGTCTTTGGTTTTGGAATCAAGGCAATTTTGGCCTCATAAAAGGACTTAGAGAGCCTTCCCTGTTCTTGAAGTTTTTGGAATAGTTTGAGAATAGGTGATAACTCTTCTTCGAATGTTTGGTAAAATTCGCCTATGATGACACCAGGTCCAGGATTTCTGTTTTTAGGGAGGTTTTTGATTACTGATTCTATTTCATTAGTGATAATCAGTTGATTCAAATTTTCTGTTTCTTCATGACTCAGTCTTGGGAGATTGTATGTTTCTAGAAATGTGTCCATTTCTTCCAGATTGTCAAATTTGTTGGCATATAATTGCTTGTAGTATTTTCTTATGATCCATTGTATTTCTGTGATGTCCATGGTTATTTCTCCTTTTTCATTTCTGATTTTATTTATTCAAGTCCTCTCTCTTTTATCCTTGATGAGTCTGGCTAAGAGTCTGTCAATTTTGTTTATTCTTTCAAACAACCAGCTCTTGGTTTCATTAATCTTTTGTATTGTTTTTCTAGACTCTATTTCATTTATTTCCACTCTGATCTTTATTATTTCCTTCCTTCTATTTACTCTGGGCTTTGTTGATGTTCTTTTTCTAGTTCTTTTAATTGTAAGGTTAGGTTGTTTATTTGACCTTTTTCTTGTTTCTTAAGGTAGTCCTGCATTGTTATGAATTTCTCTCTCAGGACTGCTTTCTCTGTGTCTCATAAATTTTGTATCATTGTGTTTTCATTTGTCTCTAGGTATCTTGCTTTATTCCTTGATCTCTTTAATAACCCATTCTTTGTTTAGTAGCATGTTATTTAGCCACCAATATTTTGCATATTTTCCAGGGGTTTTTTTCTTGTAGTTGATGTCTAGTTTCATACCACTGTGATCAGAGAAGATGGTTGATATGATTTCAATCTTCTTAAATTTAGTAAGACTTGATTTGTGTGCTAAGACGTGGTCTATCCTTGAAAATGTTTTATGTGCACTTGAGAAGAATGTATATTTTGTTGCTTTGAGGTAAAATGTTCTGAAAATATCTCGTAAGTCCATCTGTTCTTGTGCGTTTTTTAGGCTCATTGTTTCCTTGTTGATTCCTTGCCTGGAAAATCTGCCCATTGGTGTCAGTGGGGTGTTAAAGTCTCCTATGTGAGTGTATTACTATTGACCTCTCCATATATGTCAGTCAATAATTGCTTTGTGTATGTAGGTGCTCCTATTTTGGGTGCATATATGTTTACTAGGGTTATGTCCTCTTGATTTATCGACCCCTTTATCATTATGTAATGCCCTTTTTGTCTATTATTATAACCTTTGTTTTACAGACTACTTTATCTAAGTATTGCTACCCCATCTTTTTTTCATTTCCATTTGCATGAAATATTGTTTTCCATTCCTTTACTTTCAGCCTGTGAATGTCATTTAATTTGAAGTGGGTATCCTGTAGACAGCGTATGCATGGGTCTTGTTTTCTTATCCATTCAGTTACCCTGTGTATTTTGATTGGAGCATTTAATCCATTTACATTTAAAGTGATTACTGATAGTTACATTGTTACTGCCATTTTATTTTTCATATTTGTTATTTCTATTTTCTTTTTTACTCCTCTTTTTATGAAAGACTCTTTAACATTTCTTATAATGCTGGCTTGTTGGCAATGAATTCTTTAAACTTTTTCTTGTCTGGGAAGCTCTTCATCTCACCTTCCATTTTAATAGAAAGCCTTGCTGGGTAGAGTTTTTGTGGTCATAGATTCATATTTTTCATAAATTTGAATATTCCTTACCATTCCCTCTGACCTGCAAAGTTTCCATTGAAACGTCAGCAGACATTCTTACAGGGGTGCCCTTGTAAGTAACTAGCTTTCTTTCTCTTGCTGTTTTTAACATTCTCTCTTTGTCTTTGACATTTGGCATTTTAATTATGATGTGTCTTGGTGTAGGTATGTTTGAATTCCTCTTGTTCGGAACTCTTTGTGCTTCTTGAGTTTGTATGTCTAATTCCTTTGCCAGGTTAAGAAAGTTTTCTATCATTATTTCTTCAAATAGATCCTCAATCCTTTGCTCTCTCTCTTACTCTTCAAGTACTCCTATGATTCAGATACTTTTACACTTCATGTTATCCCAGTGGTCTCTTAAACTATCCTCATTTTTTAAAATTCTTTTTTCTTTTTGTTGTTCCAATTGGGTGTATTCTGCTATCATGTATTCTAATTCGTTGATTCGATCTTACTTCGTCCAATCTACTGTTGAATCCTTCTAGTGTATTCTTCATTTCAGTTGTATTTTTCATTTCTGTCAGGTTCTTTTTTATTGTTTCTATGTCCTTTTCATGCTTACTATCTCTCTGGTGATGTTCTCATTGTGCTCATCCATTCTCCTCATAAATTCATTGAGCATACTTATAACCATTATTTTGAACCTTGTCTTTAGTAGGTTGCTTGCCTCCATATCATTTAGTTTGTTTTCTGGAGTTTTCTCCTGTTGTTTCCTTTGTGGCATATTTCTTTGTTTTATCATTTTATTAGCCTCTCTGCATTCATTTCTATGGGTTAGGAATATTTGTTTTGTTTCTCAGCCTTGGCCAGATGGCCCAATGTGGAAGGTGTCCTGTGTGGCCCAGTGGTACACTCTCTCTTATCCTCTATGCCTGGAGCTCTGGATGTGATCTTTGTGTGGGTTGTGTGTGATCTTTTTTTGCCAAGCTTTTATTGTTGTTAGTATATCAGGGATGGGATTAATGCTCAGGCTGACTAACTATGATAATTGGCCGCACCCACAGAGTAAGAGTTTCTGTGAGGGCTAAGCCTACAGAATGGGAATTGCCCTAGCAGGATTGTGTACCTGTTGCAACCACTCCTTGTGTGTATCACTAATGGGACTAGTCAGTAGTTGCTCCATTGCTGTCTGGTGCCAGCCTTCACCTATGTTCACTTTGTGGCCCCTTAGGAGGTTCTCCCTTGTAGGCCCTGGTCAACCGCTGCTTTTGATCACTCAGGACTACCCGCTGGAAACTAAAAAGCGATCCACAGATAGTTGTTGCCTATGCTAGATCTATAGGTAAATGGAAGAGACAACGCTGTAGGCAGTGGTCCATTATACCCCGTCCCTGACCTATGGAAGTTTAGCAGATGGACCAGTGCTCCCCAAGGCCTGACACTGCTTGTTAGTTTTCTGTAAGTCCCTGAAACCGGATGAGCCTCTGTGTGATATGTGTTGAGTGGCACAGGGAACCTGGGAATCTCTCGGGTCTATTGAGTAAATTTCCTCCTGCCACTGCGGTGTCAGTTTACATTCCAATGCTGTCTCTGAGGCTCCCTGTCCAAGTTTCCACTCATAGCAAGGTCAGCTGCTGCCCACCCTTGGCCTAAATGTGCTACCCCAGGGCAGGGGCATCTGCCTATCAATGTGCAACAGGCACTTTGTGTATTGGAAGGAGCAGGAGCTCAGGAAGTCAAGGGCCATCAGACCAGTACAGACCTCTGCAATCCCCTCAAGAGATATTGCAGCTGGTGTAGGCAGCAGTGGTTTGTTCATAACTGTTTTCCTTAAAATGAGCTCACTGCCCTAGCCAAGGTCTGTTGCCTGCACTGACTGCACAACCCCAGAGTCAATTAGGGCACAAGAGGCTGCCTGTCAATGGGCTGCAGGCACTTTGTGGCTTGAATGAAGTGGGATCTCAGGGAGAGGAGGTCCGTCAAGCCAATACAGCCTCAGTTTTGCTGCAACTTCTGTGCCTGGGCATACCTGCTGTAGTCACAGCTCACAGTGAGACCAGCTGCCATCGGGGTTGGTCCCACAGATGCTTGCCCTCCCCAGATGCAATATTGCAGCTCTTGCAGGCAGCAAAGTTCTGCCTGCCACTGATTTCCGTGCAGTGCCTGTCCTGTGCTAGCCAAAGTTTGTTGCCTGTGTGGGTTGAGAGATCAGGGAAGAGGAGGGGCGGGGCTGTGACAATTCACTGTCAATGGGTCACCTGGGGAAATTTGTGGGTATGTTGGGGCGGGTCTCAGAGAGACAATGACAGTCAAATCAATACAGCCTCAGTCTTGCTATCACTTCGTTAACTGCTCACAAGTTCCCTCAGAAGTTCCAGATCACAGCAAGACCAGCTGCTGTCTGTGACTGGCCCACAGGTCCCTGATATTCACACAAGTTTGTGTTGGCAGCAGTGATCTACCTGACCCTATCTCGGAAATGTGGCTCACAGTACTGCCTGCCCACTGGGAATGCTTGGCCCTGAATCGGCGCAGTGTGGCAGCCATTCAGCAACAAAAGTCCCAAGCAATCTGCAGGTTGGATGGGACTGGCTGATCCCCTCTGACCAGTGCTTCCTAATGGCTCTGTGGGAGGGTTTTGCACAGTCAAGCTGGTGCCTGGTAGGGGAGACAGACTAAGGCATAATGGCGGCTGCCCTTCCCATTCCTGTTCTGGTGCCAGGTAATACAGACTTTCTCAGAATGAATCCCACACAAGCCTCTGACCCACCACCAGCAACCCAGGTGAGTGTCCACAGGTGAGAAAATCAGTGCGTGGGTCCTTCAAAAGGACATCTAGGGATTCAGTCTCTTTCTGCCTCATCCAGACAGCAGAATACCCTCTGGTTTCTACAGTCAGAGTTACTGGAATCTCCTCTTCTCTGTGCTGGAAGCCTTGGCTGGGGAGCCCCCAGATGAGACCAGGACCACCCCCACCCCTCCATTCAGGAGAGCTCTCACTCCCAGTGATCCTCCACCACCCGCAGGTGCGGATCTAGCTCAATTAGCACCTTTGCCCCTCCTACCATCTTCGATGTGACTCCTTTATATTATCAGACATAGGTGTTACCATCAGCTGATCAGCTGAACTTTAGGTGAGTCTCCACGTTGATTATTTTATAATTTGGTTGTAATTTCAATGTGGACCTGGGAGGAGATGAACCCTACTTTTATCTTATCTGCCCTCTTCCCTCCTCCAAGTTTCTATACATTTTTAAGATAAATGTTCCCAACTTTTATAAGCCCTTTGATCAATCTTCAGAGACTTTTCTCATTTTGATGTTTTACTAGGTGAGGGGTTTCCTTGAGCTCCTTACATTGCCATTCTGTAAGTTGGAAAATCCTTTTATCCTTTTATAGCCACTCTTTTAGAATGAGTTGTTTACACTTAGTCTCTCCACTTCCTCTTTCCATTTTCTCTTTAACCTATTGAAGTCTAGCCCCTCTCCTACTAATTCCATGTGGTAAGATTCCTGATGACCTTTTACCTATCAAATCAATGAACACTTTTCAGTTCTAAATTCACCTGAAACTTTTAGGAGAATTTGACATTGTGGACCAATTCTCTTTTGAAACACTCTCCCATCTTGGGTTTTGTGATGCCGTTCTCTCTTGAGACTCCTCCCACTTCTCAAATGATACTTTAGATTCATCTTTATCTACCTGCTCCTTATATAATGGATTTTCCTAGATGTCCCTCTTTGTCCCCTTTTCTTCTATAAACTCTCCCTAGGTAATCAAATTCACTCTTTTGGTTTCAGGCTATCAATATTAAAATGCCCCCCAAATTTACATCTAAATAAACTTACCTGGAACATGATACTTGTGTATCCAAAAGCCTCCTGAAAACCTTTACACAGCTATTTCTTGAGCTCTTCAAATTCTATATACACAAAACAGTCTTTCTTATCTACCTCACCTCTAACTTGCTCCTTTTTTTCTACTTTCAGTCTCAAAGAATTGCACCAGTATCTACCTAACCCAGCAGGATAGAAACTTGTAAATCATCTTTGATTGCTCTCTTTTATTGCCCTCCAAACCAATCAAGTCACCAGGTTCTATTGATTATCTCCCAAACATGTCTCAAATTCATTCTTTTGACTCCAGTCTTACTACCCCACCTTAATTCAGCAAATATCACATCTGGCCTTGATGCAATGGTGTTCACATTCTAGTCTAGCCCCACCACCTTCACATTTTTTACATAGCAGACAGAAATATGTACCTATAACACATAAATAATGTTTTCATTACCTTTGTAAAAATCCATGACAGTTCCTCATCACCAACAAGGTAATTTTAAATTTCTTATGTCCTTTAAAGCCCTTCATGACCTGGTCCCTGGCCACATATCTGGTTGTATCTCTTACCAGTTTCTGCCTTCCTCCATTCTTTTCCATCATGTATTCCAAGATATACAATACTCTATAAATAAACATTCTTTCTACTGTAGATTATGTCTTCATTGCTTACAATAACAATTTCAACTAATTCATGATGACTTTGTTTACTCATCAAATGAACCGGGTTTTTGATTGATTCCTCATCTTTGCAGAAGCTCTTCAAAAAATTAGCATATTCTACATACATATCTTGATTGCCTGAGTATATCTACAAATTCTTCAAGATTTAGTTTCAATAGCAACTCCTCTATGAGGCCATTCTTGACACTCCTATACTAAATTAAACATTTTCTCCTTCACTAAACCTGTGGGTTTACATCGTTCATCTCTGTATCCATGAGGCCTAGCACAGTGCTTAGTATATAACAGGTGTCTGTAAATGTTTAATAAGTACATGAGTGATAGCTACAACTTACTGAGTTTCCATTATGTTATAGGTGCTCTACTATTGCTTTTTTAAAAACTTATTAGTGCAGCCTTCTTTTTTCTGCTTTATTGACACATAATAGACTATTAGTTGCTTGTATTTACATTGCACAATTCAATGAGATTTTTTTTCAATTATAATCAGCATACAATAACATATCAGTTTCAGTTGTACAGCACAGTGATCAGAGATCCACATAACTTGCAAAGAGATCACCCCACTAAATCTAGTACCCTTCTTACTCCTACATATTTTTTTACATTATGAACCATCTTTCCCATGCTGCACTCTACATGTTTATGTCTATTCTGCAACTATCCATTTGAACCTCTTAATCCCTTTGCCTTTTTTTGCCATCCTTCTCAACCCTCTTCCATCAAGTCACCCTCAAAATATTCTCTGTATTTATGAGTATATTTCTACTTTTGTTGTTTATTTTGTTCTTTAGATTCCACATGTATGTTAAATCATGTGCTGTTTTTCTCTATCCAACGCATTTCATTCAGCACAATACCCTCTAGGTCTATCTAGACGATATCTTTTTCCATCCCCTTCCTTTTAGTCTCTGCGTGTCTTTTAATCTGAAGTGAGTCTCTTGTAGGCAGCATACGTAGGGGTCTTGTTTTCTTACCCATTCACCACTCTATCTTTTGGTTGGAACACTTAACTCTTTTCTATTTGAGGTAATTGTTTATTTGTGCTGTGTTTTTAATGCATGCTTTTTCTTCTTAAAGAAGTCCCTCCGACATTTCCTGTAATACTGGCTTGGTGTTGATAAGTTCCTTTAGCTTATTTTTATCTGGGAAGTTCTTTATCTGTCTTTCAACTCTAAATGACAGCTTTGCTTGATAAAGTTTTCTTCATTGTAGATCTTGGGTTTTCATCACATCAAATATTTTGTGCAAAGCCCTTCTGTCCTGCATAGTTTCTTTTGAGAAATCAGCTGCCAGTCTTATGGGTGCTCCCTTGTAGGTAACTAATTGCTTTTCTCTTGCAGCTTTTAAGATTCTCTCTTTGTATTTAACCTTTGGCATTTTAATTATGATGTGTCTTGGTGTGGACCTCTTTGGGTTTATCTTTTTTGGGACTCTCTGAGCTCTCTGGGGTTGTATGTCTATTTCCTTTACCAATTGAGGGAAGTTTTCAAAATTATTTCTTCAAATATCTCTTCAATTTCCTGTTTTCTTTCAAGTACCCCTATGAAACAGATATTTTTAAATTTTAATAGTGTCTCATAGGCTCCTAAAATTATTATTATAGCCTTGGCTTTTTTTTCTTGCTATTCTCATTGAGAGTCCATGGTTTCCCCATCCTCTGTATCGGTGGTTTGATCCTTTTCTTTATCCAGTTTGTTTATTCCATCTAATATACTCTTCTCAGATAATGTGTTCTTCATTTCTGACTGGTTCCCTTTTATCATCTCCATTTCCACTTTTATGTTTTCTTTATCTCTTTATTAAAATTCTCACTGACTTCATCTACTCTTCCTTTAAGTTATTTGAGCGTCTTTATAACCAGTGTTTTAAACTCTGCATCTATTAGATTGTTTGACTCCATTATTCCTGGATTTCTGTTCTTTTCTCTCATATGGTTTCTGCTTCTTTGTCTTCCTATTTTGGCTGCCTTTCTATGTCTGTTTCTATGTACTAATCATATCTTCTAAGTCTCCCAGTCTTATTAGTGTGGCTTTGTGTATTAGGTGTCCAATAGCACAGTCAAGAGAGGGGATAAACTTGGTAGTTAAGATTTAGCAAACAATCCACAGATGCTATGTTTATAGTTGCTTCAAGAGGTCATGCCAGAAACTGAGGTCAGCTACCACCAGTTTGAATTTTGGAGCTGGTTCAGCAAGGAGCACTAGACTCGTTGAGGACACAACTGGATGTGGCTTGGCTTGGGACGTGAGTTGGGGGAGGCAGAGTTTCAGGTAATCCTCTGAGTGGAGCGACCTCTGTTATCTAGTTTGATGATGTCTCAGTTGTGGCAGCACTGCATAAGCACACTGGGAGTGGAGGAGGGCTGGACAGAGAAACAATAGGTACCTCCAGCACTCCTGTCTAGGAGAGAACCTTGCCTCTGGCCCTCACTCCAACAATTCAGTGACCCCTTGTAAGTCCCTTGTGTCCACTGAGCAGCCAACCCAGCGCTGGTGCTCAGAGCAAGCAGGTCCATCGCTGAGGAAGTCCGCTGTGGACACAGCCCATTTAAAGGACACCTGCAGCTGTTGGCTACTGCTGCCACAGCCTCTGTCGCACTCAGCCACTCAACCCAGCAGCTTCATGTCTTCACCCTCTTCTACCTTTTACCATTGCAAGACGATTTCTTATTTCACTCCCTAGTCATAATGCTTTTGTTCATCTAGATCCCAGGCGACTTTGCTTGCTGTTTGTTCCATGTTTCTGTCGTAACTTTTATTTGGTCGCAAGAGGGATGAACAAAGCCTCTATTATTACGTCATTTTTTAAGTCCCTTGCCCAAAATCATATGACTGGTCAGTGGCAGAGTCCAAATTGGAATTCAGGTCTTCAGAACTCTGAAGCCTGAACTTTATAAACTTCTTGAATGAGCCTCAGTTGGGTTATAGGTTTCAATAGGGTCAATAGCATAAATAAAGGTTAAAAATTAAGAAAACAGGAGACATATAAAAGAAACAATAGAGTTCAGGTAGTTTGTAGTTTTGCAGAAGCTGATACAGTAGATAGACACCTGAATGCAGATAGCCCGACATGCTAAACAGAGAAACATGGCCTTTTTTCCAGCAAGCATCGGAGTAATATGATAAATGAGTCCTTTTGAGAATATTAATCAAGTGCCACTGTGCGAGATGGATTTGAGAGCAAGAGACAACTCAGCGCCCTTGATGTTGCTCAGCATTTACTTCCTTCTTTCCAAGCTTTTTAACACTTTTCTTCAGACCCTCACCTTCCCCACCCCCCATTACTTGTACTTTCAGCAACTGACCTTTATCGAGGAAAAGTTAGAGGACTTAGGTAGAAATGCCTTCCATTCTAGGCTCTTTCCTGCCAAATTTATCTTTAGCTTGCCTCCATCCTATCCTCCTTAATAATAATAGCTACCATTTTGTGCACTTACTGTCTCATATAATCCTTACAACTACACTGTGAGAAAGGTTTAGTTATCCTCAATTTGTAACTGAGAAAATTGAGACTTGGAGTAGTTAAGTGCCTGTCAAATTTGCCCAAATAGCAAGTGGCAGATTTCAGACTTTAACCTAGGGCTATTTGATTTCAAGATTGCCTAATTGAGAAGTAACTGTACCACTCTACTCTTGGGCTACATTCCATCCTCCTCCTTCTGTCTCCTTGGGGTCCTTCTCCAGCAACTATCTCCTGTCTTCTCCTGTCTTCTGTGAAGTCAACCTCTCTGTTTTCATGGACATTTTCCTCTTGGTGAATATATACCCTGAAGTTAATCTACTAAAAAGCACTATCACACTAACAAAGAGTCAGTTTCACCCATTTTCTCTATAAATATCATCCTAGTTCACACTCTTTGTTCCACGTGTCTATAAATCTTTGTTTTCTCTGTCTCTATTTCCATACTTCCCATACTGAAATCTGATTTCAGTCTCTATTACTACATGATATCACTTTCACTAAAGCCACCAAACTTACAAATTCTATTTTAGTCCTCATATTACCTAGTATTTTTCCAGTCTCCTCCTCTTTGTCCCTCTGCCACTGTGTCCTCTATTCACAGCTTCCATAATACTACTTTACTTCAGATCCTCATTATTGCTTGTCTAGATAAATTTCCTTCCTCATCTTACCATCCATTCTCCACACTGGCTATAAGAGTAAAGTTTCTAAAATGTAAATATAGCCATGTTATTTCCTGTTTAAAATTCTTGAGTTCAAATACAGTACTACATTGTATGTTGTTTACGGCTATTAGAGAATTATAGCCCTTCTTTAGAGTTATAGCCTCTATCTTTCCCCTCTTCTTCTTGTGCAACCTGTTCCAGCCATATTGAGTGCCTTCTTTTCTCATACTTTCATACTTTTACATGTGCTTTGCTACCTCTGCTTCATACATTTCTTCTCCTTGGTTATTGGTTGAACTTTCTTCTAGACTCAGTTCAAATGTAATCTCCTATGTTCCACCATTCCTGACTCACCTCCCTGAAACCTCTCTGCTCCTACCTCTTCCACAGATCCAAATCCCCCTGACACAGTTTGTTGCTCTGCCCTCTATTTCAACACAGTACCTTTAATAACATGAATAGGTTTCGATAACAATCATTTTGTGCCCCAATGAGGCTATCGATTCCTCAAAGACAGAAACTGGCTCATAAATACTTTTGTATCCTCAGTGCCTTGCACATAGTAGGTGTTTATTGAATGTTTGTCAAACTTAAATAATGAATGAATGAGGCTGTCAAGTTGGTTTATATATAAAATAACAGAGACCAGATCTATGGTAGCAGTGATAGGAATATAAAATAGAACAGAGACTAGGCCTGGGATAGGTATGAAAAAGAAAAAGTGAACAAAGTAGCAAAGGTGATTTGGGTTGTTGGTATCAATGGCAGAGAAAGCCAATAGGATTGAAGAATAATGCTGAAATAGGACTGGTTATATTGAATGTAAATATGAGCTATCCGGGTAGTGATTTTGAGCCTTTGAAAATAGAGGTACAAAGCTTGGGAATGAAGTTGAGGCTTGCAATATAGAATCTGGAAATGGCATTCTTTTAAAGAAAACAAATGTCTCAACAAGACTTATTTTGATTGAAATTTCCCTGCATCAATTTCTTACCTCCCACAGATTTGGTAAAGATAGTTCTTACGAGCTTCCTATTTATAAGCCAGGACTAAATGACTGTGGTTGCATCTGTGTGAGTGAATGAGAAGTGAGAACAGACATTCAGATTCCCTTTCAATCATCCATTCATTCAACAAATATTCAACAAGTACATATTCTCTACCACACTCTGCTAGGTGCTGGTCTGAGCAAGATAAGTCCCCACTTTCATATGATGCATGGAACTGTGAACAAAACACTATAAAACAAATAATAACATGAATATATATAAAAGAAATCATAAATGAGAAATTTTGAAAACCATGATGAAGCAAAAGTAGAGACTAATAGAGGGAATTCCTCAAGAATTCTTTGAGGAGGTGATATTTAAGCTGAGACTTGAATGTTTAACTTCCTCGGTAGTTAATTACTTAAATAAAAGTAGGGCCAAAAATATAAATTAGGAGCCATTCAATGTTGAAGATATCCAACTAATCCTTTATAACTGACTCCCATATGTATATACACATGATCATCACCACCAGCACCCCCATTCCCACAAATCTACCCAGTTATAGCTGCAGAGGAATGAAGACTTTGAGATCAAGGGATAAGAAGGGCTTTGTGGTAACTAGTCTCCAATGATGACCCCCAATGAAACATATTTTCCAGTGTTCACACCCTACCACACTGACTCTGGGCAGTCTGCTTGACTCATTTTCACCAATAGTAGGTGCAGAAATGATGCTTTGTAACTTCTGAAGCTAGTAGGTCTTAAGGGATCTGAAGTTTCTATTTTCATTACCTAGTACATTTCTTTTTAAACCCAGCTGTCTTTCTGTGAAGAAGCCCAAGCAATCATGTAAAGAGGCACATGAAGAAGAACTTCCAAGTCAACACTCAGAATCATTAAAAATAATAAACTACTGTTGTTTTAAGCCACTAAGTGTTGCAGCAGTAACTGAAGCCCTCACACTCATGAAAGATCAAAAGATAACGTGTTAAGACAAAGCTGCATAAATTATCTTCTTTGTGTTTTTTTGGTTTTTATTTATTTTGTATTTTCCAAATGTTTTTTTTCTTTTATAATGATCAGCAATTGTCTTTATAATTAAAAAAAAAACATAAACATTTTAAGAATTTAAAATAGGAGCATTCCTGGGTGATTTGAGTGTAGCCTTGACCAGAGGCTTGAGTGGTGAGACAAGAAAAAATTCAAACCGAAAACTAAAGCAACCTTAATTATAGTTGATACATATAAGTATAGTGTTAAAACATACCTGCACCAGGATAACATTTGAATAAGTTTTGAAGTGACATTAAACATTATAAAGAACTAGCATTATCAGGCTCTAACATTCTTGAAACATTCCAAAAGTCTTTTCCAAAATTTCTACAAAACTCTCAATATACCTTTATACACTCCTCTAATTAAATCTAATTTTCCTCAAGTGCTAGCATTCCAAATACATAAAATAATTTCTTATTTAATTTTATTGTTTTCTCATTTAGTCATTTAAGAGCATAAATTTCTTTTCTTTTGCATCACTGATGTCTTCATGCTTCAGCTACATTATAAAATAAATTGGTTTGATGAGCTAGCCTTGGAACCTAACAGCTATTTATAAAGGATTTTCTGTCTTTTTTTTTACACAGAAATATTTATTACTATATAATTTAAAACTATTTTAGGCTATTATTTCTCATAATTGGTTTTGAATTTCAGTACTTTTAGTCTCTCCCCCAACTTCACTGAGGTATAATTGACATAATTATAAGATACTAAAGTGTACAACATGATGATTTTATATACATAACATTGTAAAAGGATTTCCCCCATCTAGTTAACTAACACATCCATCACCTCATTATTTTTTTATATTTATTTTTTAAAATGAGGACATTTAAGTTCTACTTTTTAAGAAAATTTCACTTATACACTACAGTGTTATCAACTATAGTCATCATGTAATACATTAAATCTTCAGATTTTATTCATCTTTTAACTGAAGTTTGTACCCTTTTACCAACCTCTCCCTATTTACCCCATCCTCCAGGCCCTAATAACCATAATTCCACTCTCTGTTTCTATTAGTTCAACATTTTTATTTTTAGATTCCACATATAAGTGAAGTTATACAGTATTTGTCTTTCTCTGTCTGACTTATTTCACTTAGTATAATGCCCTCAGTATCCATCCATGTCCCAAATGGCAGGATTTCTTTCTTTCTAATGGCTGAATAATATTTCACTATATATGTTTTCTTTATTCATTTATCTTTCAACTAATATTTAAGTTGTCTCCATACCTCAGCTATTGTTAATAATGCTACTAAGAACATAAGAGTACAGATATCTCTTCAAGATAATGATTTTGTTTATAAAAGATTTTCTATAGGAAAATAAATTCTGTACTTCAGACAACTGACATACAAATGAACTTTGCAACTCAAATGACCTATAAATTAGCAATGACCTGTTTGTGATTGATAAATGTCAGATGAGTATTTCAGATAATAAATGCTATTAAAATTCAGATGGTAAGAGACCTATGTATTAAAGGTTCTGAGAAAGGTTTTACAAATGAGATAAGAAAGCATCCTAGGCAAGAAAAGCAGTAGGAATACGGGTATTGAAGTAGAAATTGCCCATGGTATATTTAAGGGTCATTGCTGGAGTGAATGGCTTGGATGGAAAATGTTGGATGAAGCCATATTATTGAGATGTGTGAAAGTCTAATATAGCAAGTGATAAAAATATACAGAATTTATAATTTTCCCTGTTAGTATTCTTAACCAACTCGAACACAGGGCAATACACAGCTTCGTATATGTGCATATAGAGATCATCACCATCTCCTCAAAATTATAGTCTATCCTTCTAGTCTCAGTAAATGACACCACTATCCTCTCATCTGCACCAGGTAAAAATCTGAGAAATTTTTCTTGACACATCCTACTTTTCCATTCCTACATACAAGTGATCAGCAAATCCTGTAAGCTCTAGTCCACAAACATATACTGAATCCATCCATTTATCTTCTGCAATACTAGCCTCCATTGCTACCTCCATAGTCCAAGCTACCAACATCTCTCATTGGGACTCAATATCCTCCTACATCCATACTTTTCACCTTTAATCAATTCACTCCACACTGCAGTGACCTAACCAAAAGCCAATTGGTTGGTGTTGCCCATGCTTTAAACTCCTCAGTCATTTCCCATTGTTTTTAGGGGGAAAAAAAACTTTACATGACCTTTCATGGTTTGTCCCCTACTACATCTCCAATCACACTTCAAACCATACACTCCCTTCTCTCTACATTCAGTCACATTAGCCTTCTCTCAGCCCCTCCTCCTTCTCATGTCTCTACTGCAAGGGAGACTTTGAAAACACTGTTCTTCCTTTTCTTTGCTCTTCACCTGCTTAACTCCTATTCATTCTTCAGATTTCCACAACACAGCAGTACCTCTGAAAAACCTTACTTGATCTGTCAGTCTAAATTATGCCCTCATATTAGTCCTCACGGCATGCAGAAGTTTTACTTCCCAGAACTTTTCAAACTTGGACCTTTATATTTGCCTGTGTGATTATTTAATTAATGTCTGTTTCTTTCATTAGACTATAAGCTCCAGGGGGAGGCAGGAACTATATTTGTTTTGCTATCCAGTGCTCTCCTATCATTTTTTCCCTTTTCCAAGAAATACTGGCAGTCGGTCATTTGAGACAACATGGATAGACCTCAAGATAATCATGCTAAGCAAAATAAGCCAGACAGAAAAAGTTGAAAACCACATGATATCACTTATATGTGGGATATAATCCTAAAGGCAACAAACAAACAGGACAAACAAACAGAGACACATGGACATGGACAATGGACTAGTGGTTACCAGAGAGGGGGAGGGGGAAAGGTAGTTAGGGTAAAGGGTGTCGAATATGTGGTGACATTAAAGAATTTGAAAAAAAGCGGACAATGCCAAGTGAAAATAATGGGGAACAGCTGAAACTTTCATGCAATGATAGAAATGCCAAATGGCAGAATTACTTTGAGAAACAGTTTACCACCAGTTTCTGAGAATGTTAAACATATATTTACTGACAGACATTTAGGTTGCTTCCATATCTTGGCCACTGCAAATAATGCTGCAATGAACAGGACAGCATAGGAAATATAGTTAATAATACTGTAATAACTATGTATGGTGCCAGGTGGGCACTAGACTAATCATGGGATCACTTCATAAGTTATACAAATGTCTAATCACTATGCTGTACACTGGAAACTAGTATAATATTGAATGTCAACTCTAAATGAAAAATAAAAAAAATAAATACAACATATACTTACTATGAAAAAAAAGTACTGGCAATCAAGGGGAGAAAGGAATGAAGCTGTAATTATTGCTACAGAAATAATCTCTGAGTGTCCTCACATGAAAAAGAATACTGTTTTTTTCTTCACATATGGACAAATTAGTATAGTAGAGAAATAAAATAAACATGTATTTTTAAATGCACATGTGCTGCATAATGATGTTTCAGTTGATGATAGACCCCATATATGATGGTGGTCCTATAAAAGAGCTGAAAAATTCCTATCATCTAGTGATGTCATAGCCATTGTAATAGTATAGTACAATTCAATACTCACATGTTTGTGGTTAGGTTGGTGTAAACAAACCTACTGTTCTGCCAGTCATATAAAAGTATAGTGATGTAAGTAGGCACAGTACCTAATACCTGATAACAATAATAAACGACTATGTTGCAGTTTTATGAATATATTATTATACACTTTTATCATTATTTTAGAGTGTACTCTTTCTACTTATAAAAAATGTAAAACACTATGCCATGTTATGCCAGCAGCATGTGTTTATTGTGTCTCTTGATTGTATCATTTTCTCTTGTGCTTGACTTAATCTCTTGTTGTTTTGTTAATCATGGTCCCTAAGCATACAAAATCCACTGATAATGTTGCCAGTAAGAGGCCATGTCAAGTGATTGACCTGGAAATGGAATTAAAGGTGATTAAAGACCATAAAGTTAGAAAATCAGTAATGGTTACTGCTTGCCAGTCAAGCACATCCCATTCCACCACAGCTACGATCTTGAAGAACAAGAACAAAATGATGGAAGCTGCTAATGTATATACTTCACTGAAGAGATAAGACTAACAAAAATGTGAGACAGGTCTATATCAGACATGGAGAAACTTCTAATGATCTAGATTGAAGACCAGACACAGAAGCATATCCCTCTCAGCATCATGATGATCATAGCCAAAGTAAAATGTTTGTTTATTACGTTGAAAGAAGACGCTAGACATGACCATGATGTTGAATTTACTGCTAGCTTTGGGTGATTTAAATGATTCAAGAATTATTATTCATTACATAATTCGAGTTGTGAACCTACAAGATGTGAAAGCAGCTGAAGATTTTTTGGAAACTCTAGATAAGCTGATTATGGAAGAAAATTACTTGCCAGAGCAAATATTCAATATGAATGAAACTTCCCTATTCTGAAAACAGTGCCTGAATGGATTTTCATCCATACAGAGGCCAAATCAGTGCTAGGTTTCAAGATTTTTAGGGGCAGAATAACAGTCTTTCTTGGGGGCACCGTTTCAGACTACAAATTGAAACTCTTTGTGATCTGGCACAGTAAGAATCCCCAGGGCTTTCAAGCATATCAATAAGCGCACACTTCCAGTGTATTATAGGATCAATAAGAAGTCATGGATGACCCAGCGCTTCTTTCAAGATGTCTTCCTGAATTGCTTTGTCTTTGAAGAAGTTCTGTTTTAAAATAATAACATATCTTTCAAGATTTTGTTTATTGTATAGCAGCTTTTAAGACCTCCTACTGAGGAGGACCTTTGCCCAGGCTTTTGCTGCAACAGAAGAAGACACTAAGAAGACACTGATGTAATTCTGGAAGGATTACCACATCTCTTACTACATCCAAAATCTTGCTTGGGTTTGGGATAATGTCACCAAGGAGTGTATGAATGGCTCTTGGAAGAAGATACTCCAGAGCTTTGCCCACACCTTTGAAAGATTTGCCAAGGATGAAGAGGTTGCAAAAAAAATCAACAAAGCTGTGATTGAGATGGCAAACAACTTTAACCTGGGTGTGGATCAGAGCAACATTGAAGAGCTCGTAGAGGTAGTCCCTGAGGAACTGACTAATGAATTGTTGGAATTGGAAAAGGAACACATAGCTGAAGAAGAGCTAAGAGAAAAAAAGAAACTGCAAGAAAAGAATAAGAAACAATTCCCCAACACAAATTCATAGTGAAGGGTTTAGCAGAAGCTTTTGCATACCTCAACAAACTCCTTAAAATGTTTGAAAACATGGACCCTAATACTGAAAGGTTTTCATTAATAGAGAGGAATTTCATGGTGTTTTGTTTGCTAACAAGCAAAACTGTTATGCAAAAAAAAAAAAACAAATCAAGCAAACCACCATGGACATATTTCTGAAAAGAGTGACACCTCCTCAAGAAGAGCCTGAGGCAGATCCTATAGGAGGTGTTCCAGAAGAAAGCATTGCCATCATAGGAGAGGATAGCTCCATGTTTGTTATTGCCCTTGAAGACCTTCTAGTGGGACAAGATGTGGAAGTAGAAGATACTGATATTAATTATCCCGATGCCGTGTAGGCCTAGGCTAATGTATGTTTGTGTCTTAGCTTTTAACAAAATGTTTAAATAGTAAAAGTAAATAAATAAATTTTAAAATAGAAAAAATCATAGACTAAAAATATAAAGAAAAATATTTTTGTACAGCTGTACAATATGTTTGTGTTTTAAGCTTAGCATTATTACAAAGGTCAAGAAGTTAAAAAAATTAAGTTTATAAAGTAAAAGGTTATAATAAGCTAAGGTTAATTTATTATTGAAGAAAGAAAAACATTATAAATTTAATGTAGCCTAGTGCAGTGTTTACAAAGTCTACAGTAGTGTACAGTAATGTCCTATGCCTTCATATTCACTCACCACTCACTAACTGATTCACCCAGAGCAACTTCCAGTCCTGAAAACTTCATTCATGGTAGTGCCCTGTACAGGTGTACCATTTTTTATCTTTTATACTATATCGTTACTGTAACATTTTTTATGTTTAGATATGTTTTGATACACAAATACTCACTGTGTTATACTTTGTGTAAGTATTCTATGATATTTTCACAATGATGAGATCACCTAACACATTTCTCAGAACGTATCCATGTCATTAAGCAACATGACTGTATAGTTAAAAGAACTACAGCTTCTGTTCAACAGATCCAAATGTTAATGGGCTTCATGACTAAAATCATTTACTGGCAACAAATGATGGAACCAATTCACAACTTTACAGCAAGTTTCATAATTCACCTCACTGAGAGAGGGGACTGTAGGACTCATCTAATTGGTGCCATGGGGCCTTGAGTATGGTTCAAATATCAGACCAAATGCAAAGTGGACTACAAGAAAGTTTTCAGCTTTCCTGAGGTTGCTAGTTAACAAACCTAAAATCTTTGTTTATTTGCTCTTCCATGAGCTGTGTGTCCTTTCAAGTTTCTTAAACAGGATATAATAGAATGATAACTATGGAATGCAAGTAGCTAAACTTTAAGTTCTTGGGTGAATATGAAGCTCAAACTACCTCCCAACTATTCTTCCTAATTATTCCAACAACAAGAGGAAAAGCAGTAAATGTCTTTTCCTTTATTCTTATAAAGATAAGATATCATCTGAGTGTTGCCAGGCTGTCTTTATAGAGCTAACAAGCAGTTACACTAGGGGAAAAAAAACAAACACCACAATATACACTCTTCAAAGCCTTCAACCTACCAGTTCAATTTACAATGACCCTAAGGTGTAAGTACTAAAGAAGTGCCTGGCACTCTTGATACTTCGTACCTTCCAGTCTCCTACAGAGATGATCCCCCCACATGTTTGTCTCCTATAACACTGTTCATGTGAGATACATATTAAAATACCCACAGGTATATAGATAAGAGGATGTCAGATATGTCACTAGAGAAGGAAAATGGACTATGAAATCAGAATGCTCATATAAAAAAACAGCTTTGTCATCTTTCATATTGGTTTTGTTTTGTTTTGTTTTGTTTTTTCAAAGGTATCCCCAAAGCCCAACCCCTTTGTTGTAAGCTCTCCTATCTCACATGTCAGTTCTGCCATGTGAGCCTTAGGAAAATGAATTAACTCTCTGACTCTGTTTTCTCCTCTGTAAACTGGGGAGAATAATAATACTTACCTCTTAGAGTTTCTGTGGTAAAAAGGTATGTTCATAAAGAACAATACAGTGCCTAGATCATAGGAATTTGATATTCAATAAAGAGTAGATATTATTATTGTTGTTATTATTGTTATTGTTGTTATTATTATTCATTTAGCTAAGGGACAGGGTAAATTAGTCACTTGCATCAGCCAAGATAAACTAGGCCTAAACTTAAGATCAGACAGCCATGATTCATAAGTTTCTTTCTTTATTACACTGGCAACTTGCTTGCTTTCCCCTTGGCTTCTGATTTTTTTTAAACTGCTTGTATTCAAATTGCGTCTCTACCACTTACTCTCTACGTGACATTCATTAAATTATTTAACCTCTCTGTCTCAGTTTCTTCACTTATAAAAAGAGTATAAGAATAACATCTTTGAGATAAACTCATTGTGAAGATTAAATGAGTTATCTCACATAAAATCCTTAAAACAATGCCTTCTAGAAAGACTAAATAGGACTGGGGCAAGATTGAGGAAAGCCAGGGAAAATCAATTTTAAAGATGAGGAAACTGGAATAAAAACTAACCTGTCTAAAATCACAGCTAGAAGTGGTGGGTCCAGGATTTAAGCATAGTCTGAATGTATTTTTATTCTTAGGGTTTCCCCCCCCCAAGTTATTGCTCAATTCTCCCATGCATGAACTGCCTCCTTCACCATTGTATATTCATTGGTCTTTGAATGTACCTTGTGCCAACATACCGTAGCACACACTGTATCCTTTGCTTGAAATATCCTTTCCCATTCATTTATACCTCTCTTAATCAAGCTTAAATAAAATTCCACCTTGCAAAATTGAGTCCCACCGACTTGATCTCTAGCCCAAATTGATCTCTTGCCACTTGACTCTGGAATTCTCGGTGTCTACATCAAACCCTTAACATTACCACTAGTGATTAATACTTACTGAGTGCCTACTGTGTACCTAGGCTAGGCAGTTAAATGCATGATCTTATTTCATCCTCCCAAGAAGCCTAGAACTAAGTACTTTTATTAGCAGCCTCATTTTATAGGTGAGGAAACTGAGGCTCAGCAAGGCTAAATAATTTATTCATGGCTAGTAAATGGAGGAGATAGGGTTTCAATCCAGGCCATGTGATTCTCAAGACCACACTCTTCCCTACATTTCACCGACTGGTGTCCTTAGGCTTTTCTTCACTTGTCCCTCTCAGCTCCTCAGCTTGATTCTGAGCTAATTAGGAGGAACAACTGTGTCTTATTGATCTTTATAGTTCATGTGCCTAGTAGCATAGAGCTTTGCAAGTATTATAAATATATATTTAATAAGAATCAACTTCCAACTTAATCCTTAATTGCACCTTGAAAATCAAACAGAAATAAACATGAATCATGTTTATGAATGAAATTAGGCAAGATAGTGTGACTTAATCATCGATTCCATTAGTCATTAGTGGAAAGGTGATGTCTACATATTCTGGAACCTGAGATAAGCTTCTTTTTGCCCTTCTGTCTTTCTTTCATCACTCACATTCAACGAACTGTAACAGAGGTTAAAAAAACATGTATAGGGTGCTGTGGAAGTGTAGAGAAAAGAGCTGACTAGGGGAGTGGGGTGGACAGGGGAGGATGTTGGGAAGGTTTCTCAAAGAAGGTGGCATAGCTCTATTCAGCAGCCACTGTAGTACCATTTCAATGTGGATGCATAATAAATGGCAGCAATAATATCATTACCTAAATAAATAATGGAAATGGAATAGAGTTGGCAGAGATCACTTGATTTTAGAATTTTTAGTGAAAGCGAAAATTTAGCGAAAGGATCTTGAATTTTAAGGGCAGGAGATTCACCAGGGCTTAAAGTGTAGGTTCTTTATAAAAAGTAGAAGATAGGGAGATAATAAAAGAATCCCCAAGTATTGAATGCCGCTTTAATTACCAGATATTTTATGTACATTATTTTATTTAGTTCCCAAAGAAATCATGTAAGATAAGTCTTTTCTCTCATTTTATGGTAATAATGCTGAGGACAGGAAGATGAATTGACTTAAAAATTGTGAAGATTAGTTTGATTTCAGTTTTCATGTTCTTTCCAAGAATACTGGTAGCAAGCTTTCATATAGAACTTACTAATTACAAAGCATGTTTCTTAGGGTATTACATGTATTAAGTTATTTAATCCTCTCAATACCCCCAATGAGATAGGTACTAGTATTACCATTATTTTACAGATAATGAAATTATCTGTCAAATTGCAAGGAATTAAGCAATTTGCACTAGATCACACAGCAAATAAAATGATGGAGCCAGAATTTAAACACCAATCATCTGTCTCTTAAACTGTGTATACTAGGTAGTTTCCACTATGTTAAGCCTAGCTAGAAGAAGGCATTTGCCTTCCCAATTCTGCTAGGCCATTAGCACAAATTCTTCCCGTGAAGGTGACTGACTAGGGTAGGTATGATAGAGAGTAGGAAAAGATATCTGGAGTCAAGAGAGGAAATCAGCATTTTTTACTACTTTTTTTCTTCCCCTACTTTACTCCAAGGTCAGAAAGGTAGGTGTGTGGCAGTCTACGGGCATAGAAGTCACAAACTGCTTCCTCGCCCCTGTTCCTGAATCTGACAAGGGCAAAGTCAATCTTTTCAGGATTACCCCATAATTAATCCCCTCAACCTCATTCTAGAGAAATGCACAATGATTGGTGCTAGAGCCTTAAATTTCTCCTCAGTTTGTCCTATTTATGCCCAGGATGAGTACCATGTCAATGGGGAATGCCAGAGTTACCTCATGGTGGAGTCATCCCCTTTAAGGAAGCTTGAACTTATACAGATTCCTGTTTCCTCTTTGTTAGTGTGGTAGAGCAGAAGCTAGGTGAGAACAGACTTGACATTTTCTAGTTCTGAACTGCAGGGACCCAAGGTAAGGACCGAAAGGGTATGCTATACCAAAGCAAGCCCCATGAAAAGTCCCTTTCTTTATAGCAACAAACCTGTTGATTTGCCCTGATATGAGTTGTCAAAATAAATATGCCCCCTTACCCCCTTACTATATATAACTTACCTTTCATTTATGTCACGTTGTTTTTGACAAAGTAGCTGACTATATGTAATCAGGATTTGTCATGCCACTTTGGGGAATGTGTTTCAGTGATGTTTGTTATTTGGTTTTAATGGATAACCAAGTAGAACAGATAGGAGCCTGGTCCAGACTGTATCTCCTGAAGGCACTTCTATCTGACATGCCATTACCTCACTGCATGCTACTCAATAACATTCAACTCAGGTTTTCCCATATATTTGGAACTGAATGTATCACACCCGGGCCCCCATTGAGCTGTCTGAGACACTTCTGCTTACAGAGGCATACACTCGTTGAAGTGGGAACACCCCATCCTATCATGAATAAGAAGTGAAACATATACTTGTTTTCCCCTTATCCGGTCTGCAAAGAAGTAGAGAATGGTTTGTAACAAGCAAGATAATTTCCATTCTAAGTGTATTCTTCAGCTTGACTCTATAATACCTTTAATTAAATCAGTGTTTTGGAAGCTACCCTCAATAGAGGTGATAATGGGCGGTTAGCTCAGAGGATTTCTGAGAATAAAGGACTTTTCCAACCTGTAGGCAGAGAAAAGTGTTAGCATAAACAAAGCCAGCAGCAACTATTGTGGAAAAGGTAAGAGGAAGAAGAAAGGGGGAGGGGAAGAAGATAAGAAGTGTGAGAGCAAGTGCAATATTGGATAGCCAAGACCAGAGAGAAGGTAAAGGATGAAACGGCTGCTGGTCAAGCCTCATAGCATAGAGCTGAAGTATCTGGGTTTTTTCCTCTCAGAAATAGCCAGATCAGTGAGTACATTAAGGACCTCATTGAGCAGAACTGTGGCTATAGCTACTGGAACTATGGAGTAGGGGAAGCATAAGACAAACTACTGGGTGTGGGAATGACAGGGGGTCAAGGGTGCTGGAGGATAGAAAATAGAAGGAAAAATACAACAATCTTTAAGGTAATTGTAGAAAAACATAAAAATGGGATTCAGATGTTGACATTTTCTTTGCATTTCAGTGTCAGAGTCCCATGGGGGAAGAAAGAATTGCATAATCCTCAATGTAAATGGGAGACACATGCAGAACCAGTGAGGGGAAGAGAAAATATCAATAAACCATTCAAATGATGAATTGTTGTCAGTATTAGATACCCAGTGATATACGTAAATATTCACACAGAGACTGTGTGGTGGGAACATTAATAATTCATACATTGGGATGCTTTGTAGGGATCTTTTTGCTATGATTCAAATCTGAAATATGACAGAATTTTATGTACATTAGAGGCCCTAGGGACAGCTGCATGTGAGATTAGAAATAAAGCTACAAAGAAGAGACTTAGATAAATTTTATAACTAAGGAAATTAGTTAATTAAATTCTCCCCTTGACAGATAAAGACACTGGCTCAAAAAAGAGAGGCATTTGCCCAGTGAATTGCTGTGGGATCTGGGCTTTTAGGCCAGGAACTTGAATTCATTTCCATATATTTGGTCACTAGTGCCCTCTCTGTGGGTCCAGAACTGAGTAGAATTGGGACAAAGAGACACTAGAACCAAATGTAATCCTTCACCCCTACTCCCATCTTCAGGAAGCAGGAAGTAGATAGATCCTGCGATAGGTGATAAGCAAAAGAGAAAAAAAAATACCTGTAAGAAAGTCTGGGCCACCATAGCAAATAGGTTCTTCCTCTCATTATCCAAATTAATTAAATGGAAAAAGTATCAAATAGCATGGAGCCAAAATGATGCTCTAGTATCATCTACAAATTAAAAAGTAATTTTTTAGATACTTCTACGTATTTCACATGAGAGATGTGAGGCATGATACTTAATTTGCTCTCTCAAAGGAGATCTCTATGTGGGTGGGGAAACCAGCTCTAGCAAGTAAATTTGGCTACCAAAAGGCCTGAATTTTCCACCTCAGTCCTCATTTAAAAATATTCAGCTCCATGATCTCCTTTACATATTCATAGTTGCAAAAAACGTGTCTTAAACCACTTAGTTTAGAAATTTTGGTTACTCATTTACTCATCATATATTAATTGGGCGTCTACTGTGTGGTAACTGTAAAAGGTACTGGGATACAATTATGAACAAGACACAGTCCCTAGCTTCATGGAGCTCACAGTCCGGTGAGAGACACAGATGACTAAACACCATTACAGTCGTGGGATAAGTGTCATAATAAAGTGAAACATACAGTGCTACAGGAAAATAGAGGAAGGGACACATTTATGCCTCCTGGAAACTGAAAAGACTTCTGAGGAGGTGATAGCTAAGGTAAGGACTGAAGGATAAATAGGAATTAACAAGGCACAAGAGAGAAGGAGGATGAGGATAAAAGGATATTCCTGGCAAAAAGAATAGTACGTGCAAAGTAACCAAGGCAAGAAAGTAAAATATGGAAGTTATTTAAGATAAATTAAGTTCTAACTGTGGATTACAAACATTAAGTTTACTACAAGGTCAGAAAGGGGGAAAATTAAAGTTTTTGCAGGAGTGAGAGGAGGGTGAGTGGGAATGGAGACTGGAAGAAATTCTAAATACTGGAAATTGGCAAATATAATTTTAATTTTAAAAATTATTCCACAAATTAATGATTAGTGTGTTTGATGTTAATCCAGTTCCATATTTCTTAATGCATTGTTAATGGACTGGTTTAAAAACATATTTTTTTAAAAAAAGCAGAGCTCACCAAGTATTAGCCATGACAGGCTAACTTCATTTTCCCTATTTATGGGATTACTAACACAGGGAAATGCTTGTTTGTTTGTTTTGTTTTTTGATTCCACATATAAGTGAAATCATATGGCATTTGTCTTTCTCTGTATGACTTACTCCACTCAGCACAATACCCTCTAGGTCCATCCCTGTTGTTGCAGTTAGTAAGATTTAATTCTTTTTATGGCTGAGTAATTGTCCATTGTATATATGTACCATGTCTTATTTATCCAGTCATCTTTTGATGGACAAAATCCAAAACACTAATTCAAAAAGATATATGCATCACTATGTTCACTGCAGTATTATTTACAATAGCCAAGATATGGAAGCAACTGATATCTTTTTCAGCAACTGGAGGCAAAAGGCTGGATAATATTAGAATTTGATGGAGTCCAAACAGGGTGAATATACATCCCCAAACATGCAAATGATAGGATATAATATGATAGAAAACAGAATAAAGAGCCACAAAGATCTTTCTTCTCAACCAAACTGAAGAGACCATGTAATTTATCATCCGTACTGGCACATTTTGAGAGTGACAGGGTCATATTTAACAATTATGTCAGTAAAATATGCATAAACCCCAGGCAGACCACAGTATGTTGCCCCTAATTTATAATTACTTATATAAAAATTCTCCTCTTCTAAGGTTTGTACCTTCATCAGGTGTTTAATTCCATGTAAAAACTTCCTGGTTATTCTTCCATCATTTATTAAAGACTTTAGAACCTACTCCCAGCTCCTTATTCTCTCATGTAAACCTCATTATCATCCTCAGGGGACTTCGATGGTCATTAATCCATTTAACCCCATGGTGTCAGTTCCTTGCTCTCTTTTATTCTGGTGAAATTTTCTTTTCTGCTTCAACTATAATCACACCCTGGACTTCATTGGCATTTGGAACTACTCCATTTCTGAAACTTTGAACTTGCATATCTAACTGTCTGATCACACCTTCCCATCCTTCTAACTCTCTCATTCCCTTACTCCTAACTCATCAATTCTTCAATCTCATTGAGACCTTAAGTTGCTTTCTTAAACCAGGATAAAAACCCTGTGAGATAACTTTACCTCTTCACTGTCCTCACTTTGCTACTTTCTTCCCATCTTGTCTCTCCACTGCACCCTAGCAATGAAACTTTTACATGGGTCACCTGTCCTTTCCTCACCTATCCCAGGCTGGATATAACTAGAGAAAATCACATGAGCATGTAGATAACTATTGCTATAATCTTGATCTTCAACTTTAGCTTGATCTTCAAGCAGCTAGATAATCCTATGTGACTCCAATCAGATTCCTTTTCCAATCTCTTCAACGGCTATTTGAAACTTTCACCAAGTACTTCAAGTCCCCTACCACCCATATCTCCCAACATACTCAGTAAATGACTTTGCCTCCTATTTCACAAAGAAAGTGGAGGTCAACAGGACAAGAACTCTTCCAACTTTATTCCTGTACCTAGAAACTTATCTGGACCTTCAAATACCCTAACCCGGTCCCTCACACCTCAGAAAAAAAGGGGTGTCTCCCTCTAACCAAGATTTATACCTCTACATGTGTTCTTGATCACATACCCTCTGGTTTACTTAAGAACCTCATTCCATTATCTTTTTCTTTTTCTGTACCTTCAATATCTCCCTCTCTACCGAAACAGCTCTTTTGAATGTCTACAATGACTACTTGGACACGTCATTTTTTTCAAAATTTGTTTAATTTATTTTGAAATAATTACAGATTCACAGGAAATTGCAAAGATAGTGCAGAGTGGTCTCATGTACCCTTCTCCCAGCTTCCCCCAATGATTACATCTTAATTATAGTACAATATCAAAAGAGGAAATTGACATTGGTACAGTGTGTGTGGATAGTTTAATATCGTCTTATCATATATGGATTTCTCCAACAGCTAATGCAACCAAGATATTGAACTGTCATAAAGACCTTTCTCACATTGGCCTTTTATATTCACACTCACCTCTTCTTAACCTCATCATCCCTAACTCCTGGTAAATACTAACATGTTTTTCATCTCTATAATTTTGTGATTTTGAGAATATTATATAAATAGAATCATACAGTATGTGGCCTTGTGAGACTGACTTTTTTCACTCATCATAATTCCTTTGATATCCATCCAAGTTGTTACATGTATCACTATCACTAGTTCATTCGTTTTCATTGGTGAATAGTATTTCTTTAAATTAATATACCACAGTTTACCCATTTATTTGTGTAGGATATGTTGGTTGTTTCCAAGTTGGGGCTCTTAAAAACAATGATTGTTTTAACTATTCTAAGACTTCTGCATTTCAATATAAATTTTACAATAAAATTTTCTAATGTCGACAAACAGTCTTGCTGGGATTTTGATAGAGATTGCCTATTAAACCTATATAACACTTCAGGAAGAATTGTCATGTTAACTGTGATAATCCATGAACACATGTAATTTTCAATATACAAATCTTGTACCCATTTTGTTAGATTTACAACCTTAATTTTCATTTTTGAGCGATTATAATGGTATTGTATTTTAAATTTCAGTTTCTACATCTTCATTGCTAGTATATAGAAATACGATTGACATTTGTGGTTGATCTCATATCCTGTAACTTTGATGAACTCACTCATGAGTTCCAAGAGTTTATTGTAGCTTCCTTGGGATTTTATACATAAACAATCATGTCCTCTGCAAATAGAAACAGTTTTATTTCTTCCTTTCCTAGCTGCATGCTTTTATTTCCTTATTGAACTGTGTACTGTGTTGAATAACAGTGGCAAGGATGGTGTAGGTTTTTGTATAAGTTCTTTATCAACTTGAGGATGTCTCTCTATTCTTAGTTTACTGAGAGTGTTTATCATGTATGGGGGTTGAATTTTGTCAAATGCATTTCTTCACCAATTGATATAATCACGTGACTTGTTCTTTAGCCTCTTAATGTGGTGGGTGATATGGATAGATTTTCAAATATTAAACAGCCATGCATCCCTGAAATAAATGCCACTTGTCCTTCTGTCAGTAAGTTTCTAGTTTGATTCTATAGAAATCATAGAACACATTTTGTATGATTTCACCTCTTTTAAATTTGTCAAAGTTTGTTTTATAGCCCAAGATAGGGACTCTCTTGGTATATGTTCTTTGAGCACATGAAAAGAATGTGTATGCTAATGTTTTGGAGTGAAATGCTCTATAAACATCAATTAGATCCTGATGGTTGATGACGTTATTGAGTTCTTCTGTACACTTGCTGATGTTCTGACCAGTTGTTCCATCAATTGCTAAGATAGTGTTGAAATCTCCAATTATAATTCTGGATTTCTCTATTTCTCCTTTCTGTTCTATCGATTTTTACTTCACATATTTTGTTGGTTTGTTGATACACATTTAGATTTCTTACGTCTTCTTGGTTGATTGACCTTTTATCATTATGTAATATTCCTCTTTGCCCCTAATAATTTTCTTTGCTCGGAAGTCTACTTTATCTAAAATTAATTTAGCCACTCCTGCTTTCTTTCGATTAATGTTTGCATGGTATGTCTTTTTTGATACTTTTGCTCTCATCCTATGTATACCATTATATCTGAAGTGAGTTTCTTATAGACAGCATTTAGTTAAGTCATTTTTTATTCATTCTGCCAATCTCTGTCTTTGGATTGGTGTATTTAGACCATTTGCACCTAATGTAATTATTGCTATGTTAGGGCTTAAGCTTATGATTTTATTTTTAACAAATCTATTTTTCTGTTGCTCCGGTTTTCTGGTACTCTGTCCCCCCCACCCCCATCTCTATATAGGTTACTTAAACATTTTTAGTGTAGCTTAGTTTTTAATTTAACTTTTTTATAGCGTTATAATGATTGATCTGAGTAATCCATGATATATTTATAACATCACATTCTACTGGTGTTAACATTTTTCCAGTAACAGTTAAGTGTAGAAACTTACCTCCCTTTATGCTCCTTTGCTATCCTCCATTTATAATACAATTGTCTTCAATATTTGCTTATATACATTGAGAACAGCATCGATGGTATCATTTTTCTTCAGTCATCAAACATAATTTATAAACTCATGAGAAGGAAAGTGTATTAGTTTTATTGGATTGTCATAACAAAGTACTACAGACTGGGTTATTTAAACAACAGAAATTTAATTTGTCACAGTTCTGTAGGCTATAAGTCAAAAAATCAAGGTGTTTGCAGATTTGGTTCCTTCTGAAGCCTCTCCACTTGATTTGCTCTGTCCTCACATGGTCTTTATTTTACGTGCATGCATGTCTGTGTTTTAATCTCCTCTTGTTATTAGGATACCAATCATATTGAATTAGGGTCCACCCATATGAATTTATTTTACTTTGACTACCTCTTTAAAGGTTCTATCTCCAGTCACATTCTGAGGTGCTGGGGTTTAATGCTTCGACATATTAATTTTGGGGAAAACAATTCAGTCCATTAACAGAAATCCTATTGTATTTATCCATATTTTTGCTCTTTCTGCTGTTCTTTTTTCTTCCTGATGTTCCAAGATCCCCTATTTTACAATTTTCTTTCTATTTTGGAACTTCCTTTGCCATTCTTTTAAGGTAAAATAGGCCTACTAGCCATAGATTCTTTTAATTTCCTTCCTCTAAGAATGCTTTGATTTCTCCAACATATTTTCACTAGGAGGGGAATTCTGATTTCGCAATTATTTTCTTTCAGCTCTTAAAAAATCTTGTGCCATTTCCTTCCAGACTTCCTGGTTTTTTATTTAAAAAAATATATACCATCAGGGATGGCTCCATAGTGTAGTGGTTAGCACGTCTGCTTTACATGCAGAAGATCCTGGGTTCACCTCCCAGGTAGAGCCACGGACCATACTCCGGGTGTGCCACCCCCCTTCCAGGTGCCCTTGGGGTGCCAGGCCCCGGGGAGCCAGGCCCCAGGTGTGTGCTGCAAGCTCATGGGAGGAGACACTCCACCTTCAGAAATCCAGTTCTTAAGGGGAGATGGCAACATCTGTCGGTCAGGGGTGGAAGTTTTGGAGAGAATTAAAGAGGGGGAAAAAGTACTGTCATTCTAATTGTTTTTCTTATAAGAAATGCATCATTTACCTATGGCTGCATTTAAGATTGTTTCTCTTTGTCTTTAGTTTTCAGAAGTTTGGCTATGATGTGTCTTGGCGTGGACTTTTTAAAATTATGTTTGAGTTCAATTATCATCTTGAACTGTAGGTTTATGTCTTTTGTCAAATTTGGGGAAACTTTGGCCATTTTTTTCTCCAAATACTTTTTAGCCCCACCTATTTTTCCTCTCCCTTTGGAACTCTAATGACATGGGAGTCAGTGAAGCTCTCTTTATTTATTTTATTAGTTTATTATTCACATTGGGCATTTTTTATTGCTCTGTTTTCAAGTTCACAGATTCTTTTTCTGCCTTCTCCATTCTGACTTGAGACTATTCACTGAATTTTTGAATTTGGTTATTGTATCTTTCAGCTCTAAAAAACTCTATCTGGTTCTTTATATCTTCCCTTTTATTTATGCAAATTTTGATTTCTTTGCTGAGACTCTATTTTTTGTTTCAAGCGTGTTTGTAATTTCTCATTGAAGCACTTTTATGATAGTTACTTAAAATTTTTTTTAAAAAATAATTCTCACATCTGTGTCATTTTGCTGTTGGTGTCTGTTGATAGTCTTTCATAAATTAAATAGAGATCTTCATTCTTGTGACAAATCATTTTCTATTGAAACTTAGACATTGTTGCTATTTTGTTATGAAACTCTGGATCTTATTTAAATATTTTATTTTACAAATCTCCTCTGATACTGCTCTCGTGTGGAAAGGGTGGGTCCTGACTCACTACTGCCATGCTGAAAATAAAGTCTAGGTTCCCATATAGGTTTCCACTGATATTCTAGGGGAGCACTGTTAAAAGTCTCCACTCTCCACAAGACTTCCTCTAACATCACTCCAGCAAGTAGAGGGTGGGGTTCCTCATTCAGGTGGAAATAAAAGTTCAAGTTCCCCACATGATTTTCACTGACACCATGGAAGGGGGATCTTGTTACCTCTTGGTGAGGATGAAAATCCAAGCTCCCTACTCAGCATTGTCTGACACCTCCTTGGCAGGGGATGGTATAGGGTTGGGTTCCCCATTCTAGCCTGGCCAGGGTGGAAGTCTAGCCTCCCCATTGTTGATATCGTTGGGGTTGGGCCACAGATTTTTCTGTGGTATTTGGTTGCAGTTTTCTGTCTTGCTACTTTTCTCCTTTCTTGATTCTTTTTCTTAATTTTATTTATTTTATTAAGATTATTGAGGTAACAGGTTAATATAACTATATAATTTTCAGGTGTACATTATAATTTGACATCTATATTCTATTGTGTTATTACCACCCAAAGTCCACCCAAAGCTACCGTATATTTGATCCCCTTTACCCACTTCACCATCCCCCTTCCCCGCTATATTTGACCTCCTTTACTCTGCTTACCTCCCCATTCTTCCTCCACCCCCTACCCTCTGGTAACCACTAGTCCATTGCCCATGTCCATGAGTCTCTGTTTGTTTGTCCTGTTCATTTGTTGCTTTTAGGTTTATGTACCACATATAAGTGATATCATATGATTTTCAACTTTATCAGTCTGGCTTATGTCACTTAGCATGATTATTTCGAGGTCCATCCATGTTGTCGCAAATGGTGGTATTTCATCTCTTCTTATGGCTGAGTAATATTCGATTCTATAAATGTACCACAGCTTCTTTAGACAATCATCTATCCTAGGACACTTCAGTTGTTTCCATGTACAGGCCACTGTGAAGAATGCTACTGTGAACATTGCTGTACAAATATCTTTTTGGATATGGATTTTCAAGACATTGGGATTGCTGGATCATATGGTAGTACCAGTGGCTGTATCATATGGTAGTACCAGTGGCTGTACCAATTTGTAGTCTCCACCAGCAGTGCATAAGGGTTCCTTTTTCTCCGCATCCTCTCCAACATTTGTTATTACTTGTCCTGTTGATTATAGCTATTCTAACAGGTGTGAGATGGTATCTCATTGTGGTTTTGATTTGCGTTTCCCTAATAGCTAGTGATGTCAAGCATCTTTTCACATGTTTGTAGCCATTTGTATGTCCTCTAGGGAGAAGTGTCTGTTCAGGTCCTCTGCTCATTTCCTGATTGGATTGTTCAGTTTTTTGTTGTTATTCTGTTGTATAAGTTCTTTATATATTTTGATATTAGGCCCATATCGGAGGCGTTGCTTGCAAATATATTTTCCCATTGAGATGGTTGTCTTTTTACTTTCTTGACAATTTCTTTTGCTGAGCAGAAGCTTTTTAGTTCGATATAGTCCGATTCATTAATTTTTGTTTTTACTTCACTTGCCTTTCAGGTCAAATTCATAAAATTTTCTTTAAGTCCAAGGTCCTTGAGTATCGTTCCTATGTTTTCTTCTATGCATTTGATTGTTTCAGGTCTTATATTCAGGTCTTTATACAATTTGAGTTAATTTTGGTGGGTGGTGATAGAAAACACTCTAATCTCATTCTTTCGAAGGTGGCTTTCCAATTTTCCCAGCACGATTTATTGAAGAGGCTTTCCTTTCTCCACTGTATGTTTTTGGCATTTTTGTCAAAAACTATTTGCTTATATATTTATGGGTTTACTTCTGGATTCTCAATTCTGTTCCACTGGTCTGTGTGTTTGTTTTGCTGCCAATACCATGCCTTTTTGATTACTGTTGCTTTGAGTGTAATTTGAAGTCGGGTAGAGTGATGGCTCCAGCCATGTTCTTTTTTCTCAGAATGGCTTTGGCAATTTGGGGTCTTTCGTGCTTCCATACTAATCTGATGATTTTTGTTCTATTTTTTTTTTAAATGTAGTTGGGATTTTGATGGGGATGGCATTAAATCTGTATAATGCTTTAGGTAATATGGTCATTTTAATTATGTTGATTCTTCCAATCCAAGAACATGGACTATCTTTCCATTTCCTTGAATCTTCTTTGACTTCTTTTAATAGGGTTTTGTAGTTTTCAATATATAGGTACCTCATATGTTTCATTAAATTTATTCCTAGGAATTTTATTCTTTTTGTTGTGATTACAAAAGGAATTATTTTTTCCATGTCTTTTTCTGATGCTTCATTATTAGAGTATAGGAACGCTATGGATTTTTGAACGTTGATTTTGTATACATTACTGTATTTGCTTATTGTTTCTAGTAGTGTTCTTGTGGAGTCTTTAGGGTTTTCTATATAGAGAATCATGTCATCTGCAAATAGTGACAGTTCGACTTTTTTGTTTCCTTTTTGGATGCCATTTATATCATTCTCTTGCCTGATTGCCGTTGCTAGGACTCTCAATGTTATATTGAATAACAATGGCAATAGTGGACAGCCTTGCCTTGTTCCTGATCTTAGAGGCAAGTTTTGTTAATTTTTCACTTTTAAGCATAATGTTGGCTGAGGATTTGTCATATGTGGCCTTTATTATGTTAAGGTACCTTCCTTCTATACTGATTTTGTTAAGAGTTTTGATCATAAATGATGATGTATCATGTCGAAGGCTTTTTCTGCATCTATTAATATGATCATACAATTCTTATTTTTTAATTTTTTTTATGTGGTGTATCACATTAATCTATTTGATTATGTTGAACCATCTCCGTGCCCCTGGGATGAAGCCCAATTGATCGAGGTGTATAATCTTTTAAATATGTTGCTGTATTCAGTTCACTAGTATCTTATTTAGGATTTTTGCATCTACGTTCATGAGCGATATTGGTCTGTAGTTTTCTTTCTTTGTGTGTTATCTTTACCAGATTTTGGTATCAGAGTAATATTGGCCTCATAAAAAGAGTTGAGAAGTATTGTCTCCTCTTTTATTATTTGGAAGAGTTTGAGGAGATTAGGTATCAAATCTTCTTTAATGTTTGGTAGAATTCACTTGTAAAGCAATCTGGTCTTGGGCTTTTACTTTTGCTAGACTTTTGATGATTGTTTCAATTTCTATACTGTTAATTGGTCTATTTAGATTTTCCAGATCTTCTTGATTCAGTCTAGGAAGATTTTATTTTTCTAAGTACTGGTCCATTTCTTCTAGGTTGTTCAATTTGGTGTTATATACTTTTTCATAGTATTTTTGCATGATCTTTTGTATTTCTGTGATGTCAGTCGTAATTTCTCCTCTTTCATTCCTGATTTTGTTTGTGTCCTTTCTTTTTTTCTTTAGCGAGTCTAGCCAGGGGGTTGTCAATTTTATTAACCTTCTCAAAGAAACCGCTCCTTGTTCTTGTTTTTAGTTGTTGTTTTGTTTTGTTTTGTTTTGTTTTCAATTTCATTCATTTCTGCTCTAATCTTGAAGATTTCTATCCTTCTGCTGAGTTTAGGCCTCATTTGTTCTTCTTTTCTAGCTTCTTAAGATGAAGTGGTCAGTTGTTTATTTGAGCTCATTCTTGATTTTGGAGATAGGCCTGTAACTTTCCTCTTATGACCACTTTTGCCGTGTCCCAAAAGTTTTGATATGTTGTACTATCATTATCATTTGTTTCTATGTATCTCTTGATCTCTCTTTTTATTTCTTCCCTGACCCGGTTATTCTTTAGTAGCATGTTGTTTAATCTCCATGTATTTGTGGTTTTCCTGATTTCTTTTTGCAGTTAATCTCTAGTTTCAAAGCATTATGATCAGAGAATATGGCTGGTATGATTTCAACCCTCTTATATTTGTTGAGGTTATTTCTGTAGCCCAGTATGTGGTTGATTCTTGAGAACATTCCATGTACACTAAAGAAGAATGTACAACAGCTGTTTTGGGATGAAAGTTTCTGTAAACGTCAATTATGTCCAGTTGGTCCAATGTGTCATTTAAGGATGTGATTTCCTTATTGATTTTTTGTTTGGATGATCTGTCCATATCTGACAGTGGGATATTTAGGTCCCCTACTGTGATAGTGTTTTGGACTGTTTCTCCCTTGAGTTCTGTTAGTAATTGCTTTACATATTTTGGTGCTCCCTGTTTGGGAGCATAGATATTAATAAGTGTTATGTCTTATTGATACATGATACCCTTTATTATTATGAAGTGTTTCAGGATCTTTTTTACTTTTTTATTTTTAAGTCCATTTCACCTGATGTTAGTACCGCTACTCTCGCTTTTCTCTGAATGCCATTTGCTTGATATATCGTTTTCCACCCTTTCACTTTGAGTCTATATTTGTCTTTGGAGCTGAGATGTGTCTCCTGGAGGCAGCATATGGTTGGGTTTTGGTTTTTGATCCATTCTGAAACTCTGTGCTTTTTTATTGGAGTATTCAGTCCATTTATATTTAGAGTGATTTTTGAAATATGAAGTCTTCTTATAGCCATTTTATCTTTTGCTTTCTAGTAGGTCAGTGTTTTCATTGCTTCCTTGTCCTTGTGCCACTGTTTTCTTTATTTTGGTGGCTTTTGTGGGTTTTGCCTCTAATTCTTCTTGTTTTATGATATATTTCAGTTCTAACTCTATGGTATGTGGTTATCATTACAAATATGAAAAAGATAGTTATATATATATTATACATAATATATATATATGCACATATATACATACAGTCATCCATTTTTTCTGCCTGTACCTTATCTCCATTCCCCTTTGCAAATTTGGATCTTTGAATCCTCCCCTTTTCAGTCATTGTTATCTCAATATGTTTCTATGCGCGCTGAACATTCATTACTATCTTGCTATAGCAATTCTTTTGTTATTATTTAAGCTTATAATACCTTGTTCTTAGTAAGGGTTGTACTCCTTTGCTTCTATTTGCCTGATGGTCACTTTACACCTGATTATGTATTTTTATGTTGTTGTTATTTTGTTTTATGTGAGTTGACCACTTTCAGAATTTTCTGTAGTGCAGGTCCCATAGTGAAGAATCCCTCAATTTTTGTATGTCTGAAATAGTTTTTATTTGTCTTTCATATATTAAGAAGAGCTTAGCTGGATACATTATTCTAGGCTGGTAGTTTCTTTCACTTAATATTTTAATATTTGATTCCATTCCTTTCTGGTTTGTAAGGTCTCCGCTGAGAAGTCCAATGATAATCTAATGGGTTTTCCTTTATATGTTACCATTTTCTTCTCCCTGGCTGCCCTGAGAATTCTATGTTTGTCACGGATTTTTGATAACTTTAATACAATGTGTCTTGGTGAAGGCCTTTTTGGGTTAAGATTATTCGGTGTTATGTGGACTTCTTGAATTCAAAGTTCCAGCTCATTCCTTAGATTTTGGAAATTCTCATCCACTATTTGTCTGAAAAAGCTTTCTAGTACCCACTCCTGTTCCCCTCCCCCTTTGATAATGCCCATTATTCTTATGTTTCCTCTCTCAATGGTATCATCTAATTCTTGTATTTCCCTTTCATTATTTTTCATTCTTCAGTATCTCTCTTCTTCCTTTTGATTTGTTTCTAGATTTCTGTCTTTGATATCACTGATCCTTTCCTCCATTTGGTCAACTCTATTTCCCAAGCTTGCTGTTTCATTTTTAAACTCTTGTATTGTGTTTTTTTGTCTCCAGAAGTTTTATTTGGTTATTTTTGAGGGATCAATCTCCCTACTCTGCTCATCTAGTTGTTTTTGCAATTTCTGAAATTATTGATATGACTCATTTCGGAACTCACTTGAGTTTTTCAGAAGTGCCATCCTGAATTCTCTTTCACTTATGTCACATATTTCTATGTTTATAAGTTCATTTTCTGGAGATTTTTCTCTTTTTTCTGAGATGCCTTGTCACCTTAGTTGTTCATGGTGTTTAATGGACTATTTCTCCACCTGGGCATTAATGGACATATATTCTGTGGTTTTTTCAGAAAGAAGATTTATTACATAAAGGTCTCTCTTTAGCCTGCTGCAAAGAATGTGCTTTTCTTTTGGTTTCAAGTAGGTGGCATCTAAGCCTCTTGGATCCCTGTTTTATATAAAGCTTAACGTGTTTTATTTTCTTGTAGATTTTAATCACACTCACTACTCTCAGTTTCAGTCCCTGTCAGTGTTGGCAACAGTTTTGGTGATGTTTGCTCAGATTCCCCTTGGGCTCCGCAGTGATCGGTCTCAGAGGCTGGGGGTTGGCAGCAGAGTTTCAAACTCGGTTTTGCAACTGGGGCAGGTAGAAATCAACTGTTGTTTCTCTGCGGTCCTGTCCCACTTCTCAGCTTTCTAACCTGATGACTGTTCCCTGATGCCAGCTCCATAGAAAAGTCCTGGCACTGCCAGGCAGGGCTGATCAGGGAAGGTGCTGCATCTTCACCCCTCACCCTCCTCCTGCAAGGAGTTCCATTGGCTGTGAGAGGCAGCTTCTTTATTTGTCCCAGTCTACCGCCAGACACCCAGAGTTCTGACCTGTGATAGCTCTTGTGCACAGATCCCATGCTCAGATGTGCTGGTGTGCAGTTTGGGTGTTTTTTGTTCAGTTTTAGATGTTCAGCTTATTGTTGTTTCAAAGGGAGAGATCTGAGGATATCTCTCACTTCACCAAGTTTTCCCAGAATTTCTCTCCTTTCTTGATTTTTTGTCTGGAGACAACAGGCTTTTCTAAGGTGTTTTTTGTTTTTTGTTTTTTTTCATTTTTTGTTTTTGTTTTTGTTTTTGTTTTTTTGTTTTGTTTTTTGTCTGTGTCTATTATCACTGGCTACTCCAGCACCCATTCCTGGATATATCAGGCACAACATAAAACCAGAGGACTCACTTCTGTGTCATTCTTTGGGATCCAAAGTCTCTAGCTGGTTTGCCTTCTGCTGTCCAACTCTCAGAGTTTTATTTTTGTCCTATAGATAATTACCAGGGTTTTTCGCTATATTTAATGGGCAAATTAGGGAAATTTATGCCTATTCTACCTTACTGGAAGTAGTAGTCCCATAATCCCAAATAGTAATTTTATATCTTTGACTTATTTGACCTCCCTGCAGCATATGACTTGGTGAACTACATCTTTCTTCTTGAAGTTCTCTTTGGTTATTACTCCACTTTTGCTTTTCTTCCTAATTATCTTGTTTGTTGCTCATTCTTAGTCAATATGGAGTCCTTTTCCCCTGCCTATCAGATAGTTTTTAGGGTTCTCCATGTTTCATCATCAGATTTCTAATTGTCACTCTATATCCTATCATGATTGACTCTCAGATGCAAATAGCAAGGTCAGGTCTTTTTGTCAAACTACCCATCCATATATCCAATTGCCTACAAGACATAAACACTTCAATACCTCACAAGTATTGCAGACTTAACTTGTCCAAAATTAAGTTTATCATTTTCATCTCAAACCTAACTTTTTTCCTGTAGTATTGGAGAGGTATTATGATATATTGGTTAAGCATATGTACCTTAAAGCCTAGATTCAAACTGAAGTTCAGTTGTTAGCTATGTGCAAGTTATTTAATTTTTCAGTGCACTAAGTTCATCAACTGTAAAATGGGGTAGCAGCTATTTCACATAGTAAAGAGTGGTTTATTATGACTTAAAATTCTTCAAAGTCCTTTCCCCTCTTTCAGAATCCAATCCAAACACATTACCATGGTAAACAAGGTTTAGTCCCATGTTTGACACCCTGCCTGTCACTTCTGCCCTTATCATTGCTAATACGCAGTCTATATTCTGCCCTTCTAAACTTGTAGTTTTTTTTAAATGTACCATGTTCTTCCTAACCCTACTGCAAAAAAGGTTTTGTCCTTTCCTTTAAAAAGTAACTCTTCTGATCTTTTAAGAAACTGATCAAATCTTCAAATTCAAGCTGATGAAGTCCCTTCCTTGACTGATTTAACACTTACAGAACTTTTACCATGCCCCCAAGAAATATTCTACAAAGCTCCACATGCATTAACTCCACTAACTCATTACATATGTACAATTCCATGTGTGAATATTATTATCCTTATTTTATTGATAAAGATAATGAGGCACAGAGGTATCACATAACTAATAAGAGGCTAAGTAAATATATCACTCTAGGATGATCCCTCCCAAATCCAAGCTTAGACTGGGTATCCCTTTTATGTGCTTCTACATAACTCTAAACACACTTTTAAGTCAGTCTTTTTATTGTCTATCCTTCCCACAATACATGGATATTGGGAGCTGTCTTTTTATCCCAGCCCCTAGCACAGGACCTTGCCTACTAAATGTTCGCTGAGTGAATGAATGGGACGTAAGTTGAATGAAACAAATGAAATTTAACAGGAATAAAAGTAAGGAACTGTCTTTGAGTCCCAGGAACCAGCGGTACAATGCAGGATAAGCAACTGTGTCTTCACACCACCCTATGTAAGAACCATTTTGATTTGTGGTTTGTCAAAAAACCCCATTCCAACAACAGTTGGATATAACTGTCAAAAAATCTAAAGGGATAGCAACCCTCATTAGCTCAGCCCCTCACAGCTAGAGCCACAGTAGCTCAGCCCTGTCTTCATTATGAGCCAATCCTGACTTAGGCAATGCACATAGTGCATTTCAAGTCTAAAACAGCATCAAATGGTAGTTATATTTAAATTTCAAAAACGTCAAATTAAAAAATGTGGCATACACATACATACACATATGTGTATGATGCATAATGACATGGGAAATTTATATCTGTGTTTCCTTTTATTAACCAATGTCACCCCAATACATATAATTGAAAATTAAAAAAAAACTTGCTAAAAAGCAATATAATGAAGACAGCAGTGTATTGACATAAAGAATGATTCCATTAGAATCACTGGGTTTGTGACAAAGATGACTGTGGGAGAATACTAAAACGATGACTGTTATTTTATCAAACTTCATTAGGCCTGCTGTAAAAAAAATGCAAGACATAAGATTGGATATACAATATGGTCACAACAACAACAACAAAATTTAGGCTTAAAGAAAAAGACGAGAAAGAAAGACAAAAAAAATGTTAAAGGAGTTGTCTTTGGTTGTGGAAATATGAGAGGATTGAGATTATTGTCCTTCATTCTTTCCATATTTTGTATTTTTTCAGAATTTTTTGTAATTAGCACACTGTATATTTTCCTCTTCAAATTTCTTCATTTGTTCTTATAAAAAGAGAGAGAGAAGGGGAAATGGCTGAGAGCTATTATAAGATGCCATTGATTGCAAAACCCATACTGTCTTCAAAGGAGAGAAAAAGCATGCATCTTAAAGTTGATGAACCATGACTCTCTGCAATCTTAGCCCTATCACTTGACAAACCCTAAAATAACCTCACTAGCCACCCAGTGGGAATGCTAGGAGTAAATACAAAGTTTTATATAACTTCTGAGTTACAGCATTTCCTTAAAATCTATTCCTTTTTTCCCACTTCTCCATGTTAGTCCAGGCAGTACAACAGGGTGCCTGTCTGTCTCCATTTCCTTCTTAAGATTCTCCTCTAGTCCTAAGGCCTTACTCCAAATCCTGGTCCATGTGGATGAGGCTGAACCCAGATCTCTGAACCTTTCGGTCCCCAAATGGAATCTAAGGTTAAATTAATTGTCCAGAAGTCCCTCACTTTGAGGATACCTTTAACGTTTGGGCTTCTGACTCTCAATCGGCTTTTTCTGAATACCTGAGACTTGCCCCACCCTTTGGATTCTATGTATTAGACACACTGGTGGCCCCCCAAAGGCTGCCCTCTGCAGCTCTGTTAGTGTCTGCAGTACTGCTCTATTCCATTCTAAAAAGCAGCCTCACAATTGCAGCTCCTAAAACACCATCATGGCTTAAAGCTTGCCACCGTGTTTAAAGCACATTCACTGCTTGATTTTCTGCCTGTGGATCATTTATTGTGTGAATTATCTTTGGCCATTTAGAGCTCTAGTTCATCTCTCCTCCCAGAGGCTGAATCCATGCACCTCCACTCTCAAACACCAAGATTGCCCCCCTCTTTGCCAACAATTTATGTGTGTGCTCAGGAAATGCAAACTCATTCTAATATCAGCCTAAGAAAAAAAGAATTAGGAACAGAAGTGGCTATGAAACCAATTCTGAAATACATTTCTAAGCCAAAAGGAGAGAATTTGGAGCTTATCAGTACCAGTGATAACTTCAATTAGTGCATATAATTAAGAGTAGGATTGATTCTTTGAAGATACTCAGGGGCACATACTAATGTAATCTGATGAAATCAATGAAGCAAAAATAAGCATTATATACATACTTTTAGCTGTCCAGAGGTAGATCACAGTTAATATCTGGTTGAGAATAAACTAGAAATCAGAGAACTAGATAAAACCCCAGGGAAAAAGAATAGAATGGCCTGAAAGCTCATCACCACTGAAATATAAGAGATTTATAAATGCTTAAGCATCACCACTGAAATATAAGAGATTTATAAATGCTTAAGAGATGGGGGTGGAGAGATGAAGAACAAACAAATAGGGTAGAGGAAAAGGGGGCAAGAAGAAAAAAGAATTGGAGAGGGACTTGTAGACACCCTGGAGATATTTGATGGTAATTGTTGTGCCCCGATTTGGAACCCCATGAGCTGCGAAGGAAACAACTTCCTACAGGTTGACTGGGGGTGGCTACCTGAAAAAGGGGGGAGGAAAGAGAACCTCCTCTTCTGAGCCTCCCTGTAAGATTGGGTACAAGGGGGCTGAGGGTGGCGAAGTCTTAGAAGGCTTGTTCTTCTCAGTGCTCATAACAGCCACGACAGGAGCCTTCTGTGAAGGAAGAAAAGGTTTCAACCAAGATGGAGGGTCTATAACAAGATCTTTCCATACAGTAATATAAGGAACTTGATTTAAAAACAAGTACAGATAGATATACCCCCAATAAAGACTAGAACACTTATGAGCAAGATTAGTCTCAGATTAAAGGTCCAATCGGCAGATGCCGTGCACAGCAACCCTAAAAAGAGAGGTAGGTTAAAGAGGGAGGCGAGGAGGATAGTGATAGAAGGCCACTCACGACAAAACACTTAACAACAAACAGGACAGTTCACAAGCAACAAAAAACAAGCAACATAAAACAAGTAACAAAAAACAAGTTACCCAGATAGTCACAAAGACCCCAGGTGGTCACAAAGACCCCAGATGGTCACGAAGACCCAGACGGTCACGAAGACCCCAGATGGTCTCCCAAGATCCTCTCGAGAGACCCCGACTAGGGACTCAGGACGTCTCCTGAGGCCCTGCAGTTGTGGTCTGCGAGTGCGTCCACTCTACCACTTACTAACTGCACAGAAAAGCAGAAGGTTCAGAACCTTAACACCCGGGTTTACAACACAGAACAGACGTACTCAGACACTTAGACAAAACACTTACCGGTTGGCCAGGCCGGCTGACTGCCTCCGGTGTGTCCGTTCAGGGCTGTGGGGATCCCAGTCGAGCCCCCAAATGTTGTGCCCCGATTCGGAACCCCATGAGCTGTGAAGGAAACAACTGCCGATGCAATCACACAAGGGAGTTTATTAGCGAGCTAGCTCGGACCCAACTCCATACACAGCCAAAGCAGTGTGCAGGAGAAGGGCCCCTTCCTTAATCTTACAGACATATTTAAAGGGACAAACTACAGAATGGGGTGACAGGTCTTGGCATTGCAGGATTGGTGGGCAGGTAGCCGCAGGGGAGGTCTAACTAGCAAACAATAGAAGGGGAATTCCAGGACCATTCCTACAGGTTGACTGGGGGTGGCTACCGTTTCTATAGCATCCCCATAGTGATGGTCACACATGCATTCACACAGTAATTTCCAGGAATCGGCTAAAATGGAGGCCTGTCCCAAAATGGAGTCACTTTGGTTCTTCAGTAATAGTAATGAAGATGGAGAAGAAAATCTGCAGTGCTGACTTTCTGCCTGCTGCAGGACTCAGGCATTGAAGGGGACTACAGTGTATAACAAGTCTTGGGCAACTGTATTTGGCAAGGGGAGACTAAGGGATGTCTACAGGGATGAGCTGTAGATATTTGCATTCACTTTTTGACAGACTCAAAATAAAAAGGACAGACAAGAGGTGGAAAACGTGGTAAAAAGAAGTAATGAAAAAAATGGGAAACCAGAAAATGAAGCCCTAAAGAGTCTGTGACCAGGAAAAAAAAGAGAAGCATGTGGTGAAAATTCAAGATAAAAACTACTTGAGGTCCAGCTATTTTAAGAGACGCCTCATGTGAAGAGCAAAATGAGACACAGCCTTAGTCATCACTGTGTACTCAATGTCTGGTTTAGTCCCTGGTACATTATGAATGTTCACAAAGGTTTTGTATGATTCAAAATATGGATATATACATGTATGTGAATACACATTGATACTCCTATAGAAAGTTGGGGGAGAACTAAACAATAAAATATTCTTCAGAGATATGACAAACCTGGCAGAGTTTATTCCTGCCTCTATCTCCACTAATGATTGGTCTTTCAGATCATATCGAGCTCTAACCCTGCCCCCTTTCTCAGGACCCCAACTGCCCTGTTTATGAATCTTGCTCTGAGCATATGATTATATAGATTGTTATCTTTTCTATGCATTCATTGAGGGTAGAGAGCAGTTGTCCACAGCATCACATGGAACAGAGGTAGACACATAATAGGTGCTCAAAAAAATTGAGTGAATGAATTAAATAAGTGGAAAATCCAAGTATTCATCAAATAAATAGTGGGTTGATCTTATTCTCCAAAGAGCTGCTTTAAGATAGAAAGGGAAAGTGGCAATTTCCCAGCAATGGTGGCTAGCACTTGCCTATTTCTTTGGAGAACATGGCAGATGAAGCTGCTTGCTCCCTCCCTCCACCTTCTCTTCCCAGAGAGTGTCCTGACCCAAATGGCCATACTGAGAGTCAGAATACTTTTTCTTAGTTAATTTATTCTGCCGGGTAAAAAAAAAACCCTTAATATATTCCTACTACATGAGGAGATACTTTGCCTAAAAGTATGACCTCACATTTTAGGACAAAGGCCCGTTTTAAGGCATTGCTCTTTTTATTATTATTTTTTAAATAAATACATCTCTGTGTATTATAGTATAGAGTTTATATACAATTTGCAGGGATGATTCTCATCTTGCACATAATAAAAAGGGTCCTTACATGTGCTTTAACAGAAATAGGACTAGGAGATGATAATGACACCTAACATTTATGTAATATGATCTAGTTTGCAAAGGTTCCTCTTATCAATTGTCATATTTAGTTCTCACAGCAATACTATTACAGTTTACCATTTTACAGGTTTAAAAAACTGAGGTTTGGAGAATTTTAGTGATTTGCTGGTAAATGTTAGATGCAAGATTTGAATGTGCATATCTTGCAAAGATCAACTGCGCCTAGAAATTTTTGCTTCCCAGTCCCACCTGCAAGAGCAGCTTGCCATGTCTTCCTAATAAATGTGATTTAAAGCTCTTTTCTTCAGTAACTGTTCTATCCTCTATGAGGTATCTGAGCTGCAGCCTGGTTTATTCCCCTCTCCCACTAGCCTTCTTTTGGAGGACCCAGTCTTTCTCCCTGCTGCAACTGAGTGGCCTCTGTCAGGTCCAGCTGGATGAACAGGAACAAGTCACTTAACCATTATGAGCCTCATTTCATCTCCTTAGGGCAGGTATGAGGATAAAATGTGACAATGCATACCGATCTACCTGCACACTGCCGACAACAGTGTCAACAGTCATTTTCAGACTATGTGATCAGCCATGTTTCATTTAAGAAAATGTGACGCATATACACACACTTGCTCACACACGCATTCCAAATCCATATTTCCAGTGGCTTACTGGGTGGGTGTTAGCCAGTTGTTTACTTTAAAATAATTTGTTAAACTGTGCATTTAGATTTCATGTCTTTTTCTGCATGTGTGCTGTATTTCACAAAAAAAAGTTTTTTTTAAAAGTTCTGTTGTTCCCAATTGACAAAGTAAATTGTCAATTGTGAAGATTGTTTGAAGTATTAAAGTGTAATAAATGAATATAAGACAATGCTTTTGAAATATGAAAAAGTAATTGGTTGTGTTTCTTATCTTTGGAACAACATGTTGTAAATGACAAGGCCTCCATTAACTCTGAAAGCCCAATAAAAGGGCTTACTTTGCTCCTACCAAAAGAAGGCAATCACTTCTAGCAGATCCACAAAGATTGGTCGGGAGTGCAAATCTCTGGGGGAACAAAATGTTTTATTTCCATTGCTGTCCTCGAGGATCTTGTTGACATTATCTGAAGCCAAATAACTAATTAGATACTATGCTGCCACAGAAAAAAAATAAAACTCCAAAATGCTCATCTCGGCCCTCTTCTCCAACCTACCTAGGACTAGTTGGGAATATAAAAATGGTGGTAGAGTTACTGGATTATTTGTTATTGAATATTATTTTCTCTTAACCAAAGATGATTCATTAAGAGTGGTTAGTGAAAAAGAACTTGATTGCTAAGGCAAAGATACACAAAATCTTCTACTGTAGATTCGAACTATAGTTCACCCAATAAAATAGCAGGAGATTATTATTTTCATTCATACTATTTTCTCTGTTTCTTTCTTCCCCTCCTTGTACACACCTCCAAGCCTTACTGCATGCTGCTTCTTCTCCCTAAAACACTGTTCCCCATTGCCATCCCAGTTCTTACTTATCTTACTTGTACTCTTCTCTATCTTAGTTTAGATGACACCTCCAAGAAGCCTATTCAAGGCTACCCAAGGTTAGACTTGATGCCTTCCTCTGTACTCCCATAGGACCCTGTACTTTCTCTCTCATAACCTTGGTCATACTAGATTATAATGGTTTGTTTACGGTCTTGTTCATCGTGGTAGTCCTAGCATCTATCACGGTTTCTGACACATCGTGAGTGTTTGATGAAGGCAGTTGAATAAATAAGTGTAAGAAAATTTATTTCTATGAAGTCTTTCCCATATCTCCCAGTCAAAACAAATTGCTCTTTCCATATTTCATAGCACTTTTTTTTATAGACCTGTATTCTAGGCTGTCTTATGTTATAACTAGTTGTGCACTGGATGTCTTGCCTCACAATGCTTCATTCTTCCATAGGGCAAGGAATTAACCTTATTTATCTTTGTATTTGCCCTAGGACCTAACTTTTGCCTTATTTGTACAAAGTAGATGATTGTTGAATTTAATTATTTCTCTGCCTTCTAGCCCCCATCACACAGTTATTAATTAGTAATGATTGGTTCATGATCTGTAAACAAAAACTTAACTGCAATAGAGAAATTGCTATTTAAAAGAACAGGTTAGGGAATATCTGAGGAAAGCAAAAATAAAAAAGAATAATGTGAATAATTATCTTTTAGTTTATCTGGTTTGTAAATTTAAGATGTCATAAACAGGGTTTTGAAGATTTTTCTGCAAGTATAAATGTACTCATGATTACTTTATATTTTGCAATTTTACTGTTCCTGCTCCTTGGAATACACACACACACATACATACATACATACATAAATATTCTGATATAGATAGATAGATAGATAGATAGATAGATAGATATAGATAGATGTGAAGACACTGAGATGTCATGTGCATAAATACACACACATGTATGGAAAAAGAGTTGTAAATTAGAGAGACCTTTTTGGTCTCAGTTCTAATTTAAAAGGGTCTCAGTTAACTGGGATGAGAGGCAGCATAATGAACATAGGCTAACACTTTTGCAAGGCATTAATTTAAACTCAAGACATGCATATTCAGTCATTGTAATTCATTACTTATATCGCATACTTGTCTGGTTACAATTTTAAAAACTAAATGAAACATTGCCATCTCCACTGACCTCCCAGTTTCTACTCTTTTCCTTGCACAGTCCATTTTTCACACAGTTTGCCAGGGTGTTCTCATAAAAACATAAGTTATATCATATGTGTCCACTGCTTATTACTCTCCAATGTCTTCATATCATGTGAGAACCAAAAATCCAAAATCCCTACCTTGGTCTGGCAGGCCCTGGGTGACTCAATCCCTACATAGCTCTCTTAACTATTCTCCACCTTGCTTTAATTTTCTTTCAGTTTCTTGAACAAGCCAAGCTATTGCCAGCTTAAAGACTTTGTAAATACTATTCCCATTGCCTGAAATGCTCTTCCCTTAGATCTTCCCAGGGCTGGTTCCTTATCATCTTTCTGGTTTAAAGCCAAATATCATTCCCCATCTATTTAAAGTAATCTTCCATCCCAACATCGGTAACTTTCTAAATCATGATCTTCATAGCAGTTATTGCCATTTAATATCATTATTTTATTTACATACTTGCTTATTATGTGTCTTCCTCTTTAAGAAAGTTCTATTAAAGCAAAAGCCTTATACGTTGCTATATCCTCAGCAGCTAAAATAGTACTTCATACAGAGTAAGTGCTTAATAAATATTCATGAAATAAATTATTGTGAAAATCAGTTGGGATCCTCTTCAGTACTGAATTAGTTCAGTGTCTTGCCTAGGGCTGAGCAATTTAGTCTAATTTGATTTAATTTAGTTCAACAAGCATTTATTTGTTCTATTTGCCTCTGATTCTCCAAAACCTAGGAATAGTACCTGACATGATGTAGATTCTCAACTAACAATGATTAAATGGAGGAACAAAATGTGCACCTACTGTGTGCAACACTGAGATAGGGACAGCCACTAGCAAAGGGACCACAATAATGAGGAAAGCAGGCCAGGAGCCATTTGTTGTCAGGCCTGGTCTCCATGGTAACCTTTCAATAGAAAGTATAGAAAAACATCTATTTTATACCTTTTCCTCAGACCAAATAAGAGCTATAAAGAAGCTGAAAAAAGGAGAGGCATTTTTTTTTCCGAGGTCCACATCACCTCTCTTTTCCATTGACAGGGTCTGAATCTCCAAACTGCTTGTGGGCTAGGCTTGTGGGAGAAGCCTTTTCATCAATCTTGTGCAGCATACTGCCAGTTTCCCAGTAAGATAATCTCTTGGGGCTGGCCTAAATCACTGTGGGGAAGGAGTTTCCATGGAGGGGGCTGCTCTCCTTAGCTCCTTTAGGCCTGGGTGAAAGGTTGGGATTGGCAAGGAGGATGAAGGTTAGCTTGGATTAAACCTGCAACTTTGAAGCATGAGATGGGCTCTGTGTCACCTCTAGGGCTTTTCCTATAGCTGCATCTCTCTCCTGCTGCTCTAGTTACAATATTGGTGACATCTTTATGGAAAAAGCAATATCTATACTATAGATTATACAGAAAGGTTCTTTCTTATGGCATTGGCTCAGTAGGGCTGAGGTGGACTATCTATTAAGAATTGCTCACAAGATGTATTACTTCTATTTCTCCAAACTCTCCAAGGTAGCTCCATGTTACAAACAAGGAAACTGAGACTCGAGTTAAATAGAAGTTTAATAGCTCAGACTCTGGAGCCAGACTACCTGAGCTGAGCTCTATCACTGTGAGATCTCAAGTAACTCAATCTTTCAGAGTCTCAGCTTCCCCATCTTTAAAGTGAGGGCAAAAATAGCATATACCTCCATAGAGACCATGAGATCACACACACACACACACACACACACACACACATCCCTTGAAAGTTCTTTGTACATTATCTTGGAAAGAGTACCTCATTGCTCAATAAATATTAGCTGTGGGAATTATCCTAGGTTACCTAAGCAGGGTAGAGACCATATTCAAACCCATGTTTCTCAGACTCCAAAGCCCAAATTTCTTCTTTTATACCAGGGGTTCTTAGCATGCATTAGGGTGACATAGAGAACTTGTTAAAACATAAGTTACTAGGCTTCACCCCTACAATTTTAGGTCTAAGTGGAGGCTGATAATTTATACTTGTAACAAGTTCCCAGGTTTTGCTGATGTTGCTGGTCTAGGGACCCTGCTAAGGACCACTTCACAAAATTTCTATATCAGCGCTTTGTTTTCAAAGAATATCCAAGCGGTTCAAGAAATTTTAGATGATAATAAAGTGTAAATGCTTCTAGAGAAGCTGCATTTTAAATAGAGTATTATGGAGGCTGAGAGACTGCAGTTATGCCAACAGAGAAGCACAATGTAAAGTTGCTTTTTTAGAGCAAGGAACTTGTCCTTCCAATCACAAAAAGCTGGAAGCCAGCTCTCCATTCAGTGATTATGCAGCTACTGCATGCAACATAAGAAGACTCTAGGGGAGAATCTTCTCTTGACTGTTCACTAGAACTATAATGGCAAATGGCCAACCCTGATGGCCATGCCCAAATCATGTTGTTGGCACTGGCTAAGGCCTGAGCTTACACCTTGGGGATTTGGGGGCTAATGGGAGACATTAAGCCAGTAAGTCTGTTTTAACAGTGAATCCACTTGACTGGGATGGACTTTTCCTTTCGGTGGAACAACTATAAAATATTACTTCACCAACAATTCATTTCAAGAAGAGTAGAACTTGAATACATGGACCTTCTCAGTTCTCTCACTAACTAAAGACCATACCTAGGAACTTCCAAATGACTTTCCTAAATTACTATCTCTAGTTCGGCTACCACTGAAGGTAACCAGTGCACCACCTAGGGCTCATGCAAAGTCCCCTCTCCCCACTGCTTCTTAAGGCCCTCTGCCCTATGCTTAATGCCCATAGCTATCCATTTCCACTGTAGACTCTAAATTATTTAGTTCCTCATACATCACCATAAGCACTCCAAACACCAGATGTTAATCTCCTAGTAGGCAATCTTCCCCCAAATATTCCCAGGAACATGGGTTTGAAGTGTAGTTTTTTGGCATAGCTCCTCAAAATGCAAATATCCCTGACAGAATAACACATCAAAGCACAGTAAGTCTTAATACCTCAGTGTCAGTGATTTGGGGAGCCCTTTCCAAGGGACAGAAACCTACAAAAAATGGGGCAGAAACTTCAAGCTTCTCTAGGACTGGGACTATGACTAACACATCTCTATAGTCATCCCCCCAAGAAGGCTCTACATTTTTTCTGCCATGTGTCTTTTCATATTTCGCCATTTCTTTGAGAAAGGCAATTGAGTGTCTATATGCATTAGCTGCTAAGTCTTTCAAAATATATCTGTATATTGAAAATGTGGAAATTCTACATTACCTCCCCATGTCCCCAATTTTGACTTTTGTGAACAGCAGGTAACTTCCTTATCGGAAAGTGAAAGATTGCCTCCCCCTCACCTGCCTCATCTCCTCATACAATGTTAGAGCTCAAAAATCCTTCAGCAATCATCAGTTTCCAATGTTTCTCAATTGCAGTTAGGCATTAGAACCAACTAGGTCACTTTTTAAGATCACAGATAACTGGGCCCTACTCCATATCTATTGAGGCTCCAACAAGGAGACCTGGACATTCAGTTTTTTTTTAAATGTACCTCCCATTTCTTCTAATGTACATACTTAGTTGACCTAGTTCAAGCTCTTCATTTTAAAGATGTAGAACCTGAAGTCCAAGGAAGGAAGGCACTTGTTCAAGGTTACACAGCCCGTTAGTAGCAGAACTGAATCCACAGTCTAATCTTGAAATAGCCAATTAATTGCCTTTACTTAGAGCTTTGTCCAGAGCTACTCTTTCTCTGTGTGACTTGCAAGTTTAAATGTACTCAGCAGAAAGTTATAAAATAAAGAATGTAAAGGGACAGAGGAAAAGAGTGAAAGAAAAATAAAGCATAGTGGATTTCGAACCATTCAAAGACTTCCATTGAGATAAGAACTTGTGAAGGTCTGAAATTTCCAATAATTACTAGCTGACAGAATTTGCGCAGAAATTATTTGAGTCATACTGCAAACACTATTAGGAATTTTATGATCCCTGAGCTTAGCGGCTGTCATCTTTGTATTGCTACTAATCAGCCATGCTTGGCATTTCATCCCAGTATACTTTATTCAATTATACTTTGTAATATGACACTTTTACCCCATATTGAATTCTACCCAATTCTCTGTCTCCTTGTAGGTCAGAAAGGCTCCCCTCCATTCTTTCCATGTTAAAGCTATTTAGGGAGGGCAGAGACAAGGTCCCCAATGGACCAACTTGCATGAGTTGATTTTCTTTTGACATTTATTTGGGGAGAAAGAAAACTTGAAGCCTCCAAAGCTTTTCTACCAACACATCAATGACATCCCAATATAGAGAAGGGACTTTTAACTGTCACAATTGTCTTTTAAAAATAGGATCCTGAAAGAAATCAAGCTATTGTCAATTCAAGATTAAGAAAAAGTGGCTGCGGGTTGGAGCATCAATTTCTCAACCACCTTAACCTTCTACCAATACACAAGTTACCCCTGACTTCCGCATTCATGATTTCTGCCCTTCTAAACATTGATAGAAAAGATCATAAAATGATGCTGAAGTCATTTTATGCATATCTTTGGACTTCCCCATCACATTTCCTATAGTATCTGTCACATACCTTCTCTATTCATTCAAGTCCCCTGTACTCAATCTTGCCTCCCACCTCACTAAAACCAAAGTCATTGAGTTCTCTAGAATTCCTTATTCCTTATATTTCTACCTAACATTCTATTTCCTTCTTCGTATCACTTATCTTCTCTGCAATGACTGCCTGTATCCATCTACTTGCCATTTCTTTAACTTCCAACACTCTGTCTTCTATCCCTACCACTCTCGTACACTCTTCTACTTTCATCAGTAAACTGATGAAATGAAATAATACTTTTAGAGCATATGGCATGGTTCCCAACACAGAATAACACTGTAGATCTTTCCAAACAGAAGTAAGTACATATGTGTACCCACACATGTGTGCACGCGCACACACACACAGAGTCAACTCCAGTGGCTTGTCCTCTCTCCTTTTTTTTTATCTCTATGTGGTCTTTGACACTATTGACCACTCTCCTTCCCCTGAAAGTTTCTTTCACTTGACTTCAGGACACTATACATTACTGTAGTGTCTTATCACTTCTTTATTTTTTTTATCTTATCCCTGCTAAATGTGGTTACATACTAAGGTTCACAACTAATATCCCTTATCTCTTTAGATTCTCTCTTCCAAAGATCACTGTGACTCAAATCATTGCCTCAAACTATGTACTAGTGCCCATCAGCACACTGTTAGTGCTAGCCCACAGTGAGATAAGAATCTTGTCCAGAATGTCAATCACTCACATTACTAAGCATATAGATTAGTCCAGCCAGTAACAAAGCTTTCTTGATAAAGGAAGCTGTGCATTGATTTATTTTATTCACAAGTATTTTCCCTTGTCATGGCTTTGAGGAGCATTGCCTTTGAGATCCTTTACACTGTTATGGCTTCAGTACTCACCTCTATAAAAAAAAGTTCACTCAAATCAATATTAACCCCAGCTTCTTCCCATAACTCCAAATCTGCATCTCTAGCTGCCTGCTAGACCCCAATCATCACCAACAACCTGGATATTCCATTAGCTCTTTAAAATCAATAAGTCAAAACTAAGTTCATACCTGAAATGCTTTTTGGAAACAAATAAACAAACATCGCATCTCCAAATATATCATTTTATATAAATTGTAATCATACACAAATACGTGAATTCATTTTTCTTGTAAAAACTTTTAAAGTTACAAATAAGTTCCATTTTGCATACAATCAAGGTCCATTCCTTTCCTCCCTCAGAAATAATCATTGTTGACAGTTTGGATTTTGATAACCTTTCAAATCTTTTTCTAAACATTTGCATACATATAGAGAATATGTACTTAGAGAAAACATAGGTCAGTGTGTGTGTGTGTGTGTGTGTGTGTGTGTGTGTGTGCGTGTGTGTGTGTGTGTTTTACATCTCGGTGCCAACATATTGTAATATATCATTGTCAAATTGTACTTTTCATTCAACAAAATATTCTGTAAATCTTACCATGTTAGTCCATGTAGGTATATCTCATTCTTTTAAAATTAAATTTATTGAGGTGACATTGGTTAATAACATTATACAGATTTTAGGTATATAACATTATAATTTTAAACCTGTTTATTTCATGCTCACCAACAAAATTCTAGTTTCCTTCCATTACCATATTTTTGACCCCCTTTACCCAATTCACTCTTCCCCACTTCCTTCCCCTCTGGTAACCACCATTCTGTTTCCTATGTACTTATGAGTTTGTTTTTGTTTTGTTTTGTTAGTTCATTTGTTATCTTAATAATTTTTATAGTAAAGGCATCCATGGTTTATTTATCAATTTATTATCTATGGATATTGTGTCAGAGACACTATGTGTTCATGAAACCATTCTATGTTCTTTCTGGGCACACAAAAAGTCATGGGCAGGTGTGTGTGTAGGGGGGGGCAGGGGCAATATGACTAGTTATGGCCAGTGGAAAGTGGATGGAAATGATAAATTCTATTTCTAAGCCTGGGTCTAAATCTACAATAAAACCCTCTGCTCTCTCTCTTGTCCTTCTATGGTGACCATGGGGGCCATGTGTGGACAATAGTAGTATATAAGACTAGAGTAACCAGACCTCTGAATTACTGTACGGAGCAGGTGATCCCTCTCCTCAGTGACCACATTGGACTGCCATGTGAGCAAGTAAGGTATCTTTATAGTGTTAAATCACTGATATTTTAGGATTGTTTATTGCAACATCTATTATTGCTTATCCTGACTGATACAGATCTTTAGATTGTTTCTAAGTTTTTGCTGCTTCACACAATGCCACTATGAACAACTTGTGCATGTGTGTAGTTGTTTCTCTATGATAAATTCCTTTCTTACAATTTATATATTATTCTGGCTAAAATCTCATGGTCATTGTTAACTACTTCTACTTTTGTCCTCCTCCCTATCAAATTAATTTAAAAGTTTTGGTCATACCTCTTGCATGTATCCTTTTCCTATCCCTTCTAATATCAATCCAGGTCAGGACATCTACCTCCTATCTGATCTCACTTCCTGAATCCTCTACCCACTCTAATCTATCTTGACAACCACAGCTGGTCTAGGTTTCATAAACCTCCACTTTTATCCTGTCACTGTTAGTAGTTAAGAAATGATCACTAACTCTTCATTCCATATATGATAAAATATAAACACCTTGACCTGAAACTTAAGGTCATAATCTAGCCCTATTCTACCTTGCCAACATTACCATCAGTTACTTACCCAAAGAAACTCCATTTCAATCAGAAGTACCTTTCCTTAAATCTGAATTTACTGCCTATATTCATAATGTTGCTTTTGTTTGGTTCTCTTCTCTATTATTTTGAGTCCTACTCATCTTTTCAGACCAAGATTATACCCTTTTCCTTCTGTGAAACTACTTCTGATCATTTTACCTCACTGGCCTCTCCAAGTCCGCAAATTTCTTTTGCACTTTTATTTCTTCATTTGGCTCATGGATGTTCTCTCTTTAACCTTTAGGACAGTTTCATACCATCATCCACATCAAGACCTCCTTACAGAATGGCTTTCTCCCTCAGGATTTCATCTGCTCTGAAATCTTCTATCATATATCTTTTTCTTCTTTCCACTTAGGAGTACTGTGCTACCTCCTTTTTGTCTCTCTTCCACTATTCGAATTTCTTTTTTTTTTCCAAAAATATTCCCATGTCCTCAAGCTCAGTTTCTCTTTCTCTTCAGCATTTTTCCACTGACCCAAAGAGAATCTCTCATCTTTTCTTGCCCAAATGAGGGTCAAAATGGGTAAGGGTGGGAGGTTACAAGTACAACTGTTGCTACTTCAAGCAAAGTACAAGCAACAAAGATCTTTTCATTACATTGGGCAGATGTTTGAAATTTCACAAGATAGGGCAAAGGCTAAATATAAAAATGGATAGAAATCACACCTAGGAGTGACAGATGAAAAGAGAGGATTAGGCAGTCTGGAGAAGCGGGGAAAGACAGAAATTGGGTCAGATATGTGACTAGGCCCTTGTATTGAGAAAATAGGCTGGATGAAAATTAAGAGCCATGTGTTTAGGAAGCGATAAGGTTACCACTCCTAGGTAGTAAAGAATCTATGGTGGATTTAATATCTTTTTTTGTTCTATTCGCGATTCAACCAAAAACTCTAATTATGGTTGATGTGTATGAGAACAGTGCTGATGCAACAAAATTAAAGAGTGAGGAGACATATGCTTTAATGTGAAATTAAACGCGATTAAAAAAAAATAACCTGTGCAGCATCCTCTAATGTTCTTGAAAGTGTCAAAAGTCCTATTCAGGATCTCCACTAAAGCATTCATCTTACTTTATCCCACTCCTAATTAATGCAGCTTCTCTTCAAGTATCAGCATAAAACTCACATCTTATTTGACTTTATAGTTTATTTTATTTAATTATTAGTATAACATTCTCACACTAGTTTTCATAACAAATATGCAGCATTTCAGCTATGTCATGGGACAAATAGAATTTATGGATGCACTTAAAGTACCCATCTTTAGCAAGTTCCTGATATAAAATGCAATCCAATTTCCAAGAAACTGCTTTACAAACCAGCTTTAAAAGTACCACCTATTCATTACTTTTCTTTGTTTGTTCCTTGCCTCATCAAACAATATATAAGCACTTCAAAGTTAGGGAAACCACCATTTCATCTCTTATCCCTTCTCAGCGTTTCCCCAACACTACACCAGGCACACAGCCTACATCTTCTCTAGAGGACAGGATTCAGATAAGAATTCAGTTGAATGGCAAACTAAACCCACCTACTCCATACCTATTCCTGTCATTTCTGTTCTTCCTTCACCACCACATTTCTTGAAAGAGTAATCTGTCAGGGAAAATCACTCAGCTTCTCTGAATTAATTGCCACATCTGTATCTTGGAAACACAGTAGTTTACTTAATTGATGTAAAATGTTCAATGCCTGGCTGTTTAATAAAAGTGGTCCATCATTACCTCATCCTTTGGATCACCAATGATGAATTACTGTTACTGATAGTGCAAGTCAGACACCTTACCCTAGCTGTGCTAGAGTGAAAAAGAGTTAAGCACCACTGTCTGAGATGGCACCACTGTGGATTTCAGGATTTAGTCTTCATAACTGCCTTAAGGATCAATAGTAGACTCAGGAGTGCTCCCTAGCCTTGATTTGCAGAGAAGATTTTATGCTCTGCAAAGGCACACATACGTAAATTCAGATGCTTCCAAGAAGGCTTCACGTCCTACAGGATAACAGTCCCTCTGGGCTTGGGATTGGGGATGTTTTTAGGCAGGTAGGGCCTTTTCTAGAACCAAAGGAGTCAGTGGGTCTGTGGGCCTTACTCTCCAGAAGGGATCTCCAAAACTGTAATCCATTGCTCACCCTATCAGAAACAAAGGACACCTTCATACATGTATCTTTATGTATCTATATATTATATAAACCACAGTATAATATACAAAAAAAGACTAAATAATAAGTACAAGTAAATGGCATGTTTTGCTAATTATTCCGACTATATACCTCAGTGTATCACAGGGTCTCAGGGCAAGATTTGTTGTTGTAATATTTATAAACCCATATTTCAAAATTTAAAAAGAGGTAATCTGTACTCTTCACTTCCTTCCCTCCCATTTGTGTCTCAGCCTACTTGGTCTGGGCTTCTTCTGGCATTATTCTATTGAATATGCTCTCTTTAAGATCACTAATACTGCAAGTACTGAATCATCTTTATTGATGAGTATTTGACACTGTGGACCCGACCTTCCATCATCTCTCTAGGTTTTCCTCTTATCTCTCTGATTTTCATTCTCCCTTTTCAACAACTTTTCTCCTGGGGAGGTTTCTATTTCTAGATGTCCTATTCATAATGCTCTTTTCACATTTCTGTAAACTTTACCAGGGAAATCTCCACTCCTGTGGCTTCAACTACCACACTGATATTTAGGTCTATAGTAGAATCATATATTCAACTATCTATGGATCTCTATTAATCACATTGTCATCTATCAAGTCACCTAAACTAGAAATCTAGTAGTCACATAAAATGTTTCTCTCTAGTAATCACATTCAATTAGCCATAAAATACTATTATAATCTTTTTTAGAATTACCTCTTACTCATAAACCCTCCTCATTATTTCTACTGTCACTGTCTTTGTTCAGACCTCTATCACATCTCACTTGGATTTTTTTTCAACAGCCTTCTAATTGGTCTCCTTGCATCCATTCTTGCCTCCTTTCAAACTGTCCTCCATGTAGTTGTTGTAGTGAACTTTGTAAATTGTTGAGAATATATCATGTTTCTGCCCCAAAACATTTAATGCTAAATCTAAGTGCGTTAGCATGACATTGGGAAGTCCATAATCACTCTAATTTCCCTTTCTAGCAACATCACCTCACATTTCAGTCAAATTGAACTTCTTGTAGATCCTTGAAAACACTATTCCTTTTTATATTTCTGTGTCTTTGCAAATGTTGTTTCTCATGCTTGAAATGACTTTTTCTTTCTCCATTTTTGAAATAAATCTCAAATGTCACCTCCTTTGTGAACACTTCTCTGGTTTTCCTGGAGCAAAAATAGACTATTCTTCTTCTAAGTTAGCATTTTGTCATTACAGTTATTAATCTGTATTCCAATGATTTGTGCATGGCTTTGTCTTGAAGAGAGATCTGTATGAGGAGCTATAAGTACATAAAAGGCAGGGAATTGCATTGTATGTGTCTTTATATCTTCAATACCTACTACAATGTTTGGTACATAATAGATGTTCAAAGGGTATTTGGTGAAAGGATGATTATGGTTGGTTCTAGAAAGGCACTAAACCAAAAACAAACATAATAAATCAAAAACCCCAGAGTTGCATGCATTGAGACCCACAGATGAGATGGAGCTGAAGCATCTGGATTCATGGTGACTATATGAACTCTATTTTAAAGATGCCTAGGGAAATAATGAAAGATAATATAGTAGCAACCAGAACTACAGTAACCAAGAAACTGGGTTATTTAGTTAACTTATGGCACCAATATATCCCTTTCTATTCTATGGTACATTCATTTTTTGTCACTGAAGAAGAAAAACCCTAGCTCTTAGGCTAGTGGTAGAGATGGGAGTTGGGTGGGGGAGTGAGGATTAGCTTCAGTCTCGTTCACACATTTTGGGTTCCATGGAGGAGTCAGAGCACACGTGTGATGTCGTCAAGACTATAAAATCTTCCTTCACTCATCGCTCATGTCTCCAAAGAAGTCAAACCTCTTTCTTTTAAGAACTCTGTCCTCTGACTTATGCTCGCCCATCTCACGAGTCACACAAAAACAATCTTTATCAAGGGAGAAAAGTCTATGATATTTCACTATGTAGTCAGTCGATTTAGCCGCCTCTTTTATCATCATGCCAGAAGTATGTCTTGATGAAGCTTAATATAGCACAAAAGAAAGACGTTTATAGAGGAGTGAAAATTCAACTAGAACTCAGCAGAAAGAGAATACTTAAAGGCAAAGAGTGAGTCAGCTCTACAGGCATTGCCATAGCTAATGATACCAAGGAAAACATAGACATCCATGCAAATCTCACCTAGGTTTGCTAACAGACTTTGTTGCCAGTGCCCTATATGTTCATTATATTGGTTGACAATAGGGGGTAGGTCCAATGAGGACATGACAAAGCAGAGTGTGATCCTCTGCTATAGACTGAACTGTCTCACCAAAATTTATATGTTGAAGCCCTAAACCCCAATGTGATATTATATGGAGATAGAGCCTTTGGGAGGTAATTAGGTTTAGATGAGGTTATGAGGATGGGGTTCTCATGATGGGATTAATGCCTTTTAAAAAGAGACATCAAAGAGCTTGCTCTCTTACTCTCTCTTCACTAGATGAAGACACAATAGGAAGGAAACCATCTACAAACCAGGAATAAAGTTCTCACCAGAACCAAACCATCCTTATCTCAGACTTCCAGCCTTCAGAACTATTAAAAAAAACCCTCTATTATTTAAGCCACATGGTCAGTATTTTGTGATGGAAATCCAAGCTCACTAAAACATGTTAAGCTTCCTTCTAGGGAAAGCAACTCCAAGTAATTAGTTATGAGTTAATTTAATGTATACTGTCTGCTCCTAGTTACCCCAGCTCTTCTACTCCTCCAGAATCTCAATAAAGGTCTCAAATTGCTGTGAAATCACTTCTCCCTGCTCCTTGTTTGTCCTCTTCTTGGCTATGTTCATGTAAACAATTCAAGACATTTCCATCCTTCTGGCTTTTATTCCTGAAATACTACAGAAGCTTGTAGAATGGGCAAAGTTCTCCTCATCTCCACTCTAAGTCTTAATTTCTTCCGTGCAAAAGAAATTGTGAAGTAGAATAATGCTGCTATTCTGTGCTGCAATTGGGAAAATCAACATTCTTAGGAAATAATGCAATTACAAGAGAGGATTTTAAAAGAAAACTATTTTTAGGCAAAAAAAAATGGAAGGAAGTAGTTAATGGAAGGGGAAGGCAGTATGGATAAAGAGCAGATACCTCCTATCACAAGTTTAGAGTGGACGGAAAATGAGTATGAATGGCAATGACTGATGTAATGTTCCCTACTATCACTTCTAGAGACCCTGACACAATACGTAGTAAATAGTAAAATTATCCTCTCCAGAACTTGACTGATTTGAAAAGTATCCACTTTAAGGTAATGAACTGTAGGTGGCTATCTATCTCACAGAGTTATTGAAGATATTAAATGAAATAATATATGGAAGGTGTTTAGTATGGATACTGGCTTATAGTAATCACTGAATAAATGGGAGCTGTTGTTGCTGTTGTTGTTGTCATTGCTATTGGTGGTAGTTAAATTAGGGTTTCTTTATCAGGGTAACTGTGTTAGCTTTGCTCTGAGTCAGTTTCCTGGTGACATCAATTGTGGTAGTCAGGGGATTCGGTTGATAGCAGCCCTGGAAAATAATCTGAGAAACAGTGAATCAAGAAATAGATGAAATGCACCATCCATCCTGCAACATCAGCTTAGGAGTCATCAATGACATCTCCTTTCCTTCTCTCTGCTCCTCATTCACAATCTATCACCAAACTCTATTTTTCCTCTTAAATATCTCTTTAATGGCTACCTAATAATTCTCCCAACTTCTTTTATTTCTCCATCATAGCCTTTTCTTCACAAAAAGGTCAGTGTAATGTTCTTAACATGCAAATTAAGACATCTCAATGACCATAATAGTTTGAACACACTCATTTAACTCCACTCCTTTACCAAATCTCACTAAAATGACAGTAATTTTGAGAGAGAAGATTGTAACAATATAGTTTTTGGAGCTAGAAAACAGAAATTCAAGGGTAATTTCCTGAGGAAATTGAATTTAAAACTGACAGTGGAGAAAAGTTGATAAGCAATACAATTCACAGCAAAGAATCTCCAAAGACGTAGCAGTTGGTGGTACCAGTACTTCCAGAATTGAGGGAGAAAGTGAGGCCGAAAATGAGAGTATTGGTTGAATTTTTATTTATTAAACAGACCCAAGATCTCGTCCCCAACTTCGCACAGTTTAGTGATTGTCTTTGCCCTTCTCCTTACCAGAAGATGTAAGGTTTATTTCCTGGTAATGGTAAAACAGAGGGTCTCTGGGTTGAGCTAAACATTGAGGACAGTTGAGGTAGAGGTAATAGATGCAAAAGAGGAAAGTTAAGAAGTTTACATGTTGATTATTGAGATTTCTAGTCCTTTACCTGGTTTGATCCTCAGGATGCTGGCAGTCAGACTTACAACCTCCAGGCAGAGAATTAGGATATTCTTCTTTAGAAAAATGAGAAACCCAGGAAAATACTTTAATATGCTGACATAGGAGTTGTCCAATGAAATTCCCAGCCAGATAATCTTGCGGTAAAGTCCATTGTGATAGATAAACCCTAAGGTGATTCCCAATGAGTCCCACCTCCTGACATTCATGCTTTGTGTAATTTTTCCCTCTTAAATGCTGTTGGGACCTGTGACTTGCTCCTAACAAACAGAAGATAGCCAAGCTGATGAGATTCACTCCTATGATTAAGTTACATTATATAAGGTTCTGCCTTAGCAGATTAGAGCCAAGGTCTCTTCTTGTGGGCTTGATAAAACAAGAGGCCATGCTGGAGAAGTCTATATAACAAGAAAATTTCAGTGGCCTTAAGGAGCTATGTGTGACCTCTAGGACCTAAGAGCAGCAAAAATCAGGGCCCTCTGTCCTATGGCCACAAAGAAATAAGTTCTGCCAAAAATGTGAATGAGCTTGGAAGCAAATTCTTCCCCAGTTTTATCTCCAGACAAGACTGCATCCCAACCAAGACCTTAATTGCAACCTGTGAGACCCTGGGAAATAGACCTAAACTATCAGGCTTGAACTTCTGATGCATAGAAACTGAGAGATAATCAATTTGTGGCATTTGAAACCACAAACTATGTGGTAATTTGTTATATAGCAATAGAAAACTTGTGCATTCATAGTCTACAAATCTCACTAAGAATTCTCACCTTTTAATAAATTTCTAGGAACCAATTCATAAATATGAGCAGATAGCCAAGGATAATGAAGTATCTGATGAAAGCTTCTAATATCAAAAATAGAGGTGTAAACCAACAAATAAACAAAAACTAAAAAGAAATAAAGAGATGGAGAATAACCATTGTTATTCTGAAAGAGACTGGAGAAGATATAGCATCCATCGAACAAGAAAAGTTATCTTTTTAGAAAAAGATACTCAGAAAATCAAAATTATTCTTAAAAACTTTTGTTCTTGAGTTTCTTTACTTTATTTTATTTTTTTATTAAGTTCATTGGAGTAATGTTGGATAATACAATTATATAATTTTCAGGTGTACATTATAATTTGACATCTATATATTCTATTGTGCGATTACTACCCAAAGTCCAGTTTCCTTCAGCTACCATATATTTGATCTCCTTTACCAATTTTACCTTCCACCAACCCTTCTAAATTTGACCCCCTTTACCCTACATCTTCCCTCCTCCCTCACCCCTACCCTCTAGTAACCACTAGCTTACTGTCCATGCCCTTGAGTCTCTGTCGGTCCTCTTCACTTGTTGCTTTTAGGTTTATATCGCACATATAAGTAATATCATGTGATTTCCAACTTTTTCAGCCTGACTTATTTCGCTTAGTGTAATTATTTCAAGGTCCATCCATGTTGTTGCAAATGGCAGTATTTCATCTCTTCTTATGGCTCAGTAATATTTCATTGTATATATGTACCATAGCTTCTTTATTCAATCATTTATCGTAGGACAGTTTGGTTGCTTCCATGTACTGGCCAGTGTTAATGCTGTTATAAACATCGTTGTGCAAATATCTTTTCAGATATGGGTTTGCAAGTCTTTGTGGGTCAATACCCAGTAGAGGGATTGCTGGATCATATGGTAGATCAATTCTTTGTTTTTTTGAGGAACCTCCATAATGTTTTCCATAGTGGTTGTACCAATTTGCAGTCGTGCCTGCAGTGTATGAAGGTTCCTTTTTCTCCACATCCTTTCTCACATTTGTTATTACTTGTCCTGTTACAAATGGCCAACAAATATTTGAAGAATTTTTTTTTAGAATTCAGAGAGTTTTAAGATTGAAAGGGCCCAGAGAATTCCCAGAACAATTGAAGAAAATAGATTTGCACCAGGACATAGCAATGTGATACTGCACACTGAGGGCAAAATGAAAAACCTAACAACGTCTAGAGAAAAAAAATTTAAAAGGAAATTTACAAGGGATGAGGAATTAGATGTCTTCAGACTTCTCAAAAGTTAAGAGCTACAAGATAATAAAGCAATGTCTTCAAAATTTTAGGGATATCACAGGTTAAGAGCAGTGCCACAAATCTAGAGAGCAAGTAGGTGGTTTTGGAGCAATTCAGAAGTAGGTCTCCCAGAAAAGGAAATTGATAGAAGAGCCAATACAATGCGTCTTCACATACTGGGAGAAGAATAACCTGTTGGAGAACAGGTTATAGGTGAAATAATGTTAAGTATATAGAAAAATTAAAAATTGAATAAAATAGATAATTATGAGCTCCATTTGAAATAGATGTGCAAGAAAGAAAAAGTAGTATGCTACATAACAACTGTGAATGTTTCTGTGGTAAGAACAGTATAAACACTGAATATTGATATAACAGAAATTATGGCACAACTGTACCGAGAGTGGTGGAATGGAAAGTTTGTGTTTGTGTGTGCATTGGGGCTGATGATGATAATGAAATAAACTCTCCTCTTCCATAGAATGCTTTAATCTGAAAATTATTAATATGTTTTATAAGCATGTCATTTAGCTAAAGGAATTCAAAGTAGTTGCCTCTGAGGAGTAGTTAATGAAGGGATCAGCTGTGATAAATATCTATTTTTTTCCTTAAATTGAATATAAAGTAAAATTTTTAGAAAACAAAAATTACTTTTAAAAAAATTTAAACCAGATCATGTCACGAAATTGCCTAAAATGTCTAGTGGTTTACCATTGCAATTAGAATAAAATCCTAGCTCTTTCTCATGACTTATATTGTTCATCATGATCTAAATCCTACTGTACTTCCTCTTATAACACTCTCCCACAACCTCTCTCTAGGCTCCAGCCCCTCTGGTCTACTTTCTTTTCCTCGAACATAATAAAATTGTACTCATCACAGACTTTTTGCTTGCTATTCTCTCTGCTTGGAACTTCTCTCTCCAGATCTTTGCATGGCTGGGTCTTTCTTTTCATTCAGGACTCAAATAAAAGTTGCATCTTTAGAGGTGCCTTCCACAATCAGACAAACTCAAATTGAGACAGTCTAAAAGTTAACTGACCTGTACTCTTTAAAAATGTCAGTGTCATGAAAAACAAAAGCTGGGGACTATTCTAGATTAAAGGAGACTGAAGAGGTAAGAACAACGAAATGTAATCTATGCTTTCATCCTCTATATTTTTTAAAAGCTATACAAAGAATTATTGGGATGATTGGAGAAATTTTACTACGTATCGTATATTAGATAATATTAATTTATCATTGTTAAACTTTTTGAGTATAATACTTATATTGTATATGTACAAGAATATCTTTGTTCATATGAGATACATGCTAAAATGCTTAAAGAAAGTTTCACATGGTTCAGCCATAGCAGTAGGGGCGGGAGGGAGGGAGTGAGTGAGGGAGAAAGAAAGAGAGAGAGAGAGAGAGAGAGAGAGAGAGAGAGAGCACGCTAGAGTTATAGATATCAAGTAAATGTGGCAAGTAAATGTGGCAAAATATTAATAATTGGTGAATATTAATGAAGATTATGTACATGTTCACTATATTATTCTTGCAACTTTTCTATAGGGTTGAACTTTCAAATTCAAAAGGTGGTGGAAAAAAATCTTGAATTTTAGTAGTTTTTCTGATATTAATATTGGTGAAATGATTCCGGACTGGTTTGGACATGTTAAAGGATTAAGTGGATAAGTAAATATATTAACCAAAGAAGCCTTCTAAGCACTTTCTATTGCATCATCCTGTTTTGTTTTCTTCATCATAGTCATCATTTTCTATATCATTTTTATTTATGTATTTGTTTCCCCATTTATGTCTATATTTCCCCAGCCCCTATCTCATAAATGTTATTTGAGCAGAGATGGTGTTTGTCTCATTTACTGGTGAATCCCCAGTATTCAAACAAGCACCTACCTAGCACATAGTCCATGTTCAATAATTACTTGTGAAATGAATGAATGAAGCAATCCTAAGAAATCTTGGGCAGAAACGATGGTCAGGCAGCTGCAATGTTTCCCCTGAGACCAAGTTATGGCTCTGAGGCCCAGTTGAGAAAGGACCTTGTTAATGCAGAGAACTGTGAAGCTTAGAGAGAAAAAGAGAGGGAATTTAGCCTCCTTCTGGCATATGGAGTGTGGGTAAAAGGAATAAGACCTACCAGAAATGATGGTAGCCCCAAAGGTTATGACCAGAGGATAGGGCCTTAAAACTAAAAGGTGAATGATGACAGGGAGGTCCTGGAAATATTGTTTAATACTTTAATCTTCATCCAAGACAACTGAGTTATATGACACCTTTTCCTTGCAGATCACTTTAATTTTGTATAGATTTTTCTCTGAAATTCCCTCTTACCACAGAAATGATAAACTGCATTTTGAGCTAACTCTCAGTAATGGAGGAGGATTACATGGGGATGGGGAGGGGAAAAGGGGCATCTAATAACACAGCAAGTGATTCTTTGGAGGTAAAAAAAAAAAGCTACCTTCCTCCCTGACTAGTTTCTTTTTCCTTTTGTACCTATCAATTCTATTTCTTAATCCCTTCACCTTTTTCATCTAGGCCCCAACACCCCTCCCATCTGAAAACCATCAATTCATTCCCTGCATCTATGAGTCTATTACTGTTTGTTTGTTGATTTTTTAATTATATTCCACTTATAAGTGAGACCATATGGCATTTGTCTTTCTCTGTCTGACTTATTTCACTCAGCATAATGCCCTCTAGGTCTATCCATGTTGTTACAAGTGGTAAGAAAGATTTCGTTCTTTTTTATGGCCAAGTAATATTCCATTTTATATATGTAACGCCTCTTCTTTATCCAATCATCTACTGATGGGCACTTAGGTTGCTTCCGTATCTTATGACCCATTAATTTCACTTCTGGGTATTTATCCAAAGAAATCCAAAACACTAATTCAAAAAGAATTAGCATCTCTATGTTCATTGCAGTGTTATTTACAATGCTGGACTATTTTCATTATAGCAATATTGCCTGTCAATATTTTCTTTCCTTGGTTTTTCCTCCTCCATCACTCTCTGCACCCCTGGTTGGTGCCAGAAAGAAATGCTTGTTGAGAGTGGAAGGGTAATAAAGTAATTTTGTGTAGGGACAATTTTTACTAAAATAATCCTTTTTTTCCTTTTCAGATAAGGACACACACATGCACACATACATTTGCAAATACTAAGAATGATTACTACAGTTGTCTACCTGCTTTCAGTATTGACACCACACCATGATGGTTCTAAGACAGAATCTTTTCCACTATCCCTTAACACCATCACCTCCAAGATACTATCAGCTCTATGTTCTCCCCCACCCCAACCCTACCCTCGCACATACCTCTGAACTATCATACCAAATTCTACCAACTGCTTTCTCTATGGCATTAGAGCAATCTATTTTCTCTTACTAATCCAAGCTCAGATTAGGTCGTTGGCAGTTCAGGACTGGTTGGCTGTTTCTCATCAACTTTTCCCCATATCTAATCTATAGTAAATCAAAGGTTCCACAAAGATCCATTTTTTTTCCTTATCCTCCAAATTATCCTCGATCTCTTAATCTGCTTCCAGGACCACAAACATCCTACTCCTGCCTGCCTAAAAAGAACTTTTCTCATCTCCTTCATTCCCTTGGCCAGTCATCATCAGTTATAATTTCAAATTAGGAATTCCATTAGTAAGTTGAATCCATGAAAGCCAAGTGACCCATTATGAACTGAATCCAAATTTATAAGCAGGTAGTTAAGCAGGTCCAGCCAGCAGTGTTGGCATGAGCTTTGACAATGCAGACCTGAAACTATAGGTTGAAGCAAAAATCAAGGAACAATCATGCTTTCACAAATGACCCCGAATTAATGATACTAGCTCAAGGGAAACAAAGTAGATTTGTAGATGTTTCAAGGACCAAGTACATTATCAAGGATAATTTTGCTCACTGGTTGGTTTTACCATGTCACCCCTATACTCAAACAATCTTCATTTATTCCCAATTACCTTTAAAATTAAATCTTTAAAGGCTTCAGTCTGACAGTCAAAGCCTTTTACATCTCTCCTTATTCCTACCACTTACTCTGCTCTAACTTTATTTCTCATCAATTCTTGGTATGATCCCTCTACCTCAACCAACCTGATATACTTTCACCACCAGGTATCAATTCTTGCCCCTCTCCTTGCCTGTAATATCTTTTCACTTCCTCTTTGTTGATCTATACTAATTGCATCATTAAAAACTCATTTCAAGATATGCCCCTTCCAAGAAGCTTTCCCTGATTCACTTACAGTATCACTGATATTTTGTCTTAGAACAGACTTTAAAGCTATCTAATTAAGTTCAACTTTACCCCACCCCCATTTTTCAGACAAGAAACTTGAGGCCCAAAGATATTAAGTGATTTGCATAAGGTCATGCAGTGAATTCAGTGGTAGAAATTTAATCTGAAGCCAGATTTCCTAACTTACTTTGCAATTTTCTTTCCACACTGTCACAATTTGTCCCCACCAGCACATCCTCCCCCACACAAGTATGAAGTGTGGTGTCATGATCATAAACTGGCATTTGTTTGGATTGTTTTGTACCTTTATCGTTTGACTTATCTCAACCACCATGGTCTAATAATTCTTAAGGGGATGAATCACGTCTAATATTTCTTCCCCTCTTCTTTTTTGCCATGGCACCTAAAAGGACTAGCAATAAATGCATCTTAACTGCAGACTGCTTAACTTAAAGAAAATATAAAAACAGAACCAAATAAAACAGGTACATACACGCCAGGTGGATTGTTTTATTACATTCATATTCAAAAATGTTCCTCTAAACAGGGACCTCCTATAGTGACCTTGGTTACAGATTATTAACTATCAGCGCACATGGGTATGTGTGTGTGTGTGAGAGAGAGAGAGAGAGAGTGCTGAGAAACCTATAGGTACAAATGTAAGAATCACTACTCCTCTTACAGGCTCGAAAAATAGAAGGGCATTAAGACATACTTTCCACATTGCTATACAGAGGATTTACACAATCCTTGTCTCACAGCCTCCAACTCAGCACTATGTTCTGGTCTCCTTCAGCTGAAATTTGAATGACACAGGTTCTAAATGTCTGTTCTACTAATTATCTCTGTGACCTAAGACATATCACTTAATCTCACTGGACTTGTGTTTCCTCATCTGTAAAAGGTTAGGGAGTGGGGTATGGGATGGAAGTCAAGATTTGCTTGGTCTCATACATTTGTTGTGAAGCTTGAGAAAATATATGTGAAAGTACTTTAAAAATCAAAAGGCATTATATAAATGCAAGGTATTAACTTTTTAACTCTCAATTTTATATTGGTCTAATCCTGGGAGACTAGAGCAAATGAAGGATAACAGGTTTGCATTTTAATCCCATCTAAATTAACTGTCTGACTCCTTTACCTGTTGTTCTTCATCCCATCTCTTTATTTTATTTAGTAGAATATTATAAATGTTTGCTATTTTGGCTTTGCAGATTGCTGAGGTGTCAGGAGGCAAGGAGGTTGGCGGCGGCTAAGACTAGGGAAATGCACCTACTTCTTCCATAAATTGTTCTAAAAGGGAGGGTTTAGGGAAATTGAAGCAGTTGGTGGGGGATGGGTAGAGAAAAGGGCTTCCACTCTAGCTCTACAGTGTCACTCTATCATTTAATAATGAAAAGAAAATGGGGAGTAAAAGGAAGGAGAAGAGCTTTAATTTTGCTAAATTTTGCTAATTTTCTCTCCTTTGCTGCTCCAGGACTCCTGGCATGCCTAAAATCAAAGGATCTCTGTGCTAGGTTTGATGGACTTTATTTTGAGTGTAATCATGACACATGTTAAAGTTGGAGGTGAGGTAGCACATTGCATACTCAAAGATAGGACTCCACTGTACTGATCTATCCTGTCACCTAACCCAATTGGATAACTTATATAACATGTCAAAAAGTCCCAGGTTAGGGGCCATATCCAGAACCTTATCCGCTCAAGCCTTTGTGGAGATGGTCACTATTCCTATCTTTTATTTAGCTTTTGGCCTTTATATCAGAATTGTTAAATTAGAAAAGAGCCTCTTAGGAGATCATCAATTAGCTGAAATATCAAATGCTGTTAAAAAGCAATGTAGAAAAAAAAGATGCCCTACCTGGTAACCGGCAATGAATCATCCATTTAACAGACATTTCCTGGATCCTTGCTGTGCTCTCAGACCCAGGTTAGGTTTTGAAGAAAATAAACAAGAATCCAAGCAAAGCTTTCTCTGTTAAGAGATCAGTAGACAATGGGGGGGGGCAGAGAAGAAAGTGTGAATAAGATACAGCAAAGATTCCTGAAAGTCAGGCACCAATCAATCCATTCTAACTATTTCCCCCCTTCCCCTCCCTCAAGGTCTCATAAAGCATTGTATTCAATGCTGGGCTGAGGAGAGACTAAAAAGCAAAACAAAACCTTGCTGAAACATAAGGCAGTAAGGCAGCTTGTGATGTACTGGGAATTTTTTCAATTAAATTAATCATAATACAATCCAGGCAGTATATCTCTAGCAACCCACCCCAAAGGAGCAAAAGCCGTGCACAAACAACCATTTCAGCATTCAGACTCAAACTGACCTTACAGCAACAGTTTGCACCATAAATTCTGTGCTCCTTGTGATTAAGTAGAGAATTATAGGCAAGAGTATCAATGAATATAATAAAGCAATAGCTCCAATTTGTTCCCTAGTTGTGTCCTGCTTAATGGCACCTAATCTATGCCAAACCCCATCCCCATCACTCTCTAACCTAAGAGGCCATCCTACTCAGTGACACCTCCATCTTTAGCCCTTCAGCCTTTATGTAAACCCTAACAATATGTCAGGGTTTATTGAAAACAATATTTAAATGTGAGATACTGGCCTCTTCTAAGGACAGATTTCACTACAATATGAAAGACTAAGTGAGCTCCATGTATAGGCTTATTGGCTAGTCAGATCTGGCATCTGGATGTGTCAGTCCTGAACTCTTGGGGGTTTAAAAGCAGCTTGGCTGCTTGAGTATAGGATAGAAAAGAGAAGGAAAAGCCCAAGAATGGTGAAGAGGATGAGTCCTTTATGTGGATTTACTGAAAAGAGGCCTGCCATCAGTAAAGGACTTAATAGATAAGGCTTACTTCCTCTGCGCTTCCCCACCCCAGAAGTTAGGAATGGTTCCCACACTAGCTTAGTAGCTACCAAGTAATATCACCCTTCACCGAAAGGGTGGGCTTAGGCTGTGATGTTGCAATGAGGATCTGGGAAATGCAAATCTTATCAGAGATTCTGGTCTTTGGAAGGGCTAAGTGGGACTGTCTTTTGCAGTATTATTTATTTCTGGGATGTGGTGCAAGGAACAGAAAAATGCTGTAAGTTCTAGAAAATTCTGGATGGGTCAGTGTCAGTTGGAAAAAGAAGAGGAATTAGTGGAGGATATAGTCTAGGAGGAGAGGGTTGCTATCCACAACTGCAGCATTATGTGTCAGAGATAAATTCACTTGCCATATTTCAAATTAGGTTTGTAGATACTCCTTCCCCCTGTCCCCACACAACAGTGGCTTAATAGGTGGTCTTCTCAATTTTTAATTGCAATTTTGCAGTATATTGGCATCTAAAGTTTAGGTCTGACTGAGGTGATGGTTTGTGTGTATGTGTACATGACTAACAATCTAGAGAGCTTCTAATATCTCCTGATGTGGTGGGAAGGGTGCTGTGGCAGGGACTGGCCTTGTTCTTTGCCAGGGAATCTTCTGTCCCTAATGTTAAAGTGCTTCTGAGGTGTCAGGAGGTGAAAAATGTGAGTGGATTTTCCCCAGTCCAACACACACACACACACACACACACACACACACACACCCCTAACAAGTTCAGTAAAAAGTCCGCTGATGCCTGGGAAGTCCAGCTAAAAGCAAAAGGCAGTCTCTCATGGTAAAGGCAAGCCAGACAAAGACCTGGATCACTGCAGAGGCCAGAGAAGCCTCCACTCTGGAACACACTCTTGTCTTGCTCTCTGGGCTACATCTGCAGGCTGCAGAAAGCCAGGGCTCCAGCCATCCCTCATCACACACCTTTTCTGAAGCACCCCAAACCCTGTACCCCAGGGCAAACCGCTTGGATCTGGCAAAGCTCGGAAATGCAAAAACTGAAGGAGAGGGGCAAATTTTAGTTTAATCCAAGAATTGAAAAAACACACACATACACACACACTCACAAACTCATGCTGCTTAATTTCTTTTCCCAGGTTAGAAAAAGGGATTACTTGCCCACAGAAGCGTATAAATGGGGGGCAAGAGGTTGGTGCGAGGCTAGGCTCACCTGCTGCTGAGAAGAGAGAGCAGACACAGGATAGAAGCTGTTTTGAGCAGCAGCTCACAGCTGAGAGTTTTGGGGGATTGCAAAGACCCTCGAGTTTGCCTCTGGCTTCCCCTCCCCCCCTTTTTTCTTTTCCTTTTATTTTGCATTCGCGTCAATAAAGGGTTAAGCATGTCTGGGCTCCAAACCACCTCTCCCCCAAACCTCTGTACTCCCCCTCCCCTTTTTGTCTCCCCTCTCTTCTTCCGCGCATCGCTAGGAGGTCATCAAAGCTCTGTCCAGTCTGCGTTCACAAGCCCCTCTGCTTCCCGCCCATCTGGCTCTTGGCTGCGTACGAAGAGGTGTGCGCTCACCGAGGGGCGTGTTCCAGCACTGGGAGACGCTGAGTGCCCCGGGTTAGACCTCAGAGCGGAACCAGCCATGGAGTGGGGCGGAGGAAAGTTTGGCACCCTGCAAGGGGTTGTACAACTGGAGGGGGCAGGGCAACCGAGGGTTCTTTAGCCCTCCAAGTTCAGGAGCGCAGGCTGCCTAGACCTGAAGCGGTGTGCGGCCATGGACCATGGGGCGCTCGCGGCCCAGGGCACTGCCCCGCCTAAGGATGGAGAGCAGTCTGTAGAGTCTCCAGAGCCACCGCCGCCGTGGCCGCCACTACAACCACCACCGCCTCCGGCTCCACCGCCTCCCGCTCCTCCACCTCCAGTTTCTCTGCCGCTCCACGCGCCTTCGCCGGAGCTGGCACCACAGTTCTGTCCAGAGCCTGCTCCAGAATCCCGTCCGAAGGCGACCCTAGAACCAGCCACAGAACCAAACACAGAAAAGATCCCAGAACCAGATACAGAACCGGCCCCCGAGCCAACCCCAGAACCAGCCACAGAACCAGACACACAGCCGATCTCGGAACCAGCTACGGAACCGGCCCTCAAGCTGGCCCCAAAACCAACCACAGACCTGGCCTCTGAGCTGGCCCCAGAACCAGCCCCAGAACCAGCCACAGAATCCTGCGCTGAGCCGGTTCCGGAGTCCTGTCCGGAGCTGAGGATAGCTCTTCGTCTATTGCAGTGTCCGGTGGTCGCTCCAGAGACGGGTCTAAAGGCCTTGTCATCGCCCCAAGCACCAGTGCCATTGCCCAGTATAAAGGTAAGAAAAAGACCCCTTGGGGTAGTGAGGGGGGAAAGCCAGGCGAGGCCGGAGGTCTATCGAGATCGTGGGACTCTAAGTACCCTTAGCATCCCATTTGGCTGCCACCAACTGGCAAAGATGCTCAAAAAGATGCGGGGATAGGGGAGCCCAAGGGAGTGGGAGGCGGAAAGCAACCTGTGGAAGCGAAAGTGGGCTCTTTAAGGCTAGAAATGGGGGGGGGGGGTCGACAGCACGGAGTGGGAATCGGAACAGATTTTTCCCCATGGGGAGAAGTGACAGTGCCGTGAGCGCCTATACCTTGCAAAAAGAGATGGAAGATGCTCCCAAGGAGCGCAAGAGACCTACAGAGGTGTTTAGGGCTGGCCCCTGGTACACAGGAATGGGATTGAGTCGGGGCGGTGGGATACACCTCTTAGCCACCATCACTGCCGCAGAGGCCCAAGCTGCAGAGCCACAGCTGTCTGCTTGGCCCCCTCCCTGCCACTGAAGTAGGGATTCCTCAGCTGGTTCGTAAATGGTGGCGTTCCAGGAAGATACCCTGTACCTCTATCTCGGCTACTGGGCTCTGATACTTCGGGTGGAGATGAGGGGGATGGGCGGTGCCCACGCACACTGCAGGGGAAGGGCAGGGCTCGCTCCGGAATGGGAGAGCATGCATGTGTCAAAGCCACCATTCCATCTGTCAGCAAGATTTCCCAGAAGGTAGATGCAAACACATTGATACAGTGATGGGTCCCTTGCAAGCGGGACGACAGGCTTCCCTCACTGGGGCCACTTGGAGTGGTACAGGAGTCCTGATTTAGAGACACGAATATAGAATTTGTTATTTAGGAGCGCGTGAACAGGAACCCTCATCAACTTGTCTTCAGAAATGCCTTTGTAAACGTTGCACTTAGCCGGGAAAAGACGAGTGGAGGATCCTCGGTCACTGGCTCAGGGGGAAAGTGGGAGGAAGGAGGTTTTCCATGTTTGCCTTGGACCCCTGAAATCAGTGTCTGCTCTTCAGCAGGAGTCTTTCTTTATCTATGCTCCCCCTACTTTCTTTCCCCTAAACTTCATTCCACAAGACTATGAAAATCATGATAATGCATACATACTTCCCCTGCAGGAAAAACAAAACAAGACAAAACACAGAAACAAATAAATAACACACCACACCAACAATGCCTGTTCATACTGCTGCCAAGCAGGGTACAGGGACAAAGCTCCGGAACCTTTCTGCTGTGGATCGCACACTCGTAGAATGTAAGGGGAGGGGTCAGAGAAATTGGCATCGTGAAATGGAAATGGAAGCGGTTGCTTCCAGAATTATGATCAGGGAAGCCTGAGTTTGCAAAATAATTGCAATAATGAACGACTGAAAAAGAGAAAGGCTAAAGTGAAAAGTTTCACAGGGGAAAAATGCAGAAGTTTAAAAATAAATAAAATAGGCTTGTAGGAGACTCAGACAATTTTTAAAAAAATCCAACAATCCCACTCTCCCCAGGAGGTGGATCTCTCTTCCCTTCCCGCAGCTGGCCCTTCCCTGCAGCAATCTCTGGAAGGGAGAAGGCGGGGCAGCGAGTCATGGGAGGTCACCCTAACTGGGTGCTTGCTGCTGTTGTTTGCTGTTGTTGTTTGCAAGAGTTTCCATAAAGCTGGTGGGAGGGAAATCAGTAGGGTCCGCCTAACCTGAGGCTTCTTAAGTGAAGTTTTGGGAACGTGACTGAGAAACGGGACACCTGGGTACTTAATTACCAAGCCAACGAGCAAATATATGGCCTCTTTGGCCCCTGGAAGACTGACTGGAGGCCAGGAGCTCCTGAGATGAGCTCTCTGATAGTGGGAAAGCATCTCCCATCAGCCTGACAGGAAAATGTCTGTTGCTTGACAGTTAAGGAGGATCAAGATAAAGGGAATCGGTTTAGCGCCCTCTGCATAGGACCCACTGAGATGACTGACCCACAGGCCCCTGACAGACCTGACAGGCGACCAGGACCCCCCCCCTCATTGTTTGACTTTGACCTTAGAGCTAGTATTTGTTCAGTCACTTACCTTGCAAAATGAGGTTAAAAACCTTGACCATCCACTAAGAGGGCATGTGAATGAACCCATTAGCCCCTCCAGAGGATTTTGAAAGATTCAGGTTGCTGGAGCCTAAACCTTTTCTCAACACTCTGGGTGTTGCTATGAAATTGCTCACTGGTGCAAATGGGAAGGAACATCTTATCTTCAGTGATAGGACCATTCTCTGCTGCATCCTCCTCAGACAAATAGCACCTGCAACCAGCTGATTTGCATCTTAACATTCAAGGCAAATAGGTTGCCATCTTAGCTGGGATGACATTGTTCTCAGATACTGCCTCCTTGCGGCAAGCTTGGGAAATACACACACACACACACACACACACACACACACACACACACACACACACACTGAGAGATCAAAACAAAATAGAGCTCTCATTGTACAAATCCTACCAGTAGCATGAAACTGGCCTTATAAGTCAAAAGATGAAATGAGCAAAACCAAGTGTTTGAATGTGACTGCAGGTTTCTCCTAGATAATTTTGCTGTTATTGCAGTGAAAAAAAAAATCCAACATCTTGCAGTGTGTAGTCTGCTCTTTTGAGGTTTCAGAACCTCCTGGTTACAAATCTATGCCAAGAATGAGAGTAGAGACTGAGAAAGAAGGCTCAAGTTTTCTTTCTGAATAGCTAGCAGGATAACACGGTCTGTGAACCAAACCTATTTCCTTCCTTTCAAAAATGTTTTGATTTCCAGGAAATGAACCGTTGTCACCCACCTGGTGGCAGCAAGTGTAAGTAAGGATGTGTGAATTGATTCTTTAGCAATGCTATAACTCTCTTGGGGTGTGCGAAATGGGAGGGCTGGCTTACATGAAGTAGACTATATTTCTTTCTCCCCCCTCAACTGTGGTTGAAGAAAGACAGTTTATATTTTTATTCATTGGGTTTTGACTAGCTATGAAAATATAATCACACCTTACAGGTGATTGATGAAAATATGAGAAGAAATACATTTTTGTGGCTTATATTTCTTGGCTAGGCAGGGGATCTGTGTATCACTCTTAATGACTACACAGCAATTACCATTACACACCAAACCAGAACTGTTTCTTGGTAATTTTTGCACACATTTTCTTGCAAAGCAGCAAGCATTTGTTTATATGATAACTGGTAATTCTTACTTGAATACATTATTATCTTAACTATATCCGAGCTTCTCAAAGGTAGATACTGTCACTCCCTCCTACTGTCTAGTACAATTCTACCCTCCTATTTTTGCTCAATAAATACTTGCTGAAGTTTAAAACCTATCAATTCCATTTCCAGCAATGACAGAGACAGCTGCTGTGAATAATAAAATTACATTTACATTGACTTCAGAGTGAGAAGTAAATGCTTATTTAAATAGCCTGGAATATATAGCCCTTAAGGAAATGCAGTCAATCTTTCCATTTTTAGAATAGATATTGGAACTATAATTAAGAAGCAAAGTATTAACAAAAAAAATGGTTTGGAAAGTGCCCTTATCCCCTGCAGTCCTGATAGCAGCAGACTAATGATGATGATGGTTTCAGGGGCAATAAATTTTTTCCTAAATGAATAAACTATCTGCAGTGACTATAAACAACTTTGGGATTGTAGATTCGAATGTTCAACTTGTTGAAGGTCAGGATGAAATTACTTTTATTCCTCTTGGGTCTTTCCCCCCCTCCTTGCCAGGTTTTTATGATACCATCTGATTTATTTGGTGTATTTTGAGAGCTCCTGAACATTTGCTACAAGATGTTCTAGAAAAGATAATGAGATATTTGGTCAGTGGTCTTTCACTTCTGGGAGTACAATTCTTAGTGTTTATTAAAATCTCCAACTGGGGCTTCTGCAGATCTGTAGCCTAAAAGAAAAGGCTGACCCATTACCCCAAGTTCTTCCAAGGAAAGGGGAAAACTCCACAGAGGCCAGAAAACCATTCAGGGACATTAAAATAAGGATTATATAATTCCTTCTGCCTATATGGCAATTTACAGTTTTCAGGATGCTTTCTTATGTATTACTCTTTTATTCCCCTTAAGAAGGCAGCAGGGTGAGGGAGAGCAAAAATAAAATTTGCCACCTAAATAAAATATAACAGTTTATCAACTTATCAGTTGTGGATTTTTAAAAATATTCAACATATGGCTTTCTATGACACATAGGATCCTCAGTTGTCTGAGGACAATCTTTAAGCTGACATTCTACCAGCTCTGAATTTTTTTTTCCCAAAGCAGTGACGGCTGTTCCCTGTTTGATGCTCTCAGAAGGGGCCATCATAGAATAGGAGCCTGAGAAGGAAGGAAAAGAAGTGTAAGACCCTGAACCAATAACTCCCAAAGGAGACTTTTTGGGGAAAGAAATAAATAGAAATTCTGCTAGTGATAGGGTGCCTAACTTTTCCAAAGCCCACTGACTATAATTCCCTCAGTGGGAAAAAAGTATTAAAAAAGAAAGCATCTATTTCTAAAGGGAGATACTTATCCTCAGCAAAGCAAATAAACCTTATTCTCAAAATAGAAAAACAAGTTTATGAATTTTAAAAAGAGAGAGAAAACCCCCAGATAATGGAGTGTATCACTCCCCTGAAAATTATTTTAAGGAAAAAATTCTAGAGGGAAGCTCCTCACTCCTACTAGAGCCCATGAAACTTATATTCTTCAGAGGAAAATTAAAAATGAAAAGAGAAATCATGTTAAGGTGAATAGTATTTCTAACCTTAAAAAACAATGAAATTTACAAATTTTATTTACACCTCGCAACCCAAGCCCAATCCCTCACAAAAGTTATAGAGGCAAAAATAAATCTTCCAAATTGGAGGTCCACCAATCTCACCAAGATGTCTAATGTTATTTCTTCCAATTATGTGAAATTTCCAAAATAGACAAATTCTTAAAGACAGAAAGTAGATTAGGGGCTGGGGGAAGTGGGGAAGAGAAATGTGAGTGATAGCTAAAGGTTTACAGGGCTTCTTTTGGGAGTGATAAAAAAAATATTTTGAAATTAGATAGTGGTGATGGTTGTACAACCTTGTGAATATACTAAAAACCACTGATGTGTACACTTTAAAATAGTGTGGGAGTTATACCTTAATTTTTTAAAAATAAGTAAAATGTAGATCATTCTTCCACTTTCAAGATAATAAACCCAGTACCTTCCACAAATAAATAAACATGCAAATAAATAAAAGGGAATTTTTTTTACATAAAGGAAATCAAAGAAAAGATCCTTTTAAGGGCAGGGCCTCCAGCCTCACCAAAATAATCTTTATTCACATAAACATCCCTTTTATTTCTTTTGAGAAGAAGAAACAAAAAAGGAAATCTTTTCAAGGAAAAATTCTTTCAAAATCATCACAGTCAATGAAATTTACTAATCCTTCTACCTCCAGATACACACAAATGTTTTAATTTAACAGAAGGAAATATTAAAGGACATGGTCCCTGATTTTACCAAATATCCTTATTTTTTAACTTCCAGAAAAGATGAAAAAAGAAACAATAGAAATAACTCACTCCCAAGGGGAGATATCCTGTCCTCAGCAAAGCACATTAAATACAATTTTTTTTAAGATTTAAAAAAATTAACAATGGAAAGGCATGTATGTCAGTTGAGAGGATAATATCAAGGAAATGAAAACAAATTCTCTTAAAGAGGAGAAATGCTCCAGCCTCACAAAGACCCAGGAACTTTTTTGTTGTCAAAATACAACAAAAACATGCAAATTTTTTAAGAATAAAAAGGAAGAGGAAATCCTTCTAATGGGAGTTAGAAGGATTCATTAAACCCAAAAGCTTCATTCTTAATACAGAAAATTTTTAAATTGGAAGGATAAGTTGAAAAGGTAGGAGAGATTTTAAAAAAAAAGCCAAGAAAGTCTTCTTGAGGAAAGATGCCCCCGGCCTCAACAAAGCCACCCCCCCTCTTTTTTTTCTCACAAGTGAATACATTTAGAATGGAGAAGGAGGCAGGAAGAAAGTGAATAGGCTATTTTTAAAAAGAAGCCTCCTTTTTAGGGAATGAGTTTCCTCCAAACTCACCAAAGTCCGTGAACATTTTTCTCTAAAAAGAGGAGAGGGAGAGAGAGAGAGAGAGAGAGAGAGAGAGAGAGAGAGAGGAGGGAGAGGAGGGAGAGGATGAGGAGGAGGGAAGGGAGGGTGAAAGGAAGGATGGGAAAGAGGGAAAGGGAGGGAGAAAAAATAAAAATAAGGGATAACTTGTCAAAGAAAAAAAGGAACAAATTCTCCTAAGGAAAGTGCACCAATACCCTATTGAAGATAATACGTATTATTCTTGATCAAAATACTCTACTCCTGCCCTGCCCCCAAAAGGAGAAAAAAACCACAAAATCTCTTTCCTCAGCTTCTCCAAGGGGGGATGCACCTAATATCACCCAAACCCAGAGAAATTATTTATTCTCCAGCCTTCAGTATTTCTTTTTATTTAATAAAATGAAAAAGTTCTTTCAAGAAGAGATGCTCCCAATCTTATTTTTCCAAATAAATTATTCATTTTTTTTAAAAAGGAAAGAAATAAAAATCCTACTGAGGAGGGTTTCCCAACTTCATTAAAACTAGTGGCCCTTATAGCTCCTCTCCACAAAACCTAGTCTTTCAAAAATAGAAATTCTCCAAACCTAAAGAGAGGTGCTCCCTCAACCCCACCAAAAGCAAGGAATCTTTTTCTTCAGAGGTTTATTTTTTAAGAAAAATTTTTTCCATCGTATGAAGAGATAGCTTCAACTTCACTAAAATCAATAGACCTTATTCTTCTCCATACCTAAAAGAGGAAAGAAAAAGAATTTTAAGAAGAAAAGAAGAGAAATCCTCCTAATAGAAGGCAAGTTTGTCCTAATCTCACCAACATCACTGAACTTTTTATTTCCTGTAAACAGATTTTTAACGAAAGAGTTAAAAAAAAAACATGTCTTTTAAGAAAAAGTGCCCACCACCTACCTCACTCTAAGGACATGAAAGTATTATACAAAGAAAAAGTAAAATCATTCTAGAACAGTGCCAGTGAACCTTAAATTCAGCACCTGAGGCTGAAAGGTATTAAAGTTTAGTCCCAGGCTGGCTTTCTTCTGTTCCCCAGACCACTTCTGGTTACCTTCCCCATCAATCATTCAGTCTGTGCATTCAAGAAAGGCAAATCTTGTTCATAGAAAACAAAATTATGAAGGCTAACCATCTGGGGAAAAAGTCATACCTCTTTTCCAAACCAAACATAAATAATTTGGATATTAACGGCATCATTGTTCTTCTATAATACAATAGAAACTCAATAGTTGATAAATGCTAAAACAATTACACTCTTAATATTAACTTCCAAATTAGACACACACCCCTACCTAGCAAACAAGAACCCTTATATATTCGATAATGGGATTCTTACAGTGGTTGTCTAATTATGTACTCAATTAAATATTTGTCCTATAGAGTGATAAAGGTCTCAATTTTTATAAATACATAAAATTTGAAAGTCAGATTTATAAGCAGAGAATATGACTCAATGTTTTCCAATATTTAAAATGTATTTACATATCTAAAAATTAAATTGAGTACCTATTCTATGTCCTATATACTTATCACTGAGGATTCCATAATGGACAAAGTCACATAGATGAGACTTCCTTTAAGCAACACTGGTAAATGAGAAACTCTAATTACCAAAACAGATATCCAAGGGGTAATTATTTGTTTTACCAGACACTTCGCAGAGGCATTCACTTAAGTGAATGATTCTCTCAGTCTACCTCTTCTTATAGAAAAATTCAGGATATAAAATAAAGGAATATATGCTGATTTCAGAGAATGTAGAAAATCTAAAAAGCTTTTAAAAAGAAAATAAAAATTATGTAGCATCTCACCATTCAGGAGATAATTGCTGTTAATATTTTGATATATTTTTCCATTTATTTTCTCTGAATATATGCCTATATATGCTCAGTAGTCTATAAAAGGAAAATTTTAGGGAATGTGCAATTGTGTCTCAGGCTTCCTTCCCTGCCCCACTTACACCTCTCCACTTAATAATTATTAGATCATGTGCATTGTTATACATTGTTCTTAGGAAACACTTGTTAATTCTAACTTCAAGTTTATCTAGTCAGACACCTGTATGATCTGATTGATAAACATGTGCTTGAGACATAACTGTTCAGGGATGTATTTGCAGTGTAAAGCAATGAGAGTGTACATTTTATCTAGACACAGTAGTGGCATCTACACAAACAAATGCCCTATATAGAATGGTGGTTTGAGCTCACATTTACTAACTGCATTTTTTGGACATCCAGATTTCATTTGTCCAGCTTGCTTTTGTGACTTGAGTTTGGAGGAGACCCAGAAAAAAACTATCTTTTACTCACCATTAAATTTCCAAAAGGAAAATCTAAATTTCTGAGACTATATTGGGTCATTGTATTTATTGAATGAATTTGACGTATAACATTGTGTAAATTTAAGGGGTATAGTGCGCTTTGATACATTTATATATTATAATATGATTGCCAATGTAGTGATATTTAACGTTATATAATTATAGTATGAGATTATTGTCTGTATTCATTATACTGTGCATTTGATCTCCGTGGCTTACTTACTACTTGTGAAAAGTTTGTACCATTAAACACCATCACTCTTATACCCTCCCAACCCCTGGAAACTACCATTTTACTCTCTAATTTTTACAAGTTTAACTTTTATACATTCCACATATATGTGATATCATACAGTACTTGTCTTTCTCTGTCTGACTTATCTGACTTAGCATAATGTGCTAGGTTCTATTGGGTCATTTTTAACCATATACAAAAATGTACTGATAGTTTATCTTAACACAAAGTTACCCTGAATCATGCTCATCTGGGTACCTCCTACCTAGAAGGGAAGCATGTATGTGTGTGTGTGTGAGGACATTATCAACAATTATAAGGAGACACAATATTCAATTCTTCCAGCTTTCATTAACCAATCTGGTAGAAAACTTAAAGAGTTAATTAACCGTATACAATCCAACTAAGGTTGAATCAGTAATTTAAAAGGCAAGCGTAATGTTACATTGCATAAGATCAGAATTTTCGGCTTTGTCTGTAGCACTTAGAGATTTTCATCTTCCAAAACATTACAGACATTTGCCGTTTAAGCTTTTAAAGAGCCTGTAAAAGAGAAATTGGCTCCCGAGGACAGGGATTCCCATTTCCTTGTCTCCTTCATAGCACAGGGCTAGGTAGGTACGTGATGCTATGGGATTCTGAGAGATAGGTGTGATACTCCCACCCAGAGCTTTATGGAATTCGGAAACAAGAGTCAATGGGCCAGGGGACTGAGCCTGGCCCCTGCCTCCAGGAATAGGAGGAAGGTGAAAGCACTGCTTGCAGAGCTCAACTAAGAATATTCAACATCCTGAAGATTTATTCATTTGCTTTTTCCTGAAGCTGATGTCTATACCTGTTTTCTTCTGTGGTTTTGCAGCTTGAGGCAGGCAATGAAAGGTACCTGCTGAGTAAAATATGTTAATCTCCTTGGCTATGAGTAGAGGCAGTTGAAAGTAGGAAAGTTTTCATTAACCCAGGGCTCTGCCCATTGAGTCTCTGCTGAAGCTGGCTCCAGCATCCCAGCACTATCCTTTGAACCCTAACTCTAACAGTAGTCTGCATCCCATTTTAGAATTACCTAGATTGTTAATTCTCCCTCAATAAATGTCATTTGCTTTATTATGTACCTTTAACACTTTATTTTATAATTTTTTATATCACTATACATGTACCTTGCAATATAAAAGGAAAATTATGATGTTGCTTTATGAAAACAGTTAAGCATAAACAGCAAAGAAGAAATAAATGAGGCTACAGAACAGGATTGTTGATTTCAGAAAATTAACTAGTTGGTACCCTTCTCACTAACCTCAGTTAATGGTTACTGTGATAATTTCCCTCCTGCCAGGCTTGAGTAAAACAAAACTTTCTCTTACTCAGAATTTAGATATTACTGTTCCTTTCTCATGCACTAATCTTACTCTGCTCGACTGTTAAGACTAATTAAAATGATAATTTTGGCATTCCCATGATCTCCTTTGTTTAAATTTACTCAGCTTAAATGTCCCGACAAGATCTCCAGGACATTTTTTTAAGTTTCACTTTGGTTTTACATAAAATCAAAGCACCCATTTAGTGGACTTACTTTGCCTTTCCATCATCCTTTATCAGCACTAAACTTTTTATAAAATTCCTTCATTTTTTCTTCTGTTGGCAGAAAACAGACATAGACATTCCCAGGCAGCTTGCTTTTATTTTTGGTGGTGGAGGGGTATATCCAGTATAGTATGGCATCACTGTGAAGTACATGTGAACATATCTGCTAATTAATTCAATAAGTGTTCAATAATTAAGCAATTGGTATTTTAAATGCTTAAAATATTATACATGTTTGGAGGACTGTTACATGAATATTTTAGAGTGTTTTCATGATGTTTGAGGAAATTGGTTGGAGTTTTTAAGATGAAATAGGAATTCATTATTACTTTTCCAGTTTATAAAAATGGAATTAAGTTTCCCACTATCCAAAGTTGACTATCCAACAAGTTTTCAGGTATGGATTAGATTCAGTTATGAGGGACTGACTGATCACAAATTCACTTTGATATTGTGGAGAATAAAGTAGATGGGGGAAAGTCTATTGAAACTTTGAAGACAACTGACAAAATTGTGTTTATCATTTGACTGATGTAAGGTACAACCATTAGAGAGCTGTTAATTAGTAAAATAACATGGCTGAAGTAGAAGGTGAGCTAATGAGGCATATAATTAAAAACTAACCTTCAATTTCTTTGTATGCCAAATTCCAAATTAAATTACCAAAGGAAAAAAAAGGAAGAAAATAATTATATTATATAGTGTCCTTTTTCTACTGGTTTGGACCTTCTTTGACCCATATTCCACTTCTGTAAGAGTCTGGTCTGCTTTCTCTATGGTATTTTTCCTATTTCATATCACAGGGTTTTCTACAGCAAAAGTAAGAAACCATGATGGAAATCCAGAGAAACTTTTTGTCTTCAGTATTGTAGACCCATGAAAAGGGACTTTGGGGATCAACTAGTCCAGTGTTTTTAAAACTTTTTTTAGCAATAGAATTCTTTCAGATTTCTCTCAATGAAATCTTAAAAGAAAGTCTAATATTTAATACAAACACAAGAAGTATTTCATTAGTCATCTTCTATGCTAAAATGGGTTTGCAACTGATGTACCTTCCCAATTGTTTAAACTAACAGGAAAGTGAATTTGTACTCCCTGTTTATTACTGGCTTCTTAGCAAGCATGCTGGTGATGTAGGAACACATTGAATAGCAAAAAGAAGCAAGTCGGAGTTTAAAATTTGGCCTAAAGTATTCCAAAAAATTAGATAATAGAAACTCTCCTGGAAAACATTTTCATTCTAGGGAGTAACTTCCTTCCTCCCACCTCAGGAATGTGTTACAGCTATCTCATTAAGCAGTTGTCATAATGTGCACTGTTTTCGCTTATAGGAACATTTGTATTATTGAGGATTGTGTTGCTGACTAAGGACACCACACCAAATAAATTGTAGATATAACTAAAACTATGTAGTAAAAGCTAATATATAACTGTAAGCCTCTGTAATAATTTAAAACAGCAAAATTATTCCAAGTCCTATAAAATGATCATAAATATACAATAAACATTGATTTCCTAAGGTGCCCCAGAGTACTATAAAGTGGACATGCAGCACATAAAAGAACCAATTCTACATAAATTTAATATATTCTTTACTTAGAATTTGCATTCTGCCTGCATCAAGAAAAAATATGAAGTATCCTGCCAAATTAAATGCATATAAAACAGGACAATTAAACACAAATAAAAGCAGAAAAAATAATTCAAAGCAGTGGCGAATGAGACTTTAAAACAATATATGCTACTTATAATAAAGCCTAATTACACATTTAGTTAGCAGTACTTTTTTTCTGCTGCCTTTGGTAGTTGAAGAACTTTGGAGAATGATTTGAATGATTCAGACCTCTTAAAGTTAGTATCCAAGGAAGTTTGAGCTGATGCCTCATTTTTATGCAATACGTTTTCCTGTAGCAAGCTGCAGCAGCCACAAAATGAAGAACTAAAGGTTGCCAGGATTGCGACATAAGTGTTAATTAGCTGTCCTAGAAGGCTGCAGGCTTGGGTTATTTTGGTGTGCTTGCATTTTTTCTAGTATTCTAATGTATGTTTCTGTGAGGCATATAAATATGGAATTTCTCAAATAAAATAAAATTGCAAATAAAATTTATTTCTCAAATAAATCTAAATGGTATCTTATAACCAGGTTTCAATAATTTGGACTCTTTCTTAGATTGAGAGTTACTTCACGTTGGTCCTAATCATAATTTTATTTTATATACCTGTGCAATATAGGGTAAATTGATTAATCTTTCTGTGTTTAGCCTTTGTGTCTCTTAAATGAAGCCAATAATGTGCCACTAACTCAGCTCAGCTCAGCTCAGCAGTAGTCTCCTTCAGTGAGTCTTCAATGGTATCCCCTCTAGGAGATACCCTTCCTTCTGGGCTCCTATAACATCCTATACAAACCTCTGCTTCTCATTTGCCATGTATACTGAGATTATCAGTTTGCATATCCCATTAGAGCTATAAGGATGAGACCCTTGGGGCCTAACCTGCTGTCTGTCACTCAATAAATGGTGACCAAACTTATGAAAATAGGATAAATGCTGAATGAAAACTTAGATTTAAAACACATATTTTAAAAATAAATATGCAAATGGTAGTTCATTTTAGTATTATTTGTATATGTGCCATGATATTTACTGTCATAACTTTCTATCTTTAGCTATACAAATAAGTGTTAATATATTCACCCCTCAAAAATGGACTTAGCTATTCAGGTGTATTACCATCACGTGATGGTTGGCAGAGCTGCCTCCTATCTTCCCAGAGGGCTATAGTTTTTCTTTAAACTCCCATGAAGGGACATTATGCATTAGTATCAGCCCTGTATTGATCAGTGTGATCTTGAATTACTAGTCTTTGGTCATAAACATAGTTAATTTTGATAAAAAATAAAAATGATGAATAATCTAGTCAATTTATTAAAATTTAATTTATTAAAACACTCAAGCATAGCAACTCTAAAGAATATTATATTTAGTATATAGAGAACAGGGTTAAACATACAACTAGGTACCATTTGGTACCCTTTTCACTAATATTAACTATTAATCATAATTTAATCTATTTATGGTATCTTCTTCACTTCAATTGAAAAGCAAATTTCTCCTGTAGTTGGCACTTGAATTTGGAGCTAGGTGTCAATATAACTATTCTGAGATCCTCCTTTCTTTGTGAGAACTAAAAAGAAACAATTAAGCTTTAATGTCCCTTTGGCAGTCCAAATTTTATCCAAAATAACTTTCTACTAATTACAAGAACAGTCTTAAACTTGTTTCACCAATGCCTCTGATCAGATCCATACCCTGAGCTTAATGATACTTTGATCAGGAAAGACAATATGAATTCTCAACTTAGACAGCAGGAAACTCTAATGGTTGGTCATCTTTTTTCCAATCAGGAACATTTCTCTTAAGTGAGATAGACAACTTTTATCCTTTCTAGAATACCTATTGGGCAGGATCACAACATCAATTTATGTAGATTGTGCACTATATAAGGCTGCCATGTCTAAGGGGACACCTTTCGCAAAGTAGACATTATATGTGTGTGTGTGTATGTATATGTATATGTATATGTATATGTATATGTATATGTATATGTATATAAATTTATTATTTCTATATACTAACAGTTTTCCTGCAGATGGCAGTCAAGTGCTTTGCGCTAACAAAATTGGTATAATTTGAAAACTTTCTGACAAATAGTAGTAAAATATCTTTAGCAAATAGTGCCTTTTCCTGATGTGCTCAAAGGTATCTTATGGGCAGATCCTGCTACTAATTCCTTACATTTAAATACAATGGTTCCCTCTGCAACTCCCTAGAAGCCTATATGCTCAGAACTGATTTCCAAAAGTCCCTATTTTATTCCATATCACATTTAAAACAGAAACAGCATCATTTTAAAACAGAAACCTGTAATGAAGGTTTAAAACAAAATATATAGAGATGCATGCATAGGTAGGCATACATCCATGAGTACACACTGGTACATTCACTCCCAGTAACATACCCAAGTATATATACTCCAATAGCTGAACGGCCTGGGAAGTAGGTATACACACACACACACACACACACACACACACACACACACACACACACACTGATAAATAGTTATTTAGCTTGACATTAAGGCATATAAAGGAAGAGGTTCTGGCTACTCTGGTGCTAACCTCTGGTCCAGCTCTCTTATTTAATCTATTTTTAGTCTGTCTCACTCCCACAGGCAGTGAGTTCCCAAAAGTTTGCATGCTCTTACATGAGTTCAATTCAACAGACCTTTCTAAGGGCTTACTGGTGACAAACAACTGCTAAGTAGATAGAAGAAGCCACTCAGTCTTGGAAGGTTGTTCGAAGGAGGTGAGATCTGACCTGTGTCTGAAGATTAAGCAGGACTTTGATAGGAAAACATGGGAAAAGAGACAGGAGGCAAAGGGAATATTTTAAACATAGACATGGAAGGGCTTAGAATCCCACACAGACTGGATATGGTTGGAACTTTTGGTGCATCAGGAAGAAAGTTTGGAGAAGTTGGGTAGGAGCTAAATTACAGTAGGCTTTGAATGCCAGGTGAAGAAATATGTTTTCTATTTCATAAGCATTGAAGAATCATGGAAGGTTTTTAACTGAGCATTGCATGAACAGGGTTAGATTTAAGAAAACTCTGTTAATATACAATGGGTTAGACAGGAAGACTCTAGGGAAAGTGACATCAGTATAGGCAAGAGATACTGAGGACCTAAGGGCAATCAGTATGAGACGAAGTAGATAGAAGAGATACTGACAGGATTTCTTTTGTAACTGTTTGGCTGTGGATAATGGGAAAGAGAAAAGAGTGGAAGGCAACTCTGAACTTTCTAGCCCAGAATTGTTAAAATTGTACAGAAGATGGAAGCAAAAGCTGGTGTACTCAGGTAGCAGCCTGGGAAGATTATGAGTTCAGTTCTGGAGAATCTGAGTTCAAGGCATTCATTGGTGAGGCCTAAGCTCAAGACAGTGATTAGAAAAAGGTGAGAATTTAAGGGTTAAAAGACCAATGTATGTATGTTCTGCCATAAGAATTAGGCAAGGTGGGAAAAGTCTGTTACTCCCTCCCCACCACCTCCGCCCCCAGATTGAAAGCACTAAAATGAAATCAATAGAATCAGATAATGGAAGAAAGATGAATGTGGATAAAAATTGGGGAAATAGGCAGAGAAAAAATACTGATTTATAAGTTGAAGTATTGGAAGAAAAGGAAGCAAGAAGAGAATGTATAATTTTTAAAGGAACATTTCTTTTTAAAGTATTGATCCTGAGTAATTTTTTTCAATAACTTTTTTATCCTCTGCTTTAGCCATTTTTTCTTTGTTGGTGAAAATCCTCTAGTCTAAGAAGAAGAGGGAATATAGTTAATGTGTTGTGCTCAGGTAGAATGCAACTGGCTTTTCTCTCATTGCCCAAGTCTTTATTTGTAAGTCTAGGAACATATTATGTTTAGGGAGACCAGTTTGAAAGGTTAATAAGTTATCTATTTATCAATAGGAGGAGCATGAGACCATTTCTCTTGTGTTAAAATAAGAAAAATATATTGTTTTCTATATCAAAGATTCTATTTTAAATCTCTTCACACATAGTAACTGTTTAATAACTGTTGAATTAACAAGAATAACAAAGAAGTTTTAAATATACCTATCTATATAGGTGGATAGACATAGATAGATATATTAAAATATCTCCAAAGACAAAATGCTAAGATAATACTTAGGGTATTGTAAGATTTGCTCTGAAAATGTTGAGAGGAGGTGGGGACTTTCTTAAAGAAAACTATTCTTAACAAGTACATATTGTCTTTTAGGTATGAACTAAATAATAAACCCCTTAAAACAGCTGCAGACAGTGGAGAGAGTCAGACAGAATAATCAAAGAATAAATAAATGTTTGAAAGTGTGAACAGAAGGCCTAGTAGGTCCTCAGACCTTTGCTAGTTGGTGTAAAAAGAACTAGGATAGATGTGAAGTCTGTGACCTCACTTGGAAAACAAAATATCTACATCAAGGACAAGTATATAACAATACAAGGAAAGGTTTAATTAGGTTACAGCATGTGTAGTACAGAGAGAAATGCTGTAGAATTATAAAAGAGGAACAATAAGGGATGGATTAATAAGGGAAGGCTTCCTGATGGAGGTGAGAGTAATTGAATTTAAATCTGGGAGCAACATACACAAAGACTTGGCAGCAGCAGGGACCCTATCTAACTAATATCAAAGAGCTTTGAGAAGAAGGCAGAAGGATTTGGACTTTATTCTGTACAGCAGGACATTATTTAAGATTCTTAAGTTGAAGAGTAACATAATGAAAGTAGACTTTATAAAATATTTATTGTGCCAGTGAGAAGGATAGATTGGAGAGGAAGAGGATAGCAGGGAGATTACTTAGACTGTTGTGAAAATCCAGGTAAGAGGTGATGATGGCCTGCTTATTGCAAGCAATAATGATAATTCATTCATTCATTTAACATCTTTTGTTGAATATCTTATGCTGTGTCAGGCACTATGCCAATACTATAATTTACCTAAAGGAAATTATAGCTAAGTAAAGGAAATAAGACCAAGTATACAAATAACTGTAATCTCAAGGAGAAAATAATAATGACCACAAGAGAAACTCTGAGTTCAAAGGAAAGAACTAATTGGAGCTTAGTAGGATATCGTAGACTTGGTTTCAAAAATGAGTAAAAGGACATTCTAGAATTTATCTTACTTGGGGGGGAAGTGCTGGAAAGGATGATAAGGAGGGGGTTCTAGGCAAGCAAAATAGTGTGGGCAAAGACACTGAGGTGAGAAAACATTGCTTTTTCTTTGGAGACCAAAGGATGTAATGTTTGGAGAATGCAGACAGAAATGAAAGACTAGGAGATGGGGGTAGGATGAGTGAATGAGGAAGTGGGTAAGGAGGAAGGAAAATGGTCAGGAAATAGCATAGGATATTAATAATTTCTAATTTTCTTCCTACTTTGCCACTCTCCCTTTTCTCAAACTCTATTTGGATTCTTAGTGCCATTCGAGGATCTGGGATACTTTTGTTTCATTTCTGGACTGCCCACTTCTGCATACCATCTTTCTCTGACATAAGAGTATAAAGTCCTAACTAATGGTCAGAGATGCCCTAATCTGAGAAAGAAACCGATTCCTCCATATATTTCATACAAGGACAGTTTCTATAGTAAGCAGCATCTATAGTCAATCTTTGGTATTAAAGAGCACCTTTCAATCTCAGTTTTGCTGCCTATATGTGCCTGTTTGGTATATATTAGGAAGGTCTTGTCATGCATATAAGAACAACTATACCGAATCAGTTTTCTGTGTATGCTTATACTGTTGGAATTTCAGACTGAACCTTCAGAGATCCTTCCCAATCATGCCTATGATAGCCACGAAATGTTGTGGTCGTTCTAGACTTCCAATTGATTTTTATATTGTACTCTAGGGCCATCTAAAATGCTTCCACATTTCTCATGTTTTATGGCCTTGGATTCTTGCCCCAACATTGTGTGTGGTATTGGTTTCATCCCCATTATTCAGATGAGAAAACTAAGGCTAAAGGACACTTCACTATTAAGAGGCGAAGGCTCCTGACTCCAAAATCAATCCCCAATCCATGCCAGGCTAGCTAGTATGAGGTTTTCAAAGCAGTCCTCTTGAGCCTAGAAATAATCTAGGTTCCTCTAAGAAAAGTGGGGGCCACTTGCTTTCATTTCAGGACTAATTACCTTCTTTAGAGCTAACCAAATCCACAGGCTTAAGATGAGACACAGTTTTAAAGTAGTTGTACTGGTTGTTTTTTAAATGCTTAAAAAACACTTTTAGATGCTTATAATGATGGTTTATCATGTAAGTACTTTGGGACTTCCTGAGATCACAATTCTCAAAAGTTTCTACTATTCTTGAGATTAAAAACACACCAGTCTAGTGATTTGGGCCCAGAACTGAGATTTAAGAGGCTGATTCTATTCCTAGCTGTGCTTTTGTGATTTGAAGTAAATCCTTTAACCTCTCACTTTCTCTTTATCCATTTGTAAATATGCATATTTCCCACCATAGAATATCTGAGAAGCACTTTAAAATTCTAGATGCAAAAAAAAAGCATTTTAAAGGCATTTTAAAGCCCTATAAATTCTGTTAAGCACTTCTGCACAGCTCCAAAGTGACTGTGATATCAATACAAAGTGGAATTAGTTAATTAAAAACAAGTAACATGTATGGGGACACTGTTAAGCACAGATTTCTGCCTGCCTACTACTGTTTTTAATAGGCACAACTTAGTTCTGTGTTCTACTTTCATCTCTTACACAATGTAGTGTTGCTACAGCAAGTTGGATCATCTTGCATATTGCCTCCTGCAGGGTTGTGCGTCACAAAGACTGGTGTCCCTGGGCAGAGATTTTTCTAAGGTAGAAGCCTAGTGAAGAAGACTAATTCTCTATTTCATTTCACCCCTTTGAAGCCTGGTTGTGTGCAAGAGAAAATGTCTTCAACTCTGGAATAATACTTCTCTGTCCTATACCTTAATGTTCTTATCTATAAAATGGAGTGATTATATCTGCTTCTACCTGCAGAGGAGATGGTGTGAGGTTAACCATAGGAGTTGCACTTCAGAGTCAGACACATTGGGTTGAAATCCCAGCTCTGTCATTTCCTAGCTCTGAGACCTTAGGCAAAGACCCTAACTCACCCTCTCTGAGTCTCGTTTTCCTCATTTATCACAAGAGACTAATAATTCCCACCTCGTAGGGCCATTCTGAGGATCAATGGCATATCAAGTGTTTAGTTCAGTACCTAGAATCTAGTTGGTTCTTTTAAAAATGGTAACTGCTACAATGTAAAAGATACCAATTTTTTTAAAGCATGTACTATACTTACTCACTGCTTTGCTTCCCTTTCCTCTTCAAAAGGAATGAGTGCTCCATGTAGAATAAGAAAAACATGGGCACAAAAAGGGTGGATAGCATTGCTTCTTAATGATATATCTTAACATTATAGTCATGTGCCAACTTTACCTACTGCTGTTTTCTTCTGGCTAAAGGGGCATGTCGTGAGAGAGACGTGCAATTCAATTCAAGTATTTCTGAGCACTTAGTGTGTGGTTCTCTGACTTCTTCCACAATAAATTCTCTCCTCTTGCCATAACTTATTGATGGGGTGCAGATATTCATTAATATTAATTAATTATAGAATTCTAAGGTTTTAGTTAGTAATTATTTCAATCCTGCCTGACATCTGAGCTACCAAGATCTCAGGATTTTTTCTTGAGAAAATCAGTAATTTTAATTTGAAAGCAATTTAATGTGTGAGTTAAAGAGAGGACAAAGGAACACTTAAAGAGCTGCTGGGCAAAAACCATGCAGCTGCAGGGCCCTATTTATGCAGGCTGGCTGTGTGTGTGTGTGTGTGTGTGTGTGTGTGTGTGTGTGTGTGTTTGTGTATGTGTGTGTGTGTATCCTTTACTGACTTTATTCCAGCTTTTGAAGAAGTTGCTGCAGAAACCTAAGTCTTGAAAGAGGCTCTTGGAGGCCCTTCTACAGAGATTTTTTTTTCAAGCAGATAGGAGAGGTACTAATTCAATATCTACATTGGATTTTTTCCTTTACATGGAGGACTAGATAAGTGTCATTAGATTTCAAAGCTCCCTTTATCATTATTTCACGTAGAAAGAGAAGAAAATTATTTTTCGTTGCCTTTCCTTCTACATTTCTGATAAGAGTTGTTCTGAAGCTGCTACCAAAGAATACTGACAACTATATTTTCCTAGTATTGCCTTGTAATTTGAGGTTGCAGCATAGCAAACATGGTAGACACAATTTCTGATGCATGGATTTATATCTATGAGAAGAAGTGAGGGAACAAGGACATTATGTTTATGTACTGATTTGCTACTACTATAGTGACCTGAGTTCTGACATCAAGTTTTGGCTGCTTTGACAAGATTTCCAAGATCCTCAAACTCTTTGGATGATATCACATATACCCAGCTCTATCTCTAGCTGAAATGAAGACAGATTTAGCTATTTAATCTATGGTGCCAAATAGCCTTGAGATTTCATGGAGGAGGCTCATGGCAGGGCGTGTCTTTAGTCCTCTGGTAAATTCTTAGACTCAGTAGTTTAAAAATAACATATGAATTCCAGGGAGAGCCATTTAGATACTATTGTGGTTATATGGCTGTTTGCTAAGCACACACCTTAGAAGACAGGCAAATGATTATAAATGTCAGTACAGAGGCAGCACTGCACTTCTTGGAAGCAAATTTAGCTTATGTATTATCCTGCATAAGGATCAAGTTCTGTCCACAGATGACACTCAGTGGAAAGCTGCCACTTAAAGCCTATCGATAGAACAAGGTGGGCATTATCAAAAAGTCAGGGCATCAACCTCTGAGTTCCCATCACATCTGCACTCATATGAGTTGGCACTGTGTGGATTATAAATGGAAGCTGAAAACTCAACAATCAGTATATGGTGAAGTAAGGTCATCAGAAGCCTAGAGAATAAAGAGAAGCTTCCAAGACACACTGAAACATAACATGACTTGGCCTTGGACTTCTGAGAAATTAGAGTGTACATGCAGGCCATTCTAGTCAGAAACTCTCAGAAAAAGAATATCTTTTTACATATTAAGCCAAATATAAATATTAGTTGCAAATGTATGAAAACCACCTGGCATGAAAAGTGGATAAGGCTGGCCTCAAAGATAGGGAGGATTTATATAGAAAGCATAGAAGAGATTGTACACATAGAGATTATTTAGAGCCATGTGTATGCACGACTAGTCATTATTCTCACCTGTACCACATTCCAGCATGAAGAACAACAATATACACCTTCTTTTTCAAGTTTATATTTTAGAAGGCTGATATACACATGTTCTATGATTTTGGGGGGTGGAGTGGGGATGGAAGAAAAAGAAAAGAAACAAAAACACAAATCTAGTCATCCTTTCTATACTAAAGTCAATCCCAGGAACTGACTCTTGGTTGCCAGGGGAAGTTTTATGGGAAAAGTTAAAAGTAGTGTAGCTAGAGACATCAGACACAAAAGCTTCAACTCATTTTAGAAACTGTTGAATCACCCTACATTCTATGTATCTGAGAAAAGGAGGGCATGATACTGCTATCATAAGTGGTAGCACCTGGGTGGTTGTGAGCCAGCTCAGTTCTTGAGGCCAGAGTGCTTTATTATGGGCTTTTCTCTCTAGGAAGCTTAGTAACTGGGGTGTGTGCATAACCCATTGTATTCTTTGTTCAGAGGCAACATAGGATATCTGTCCAATGGCATGTGGCTTCTTTTTAACACTGGGGTAGAGGGAAGAAAAACAAGCGAACAAAGTAGTAGTTGGCCTTTTCTCTCTCTTCAGTGTATTACAGTCCTATTGGTGTTGAACTCCATCCTAGCTGTTTCAGTCAAGATTTCCAACACAGCAGACACTTCCTTTGTAGTATGACTATTGGTGGGACATTTGGGTATTTCATAATCCTTGGGCAGGCCTTTCCCAGCTTCCCTTTGGGAGGAGTGAGGGAGGAAGGAAGCTCCAAGTGGGTAATATCTCAGATGCTGTTACATCCTCTATTTCTCTTCTGATCACACCCTGGGATGCCATCCTAAGGGCACATGATTTGGGGGCTTTGGTGTCACAATCCAGAGCTTGGACTTCCTGACATCAATAGCAGGGTAGTACTGATCTCAGTAAAGAAGGAAGCTAATATTCTTTGTGAGAAACCAAGCTAGTATGGGCAAGCTATTGAGGCTGTGAGTTGACAACAATGACCTCCTTCTTATTCTGCCTTTGTTCTAAGAGAAAAAGCCCAAAGACTCACTATAGGTAAAGATACCACTCAATTCATTCTAATATCCTGACAATTATTTTGTCAGGGTAAATATAGAGGCACTTTCCCATCTCTCCCAAATTCACAGATCCCTGCTGTCCCTCTGGGTCAGTGTAGACCATTATTCCTAAGAAATTCCACAGTGGGAATTCCGTGTCAGGGAGCAGGATGGAGCCCTTAGCTTTTTTGGAATTCAGCATGGTTCACTGTTGGGGTACCTTAGGCAATGATTCATAGTGGGTACCAGATCTTCTCAGTCAGCGCTATTAAGGAATACTGGTCATCCAGTGCTCATTATGAGCCCTTAATAGCTACACAGACTTTACAGACCCTAAGAAGAACAGGAGAATCCATTTTGAAATTAACCACCCCTTACTTCACCCCCTACATACATTACTGAGTGCATTTGTAGCTCGCTGTATACTTATGAGCATTCATGTTAATTTGCCCCTGCTGATGTATGTGTTTCCCTACCAGTGTAAGTTAGTATCTCTGAGTAGGAGTCTAGCATTATATTTTTTAGTCAAGTCCTGTGAGAGGTAATCTTAGGAGAATTAATAGAGCAATTTGTTTAGAAAGGACTTTCCACCCCCAGATGTCCCTAACAAAACCAAGCTGATTACAAAAAGGATCAATTCAAATCAAAACTTTGGGAAGTTCCCAGAAGATCAATAGCCCTATTTAATATTAGCCATTTAGGATCTAGGGAATGGTATCTGGGGCTAAATCTTGCAAGATGGAGGTACCGGGGATGGAATGCAAAAAGAGGAGAGAAAAGAGGTGTGGTAAAAGGTTAGAAAGAACAACAACAAAAAGAAATAGCCCCTGCCAGATGCCTAATTTCTCTTTCAATATTTGGAAATACTACACAAACAACTCTTGCATTTGAGTTGTCCAGGTGGCTGGAGATCTACTTATTTTGCATTTAACCAGGGGTCAAAGGATCTTTGCTGATATTTTTGCTTAAGGGTTCCAAATAAACTTTCCACAATATTTGTCTGGAAGTGGACTGGTATAGACAGTGGCTTGTTTAGTATGGATTTTTAGATCACCTTTAAGTCATTCCTTTAGGAAAAAAAAGCAGCATTTATGCCCTGAAGGATTTCCAAAAAGAATAAAGAAAAGCTGGGTTACTGTACCCTCCTTCCTGACTTCTGAGAGAATTTCCCAATGGGAATCTGAGCAGGGCATTTGGATTTTTTTGCCCTGATCTCAAAGAGTTCTTGTGCAAATAACAAACTGGTCAAATAGTAGTTTTAAAAAAAGCAAAGTATCAGAGATTTAGCGCTACCTGAAGGCAAATTGATTTCAAGGCCTGATAATGACAACTAGTCAGTGCTTGGCAATGTCAATTCATGGGACCTGAATGCTTTCGTATGGAACATTTAAAACCACTGTTTTGCCATGAGTTCCATTTTACTGAATTTTGAATCATGTTGATGTCTTACTAAAGTAGGTGTGTCAAGTGTTAGTTGTACAGTGGCCTTGGGTCTTGATTTCTGTAAAAATATATACTGCTTCTTCTAGAAGCTAAAAATTTTAGATTTTTGCCTGTGTATGGCAAAATTTGGAAATTTTCAAATCAAAAATTTCACAGATTTACATAACATATTAGTATACATATTAGTCATGTTTCCCTATTTTTTATAAATGGAAGCCAGCACAATTTGAAGAGGAATTGTAATTTTATGAGCTATTTCCTCCCTGCTCAGACATGGTAAATAAATATAGTCAATAATATTGTAATTGTGTGATGCCACATGGGTATTAGATTTATTAGGGTGATCACTTTGTGAGGTATATAAATATATAATCACTATGATGTATACCTGAAACTAATATGTCAATGGTAACTTAAAAATAAACTTAAAAAATAATCATAAACTTTTGCTGCTAGATAATATATTTTGTATTATTATACTCAGCTCCAGGAGCTATGTTTCTATGATTCCATAGTAATACATGTGCATTAGTAATTATGCATAAGCAATAAGCTCAAATTCTTCTAGTTAAGCCCAGTGTGTCTTTACTACCAGAGGTTAGGGTGCTTTTGATTTTTGTAGATTAATATATGCAAGCACCCTAATCTCTGGTAGTAAAGACCCACTGGGCATAGACTATTAGTATGTAAACTATGCTTCAATATTTGGGGCAAAGCATTGATTTCAAAATGAACACCCAATACTCTGTTGCAACTACATACATACTCACACTTAACAAGCCTTCTGTTCCAATTTAGGGTTAAAAAATATTATCACCATATCCACAGAAGGAAAGAAGAAATAGGTATTGAATTTCTACTTAGCGCTAAGTACTTCCATGCATTCTCTCGATCTTTATTAAAAGTTGAGTGTCATTATATGTGATTTTACAGATTAAAATGCTGAGGTTTGCAAATTAAATTACTTGCCCAAAGACATACACCTACTAAGGGATGGAGCTGAGTTTCAAATTCAGGTTTATCTGACTCCAAAATCTACATTCCTTTTTATTGTACCAGACTGGCTTTTGCCTAAACATATGTGCTTGGAAATATAAGAATCTTCATGTGTTTTCTACAACAGCAACTGGCTTTTAGGAGCCAATTAATGGGAACATTTGAGAACACCCTTTCTCATTGTCCTCCCCAAGTGTATTTTCCCACACTCAATTTCACTTTATAAACATTCATCAGGTACCTACAATGGTTAAGTTGTGGCACTCTGGGCACTGTGCCCATCAGACATAACTCCCCTATGACACATATTTGTGATTTACCAAGTGAATTTTATGCTGAGGTTTTCCTTTCTGACTTGCTCTGTTTTGAAATAATTTCCATTCCTGGGCCTATGCCTGTGTTCGTAGTCTTTAATTTGGTGGAAAGTTACTTTATGGCAACAGAACTGAGCGATATTAATAGTTTTGTCTGTTATATCTTAGTCTTTCCTTGATGAAGCAAGTGCCAAATTTTAGCATCTTTATCTACAGTTCCTAGCAAGAAGATGGTGGCTTGAGGAAATGACATGACTTGTTCACAATTAGGTTACTGCTGGAGTCCAAACTATGGAATTCAGAGTGCATTAAGTCCACTGTCTCTTCCAGCTGCCATATTGCTGCCCATTCAGCACCAAGTAAAAATGTTTCTGTGAAAACACACACAAACTGTATCATTCAGATCTCTTGTGGTTTTGCAAACTATCTACTCTCTCTCACACTGCAAATCAACCCCCAATTTCAGGAAAGAGAGTAATATGTATGGTATAATGAGTATAAGTGTATCTAGGCTTTGGAATCAGACAGCCTTGGGTTCAAAGTCATTTCCCTTTATAACTGTGTGTGATCTTGGAGAAGTCAGTTGGCCATTCTGTGCTTCGGAACCTTGTCTATACTATGAACCTATTAATACTTACCTTTCAGTATTGTTGTATTTGCACTAATGTATACAATGTGCCTAGCAGGATGCCTAGCCATAATTGACACTTCAGAAAAGGTGGATATCAGACATGTTTCTATGTGTAAATTGCTTTTTATTATATGTATAGAGGGATGAAAGGAGCAAGAGGGGTTAGCTATGTCTCCATATTTCTCTGTGTATCAATTTTAGTGTGTATATTGCTATTAGTGAGTCTGTTTCACACTGGACTCTCCCTTGCTATCTTTCCTGGATCCTTCTCTTCTTATGCAATCCTAGATTTTTAGGCCCTGTTTCCAATTAAAAGACAGTTGCCTCCCCGCCCCAGAAACCAATTTTGTCAATGTTTATTTTTCATAGTTCAAGTCTAGCTGTCCCCAAGACTTCAGCTGATAATCCTTCTCTTCCCATTTTAGTCAGTGTTGCCTTCTCCCCAGCAACTTTGAACAGAGAACTGCACATACTAATTAGAGCACAATCTCAGAGCTAATGAAATGGTAGCTGAGAGATGGTTATAGTGGGAATCCTATGTGCCAGTGGTGGGAAAACAAAAATATTTTATCATTTACAAATCCATGAGAATTTGCTACCACCCCCAGCCTCCAATGTAACATGCTCATCCTATTCTTCTTATTTCTGTTTTACTCCTCTCCTCTCCTCACCTTCCAGGCCTGTCAACTTGAGTTATAATATCACTGATCTCTTCCTTCCTCTCTCTCTTTCTCTCTCCCTTAATGCATTTGTACCTTTCTGATGTCCCCTTCTGAGTAGGCTATCAATTGTTGAGTAGCACAAAATCCAAAGGGTAACAGTCAGCTTTGCCCTAAACCCCGGCCAATGGGTGTTAGAATTTGTTTGCTGTAGTTAGTAGCCATTTAAGTGATAAACAGTCTTAATCCCTTAAACATTAGCCTGGCTAGAGAGGGGCAGGGAGAAGTTGAAAAAAAAATGTAAATCTGGATGGTGTTTCAACAGGGACATAAATAAATGAAGGTCCAAAACCATGAAAAGGGTAGCTGTAGGTCTTGGGGTAAAGCATCTGAACAAGCTATGGGAAGTGGCCTCTGGGAAGGAAAGGCAATAGTAATAGCAAAACTCTGTCTTTCTTAGTAAGATCCTTAAATGCTTTTGTGCAGTAGTTACATGGCCAAGTTAAATTTTTTATTATTGCTACTGGAGCCATTCAGGTCAGAGAAGGGTTTCCTTTGGGTTACCCTCATTTACCATGAGGATGTCTGCTAATAGCACACTTGATTATGTCATCTTTCTTTACCAGCAATGATGGCAGAGCGTTGTATTGCAGGATGGCAGGAAAGGGATGAGAAGGAGAAACTAGGCTTTGAAAAACAGACTACTAATTAAAATGATATCAACACAGAAAACATAAAATTTAAAGATACGGTGAAAAGAGCCTTGTACTGTAAGTCAAGAGGCCAGAACTAGTTTACCACATAGTGACCTTTGGCAAGTCCCTTACTTCACTTGAGTCACAGTGTTCTTATCTGGAAAAAAAAACAAATAGTATTGCCTACCTCACCTACTCTGCAGGGTCGTCTTCAGAGTCAAGTGAGAATCTTCAAGATCTTTATAGCTGACAGAGTGCTATGTAAATTAAACAATTATGATTACCTTAATTACTTTAACATTTAATATTAAAAACAAAAAAACAAAACCGAACTAAATAGCTGCAGTTCGTACCAGCTATCTCCCACCAATCCTGTGTCCTTCTGTTGACTGACATAGAACAGGTAATAACTTGCAATAAGAATAGTAATTTAAACCTTCCTTTTAAAAAAAAGACTCTGATGGGACTCAAACCCACAAATTTTGAATTTGTCATAGTACTCACTGCTGTTTGAAATGGTTTACTTGTCCTACTGTAACATCAACTCAGTGCCAGCAGGGATTTTGTCTTAAACCTTACTCTTTTTCTTTCACTGAAGGAATAACTGGTCTTCCATGTTCTATAAAACTCCAGGAGAGTTTTTAGCCCTGCCATTTATTAACCTACTAGGGAAGTTACCTAATCTCTTCAAGCCTCAATTCTCCATGTACATTGACTTAACACAGTGTTTCCCACATAGATTCACCAACTGTTAGCAATTATTACTATTGTCATTGTCATTGTCGTTGTTGTTATAATAATAATTATCATTATATAATAATAATAATAATAATAATAATTATTATTATTATTATTATTATTACTCCAGGAAGCTTGTCTCCCTGGTGACCTTGTTTTATCAACTGGCACAGCTTTGCAACTTTGTTACCGGGCCAGTAATTTTTCTGGACCCAATGGCCACAACACAGTCTCTTCTTTGACAGATTAGTGTCTTCTGCAGTCACAACTCTTCCTTCGTTTTTCTCTCCAGGCATGGTGGGCTGTCAAACTACCATGCTTCCTGCTTCTATATGAGGCAGTTTTGCTCAGCTAGGGACAGTCCTCTGCTCACAGGTAGCAAGGCTATCCACAGCTTTAGAGGTTGAGTGGAAACTTCCTAACCCCACCCACAAGTCAATCTCACCCCTGAGGTGCCCTTACCTGAGACCTTGTTCCTGCTCTCACCTACCACTGGTGGAGCAAAGCAAACAAGCATGTAAACACACACACACACACACACACAACCATCAGTGAATTAGTGTATTTCATTTTCCCTTAGACTATTGCTGCAAGAAGCAAGCAGAACCAATGGTTCTAATAACAGTTCTTGTCTACCAACCTCATGATTCTTGTTAATACTACTTCGTAAGATTGAGAAGGAGTAAAAACAAAAACTCACACATCCCCCTCTTTATTATCTAACCACTTCATCCCCAGAGGACCTGTTAGTGAATGCATTCTTAGGTTCTGTGCACACCTTCAGATGGCTGTCTACATGAGGCCAGTTTGGCAATAAGGCAATTTCCCCCAACTCCCCAGTTACACACAGTTAGGTGATGTGGGCTTACTGCACCCACATTATTAGAGACATTTGATGCGATGATTGGAGACAGGTATTGTTGAAGACCAAAGCACAAAAAGCATTGACTGAGTCTTCATCACTTTGCTCTTTGAGTGAGTTGCAGCCAAATGAATTACATATTTACATATTTACATATTTGCAAGGTTCTATTTGGCCTTAGGTTGCAAGTATTTAAAAATACCTCTAAAGGCTGAAGTCTCCAGGTTTAGGAGCTCCTATACATGGTCCAGCATTTTATTTCAAAGTATTGAAATATGCAAAATATAATATTATGGCATTTCAGGCACTGCTTCAAAGAACTGTGATTTTTTCCTCTCTGTTTGTGAAATCATTTGCAGTTCCTAGTCTCCTTTAGCTAAACTAATGAGAAATCTGCAGACATTGTTGGCCTATGGCTTTTCCTGCTGCATGAAATTGTGATCTCTGGGAGAAAGAAGTAAGTGGACTAAAGTAATCCACAAGTTGGATCTGACACCCAAGCTAGATCATGATGACCGTTATCCTGTAGATGCTTGGAATTTGGAGGGGATGGGCAGTAGAATCAAATAGACCTGGGTTTAAACCCCAGCTCTTCTACTCACTGTGACTCAAACTAGTCACTTAACCTATCTAAGCTTCAAATTTTCTACCTCCTTCACAGGACAGTGCTGGGAACATTAAATGAGATAATGCATGTGTAGAAAGGGCAAATAGCAAACATTTGTCACCAGAAACAACTATTTTCTTCTGGAGAGGGACGATTGAAGAGAACCTGAGAGAAAAAATTGCTGCCCTGGCTGTTTCTGTGAGGACATCACCAGAATCAGAACCGCAGCTACTGGTCTCATAGTAGGTGGTTAAGACAAAGATGGTATGTAGCTTGGTGGTGGGACCCCAGGGCACGAAGCAGTGGGGGAGTGTCCCTGAGAGAAAAAAAATATCCACACAATTTTAGAACTTATCCATCTTTGGTAGCTGATGTTCAGGCAAAAGGGTAGGGAAGAAGGCAGGCATGCTTTGTCATTCTTTGTAAGTCAGTAGCACTAGATAAGATCACTGCTGTCCTGGCCTCTGTAATCCTGGTTAAGTTGAAAATCAGGGTCCAAAATTCCTTGGTATCTTTCCTTTAAGGACTTTGTGTGGCCACAGAACTTCTTTTTCTGGGCCGCAGGAACTGCTGCTGTAGCAGCAGGGGTCTATCAACTAAACTTCTACTTACACAATTCCTTTTACTGGATTTCCTGCTTTAAAGCTTTAGGTTCTCCCAAAGCTCAAAAGCAATCCTCCTTCCTCTAGCTGACATCATTAGTCTTCCTTGCATTTGTGGAGTAAAGCCAACCTTCTGCGGGAAGCTTTCCCATAAGCCACTTTTCTCCTCAAACTTCCAAAGCTCTGACCCAGCTCATCCTCTTTACCCCACTCTTGAAGTCAAGCCATCAACCTGTTGGTCTCCTCACATTCCTTTCCATGCTATTCCACTGGAGCCCCCCAAACTATCCACATGTTCCAGGAAGAATTGCCAATACTGAGCAAACTCAATGACTATAGACGGTTACAGGGCATCTTCACTCACATTCTAGAGGTCATCAAAGATTCTCTGTAGAACAAATAGATTGGCCTGAAGCTCAGTCTTGCATTGGCCATGAATTTGCTATTTGACTTGGGTAAGTGTAGCCCCCCTTGGGCCCTTATTTTCATTATCTCCAATTGGGTGTGGAGGAAGATTACTCATAGCTAAGGTCAAGAGTATCTCTGAAAGTTTAAAGGCAGTTTTGTGGCAAGAGTATAGACTTTGAACTACATAGACAAGAGCTCATATCCCCACCCTGAGCCAAGTTACTAATGGTCTCACATAGTCATAAAACGGCTTATTCAAGGATTCACGGTTGGATGCAGTAAAACCAACATTCAAACCTGTGTGAAGGTCTGGGAAGACTCAGCTGAACTCTTCCCCCTTCCTGGCAGCTACTACTCCCAGGGCAATTACCAAGACCCATGTTACTTCTTTCTGCACTTTGTCAGCCTAGGTCCAAAATGCTCAAGCACCAAGCAATTACTGATGCTTACCCTTCTTTGGAAACTTTAACAATAGAAAAAGGAAAGGGAGAGAGAGCAGACACATTTGAGAAGACATGTTTTTACACTTTGTGGTCACAATGGACTAGTTTTAAAGTCACTAACCCTTGATATTTACCTTATCAATGTACTCACACCAATCTAAAATGGCATGTATATACAGAGTCATTGCAGTATCGTTTGTAATAGAATAAAATTTTAAACCAGTGTCTATCAACAGGAGACTGTTCGAGTAAATCACATTACAACTATACAATGGAATGCCATATAATTGTAAAAAGAAATGAGGCAGCTCAGTGAATACCAATATTAAAATAGCTTCATGATATATTAAATGTAGAAAGCAAGACAAAACATTGTGCATAGAATGCTATGGTTTACATGAAAAAGAATATACGTGTATATATATGTTTGTGCATGTGTATAAAATATCTTTAGAATGATATAAAAGAAACTTGTTAAAGTTTTTGCCTATTAAGAAAAAATGTAGCATCATTCTCAGCTTTCTTTTATTTCACTAATAGCAAGTGGAGACATGGATGTGCCTCTATAGTTCTTCCTTAGCACAGGAAGCTGTGGGAGGGATTTGTAGCTACAGTCCTTGCACACCTGAGCAGTAGAAAGATCTGGCTCCTAACCAATAGAGTGAACAACAGTTCTCAGTCTGCCCATGATTCTCCTGGTTTTAGCACTGAAAGTCCTTAAAAAAATTGAAATAGTTGGTCACTCTATTCTTCATCCTTCTGCTGCAGCCCTTAGCCAGACAGACTTGGTAGTATCAAGGAGGGAAGATCCCGGTAGTGGGATTATTGGAGCTGTGACACAAGCCCCTGCCTCCACAATCCACAAGGGACTCAACACTTATAGAGTGGCAGGCACATGCTCTGTGAGGCATCCTCATCTAACAGACAAGAAAATTGAGGCTCAGAGAGGTTAAATGATTTGCCCAAGGTCACACAACTAGTAAGTGCTGGAGCCAGTCTGTCTGACTCCTGCCACGTCAGCAGGACCCTGGGGAATATAAAGCTTTCAGTGAAGCAGTGGGCCTGGCCTTTCTTAAAGCCTAAAGCACCAGGAGTTACATTTTAACTAAATCAAACATTATTCTTCTGAATCTACTTTGGCAGGACTGTGTTAGGAAATGGCTTTCTTCCCATCATCCTCACCCCCAAAGCAAAGAGAATAGATGTTCCAGGTTTTTGGACTGAAAGAGCAATTGGCAGAAAGCTGCTTTCTCCAGTTGTGCACATAGTAGGAGTCTGATTCTCACTTGAGGAGTAATAAACTATTTATCCCCAACTTGATCCAGCTTCCCTCCCAAGAACAGCATGAGAAAATAACAGGTAGTGGTAGAGGTCCTGATGTTTGCCTACTTTTTGATTGAGTAGGGCTGGAATTCAATTTGGCTATGTAATAGGAATTCCTTTTGCTAGGAAAGAGTAAAAGCATTCCCCAAAGCCTCATCCATCAAAAGCCCAATGAGCCACAGAAAAATAGACATAGCAGACAGAAGCTTGGGGGATTTGAAGGGAGCATAGGAAAAAGTCACAGCAGCAGCTATACTTGCCCTTTCTCGTGCAGCAGGCAGCTGTTAATCATATATAGGAAATTAGGCTGTTTTACAAACCTTGTTGAGATATTTCATAGGAGATATTTTATAAATATGAAGAAAAGGAAGTGCTTACCCTCACTGTTGGCAATTAATTTATAGAGTTGAGTCGTAGAGCATCAGGGTACGGGAGATTCAGGGAATAATGGATTTGGGATTTGCTTATCAGAGGACACAAAAGGAAACTGAAGCAGAGCTTTCCAACGTTCCAGCTTTCTCTGCAAGGGATGCCACAGTTTAGGCAAAGACATTATGCCTGTACTTGGGTCCTAAACTATCTATGGCTTGGTAAGTCCTGCATCCTTGGATTTGAATGAAGCCAAAGGATCTCTGTGGTGATTGAACTCAGCCCCACACTCTGACCCACTACAAAACAACCAGCCTTGAGAGTTTAAGAGTAGAGACTGTAGTGCTATTTGGGTTTGAATACCAAAATTGACAGAAAGGACTAGGAGGCCTGCCTTCAGTATGTTCTGGTTTAAGAAGCAGGAGGTGGGTTACATGGCATTTCAGTATGTACAAGGATCCTACGACCTTCTTCCTATCTGCAGCATGACAAACAGTGCCACAGGAACATGGTAGTTTGGATCAAGAGTACAGGTGTGCCCCATTTTATGAAGTAGCTGTGTGCCTGTAAAGGTGGTCACCAAGAAAAATGTCCCAAATAGAATCCTGTTCCTCATTGCCTTTCATAATAACATAAGAGATGCATTTTTTTCTGACAAATATTTTAGCCCAAGATTCAGCAAAATCTCAAAAATGCAAAACAAATATTGGCAATCTTATTTGAGAGAAGAATTTTCAAATGTCTTGATAGTGCCTTAGAAATAATAATATATCGGCAAGCCATCTAAAGAAACTGAAGTTCAGGGTATCTTTCATAGAGCTGAATTGAGCTGGATGCTTTTCAGAGGACCTCTGAGAGGATTCAATAGTAAAAGTAAAAACACTTTGTCAATTGCAAAGTGCTCTATACATGTGAATTCTTGTTCTTCTAGTCAATCTTGGTCACTTTATAAAAACAAAAGAATTTCCCTCTCGCCCACATTGGATTATCATTTTCCTCCTGGAGAGAAGCTCATTAACAGTTTCAATACTGAGTTCAGGTATAACTTACCAAACATCTCATAGGAACACTCTACTTTTGGATAGCGGGGGATAGCTCTCTATTCAGAGCTGTTCACAAAACACCTTTTAATTCTTAGCAATCTGTGGTCTTGTCTTTCAGGACAAAGTTTGGGGGAGGTAGTGTGTTAACTCTGTGGTGTACATAACTAATTAATCAGGTACTCCCAGTTTTCTTGTCATGGGTAGAGTGGTAAATGGAAAGAGCACAGAGCCCACCAGCATTCTGCAATTGTGAGTCCTTTAGCAAAGCAACAGAAAATGCCCAAGCCTCAGATCTACCATCTAGAAATTAGAGGTAACACTCTACATGGTTGTGGCAAGTGGGCAATGAGATAATGTTACTTGTAAGAGGCCAGGAACTGGGAATCACTGTGTATATCCTCTTATGAGATAGGCAATGCCTTCCTTTGCAGGATGCATCTGTTCATTTATTTCTTCCAATTTTTGTCTTACATCATTAAGTTAAGTGGCCCCAAGCAGGTAAAGGTTCATTTGCATGTACATATTTTATTGACTTAAGGTAACCCATTGATTAATGATTAATTTTTAGCTTCTGCTTGTTCAAACTGGCTTCCAGGGACTGCTCTTTTTTTAATTAACAGTGGTTTATTTAGAAACAGTGATCGGGTTAGTAAGTTTCTCCTGAAGTGGGACAGAGTTTTAAAAGAAAGGAACTACAGGAACTTTGCCTTCTCCCAACCCAGGTTTGAATATTTGTAGAAGCTCCAAGTAGATAATATAGAGCCTGTATTTATAACTTATGGAACTCTTATGTGGCCTTCTAACCTTTCTCCCTACAATACATAAGTCACATCAACATTTATCTGCTCCCAACTTAGTAATGTATATCTCGCATGTATAAGCTCCTTACACAAACTCTGAATTCATACACTACAACCTCCTCTGATACCAGGAATACCCACCACTCACTCCCTTTGTCCTCTAGAGAAAATTACAGTAGCTATAGCCAGAAATTGCAGACTGGTTGCCTGTGGGCCTACTTTGTCCTGAACACATGATTTATTTGACCTTTGGACAAGTTCTTTTTTTAATTAATTAGTTGCTAACATTTCAATATTATAAAACTTCATACAAATTTGAGCCTAGATAGACAGCTTGTCTTTAAAAATGTAATGACCTGGTGACTCTGGTCAGCATTCAATCATAACAATCATCTAGAACTTGGTAGCAACTGGGCTTGGGCTCTCCAGTTCCCCTACTAGGTCTTGTTGATTCTTCTATTATCAACCAGAATTGAGGAGATGGCCACACACTTAAAGCTAGTGCATTCAAAGTGACCAATTTAATTTCATGGGACAGATAGGAAATAATTTTGATTTGGCTGGTTTACCCAATGACAGGGTATATGAGTGGATAGCCACTGTCTTCGTGGAATCATTCATTTTTAACCAGAAGGTAAAAATTAAGGGCAATGAACATGAAGCCCCAAGACTATTTTATTTCAAATGGTTCTCTGAGCTCACATAACTTGGTGTTTGTCTACATGAATTATCATTCCCTCAACCCCACTCCCATTACCCATACCTTTGAGACAGAGAATGTGCCTGCGACTAATTTAGCTATCCCAAATGGCCTAGCAAAGATGGAGCCCATAGTAGGAACTCAAAAAATATGAATGAAGAACTCTATCAAACGATAGATGTACCGCAAAGTCTTTTTCTTTTCTTGATTCTGATAAATGCTGGATTTGTGGAATGAGAACTAAAGGTTTTGATGATTTGCTGTGTCCTCAGGCAAATAGATTAATTAATTGTTTTACTGTGTCCTTGGATGAATAACAGGACATCATTAATTATCAGGGAACAAGTAAGGGAAAAAAGAGAACATTACTTAAATACCAGGAAAGGGAATTAAAGAATGATCATTACTTAGGGTTGATGGAAGGAAGTATCCGGGGAGAAGAAGCTAAATTCTACTTATTTCAGTATTTCAAATCACCAGCATCTGAGAATTTTCTGAAGGTACAAGAAGGCCCAGGGTTCTGGGAATCTTCTAGAGGGACAGATCCTCTATTTTCTCCTTAAGACCTCACTCCATCATCTTATCCCTGAAAGGAACAGGAATAGAGCTGGGTATGGCAGCAGGGGTAAGAGAAAGCAGTTGAATTTGAAGGAACCATTAAACTGAAAATGGAGGAGAGGGGAAAATATCTAGCCAAAAATTATAAAATGAGCTATTGCAAGGGACACCATATATGACAGAATAAGAACAGCTGGAGAAGCATTTAGTAGTTAGAGTAGAAAAACTTGGGGGAAAGGACAGAAATAATGGGTGTAGCTTCAGTTGTACCAAGGTGGAGTATTTAAAATTTTGAAATTAAATCTTTAGCAGAAAGGGATAAATATGACTGCCCAAGTATCATGAAGACTTAGCATGGAGGTGAGACAGTTAGGATAGAGAAAACCAAATACCATCATTGAAAGTGTATAACATAGGCTACCTAACTAGAGAAAGGAAAGAGTGATGTAATCACAATGCTTAAACAAGACTTGTTTTTCTCATTGATGATTCAGTTTCAACGATTTAAATGTAATTTCTCACTCTCCCTACCACCTTCCCCCTTCCCATAAGATCTTATTGTTCTCTTGTCTTGACCCCTTGGCATCATTCTTTTGTAAGCATCTCAGAGGTGGTACAATACCTTGAAACTCCCATAAGTTATCAAGAGGACTCAGGAAAATACAGATTGCTCATTAACTGACTTGACATACAGAGGTTCTGTCTATTAGTACTATATTATTAGTTAGAGAATTGAATGTAGGATGTAATAGATGCACATATATTTTGTAGAATTGGGAGTAGCAAAAGATAGTTTAGATTGGGTCTCGAACTCAAATACCTGCTGGAATCAGGTGTCCCATCTAAAGGGGACAGCTACTACTTTGTTCCAGTAGATGGGTGCTTTGTGAGAATATAGGTCCAGTGTTACCAAGGTTCTGATTATTTTAAAGAAACAGGAAACTTAGATTTTAATAAGAAATCTGCCTTTTAAATAATATCAACTAATTAAAAACTTTGAAAAACACTAGGTGGAGCAAACAAAACACTTCCACAACCACCAATAGTGTATTCTAATGTAGATGATAGAGTCTACAGCCATGCCACCCTGAACAAGCCCTATCCCATTTGATTTTGGAAGCTAAGCAGGGTCAGGCCTAGTTACTACTTGGATGGGAGACCATGTAGGAAGACCAGGTGCTGTAGGCATTTAAAAAAATGAAAAAATAAGGGAGTATAAGCTGACAAGTTCCTTGCAATCTGTGAGGTCAACCGAGAGTTGCCTCACCTAAAAATAAATAAATACATAGATAGATAAATAAATAAATAATAAATAAATAATTTAAATGATAGATGGATTCATGGTAGAGCCTTGACTTGGTGATTTAAACTAAATCTGGCTCTTTCTCCATTCAGTATGAGTTTGTTTCCACTTTGATGGATGTGAGTACTTTTCCTAAATGGCAGTCTTGCATGTTGGTTTGTATCTTATAAATGTAACTGAAAACTTCCTCTATGGTAAAAATGGTAAGTAGATTCTGTGGTTGATTAGAATCAGTATTCAACAAGTAACTGAAAAATCACTGTCAGACTATGAGATATGTCAAGAAAGTAATCAGAAGGCAGTTCTTTTTGGTGCCCTTTTTATTCTCTCACCAGATCACAGATCCCTCGAAGGCCATGGTAAAGAACTTAGATTTGGTTCCAAAAATGTTGGGAAGCTATTGGAGGCTTGTGAGCAGGGAAGGGATGTGATTCAATTTAATGTTCTAAAAAAGAACACTCTAATAGAGTTTATAAAAAGGCCCTTCCTAGAGCTACAATCTTGACACTTCCAGAAAATCTGCCTTTACTTAACAAAGTCTCTTCCCCTACCACTATTCTTTCCTGAGCATGCATTTATGTGTTAATGTCCCTCCTCCTCATCCCCTAATACCAATGGAGATATTCTCCATAGTTCTTAGGACATGTATCCTAAGAAACTTATAGCCTATATCATCCTGAATGTGTTATCCAAGAGTAACCAATGCCTTTTCTGATTGAACTAACTTCCTTGAGTTCTTTCCTGGCTCTCAGATCATTTCTCAGATATTTGACAGAGAAATAGCCTTCCAGGTATCTAATCTCCTCAACTGAGAAGAACAAGTGATATGGTCTTGCAAATTGCTCTACTCAGTGCTATGCTTCTACCTTTCAGAAAATACTGAAAGAAGGACCTCTGCTGAAAAACTGTAACTCCTTCAAGAGATGGAAGCTTAGGTATTTTCTTGTTCGAGGACAAAGGCTCTGCTTTGCACACCATCCTGCGGTAAGAGAATATATAGAATATATAGGATATATATCCTATTATATGTATATTAGTCAATTGGGTTAGTGGGTGGATGCCAGAAAATGTTTTGTGAGGAAATGGGCTAATAGGTAAAGATATGTTAGCAAAGATTAAGGCAAAAGTTGAAACTTTCTATTCTTCCTTTAACTTGTCCTTTTGGGCCAAATAGAAGACACTTTTCTCTCCCTTCCCTTTCTTATTTTCCTTTCCTTTCATAGATTCTTCAATTAGCTTCTATACCCAGAACCAATGACATAATTTGTAGGACCCAGTAGAAAATAAAAATGCAGGGTCCCTTATTTAAAAAGCAAAGAGAAATGCAAGTAAAGGTACTAAAACATAAAGCAGTTATTTGTCAGGGCATCTTTTTAAAAAGATTTTTAAGTCAGAGAATCTTTTAGTAGTTATTAAATGTCATTCTAAAAAAGAAAAAAAACTTTTTGAATCATTAGCAATTTTACAATCCATTTGTGTATTGTCAATGCCAGGTTTGAAAACAAATACAAAAGTATTTAACTCATATGAAGAACCACCATCATTATACAATTTGTATTTAGTAGATCATGCACACACACATATTTTGTTCTCACCAGTACATAAAATGCAAAACCGCACAAAACTAGCTCAACTGTTTTTATTTCACATCTAAATACATACACATTCTACCAACACTCTCTAAAAAGAAAAGGAACAGTGGGTTTCCCTACTTCCCTTTTCCTTCAAAGTTATCATTTTTAGCACAAATGATTGGCTAACATAGGGAAGTAGCATGAGTAAAGAATACAATAGGGTTCCTTGGTTATTCATGTTTCTTAGAACACCATTGCTCTGTTTGAAGCAAATTCTGGTTCCAATAGAAAGTGTGCCCTCTCAAGGCTGTCAGCTCCCCTACTTAATCATAGATGTAACATGTTTACAGTGTATTTGCTTTGAGTCTCGCTGGACTCCCATATATCATGGGTCCAAGGAATTCTATTGCTCATGGGCATCACAAATGCAAATGGAGTGACAGGACATTGGGTGGACGTGCATATTGTACATATCTCCTGCTCATGTTCATGACCCATTGTTCCATTGGACTTCACTTATAAAACACAATTTAAATGATAAGAATTTCAAGATTATAACAGCAGAGCATTAAACCAAGTGTGGGGACCCTTTGAACATGAGGCCCTGTATGACTGCATAGGTCGCATACCAACGAAGCCAGCCCTGTCTGTATCCATAGAACTGATCTCCTGCTGCTGCTTGGATGTTACTTACTATAGCCAGTATATGCTGAGACACAGGCCTCAAAATGGGTGGGATTAGCAACAGTCAAGGGCTGCTGGCTAGTAAAATAGGAGCTAATAACTCCTATCTGCTCTACTAGGTCCCTAGCTAGACCACATTCCATTATCTTCTCCAGCATAACCCTTTAGTTTTTAACAATTCTGAATTACCCAAGCCTTCCAATAAATCCACATCAAAGTTTTGGGAAGAGTTGTGTTTTCGTTTAGTTTGTTTTTTTTTTTTCACATGATATATCAACAAAAATCATGATGCTAAATAAATCCCAGCACTCAAGGCAAAACAATGATTGCATTTTGACTGTCAAAAATGCCTATTATTGTACGCGTGCATATGTATGTATGTTTACTTTTTAGTGTCTCTCTGTCTTATTAACCAGACAGTTCCTTTTCTCCCACTCTCTTATATCTTTCCAGTTTGCACGCTTTGAAACCATTGATCTGTCTCAGGTCGCCTTGGCAGAAACTAGCTGTCGAAACATTTCTCACAGTTTTTGTGTAAGTAAGATTGAGAATGCTGAAGAGAAGATTTGGGGACTAGCTGGGGAGAGGGGTTGTTTCTTTGGATTTCAGGTTTCCCAAGTCTCCTTTGATCCCAAAGTGTGTACAGAAATCCACTTAAAATAGCATTGCAAATAGGTGCTGAAGATTATTCATGTAAACATTTTCACCAACCCACTGATAGAGGGGACAGTTATAAAGCTGAGCTGATTTCAGGGTTGGTTGGGAGTGACTATTACAAAAATCAATTCTCCTGATGAAGGTGATTTGGAAGAGAATCACTCGGAGCCTTTCAAAAGATTGCAAATATGTTGTAGAAATTGTCAGGATAGTAGAGCTACATGACATTTTCTCTTTTGATGAAGTAGATAAGAACCTAAACCCAAAGTGAAAGCTACCCTATGCTAAGATTACTGATGAGAGCACCTCAAAGAAAGCAGGGGATTTCTAAGGAAGTATTTAAGGGCTTGGTACTACTGAAATTTCATAAGGCTTTGGTCATTCAAGTAAATCCAGACCAGAAAGTTCACTGAAAAATAACAAATCCATTGGCTCAGGAATTTTCCTACTCACCTTCTCCCAGAACTGTCTTCTCCCAAACTTAGTGGTAGGTTATATATACTGGGGTTCCTCTTCAGGTAGGTGGAGGATTATACTTAGCAGACTAAAGAGCTACAAGCCCAATACCCTGCTTCTGTGGCTGGTCCACATTCTATTCTCCTTTGAAAGGAAGTAGCTAAAGAAGAGGGAAACAATACTCTCATTTCTTTCTTATTACATCATACTGGCCCAGGGTAACGCTGAGGGTTCTATTGATCCATTCCCCAAAAGCTTAACCTTTAGGCTATGAGCACACAGGCTAATGATTTTGGTCTTTACAAAGAAATACCAAGGGCTAGGTATTAACCTATAAAAACACAGAGGCACTCTTCATCGGCCCCACATAAGAATGAGTTTGGACCAAAGGAGTAGCTGTTTTCATAATTCCGACTAGTTCCTATTTCTATCTATCAGAGATCATGCTATGCTACTTGCAAAAGAAGAGAGAAATTGTTGGTATGGTGAGCTATAGTTCTAAGATTTGGCTAGTTGGAGAGGAGAGTTTGGCCATTGAAGCAATGACTGATGCTATAGCTATCCATGCTCCCTCCTGCCCTCTGGAAAGAGACCAAGTCCTAACCATGGTCTACCTCTGCTGGACCCTCAGCATGGCGTTTTCATTATTCCTGCCAGGGTTCCTGCATGGAGCAGGTTTAAGAGAAACAAAGGTAAAATTCTCTTCATGTTGTCCCTGACTATAAGACAAAAAGAAACTGGATTTCTAGATTAATCGCTCCATTTTAACTCTCCTCCGAAACAGAAAGAGGCACACCCTGATGAAGGATATACTATTTTCAAGCAGACAGAGCAGCAGTGAGTGAGTAGGATTTTCAGGCAACCTCACTTGAGTAATAGATGAATGTATGGCTTAGTGTTTAAAAGCATGTGATCCAGAGCCAAAGACTCTGGATTTCAATTCTAGCTTAATTTTTTTACCTGCCAGGTGGCCCTGGGAAAGTCATTTAAATCCCTTTGCCTTGGTTTTCCTGATGATGTGGGCGGGGGGGGGGGAATGCCTATATCATGGGATTGCGATGAAGACTGAAATAAATAATATACATGTATTGCAATTCAACAGTGCCTGGAACATAGTAAATGTTGTTAAAGTGTTATTTATTAGTATTATCATTATTTTGGGTAGGTATTCAAGGAGCCTCAAGTGGCTCTGGAACTTCTGCTTTGTATTTAAAAAGTGGCTTCAGTTATTCTTGGTAGACCTGTTTTAGTCTTTGGAGAATTTCCAGGCTCTGTTTGGGGGAAAATTTGTGGAATGGGAATCAGCTAATAATATGACTTTTTCGTTTAGGTGATCACACCACAACGAAAAGTTATCCTGGCTGCACCTAATCGGAAAGACATGGAAGAATGGATTAATGTCATAAAAACTGTTCAACAAGGAGAAATTTGTAAGGTAAGGGAAATAGTAGAGAATGTACACAACTCTCAGGGGTAAACACATAATTGAATACATTAGTTAAGCCACCTTTCACATAGAGAAATAATAAGATAGAAGTGGAAACCATCTGGTCAGGAATTATGGATGGATATCAATTTGTAAACAGGATTAATTCCCTTAGACTCAGGACTTGGTAAGTATGTGGTTTAGCTACCTCTGTATATATCCATTTGACATGTAGATATCACTATATGCCCAAAGAATGAGGCACTCAAGATGTATGTGAACAGTAATTTAGATGTTCTTATGTTAGTAAAACTGCAATCAGCAGCTTCAACTGAGTTTGCTGAGTGACTACGGTAATAGCTAAGGAAACTAAGGCTCAGAAAAAGAAGGAACCAGACCAAGATGAAATAACTATTCAGTAGCAAAGCCAGGATTTGGACCCAGGCTGTGTGACTCCAAAGCCTATGTCCTTAACCACTATGCAGTTCTGCCTCTCAGTTTATTATCCACTACAAAAGAAATTTAGAGAGAAGAGCAAGGAACGGTCTTCCTTAAAGCTTAGTTTCCTTAGCAATTCCAAACCCCTGGCCACTACTCCCTGCCACAAGTGGTACCACCATTCAAACTCTGGTCTATGCCCTCAGCCCACTCTTCTGCAAACCTACAACAGTTAGAAGTTATGTAAGGTTTTAGAGGGGAGGGATTGTTGTTATTTATATACTTAGAACATTGTCTGGCACATAGCAGAGGCTCAGTAAATATTTGTTGAATGAAGAAATGAATCTGAGGGTAATCTTGAAGCCAAAGTTTAGAAAAGGAATCATATATGGTTAATCCTAAAGCAAAATTCTTCTCTGAAGGTCTTGGAGATAAAGGTGAACATTAATCCACCCTTAACAAGAACCTGATGTCTTAAAAACTAGCAAAGGCTAGAGGATTGTCATAGACATTTGGGATGAAGCAGTGTAGACTGTGGCTTGATAATAATGGATTTTAGAAGTAAAAACAATACCATGGAGAAAAACCATCTGTCTTCACTCCCCTAAGACTTCTCAGGCTTTGACCTGTTAGTTTTATAACTATAAATTCTGCTACTCATGGCTGTGAGTACATGGCAAGTTGACTGAACTGGGGCCTAGGTACCTCTCCACATATCTGTAAGGTCTCTCCTGGGTCCACATTATATATGTTTAACTGAGAGATTCTTTGCTTAGAATCTGATTATGATCTTTGCATGACTTAGCACTTGGCATTTCACTGCTCTTTTATTTTCTTCTTCCTTTCCTGAATGGAGAAGCACATCCTGTCCCTCTTGCCCACCCACTATGAAGCCACTATAGCAGAGCATTAGATGTAACTACAAAAAGTTGTGATTTACATGCTCCTCTTACACCCTCACCCCTGTAGATCAATCCCTTTTCTTCTCTCAGCTTATCTCTATCCAAACTGGAACACTTTCTCATGAATAACTCATTTTCAATTTGGAAAAAAAAAGTCACATAGGATATTTTGAATTTAAATTACTAGTCTAAGAATGCAAAAACTTCTAGAGAGAGTGATAAGAACATTAACGTACAAGTCCTGACTTAATTGAATTAAACATCTTGATGTTGACTAACCAACACAAACTAAAAAGGAAAAAATAATAATCTGCCTGTTTACTCTTTTGGATGAGTTGAGCTTCAGGCTGTAATTACAACCTCTGTGGAGCTGCTCTAGGGACCTAAATCCATTAAGGAACACTTTTAGCTGGTAGTGAAATGTCTCACTACCAGCATCTTAGCAATTCATCTTGCTTGAGGCTAAAAGAGTAAAATATGCTTTCTCTCACATATACCTTATCTTCAATGATTTGTTCTATCCTTTGTCACCACCAATGCCTAGTGTGGACTGAAGAAAGATTAATCATAAACTTAGTGGTCTATTAAAGTTACTACAAAGTAATTGGATAACCTAATGAAAACTAGTCAATACACATTAAGAAGTGAGCCCCTACTAAGTGCCTAGTTCTATTCCATAGAGAAGTTAAAAAGAAGGTGTGGCCACTTCTGGCCTCAGTGATCTTTTTAGGTAGTTGAAGAGACAAAATATACTCAAAAGAAATAGTTAAATGACAGTATTAAAGATCAAAATTTTCAGAGATGTTACAAGGCCATGCACAGTTGATTGCCAGATGAATAAAACAGACATTAAAGTGGTATGGGAGTCCAAGGGAGGAAGAGATAAGTAGGGACTGGCATCCTCTGGGGAGAGTTTATAGAGGAGAGATTTGAGACTGACTGAAAGATGAATAGGATTTTATTGGTGGCTGGGGATTAGGGATAGGCGAAAGTCCTGAGCAGGAGACTTCGCATAAGCAACAGCTGAGTAGTAGGAAAACAGAACCATTTTGGGGAGTATAAAGGGAACTCTATTTGATCAGAAGAGTTTGGGAAAGTGACTCATAAGTGTATCTAGAGAGGTTGGTTTAGTCTGATTGTGAAGGATTATCAATGCCAAGATAAAGAGTGGAGAAGAATTGCAACATGATCAAAGTTCAGTTTAAGGATGGATTAGAAAGGGAAGAGTTTATCAAAGGGATACTTAAGAAATATAAGCTGGATTAAACAAGAGATAAACTGGAGGCCAGAAGATCATAGAGGAGGTTATAGATTAAAACAGGCAAAGCAAAGTTAAGCTCTAGAATGAGGATAGAAAGAAAAGACAAATAGTAGATACCAAGTTGGGGGTTGGGGGCGAACTTAAGTATATGAGACAGGCAAAGGAGAAGAAGAAGTCACAGGCATATGAAAGGTTTGAGCCTGAGAGATTTAAAGAAGAATAAAAGGAAAAAAATGAAAATAAGGAACTGCGTGCAAGACTAGATTAAAAGGTTAGCTTTCTCTAATAATGAATTGTCATGGAACCATTTACTATGGGAACAGGAATGGACCTTAAAAGTAATCTAGACTACAGATTATAAATTCTAAAGCATCTAAATATCAAGTCATGTAGACTCTATTTGAATGCAACCAAGATTCTTTCAAAAGAGTCCATTCACTGCTCTAAATTTTAGAAAGTTTTTTCTTAGTCTTTGACCTAGTAGAATAACTTTCTAACATTCAGTGTGACCTCCAAGAATGGCATCCACTGCCTCTTGAGGTAGAAAGCTCTATGTCATTAGAATTATTTAAAGAAAACTGTTTAAACAACAGCTGAGAATGTTGTTTAGAAAATCAACTTTTCATAGTGATATCAGCAAGACACCAGACTAGGAGGTCCCAATGCTTATCCTCTCCCCCACGAAACAACAAATAAACAATTACATGCCAATCAAAATAGCTCTGAGAGTTTCAAAGTACAATAAAGAAGCTGCAGAAACTCTAAGGAACACAGAGACAGAATGGCCACATAGAAAAGCATAGTAAGCAGTTTACTTACATAGCCTCAATCCCCTAGTCTGGCCAAGCTTGGGGCCAAAAAGAATGCCCTTGGCCTGATCTCCTCCCACAAGGGAAAAAGAGAGCAGGAGGACTCTAAAAGCCCTAAAGTGACTGAATGGGTAAAAAACAAGACCCAGAAATATGCTGTCTATAAGAGACTAATTTTAAAATTAAATATACTGTAGACTGAAAGTGAAGGGATAGAAAATATATCTCATGCAAATAGCAACCAAAAGAAAGCATGGGTGGCTATACTTATATCAGATGAAATAGACTTTAAGTCTAAAACTGTCTCTAGAGATAAAGGAGGACATTATACAGTAATAAATGGATTAATTAAATAGCAAAATATAATAATTTAAATATATATATACCCAACACCAGAGTACCTAAATATATAAAACAAATAATAAGAGATCCGAAGGCAGAAATTGACAGCAATACAATAATAATAGGGGACTTCATTACTCCACTTACAATAATGTATAGAACATGCAGAGAAAAATCAATAAAGAAACATCTGACTTGAATAACACTATTGATAAAATGGACCTTAGTGACATATATAGAAATTTCCACCCAATGGCAGCAGAAGACACATTATTCTCAAGGGCACGTGGAACATCCTCTAGTATAGATAGCATATTAGGTCACAAAACAACCCTTAACAGATTTTAAAAACATGGACAGCATTCCAAGTATCTCTTCTGACCATAGTGGAATGAAATAGAAATCAATAACAGCAAAAAAAAAAAATAGGAAAATTCACAAAGACATAGAAACTAAACAATACAGTCTCAAACAACCATTGGGTCAAAGAGGATATCCAAAGGCTAAATTACTTTCTACCTCATGCACAGTGTCTTCATGGCTAGTGGTTTGCTCAGGATGGACACTTATTGTCCCGGCATAATTACTAAGAGCTCCCCACCTCACTGTTGAAAGTACCGATTTGGATGATATGGTGACCTGACCAATGGCAACCTGAGAAATCTGAACATTCTGTAACAGTGATATGTGTACATGCAACAGTTTTTCATCTGTGTTCAAATGGATTTTTAATCTGTGTCAGTTACTAGAAAGGCCTATAAGGACATACTGTATTAGTTTCCTTAGGACTGTTATAACAAATGGCTACAAACAGGGTGAATTAAAACAACAGAAACTCATTTTCTCACCATTATGGAGTCTAGAAATTCAAAGTCAAGGTATTAGCAGAGCCATGCTCTCTCTGAAGGCTCTAAGGGAAGATCATTCTTTGCCCCACTTAGCTTGTGGTGACTGCAGGCATTCCTTGATGTTCCTAGGTTGTAGACACATCACTCTAATCTCTGTGTGTATCTGTGTGCAAATTTTCCTCTCCTTATAAGGATACCAGCCACTAGCTTAGGGCCCCTTCTAATCTAGTATGACCTCGTTTTAAATTGATTATACCTGCTAAGACCCTATTTCCAAATAAGGTCACATTTACAGATATAAGGGGTTAGGATTTGAACATATTTTTGGGGGGGGATATAATTCAACTCACAATAGTCCCCCTGGACCCCAAAATTCATGTCCTTCCTACATGCAAAATACATCCACCCCATCCTGACATCCCCAAAAGACTTAACCCACTCTAGCATTAACTTAGTTCAAAATCTCATCTTCTATATAATCTAAATTAGGTATGGGTGAGACTTTTAGTATGGTCCATCTCGGGGAAAAATTCCTCTCTCTTCATGGACTTGTGAGACCTAGAAAACAAGTTACTTGCCTCCAAAATACAATGTTCGGACAGGTATAAGACCTTCCCATTCTGAAACAGAGAAAATTGAAGGAATAAAAGGGTTTCTGGTCTAAAGCAAGTTGGCAAGCCAGCAAAGCAAATTCCATTATGTTTCCAGGCCTCAGAATAATTCTCTGCTGGTTTGGTGTTCTTTCCTCTGCCCACACCCTTTCAATCCTCAGGAGTGGCACCTCCCCTCTCTAACCAAGGAGGTGCCCCCACCCTCTGGAACTAAGAAGGCAGTGGTCACACCCTCAGGCCTGCACTCTCTAGATCTGTTGTGGCATGGGCAGCATCTCTAGCCTCTGAGCCACTCTCAGCATCCCTGCTGACTTCTGAGCCCCCTTGGAGTTATATTTCTGTTTTCTTGAAGGATAACACATGTTCATAGCTGAGTAGCTCTATCTGCTATTTTTCTGTTATAGAATCCCTGAAGTCTCACCGCCTTCATTTTGTCCCATGTATGTCCCCTTCAGTTCAAGCTGGCAGTGTTTCTGCTGAGAGAGTTTTTGGACCCATGTATCACACACCTAATCCCACCAGCCAGAGTTTGTCCAGTCACACCCTTAGTGCTCCCTCCAGAGCAAATTATCTCAAGTTCTACAGTATGGATATACTGACAATTTCCCAAATCTTCAAGTTCTGGTGGCTTTTTGATTACTAGTTTTGCTATGGACTGAATTGTGTTCCCCCCCATTCATATTTTGAAGCTCTAGCCCCCAATGTGACTATATTTTGAGATAGGGATTTTAGGAGGTAATTAAGCTTAAATTAGGTTGTGAGTGGAGTCTTAATCTCACAGGATTAGTGACATTATAAGAAAAGGAGGAGAAAGAGGTTAAACCTCCCCCCATCCTTACATGCACTGAGGAAAGTGTGAGTGCACAACAAGAATGTGGCCATCTGCAAGCCAGGAAGAGAGCTCTCATCAGGAACTGGATCAGCCAGCACCTTGGTCTTGAACTTCAAGCCTCCAAACTATGAGAAAATAAATTGCTTTTGTTTTAGCCCCCGGTTTATGGTATTTTGTTATGGCAGCTTGAGCATATTAATACTAGCCCAAGTTTCTTTCTCAAAATATCTTTTCTTTTTCACTTTGCTATTGGCAACAAGGAGAAACTAAGCTGCATCTTCCATACTTTACTGGGAAATCTCCTCAGTGAAATATCCAAGTTTATTGCTTATAAAATCTATAGTAAACTTGGAATAGTAACAGTAATAGTAAAACAAAATTCACCTACGTTCTTTGCCACTTTATAAAAAGGATTACCTTTCCTCTAGTTTCCTATAATATATTCCACAGTTCTGTCAGAGACCTCACCAGAAGCACCTCTAATGTTGATATTTCTAGCAACATTCTGTTCAAGGGAACCTAGGCTTTTCCTATCAGGTGCCTCAAAATTCTTCCAGGCTTTATTCACCACCCAATTCCAAAGCTACCTCTGTATTTGTAGTATTTATCACAGCAGGACCCTACTTCCCAGTATCAAAAATGGCATTAGTTTCCTATAATTTCCATAACAAATTACCACAAACTGGGTAAATTAAAACAATAGAAACTCATTCTCTCAAAGTTCTGGACTTGAAGTCCAAAGTTAAGGTGTTGGCAGGACTATGCTCTCTCTCTCTCTCTGAAGGCTCTAGGGGAGGATCCTCGCTTCTGGTGATCGCAGGCATTCCTTGACTTGTAGATGTATCACTCTAGTCTACCTCTCTTATTACATGGTGTTTCTCTCTGTCCAAATAAACCTCTTATAAGGACATCGGTCATTGGATTAGGGTACTCTCAAATCCATTATTATTTCATCTTAAATTACTTACATCTGTAAAGACTCTATTTCAAATTAGGTCACAAACACAGGTACCAGGGGTTAGGACTTGAATGCTTTTTAGGGGGAAGAGCACAATTCAATAAACAACACATATTCATTCATCCAGGGTTAGATGCATCAAAGATTTCTTATAGAATAGGATGCACATAGTAATATAAATCCTATCTCCTCAACTGCTAATCCAACAATGTCCATTTAACATATTCTTTTATATTCTGTAGCTAATTGGACCCTGAAATTCAATATCCTACCCAGGCAGAATTCTGCATTTCTTCTGTTTGTCCTATAGAAACTTGCAGATTCTAGGAGAGCTCACTTGTCACTCTGTACTGGAATGATCTGTTTAGGAAGTTGTCTCCTCCAGTAGACTATGAGCTCCTTGAGAGCAAGTAATGTGGCTAATTCATCTCTGTATCTTCAGCGCCTAGCTTCATAGATAATACAAAGTAGGCTATTAGTAATTATTGTAGGGAAGGAAGGAGGTTGGAAAGAAGGAAGGTACTTGTAGAGCTATAATCTAGCATCTTAGGAAATAGAAAGGTGCTAGGAGCTCAGAGTGCCAAATCCATGACTATGTCACTTCCTCAGAACTCTCCACCCTCTGATTTCCTTACAACATTGCCAGGGCCTCAGCATGCAATAAACATTGCAATCACAAAGTCATCCCAGACCAGTTGAGCCTTTCGCTCATCAAATACCTTTCCTTCCAGAAGCTTCCTGGTCAATACGACAGCAGCTTAGCACATAACCATCATACTAGAAGAGGGAAGAAGGTACCAAGAGTGCCATGTGCAGGCTATCTATGTTTAGATGGCTAATTCCTGTACATTGATTAAGGTTGAACACTTAATGTGCCAGAGCCCTCAACAGCACTCTCTCGCTCACTCTCTCTCATAAACCAACCATTATCAGCTGGCATCAGTGATAATATATAGTTCTCTTTAAAGTCTTTTACACATTTAGGCCATTATAATGTTAAGGATAAAAAGCTAAATATGTACGCCTACATCCATACTCCAGAGGAAAGCAGAGAAGGAAAAAAATCAGACATTCACAGGAATTAGAGAAAGGGTAGAGGAGTCCTTTGGAATGCACACCCAAAACAAACTTTTGGAGCTTTTGATGCTACCTCTTTCCTTTCAATTCCAAAACTAGTTACTGGTATATCCTATGCCTGCCCCACAATTATGAGAGTCAGGCTGTGATAAACAAATGCAGAATTTACAGGCAGGTTAACAGTAAATGTCAAATTCAATACTGTGAAAGAGGACAAACTATAATGTCATTCCATTATGGGCAGAAACTTTGACTTATTCATCACTATATCCCCAGTGCTTCGAAAATGCCAGGCATATAGTAGTTACTCAGTAAATATTCATTTAATGAATTAAATTGATAAACCATGTATCTACTATAGGCAGTCAGAGCACGGTATTCAGAAAAGATTACTTGGGCAAGAAGCCCCTGAGATGAAACTATTGTCAAGGTAATGCAATATTCTGCTCACCTTGTAACAGTAGGGCCAGGAAGGGGAATGTATATCTCCACAAGGTAGCTAAAGCCCGATAAGGATTTCTTAGCCCAGAGTTAGAGTCTTTCTTCCTCCCTTTCTTGACTGGCCAGAGGACTTGGATATCACTGAATCTCCAACTCACCACCACCTTTTGCTGACTACTCAAAGAGAACCAAGACCAAGGCTAACAGAACTAATTTTGCTTAGACTAAACCAATGCAGTGATTTGGCCAAGCAGTGTAAAGATCATTGCTCCTGCCTTTAGCCCCTATTCCATGATTTACTCTCTATTGTTTTTCCTTTTCAAAAATCAATGGGAAAAAACAAAGGTGGGAGATTTTTTAGGAATTGACTCCAACTTTCATTCTACCTCTTCGCATGCTCTGACACCTATATAGCTCATTTCAGCCTTGGCAGCAGATTGTCTGGCCTTCTCTAATTTGTCTCTGTGATTAACTCACTAGTCTCTCTTCTCTTTGATATATTTTAGATACCTGCAGCAGAAAACAATCCTTTCCTTGTTGGAATGCACTACTGGTACTCCAGCCACAGCCCCCGGACCCAGCACTGTAATGTTTGCCGAGAGAGCATTCCTGCCTTATCTAGAAATGTTATCATCTGTGAAGGTACATTTCTGATTCCTTTAGGAAGTGGAGCTAAGTGGGTGGAGATAGAAGTGAAGGCGTTCACGCGGCTTTAGTATCACCGACTTACTAGGTCACTGAGTCTTGTGTAAGGTTAACCCTGATACTTAGCAGACTGATGGAAGGATATGGGAAGAAACTGGCATAAGGGTGAATTCTCATGGATTGAAATGGAGGGTTGGGTCTGGAATGATCCAACAATATGGTTACTAGGGTTGGAAAACAGAAATCACATTATTATATCAATTTCCATTCAAATCAGTAGAAAACGTAGCCAGTAAGAATAAAAAGAATCATATAAAAATAGGCCTTTGGAAGCTGGTCAAAACTATTTAGATACATCTAGGTTCTAACTTTCAAGCAGCTTAGGGAAGGGAATTAGTATCTTCATTATCACCAGATTAACATTCATCTATTTTTTCCCCTTTTTCCACAGTGTGTAAAATGAAATCTCACAGTTTATGTGCTTTGAGAGCAAGCAAAGACTGCAAGTGGAATACCTTGTCCATCACTGATGACCTCCTCATTCCTGCAGATGAAGTAGTGAGTGCCAGCCATGCTCTCTCACAATCACCCTAGGACACACAGGGGAAGAAAGACTTATTTCTGTCTCTGGACAACCCAACTAGGCTTATTCTCCAGGCTCATGATTCAACCAATCTAGAAGAATTAAAGCCCCACACTCCTACTTGTCATTGGTCACTAGCATTGGAGTGGACCAGGGCAGAATCAGGAAAAACTTCCTTGGGGTTACTCCATAGGATAGTATAGTAATTCCAGCTGGCCCTTCCTCTCCTTATATCTCTAACTTCTACTTCTTGTCTCTTTTTGCCCTTCAGAAAACTATGCCCCACCAGTGGGTAGAAGGAAATATATCTGTCAGTTCTCAGTGTGCAGTATGTCATGAGAACTGTGGCAGTTACCAAAGACTTCAAGATTTCCGATGTCTCTGGTGTAATTCTATGGTAAGACTCTTCTTATGTCCTCGATACTTGGAAATTGACTTCTAAAGAAGGGGTGGGTTAAACTTTAACTTGCATACCCATAGACAGAAATCTCAGAGATTGTTATATCCAAATAGATAATACAGGTTCCATAGTATAGAGCTCAATATCTTGCCTTTCAACATCTTGCTATGGAGTCCCTAAGAGAAAGATTTAAGACTCTCATCTTTTATGGCTCTTAAATGGTAAGACATACTAGCATAAAGGAAAAGCTACTAGGAAAAAACTGAACTTTTTATGACAACATGGATAAAAAAGTTCTAGGTCTATCCTTAAGAAACCTCCTCCTCCCTTCCTCATTCACCATTTCCTAGAAACTTGAAATCTTCGTTAATTAATAATTATTAATAATATTAACTCATTATTATTCTCACTACATATAGAGATCATATACATGATCTCATTTAATCCTTACAATAACTCAAAATGAGGACTCATTGTCCCCATTTATAAAGAAGAAATCGATTCAGTAAAATGAAGTGATTTATTTGCTCATAGTCATGCAGCCAGTAAGCAAGAGTCTTGATTCATACATAGTTCTCCAAAATCCGTGCTCTTAAATACATTACTACCATGCCTCTAAGCCAGTGATTCTCAGTTGGGGGTAATTTTGACCCCCAGGAGACATGTAACAATGTCTGGAGACATTTTAATTGTTACAACTCGGTGGAAGAGGGTGTGCTGCAGGTTTCTAGTGAGTAGAGGCCTGGGACTTTGCTAAACTTCCTACAGTGCATAGAAGAGCACAAAGAACTATCTGGCCCAAAATATCAATAGTGCCAACATTGAGAAACTCTGATCTAGACTTTCAAGGCTTTTAGATGCTTCTCAAAAACTGATTATTCTAGACAAGAAGAAACTAAAGTATAAGCTTCTGAGAAGATTCTGATTCCCTCTACCTTACTCCAACAAGTGGTGCCATGTTTGTACTCCCTCTGCTTTGATCCAGCTCACAGGTATCTCTTGTAGGAAGCATATAGACCACTTTCTTGGGAGATGCCAGTGACCTGGAGCAAGTCTCACTTTCTTTTTTTAATTCAGTCAGGCACTCTGTGTCTTTTGATTGGATAATTTAGGCCATTTTGGTTTAAATTAATTACTGATAGATATGTACTTATTGTCATTTTATTAATTGTTTTATGGCTGTTTAGTAGTTTTTCTCTTCCTTTCTTCTTCTCTTGTTTTCTTCCCTTGTGATTTGATGATTTTCTGTAGTGGTATGCTTAGATTACTTTCTCTCTATATATTGTGTATCTACTATATGTTTTTGCTTTGTGGTTACTATGAGGCTTACATATAATAACTTATTTACAATAGGATATTTTAAGTTGATAACAACTTAAGTGTGAATGCATCCTAACGTTTTATGTTTTTACTCTATTTCCCCCCATGTGTTATGTTTCCCTTTTTTCTCTAGATTATCTAAGTAAGCCCTTTTATTTTGTTATTTTTTTAATTTAAGATTTTAGTTTATTTATTTTTATTATGGTGACAATGTTTTATGTTTTTGATTCCACAATTTACATCTTTTTATCTCATGCATCCCTTGACAAATTATTGTAGTAATAGTTATTTTTACTACTTTTGTCTTTTAACCGCTATGGTAGCTTTATACGTGATTAATCTTAAACCTTTCCAACATTAGATTATTCTGCACTTTCCTATATATTTACTTTTACCAGTGATATTATACTTTCATATGTTTTCCTACTATTAATTAGCACACATTTGTTTCAGTTTAAAAAAGTCCCTTTTACATTTCTTGTAAGGCCAGTTTAGGGGTGATGAATTCCTTTACCTTTTGCTAGTCTGAAAAACTCTATCTCTACTTCAATTATGAATGACAACCTTGCCAGGTAGAATATTCTTAGTTTGATGTTTTCCCTTTTGACACTTTGAACTTATCATGCCACACCCCTGTGGCCTTTGAATTTTCCCTGAGAAGCCTGCTGATAGTATTGTGGAGGTTCCCTTATATGAAATAAATGATTTTTTCTCTTGCTTTCAAGATTCTCTTTTTATCAGTAACTTTGACATATTAATTACAATGTGTCTTCTTGTGGGTCTCTTTGGACTCATTTTATTTAGTATTCTCCCAGCTTCCTGGTTCTGGATGTTTGTTTCCTTCTACAGGTTAGGGAAGTTTTCAGTCATTATTTCTTCAAATAAGTTTGCTTCCCCTTATTTGATAGGACTCCTATTATGCAAATGTTATTCTGCTTGATGATGTCTCATAGGTCCCTTAAGCTATCTTCATTTTAAAAATTATTTTTTTTTCTTTTTTTGCTTTGATTGGGTGAATCACAATGCCCTGTCTTCCAGCTCGCTGATTCTTTCTTCTGCATTATCTAGTGTGCTATTAAATCCTTTCAGCATCCTTTTCAGATATTTTATTCTTCAGCTCTGACTTTTTGGTACTTTCTTATATTTTCTATTTCTTTGGTGAAGTTTTTATTGTGTTGATCTATTCTCCTGAGTTCAGTGAGTATCTCATGACCATTACTTTGAATTATTTATCAGGTATGTTACTTTGTTTCATTAAGGTTGTTCTCTGGTAAATCAGCTTATGGGTGCACTGTGGGTGGATCAAGAGCTGTTTGCCTCCTACCTCTAAATTGGCTAACATAGAAGCAATATGTTGGTGGAGAGAAAGAGCTGTTCACCCTCTGCCTCTGGTGAGCCTGCTCTCAGGAGCATGTGGAGGAAGCAGGGCAGCTCATCCACCACCTCTAGTGGGTTAGGCAGAGAATAAAAAACTGGCATCCACCAGCACTGGTGCTAGCATGTTTCAAAGAAAATGTATATATTACTCCTACCAGTGCCTCCCTAGAGTGAGTTTCAAAAGACTTCTGCCCTTCTGGTAGCTGCTTTAAAGTTTTCAGAGGAAACTGTTATGTATGTAGTTCTAAATTTGTTGTGTCTAGAAGAGGAGGTGAGTTCAGCATCTTCCTATGCTGTCACCTTGAACTACCTCCCACTCTTGCCATTTTTTAAAGAACATAGTATTGGAAGTCCTAGTCAGAGCAATTAGGCAAGAGAAAGAAACAAAAAGTACCCAAATGAAAAATAAGGAAAATTGTCACTATTTACAGACAACATGACATTGCATATATTAAACAAAAACATGCAACCAAAAAAAACCCTGTTAAAACTAATAAACAAATTCAGTAATGTTGTAGGATTTAAAAATCAATATAAAAATTCTGTTGCTTTTCTATACGCTAAAAACAAACTATCAGAAAGAGAAATTTAAAAAATAGTCCCATTTGCAATTCATCAAAAAGAACAAAATATCTAGGAATTAATTTAACCAAGGTGGTGAATGACCTGTACACTGAAAATTATAAGACATTGATGAAAAAAACTAAAAAAGGCACAAATAAATGAAAACGTATTCCATGCTCATGGATTGGAAAATGACTATTGTTAAAATATACATTATACCCAAAGTAATCTACAGATTCAATAAAATCCTTATCAAAATTCCAATGACTTTTTTTTCATAGAAATAGAAGAAACAATCCTAAAATATACATGGAACCACAGAAGTTGCCATATAACCAAAACAACTTTGAGAAAGAAGAGCAAAGCTAGAGGCATCACAGTTCTTGGTTTCAAACTATATTACAAAGCCACAGTAATCAAGACAATATAGTATTGGTATAAAAACACGCATAGATCAATGGAATAGAATAGACAGCTCAGAACTAAATCCATACACATATGTTCAATTAATTTACAACAAAGATGCCAAGAATGTGCATCTACCACTATCTTATACCATACATAAAAGTTAATTGAAAATGGATCAAAGACTGGAATGTAAAACATGAAACCATGAACCTCCTAGAAGAAAACATAGGCAGTAAGCTCCTTGACATTAGCTTTGATGATGATATTTTGGATTTGACATCATAAAGCAAAGGTAACAGAAGCAAAAATAAATAAATGGGACTGCATCAAACTAAAAATCTTCTGCATAGCAAGGAAACCATCAGCAAATAAAAAAGCAACCTACTGAATGAGGGAAAATCATATCCAATAATGGGTTAATGTCTATAATATATGAAGAAGTCATACACTCAATAGCAAAAACAAAAACAAAAACAAAAAAACAAAAAAACAAAAAAAAAACCCTTCAAACAATCTAATTAAAAATGGGCAGATGATCTGAATAGAATTTTTTTTCCAAAGACGACATACAAGGTGGCCAAGAGGCATATGAAAATATGCTGCACCTCATTAACATCAGGGAAATGGAAATCAAAACCACAATGAGATATCTATCACCTCATCCTGTTAGACTGGCTATTATCAGAAAGACAAGAAATAACGAGTTAGTATGTGTTGAAAGGGAACTCTTGTGCACTGTTGGTGGGAATGTAAATTACTGTAAAACACACTATGTAAAACATTTATAGAGATTCCTCAAAAAATTAAAAATAGAACCATATAATACAGCAATTCCACTTCTGGATATTTATCCAAATAAAATGAAAACACTAACTTGAAAAGATACATGCACCTCCATGTTCATTGCAGGATTATTTGCAGTAGTCAAAATATGGAAATAATCTGTTTCCATTAATGGCTAAATGGATAAAGAAAATGTGTCCATATATTCAATGAAAACTTTTTAAATTTTTTTAATTTTTATTTTTTTATGGTGACATTGGTTAACGAAATCCAATAAATTTCAGCTGTATACTTTAACAGTAAGGCATATATATTGACACTGCGTGTTCACCTTCCATAGTTAGATTTTTTTCTGTCATCACATGTTTGACCCCCTTTACCCTGTTTACATACCCCATCTCCCACCTCCTACCGTCTGATAACCACTAGCCTATAGTCCATGCCCATAGGTCTCTGTTTGTCCTACTTATTTGTTGCTTTTAGATTTATATCCCACATATAAGTGATATCATGTGATTTTCAACTTTTTCTGGTTGACTTATTTCGCTTAGCCATGTTGGTGCAAGTGGCAGTATTCCATCTCTTCTTATAGCTAAGTAATATTCCATTGTATATATGTACCATAGCTTCTTAGCCAATCATCTATAGTAGGACACTTCAATTGCTTCCATGTCCCGGCCACTGTGAATAACACTGCTATGAACATCGGTGTGTAAATATCTTTACAGATATGGGTTTTCAAGTTTTTGGGTTAAATATCCAGTAGAGGAATTGCTGTATCATATGGTAGATCAATTCTTAGTTTTTTGAGGAACCTCCATAGTGTTTTCCAGAGTGACTATAACAATTCGCAGTCCCACCGGCAGTGTATAAGGGTTCCTTTTTCTCCGCATTCTCTCCAACATTTGTTATTATTTGTCCTGTTGATTATAGCTATTCTATAAGGTGTGAGATGGTATCTCATTGTGGTTTTGATTTGTGTTTCCCTAATAGCTAGTTATGTTGAGCATCTTTTCAAATATTTGTTGGCCATTTGTATGTCCTCCAGGGAGAAGTGTCTGTCCAGATCCTCTGCCCATTTTTTGATTGGATCATTTGTGTTTTTTGTTGTTATTGAATTGTATGAGTTCTTTGTATATTTTGGATATAGGCCCTTATTGGAGGCATTGCTTGCAAATATATGTTCCCATTCGGATGGTGTCTCTTTACCTTGTTGACGATTTCTTTGCTGAGCAGAAGCTTTTTAGTTTGATATAGTCTCACTCATTTATTTTAGCTTTTACTTCCCTTGCTTTTGAGGTCAAATTCATAAACTCCTACTTAAATCCAAGGTTTTTGAGTTTCATTCCTATGTTTTCTTCTATGTATTTTATTGTTTCAGGTCTTATATCAGGTCCTTAATCCATATTGAGTTAATTTTTGTGTGTGGTGATAGACAGCAGTCTAGTTTCATTCTTTTGAAGGTGGCTTTCCAGTTTTCCCAGCAGCATTTATTGAAGAGGGTTTCCTTTCTCCACTGTATGGTTTTGGCTTTTTTTGTTGAAAACTATTTGCCCATATAAATATGGGTTTACTTCTGGACTCTCGATTCTGTTCCACTGGTCCATGTATCTGTTTTTCTGCTAATACCATGCCATTTTGATTATTGTCACTTTGTAGTATAATTTGAAGTTGGGCAGAGTGATGCCTCTAGCCCTGTTCTTTTATCCCATGGAATTGAGTCTTGATGACAAAATTATATTTTTTAGTATAAGCTATTTCAATCAATCAACAAATAATGAGAATGCACTCTAGGCTCAGGACTCTCTTCGGTATTAAAGAAACATAAAAATACATAAATGACCCATGGCACCACTGTATTTGTATGAAGAAACTGAGGAAAAATTTTCTATGACAACTTGCCATTGTTGTAACTACAAACTATCATCAGTATCTGTAAAAGGCAGCTTCTTTATTTCTCCCAGTCCACCACCTGACACCTGGGGTTCTGACCTGTGGTAGCTCTTATGTGCAAATCCCACATTCAGACATGCTGGTGTGCAGTTTGGGTGTTTTTTGTTGAGTTTTAGATGTTCAGCTTATTGTTGTTTCAAGGGGGAGAGAACTGGGGGTGTCTCTTACGCCACCATGTTTCTCCAAACTCCCATGGAATATTATTCAGTCATAGAAAAAAGGAAATCTTGCAATTTTTTACAATATAGGAGGACCTTGAGAGCATTATGGTAAATGAAATAAATTAGACAGAGACAGACAAGTACTGTTGGATCTCATTTATATGTGAGATCTTTTTTAAAAAAAGACCTGAGTTTGCCGATACAGAGAACAAATTGATTGTTGCCAGAGAAGGGTGGTGGGGTGGGCAAAATGGGTGAAGAAGATCAAAGGTACAAATTACGAGTTATTAAAAAAATAAATCCAGGGGATGTAATTAATGTACACTGTGGTGACCATAGTTAATAATATTGTATTACATATTTCAAAGTTGCCCAAAGAGTAAATCTTAAAATTTCTCACAAGAAAAATACATTTTGTAACTATATATGGTGACAAATGTTAACTAGACTTATTGTGGTGATCATTTTGCAACATACACAACTATCAAATTGTTATGTTATATACCTGAAACCGATATAATGTCATATGTCAAGTATAATCTCAATATTTAAAGAAAGAAGACTCTAGTATCCTCTGGTTATCTTTTAATTGCTTTTGCATAATCATGCCAGGTTCATGTATTCTAGGAACGGTACAATTGTCCAGGAAATATTGCTTGAAGATATCAGAAATCATGAAAGAATGGCCACTAGTAGGGAAGGCATCAGAGTCTCAGCTCTGTCACTTCCCAGCTGTTTGACCTTTAGCAAGAACCTTTACCTCTATGAGCTTTGGTATCCTCATTTCTAAAATGAACTTAATGTCTTCCCTACCACCCACAGTTGTTGTAAGGATTTAAGTGTAATAGCATATTATCAGGATTAGCAATTTTGTGCTGCAAGTAAACTCTCTATTTTGTAGGCCACTAAGGTTGTGTTCTACGACTGGTGTCTTCTCAGTGTCTATGAGGAGTATCTTCTGAAATCCCCCTTTGAAAGGAACAGAGTTCAGAGGCCACACTAAGGGATGGTGCAGGCTCAAGGAGGAGGAGAGAAAGTGTCCAGGTTGAGTCAGGGTTATGTGTATAGCACCAAATCTCAGAAAGGAAGACTTGAGCACTAAGTACTCAAATCTTGAAATTGGAACTCAAGACTGATCAGTTTTTTGCTTTTCTCTCCCCCTCCTTTTTTTCTCTTTTCTTCTCTTGTCATTTCAGGTGCATGATGACTGCAGGATACAGTTTTCCAAGGAATGCTGCTTTGGAAGTCATCGAACATCAGTCATTCCTCCCACTGCCCTAAGTGACCCTAAAGGAGATGGTGAGTAGCTAAACTTTAACCTCAGAAATACACTGGGGAGGGAGAGAAGGTAAAAAGAATTGGGAAGAGGACTGTGGTTAAATTATTCTACTCAACCAGTCAAAGATTCAAACATTTCTGGGGAGTAGGAATGTGTATATGTATAGAAACAGTTCATGTTTCTTTAGACCTTTGGAATGGTAAATGTTGATGTTTATGACATATGTGTATGCGGGCATGTTCTCTGTAGCCTCTGTCACAATTGTTTCTGAACAATTAGGATTTCAGCTTTTTCACAATTTCCAGACACTAGATAATCCATGAAATAAGTTTGTTTGCATTTAGGTGGTTAAGGGAGAACTGCATGAAGGTCCTTTTAAAAATAAAACTAACACCAAGGTTGTCCCCAAATCTGAAATTAACATGATCATTAGCCCAACATGCTTCATTGATGTTTTGTCCATTCCTGGGCATCAGTGATTTATTGAGAACTCTCTTTAAAAGGTATTTTAAGGCTACAAAATGATCCAAGATTGGGCATTGTCAGAGCTTCTAGTTATTTTGGATAGTGCAATGACAATTGAAAAATTAACGTAACATATGCTAAGTGCCAAAGGAGTGGTAGAGACACTTGCAGATAAGAAAATGTTAGGAATGTCAACTAATTGTAGGGCACAGAAAGGAGGTAGTAATGAAATCAATACAGTAAGAGTAAACATTGTACAGAGTCATCTATCAGGAGGTCTAGAGATATTAGAACAGAGAAAGCAGGGGTAAAGAAGAGGGATTTTTTTTATTTATGTGTTTGTTTTTGAGAATAGGTGAGACATGAGGAAGCATAGTATAAGAGGAAAAACGAGGGCCATGCAACCATGAGTTTAGTCAGTTACTAGCTAGGTGCCCTTGGGTAAGTCACTTAAATTCGCTGAGCTTCTCTTTCTTCATCTGTAAATGGGAATGATACCATATATTGTGATGATAAAGTGATAATACGTAAAGGGCCTAAATATCCAGAAATGACCCCAAAAGGACCACAAAACTAAATCCCAGTTCTTCTAGCCTAATGAAAACTGTAGATTCCCACAGGGATAATTTACTCTTTAGCACTTATTAATGATGTCTTTTTAGTTCACCTCTCCTTCCCTATCTTTTCTTTGCTTCTTCTGAGAGGCTTTCCTTTCTACCACTGAGTTGTTCATTTGATTCTCCCATTACTCATTAAAGAAGATGATCTTTCAAGATCAAAATCACATATCACAGCTAAAAAGACCTGATCTCTTTTAATAATACTACAAAGTTTAGAGATCTAACATATTTACCAAATGACATGCTACTATTTCATTAAGCTAGTAAAGACATATACTGCCCATTAATTTCAGTTTGTGTATGGTTAGTTTTATTCTGTATATGGTCAATGTCACTTACTGGAAGAAAGTTCCAACCCTTCCCAGAATGTTCAATGTATATTTCACTAATATGTTAATTTATCCATCTGTGACATGTGGGAAGTGATTAGTGAACCAGCATTTCTTTGACTTAACTATTATTCCCAAATTGATGCCTGCTGCCCACTTCATTGCCAAGAAAGAGTCTGCATTAGCTGGGAGCAAAGAAAGGAAAAGAAGGGTTTATAGTTTCCTTCGTCAGATAATAGAAGGAGGCAAAGGTTCCTGTAGCCATTACAACACAGTCTTAGAATGAGACATAACACATGTGCCTATGTGTGCACATACATGTACATATACTCATAGCCCCTATAGTCTCTAACAGTTTATTTTCCAACCCTAACAGATATAGACATTGGTACATGAAATGAGCCATTCACACAGGTTTCTTTAGGCAAGCATACTCATATGTCCCATAATAATAGGCAAAACACAAAGCTAACATTACTCAGGGATGCATACGTATATTATTTTCAGATCTACTCAAATATTTCTCCAAATATTTCTCAAATATTAGAGTCGACTACCAGATAGTTGACTATAGAGGCACCGAGATTGATGAGCCAGTAAATAAGAGCGTTCAGTTGGGCAAAAGGAAGGGACTTGGAGAGAGATCAAGTTGATAGAAGAGGAAAAGTAGCAAACTAGTCAGCTGAGCAAACTCAGGCTGCTAATGATAGTCAATCTACTCTTGAATCTAAAACTTTGCTCACCTCTACAGGGACCTGGGGAAAATGTCTTTGAGAAGACTGAAGAATATCTGCCTTAGCATCTCACAAATCACCCCAAATAGGTGTTAAGTGGCTGCCACTTATCCTTTGTGATTGGCCCAATAGAACCTGTGCTTCCTGTCCTTGTAGAAGATTTTTTGTTTAGTTTTTTTTCTATCCTACATCACTTCTTATTCTTGTTATAGATTGTCGATTAATGTCATTACTACTTTCTCTTGCTTTCTACCAAAAACATAATAGTATTGCTTAAAGCGCCTGGGCTAAGCCAATCTTTGTGTGTAGTAGCTTATCTAATTCCCCATGAGAGAGATTTTAGCCTTTCCTCCTATCGCTTACAATCTCGATTCAATTGAATCTCACTCTTGAGAACTCTTATTTCTATCATGTATTATTTGGCCTGTCTAGAACTGTCTTCTAAGACCTCCCTATTTTTTGACTTTTCCTGGCTTTTCGGCCTAGGCAAATATGTTCTTTAATGAATAGGTTTCCTATTGGGAAGTCCTACCCCATCTTCAAGATGGTAAGTTCCTTAAAAATGATCTGGTCCAACCCCTCTAGCCAGGCTAGGGAATCCCTTCTCCAGCATCCAGGGTGGAGGCATTCAGCTGATGACTTCCTAAGGAAGTGCTTGCCATTGTTAATGCAGTACCTGTTCATTCATCCATTCATTCATTCAGTAAACAAACTAATTTCTGAGAATGCTTTCTAATAACCCTTTTTTCCTATCCAGTCTGCTTGGTAAATTCCTTCTCTCATCTTATAGGGTGAGAACAAAATCAAACATTATCTCTTATTTGAAGGCTTCTGTAATTGCCCCTCCTCACTTTCCCAGACAGATTACTTTCTTTGCTGTAAACCTGAAACCAATATCTCGGAGCACCTAACATGCTGTATTATATAGTCCCTAACACATCTGTCGCCCAGGCCAGACTGTGAATTCTATATCCCTAGAACTTTACTCAGACCTGGGTACATGGTATAGGCACAGACAAGATTTGTTACATGAATTCATTAATATATTTATGGAATACTGCCTACATGTAAGGCTCAGTGACAAGCAATTTAGAGACTAAGAGATGACTAAGACAGTATCCCTGATTCATATGGAGGCAAAAGAGTATAGTGCAGTGGTTGTCGAATGTAAGAATGCATCAGAATAATCTGAAAGGCTTATTAAAATACAGATTTCTAGGCCCTACCCCCAGAGCTTTTGATTCAGTAGATCTGTGTAGGCCACAAGAACTTGCATTTCTAACAAGTCCCCAGATGTTGCTGATACTACATTCTTGGGAGCATATTCCATCATTTACTAACTTGTGAGGCTCAAGTTACTTAACATTTCTGTGCTTCATCTGCCATATGTTTTCTGACGATAGAGAAAAATAGTACTTAGGTGCATTATGAGGGTTAAATGAGTAAACATTTGTAAAGGAGGATTTTAAAATTCAGGAAGGGGAACAGTAGGCCAATCTTATGCTAATTTAACACTTATGTGGTATGAAGTGAACAAATTTGAAAGGGACTGTTGGCCCCCTGATTTGGGGCACTGTGGTTTTATTAATGTAGCTCAAAAAAGCATGCTATTTCTTAAAGGCTCTTTCAAGCTGTTGACTCATCTGGACCTTAAAGTCAACTAAATCCCCTAAGCCCTTTTCATTCTTGATGCTACCAAGCCAAGTTCCTATTGTCCTGTTCTGCTGAAATTTATGTCCTTGAGCCTAAAGGCCAAGCTTCAAATTTATCCCTTTTCTTCTTGTTGACATTGACCCATCTTCCTGCTGAGGTCGTTTTTCAATCTTGATTCTCACATCCAGTAGATCTCCCTCTACTTTTGTATAGTTCAAAGTTGGTGAGGTAGTTTTCTGTGTTTTCATGTGAATTGATTAAAATTATTAACTAATACAGGACAATTAACATCAACCTATTCAAAATCAACCGGTGAGCATGATTATTTACCTGGTTATGAATCTGCCTAACATTGCTACATTTCAACCCACAACACCAGCCGTTTTGTCACCTTGTTCACAAGATCCTCTTCACAAAGTTGTCCTTGCTCAAATTCAGATATTCTCTGACTATAGAGGAAATGATAAATGGGGCTGCCCTTGTATTCTCCTGGGAATGACTTCCTGCCAGCACAGCTTTCCCCTGTCTTCCCATCTATAACCAAATTAGGTTTGACACTGAAGTTCAAGTTGCTTTAATTATATAATTTTCTCTTTATCTAGCAACTTTCCATCCCCACCCTGAATTATTTTATTAGTTATTACAACTTGATTCTATTGTACATATAGAGAAATAAGCATTCAAAGAAGTTAAGATGTTTGCTCTAGGTTTGTGAATAAATTTGAGGGTGGCAACCAGCTGTGGCACACAGCTGCATTCTCTTGTAGAATTACACTGCAGAAAGCAGCCCATGCTCTAAGCTATCAAATAGATCTACCAATAATTTCAGTTATACCCTCAAGGGTATTTATCTTTCAGATAGAATTATTATAATTATTTTTCCTAATTCTAAATTTAATTCTTGACTAGTTAATATATCCACAGGTATCAAATATTTTTAATAGAAACACACATATACACATATTAAGTAAAAAGTCTTTCTGCTGTCCTTTCTCTGATCTCAATCTCCTACAGCCACATCCCATCTCTACTCAGTTTACTTTCATTACTTTATTGAATACCTTCATGTATATACTAGTAAATATAAATATATATTCTTATCCCTCTTCTTATCCACAAGAGCAGAGACTGCTTCTATCTTGTCCACCACTGTATTCTCAGAACATAACAGGCATAGAAAATGCCCTCAATACATATTTGTTGAGTAAATAAATTAATATGTCTTAACTACCATAAGTTGACTTATTACTTTTTCTTTTAAAAAGTTGAAAATGGTGGTACTACTTTTGCATAATATGTTCAGGGGGAGTAACTACTTTTAAGCTATGCTACTGAAGGTACATAGCAGATTCTCCTTAGCTGTGAGTCCTGGTAAGTCCTGCAAATTTGGTGCATGACTGTTTAGCTGGCTTAGAAACTGGCCCATAGAGGAAGACCACTTTAGATTTTTCCAGGCAAAACAGCCATAAAATCTATTCAAGTCAGCAGTCTCCCTTCAGTTTCTCTTTCACCCAGGCTATAACAAATGGGACATCGAAACCTACTCCACTGGCCCACACCATTCAGGAGCAAGCCACATGCCTTTTGCTTTTTGCATTTATTTTTGTTGGGTCATCCCTGGCAAGCCACAGTTCATAGGTTTGGATGCTCACAATTTGTCTAGCATCTCCTAGGGGACCATTGGTCTCTGCCTATCTCCCTGCCAATAGGATCTAAAGCTCAACACGAACTAGCAGGCTTTAGTGATTTAGACTGCCATAACTTCACTTCTCTATGGGGAACTTCAGTGCTGGAAATGATTAAAAGCCTCTTTCCTGTTTAGATAATTTCCCTATAGTCTTGTTTCCCCTGAAAGTTGGTATGATAACTTGGATTGCTCTGTCAGAGCCTTAGAGGACTGATTAAAGCTCCCTGCTTCAACTCATATTGATATGTTCTATCATTAGCTCCTGGCTAAAAGGCAGCCTTTCCTCCCTTCTCTCCTGAACTGGTATCTTCTCACTGTGAGAACCAAGCTCTGTCCCATGCAGAGAGAGGACTACTTTGTATGCTGATCCTCCTTCTAGGCCCTCGACCTTCTCTTTCCTCAGTTTCCTCTCAGTATTTTATTAATCCTTGGTTGTGGCACCAATTTCTTTATTCCTTGTGTTCCAACATACTCTTGTGTATGAGCCTGTCTCCCCAGCCTGAGGACAAGGGCTATACTCATAGCAGTATCTAGCATGATGATTAGAATATAGTAGTTGCTCAGCAAATGTTGCTTTCCTGGCCACAGTTGGGCAAAGACCAGCTGTGGGGTTTTCTTTTATTGTTATTTGTCTTTTTTAATAAGAGTAGCTTAGGATTTATACTAATTTCCCATTTGTTCCTCTATCTTGGGAGTCTAGAGAACAAAGAAACTCTGGGAGATACTGTATATGTCTATTTCCTTGATCATGGTGATGGTATCATGGGTGTTTGCATATATCAAAACTCATTAAATCGTACACATTAAATATGTGCAGTTCTTTGTATATAAATTATACCTCAATAGAACTGTTTTATGAAAAAAATCATTGCAAAACTTGATGTTAAGTCAAGTCTTGTTTTTATTTCAATGGCTCTGGTCTTTTTTCTTTCTTCTTTTTGTTTTATGCATGTATCAGGCCAATTAGTAGTATCTTCAGACTTCTGGAATCTTGATTGGTCATCAGCCTGTTCATGTCCCCTTCTCATCTTCATCAACTCCAAAAGTGGCGATCACCAAGGGATCATCTTCCTCCGAAAATTTAAGCAATACCTCAACCCGTCTCAAGTGTTCGACCTGGTGAAGGGTGGACCTGAACCCGGGTAAGCATGGTGTGAGGCATATAGAGGGTATACAGAAGGGACTCTCCCTTCTATACATTCTAGAGTAGGGTAGACTTTCTTGAATTAGTTCTAATACCTGAGCAGGAAAGATCCATTTTCTCAAATCAAAACACAGACACATAAATCCAGAGTATTTTGGATTGGCTGGTTGGAGGACTTTTAGCCCTCTCCCAAAAATCCTTTCAAGCCATGTTCTTCTCTCAGATTTGCTCTACCTTTTTTGGTTAGAAGAGGTATAGCTATGTCTCCTGACCCCAGAGGAGGAGGCAAATGAATACTGCTGTTCGCTTTTCCTGTCACTCACTCATTCTTTTTCCTGGGGTCAAATAGATATATCTCTACTACAGGAACAACTGACTGTTCAGTCCTGGTTTCTATCAGCTCACTAACCACCATGCAAGGCAGTATTCCTAGACCTCAGCAAGTAGCTTCAGCTAGGTACTAGTAGCTTTCAGAGCAAGGTTAGGCACAGAATAGTGTGGGTTGAGGCAATGTCTGATCTCCAGGACTACGTGTGAGAGCACTGCCTATGATATTTGGTACACAGAGAGATAGGGACTAAGGGAAAAAAAGCAAGTAGCCTAGTAGTTGGGTGCAGAAGCAGCAGCACTTGGGCCTGGGACATTGTAGGAAAGAATTGTATAACCCAGAAGTTCATGAAATGACTCCCTTTTCTCCCTTTCCTTCCAGGCTGTCCATGTTCAAGAACTTTGCTCGCTTTCGCATTGTAGTTTGTGGTGGAGATGGCAGTGTGAGCTGGGTGTTATCTCTGATTGATGCCTTTGGATTACATGAAAGGGTGAGTTCCTAGCTGACTTGATTTAGCCATTCTAGAGAGACTGGGATGTAGAGCTTCTTATCCCAAGAAGTCCCTGGTCTTCACTGTCCTTGTCTGTAAAATACATGTTTTCCACTGGTTTCATATTCAATTTAACTAGTAAATTCCTAATATAAGCCTGCTCACCTAGACTGTTTTCTGGTTGTCTATCTGTGGAAGGAGAAATGAAGGAGTTAGCAGGGGAAAATTGAGTGTTCTATTCCTCAACCTCCAAAGTGAATAATTGATGAGGAAGAGAACAAGCAAAAAAGAAGTGGCCTCAGGCAATGTTCAGCCCCTAATTTCCTACCCCTTCTAAGTCAATTGATTTTCTTCCCTGAGTTTCAAGAGTAGTAGAAACTTTCTTCTCTCTCACCCTCTTTTCCCTAAGCTGCTCTCTGCTCTTCTGAATACAGTAGCTTTGTCTCTGGAGGTACCTGGCTTCTTTGGCCCAGCCTAGACAGAAATTTGTGGCTATATTTCTATTATATAAGAATGGCTATAAATATTGATATAGTCCAGCAACTTTTCCCTTTACTAAATAGGTTCTGTATGGCCAGGAGTGGGGCCTAACTCCTTAGGGAAAATTTCACTTAACTTCAAATATCTTCCTATCACACTTCCTAGAATCAGTAGTCCTTTATTGCCACTAGCTTTGAGAGCATCGTCTGGGTTCTTTTATGAGTGAATATTGGTAGGACTGTCTGAAAAGGGTGCCTGGTTTTGTTCTTGCAGTGTCAGCTGGCAGTCATCCCTCTTGGAACTGGCAATGATCTGGCCCGTGTCCTAGGCTGGGGTGCATTCTGGAACAAAAACAAGTCACCTCTGAAAATACTCAACAGAGTGGAGCAGGCCAGTGTGAGGATCCTAGACAGGTGAGCGGCTGAAAGATCAGGCAATTGTGCCTCTTCCAGTTGTGAATAAGTTACTCCTAGTTATATCATCTCAATCAGGAATGTTCTAACCTTCTTAATGGTGTTTCTGGCTTTAGTGCAGGGCAGTTTGGGTGAGGCAGGGGGCCTTGACTATTAGGAAGCCCGGGTCTAGAGTGTAATGTATCCTTTGAAGGTCAATATAGTATCTCATCAACTTAAAATATCCTAGAGCAGGAGCCCAATGGGTACATTTAAAGGGTTCTGTGAACCTTCTTCAAATTGCAGTCAATTATCTATGTAAGCATATTTTTCCTAAGTTTTCGTCTTTCTATTTTATTCTAGAATATTATAAAAACTAGTTTGTAGCTTCATCATGTTCTCAAAGAAACTAAAAAAATGAGGATTCATATACTATTGACCTAAATTGTTTCTGCTCTAGAGAAGAGAGATTGTGATCTATCTTCTGAGAAGAAAGACTTCCTATGCTAGGGCATAGTATTTGATTTATGACTGACCATAAGGATATTCCAGGGAGCTTTCTCAAGATACTAAGCTCAGTCCTACCACAAAGATTACTATTCAGTAGGTCTTGAGTAGGACCCTGGTATATGTATTTTACAAAAGCACCTCAGATGATCTTGATAGCTACCTCTGGTTGAGAAGCACTGCTCTCTGAGAACCTTGTAGTGGAATTCCTTTCATCGTACTGTCCTAGAAGTCATGAGGCAGTGTCCCCTCTTGTGGTATACCTTGAAATCAGGTAACCTGAGATAGCTTGGTTATCCCCTAAAATCCATCTTTACCCAACACATAAACATTTTAACCTCTTTTTTAGCATGTGAAGCATTGATGCCAGCCTGCGATGAAACATAGTCCTAAACATCTGTCTTTGAACTTAATTTCAGATGGAGTGTGATGATCCGTGAGACTCCCAGACAAACTTCATTGCTAAGCGGACAAGTTGAAATGGATGTACCCCAATTTGAGGTAATTATTGCCAGGTGTAATTCAGGCCAACATCTTTATTATACAGTGAAATAAGAGACAAAAATCCAGAGAGAAGTATTTGTATTGTCCACAATGAGGAGGAGATTACTGAAAACTGGGAACATGTCAATCAGTAGCTATTGATCAGAAACCATGTTAGGTATTGGGGATATAATTCATTTGGCCATTTATTTATTCATTCATTCAAAATATTCATGTAAAATATATATGGATTAACTACAATGTGTGAGCTATGCTAGTTAGTAAAGAAGAATGACTTAATCCATGGGGTTATGAAGCTCATATCTAGTTGCAGTGGTAGAAAAATGGTTTTTATAATGTAGTATGACTGTTAGTATATATAAGTAAGTAGTGTGTGTAGGTGGGGTGAGAACACCCAGCAGGTGAGCCTAACCCAGTCTGGGAGTAATTAGGGAAAGCTTCTCAGAATAAACTCTCTTTCAGAAGAGATTTAAGGACCAGACGGAGTTAACCAGGATAGTGAGAAAGAAGAGACATGTTCCAGACAGATAGAACAGTTTGTGTTGTTCCAAAAGCAAGAGAGAGTATGGAATATTCACAGAACAGAAAAAATATTCATAATGACTAAGGCATAGGGGCCAATGAGGGGATATACAGGGAGAACAACTAAAGACGAGGCTGGAGAAGTAATCAGGGGCCAGGCCAGGAAGAATCTGCTAAACAATGGTAGGAAGTTTTAACTTTTATCCTAAGAGCAATGAGAATTATATAATGGTTTCTTTAAATCTTATTATAAAAATTTTCAAACATACAGGAAATTTTAAATGGTAGATTCTACCATTAATTTTTTACTATACTTCATCACAAATCTATCTATCTATCTATTCTGCTATCTAATAGAAAGATTTTATGCAGGGGAGTTCCATGGTATATGGAGAAAGAATAAAGACTAGAGACAAGGAGAAAAGATGGAAGATGCTGTAATTGTCTAGGCAAAAGATGATGATTTGGATCACTGAAGTAGTAACAGGGATAAGGAGAAGTGGGCATATTTAAGACATATTAAAGAGAATCATCAGGACTTGGTGGATGTTTAAATGTAAGGGGTGATGGAGAAGGAGGAGTATAAGTTGTAGTTAAGAGTACAGATTCAAGAGCCAGACTTCCTGGAATTGAATCCTGACTCTGCCACTTATCAGCTCTCCCTTTTCCTGGGTCTCAGTTTTCTGTTCTGTGAAATGGGGATAATAATAATTCTTATTTCAGGATTGTTATAAAGAATACATAAAGTAGTATCATATATATATACATATATATGTGTGTATATACACACACACACACACACACACACACACACACACACACACACACATATATATATAAAAATCTTAGAACAAAGCCTGGCACATAGCATGAACTATATAAGTGGAGGCTATTATTATTACTACTATTACTATTACTAATAAGAGGTGACATTCTGGTATTGTAAAGATGTGGATTCAAATCCCAGATATTTTGCTTACTAGCTTTGTAATATTAGATTGTTTATTTAAAACAAACAGTACCACCTTTATATGAGTTTTGGGGTATTGATTTAAATGAGAGGAAATAATATGCATGTCTTAATTTTAGAATGAACACAAATCTAAGATTATCTATGGGGACCTTCAACAAGAATTATTTGATTATGATCATTTCCAGAGAGATATTTTAATTGATGGTAAAGAGCCAGTAGGAAAAAATTATGGGGATGAAGATGGGCAGTACACTATGTCTCAGTGTGAAGGTTCCAGAGCTGATCACTCCTTTTCCCCCTAGGCTGCTGCCATCCAACACTTAGAATCTGCAACCACTGAGCTGAGCAAAATCCTGAAGGCCAAGTACCCCACAGAGATGATCATCGCAACTAGGTCAATCTTTCTTTAGCTCTTAACTTTTGGGATGTTTTTGCCCCTCATGGGCTGTTCCTCAGTTAGAGATGGGGCTCATTTTGATAGCTTGGGGTGTTGAGGCCAAGCAAAGTACACTAAGTTCTCACTTGACATCATCGATAGGTTCTTAGAACAATGGTAAAAAATGTATAATGAAATCAATTATACCATAAGCTAATTGATATAAACAAGAGCTAAGTTCCTGCAGCACCTTATTGACATTATAACAAAATGACATTGAACAAAACAATGTTATTTGAGGGCCTTCTGTATATGTTTATTTTCTGAAATCAAATTTCTTCCAACTTAAACCTCCTGGAAAGTTTAGGTAACAAAATGAGATTTGGGTAAGGGCTCTTGCTACTCCAAAAAGATAAAATTGCAAGCCAGAAATTTGGAAGAAGGGGAGGACTTTTGATCAAGATGGCAGAGTAGGTAAATGCTGTGCTCATCTCCTCCAATGTCCACATCAAAATTATAACTAAGCTACAGAACAACCATCATTGAGAATTGCCTGAAGTCTAGCTGAACAGAAGTCCTAAAACTAAGAGTCTACAGAAGAAGCCACCTCAAGACCAGTAGAAGGGGCAGAGACACAGAACAGGAAGCTTCCACACCAACAGGTGTGGCAGTTAAGAAATGGGAGGGATATCTCAGCTGCAGAGGACCCCCCGAGGAGCAAGGGGTCCCATCCCCACACCAGCTCCCAAGCCCAGGGTTCCAGTGCCAGGAAGAGAAGTTCCCACAACTTCTGGCTGTGAAAACCAGCAGAGATTATGGCTGAGTGAGACAAAGGGCCACTGGAGTCACAGACATTCCTCTTAAGGGGCCTGTATGCAGACCTACTCACTGACTGATTCACTTGTTCTGATATCCAGCCCTGGGGGCAGCAGCTCCATAGGTGCCAGGGACATACAGAGATGAACTGAGTTGTTTGGCTTTGGGGAAAGGAATTAAGGGGAAGCCTTTTCCCAGACAGAAGGGCTAGCAGAGGATATGATTCCTTGGTTGAGCTCTCCCCAACCAGCTCACAGACTCAAGCAGCTGTCATCTCTGAGTCTTCATCAATCAGGCCAATACTTGTCACTCTGCCCTGGTGATTCCCTGAGACCCTGCCCCACCCAACTTGCATGACCGCCCAAGCCACTTCTAGTGGATTTTCTATGAAATGACCCACCTTGGCTCATGCTGTGGATTTTCCTAAAATCTCATAAAGGTTCAACAAATTTAAACAAACAGCATCTGGCCTCAGCATATCCCATACTTCTTAGTGAGCAGCCCAAGCTTAGCACCAGCAGCAGGCAGCTTTGATTCATGATTTGGTCTCTTGAGGTACATCCAAGCTTAGTGTGGGTGGCAGACATCTGTGGATTGCTTGGTGGCTCATGCAAGGTGGCCCTGGGCAGCACCCAGGCTGCAGTTGAATTTGGCCTATAGGAGGGATTCTCCAGGAGGCCCTGGCCTGCATGTCCAGTGGCTGGCTTCGGTTTGAGCCAGAGTGCCACCTGGGGTCACATCTGAGGACAACACACTCAAAGGCCAGACTGGGCAGGCCAAAACCCTGTTAAAATGAATCTTGCTCCATAGGGTCAGCTCCTGCACAACAGCTCCTCCATTGTAGTCATGACCAGTCCTCACAATCAATTAGCCCAAGGGTCAATCCCTCACATTGACCTGCAAAGAGCAACTAAGACTCAATTACAACAGGAGATCATGCACAACCCATATAAGGCACACCCCTGGAACACCTGGCCCAGGTGACCAGGGAAGACTGTGCCACTGGGCCCCACAGCATACCTACTACATGAGGCCACTCAACTAAGACTGGGAAACATACCACCTCTACTAATATATAGAAATAAACACATGAAGGTAGCCAAAATGGGGAGACAAAGAAACATGTCCCAAATGAAAGAACCAAACGAAGCTCCAGAAAAAAATAAATAAATAAACAAAATGGAGACAAGCAATCTACCAGATGCAGAGTTCAAAACACTGGTTATAAGGATGCTCAATGAACTTAGGGACAGAGTAGATGAATTGAGAGAGAACTTTAACAAAGAGATAGAAAACAAAAATGGAGATAGAAAACATAAAAAAATAACTAGTCAGATGAAGACTATGATAACTGAAATGAATAATACATTAGGAGGAATCAGTAGTAGATCAGATGAGCAGAGGATCAAATCAGTGATTTAGAAAAGAAGGTAACAGAAAATATCCAATCAGAACAACATCAAAAAAAAGAATGCCCCCAAAATGAGGATAGTTTAAGGGGGCCTCTGGGACAGCATTAAGCATACCAACATCTTCATCATAGGGATACCAGAATAAGAAGAGAGCAAGAGATTGAAAACCTATTTGAAGAAAAAAATGACTGTAAACTTCCCTAACCTGGCAAAAGAAAGACATACAAGCCCAGGAAGCACAGAGAGTAGCAATCAAGATGAACCCAAAGAGGTTCACGCCAAGACACAACATAATTAAAATGCTAAAGGTTAAAGACAAAAATCTTAAAAACAGCAAGAGAAAAGCAGTTAGTTACTTACAAGGGGGCTCCCACAAGACTGTCAGCTGATTTCTCAACATAAACTTTGAAGGCCAGAAGGGATTAGCAGGAAATATTCAAAGTAATGAAAAGCAAAGACCTATAACCATGACTACTCTAGCCAGTGAAGCTATCATTTAGACTCTAAGGACAAATAAATAGCTTCGCAGAAAAGGAAAAGCTAAAGAAGTTCATCACCACCAAGCCAGTATGGCAGGAAATGTTGGAGGGATGGGGGGGGAGAAAGAAAAGATGATAAAAAATATGAATAATGACTTGCAATAACTACATATCTATCAACAAATACTTTAAATATAAATGGATTAAATGTTCCAATCCAAAAATAGGGTGGGTGAATGGGTAAGTAAACAAGACCCTTACAGATGCTGCCTACAAGAGACTTACTTCAGAACAAAAGACACACATAGACTGAAAGTAAAGGGATGAAAAAAGGTGTTTCATGAAAATGGAAACAAACAACCAATAAGGTGGGGTAGCAAAACTTGTACCAGAAAAAAATAGACTTTAAAACAAAGTCTATAACAAGAAACAAAGAAGGACCCAGTTATCTCACTTCTGGATTATTATCCAAAGAAACCCAAAACACTAATTTGAAGGAACATGTGAATCCATATGTTCATTGTAGCATTGTTTAAATAGTCAAGATATAGAGGCTGCCTTCATGTCCGTCGATGAATGAATGGATAAAGAAGAAAAGAGGTCACACACACACACACACACACACACACACACACACGGAATATTACTCAGCCATAAAAAAAGAGTGAAATCTTGCCATCTGCAATAACATGGATGAACCTGGATGGTATTGTACTGAATGGACTAGGTCAGACAGAGAAAAATAAATGCCATATCATTTCACTTAGAAGTAGAATCTAAAGAAGAAAATAAACAAACAGAACAGAAACAAATTCATAGATACAGAGAACATTTTCATGGTTGCTGGATGGGAGGGGGTTGAGGGTTGGGTGAAAGGGAGTAAGAAGTACAAATTGGTAGTTACAAGGTAGTCATGGGGATGCAAATTATAGCATAGTGAATGTAGTCAACAGTATTGTAGTGACTATGTATAGTGTCAGATGGGTACTAGATTTACCAGAGTGATTACTTTGTAAGTTATGTAAATGTCTAATCACTAAGTTGTACACCTGAAACTAATATAATATCATATGTCAAAAGTAACTGAAATTTTTTTAACTTTTAAGAAAAAAAAGAAGGGTTATAGAAGAGAAATACAACATTCCACACATTCAAGAGCATAGCATAGCTTACTACAGTAGGAACACCTTGTTTTCTGTTTGACACTAGGAAAGGTCTCTCTAGCACCTACTACAGTTGATTTTTCATACCCTAAACAACACATTCTCCCATTCTAAATATGTGGATCATTCATTCCTCCTGGGGCTTTTCGGAGGGTTACTGCCAAACCTACCACATTCTCCTTTGAGAAACATTCCCTACAGGTAGTTTCTCCAATATCATTATATTTGTACTAAATTAGCTGGGCCCTTCCCTTGATCTATAGCTGATTTGACCCAGGGTGAAAGTCTAATCCAAGGTGGATCAATAGAATTCTCTTTTCTGGTTCAGAATTTGGACTAAGAAATGCTACTTAAATTCTCTTAGGTACTTGCATATTTTTCTATGTACATGAAGCAGGAAAAAAAAAACAAATAGAGAAGGGAAAGAGAGTAGGGGGAAGTGCTGAAAGGAAAGGGAAGGAGGAGAGATCAAGAAAGAGATAAAGAAGAAGGAGGAAGAAGATGGAGACTAATGACATTATAAGAGAAAAGGGCTCTGGATCTCATAGTCCATGTCTCATTGTGCCATCTATCTTATATTTCCAGATTCCTATGCTCTGCAGTGGAAGATTTTGTGTTTGATATTGTAAAGGCCTGGAGTCAGATAAAACAGAACAATACAGCAATAGAGTCTGTGATTTTGAAAGTAAGTTTCCATTCCTTCAGTCTTATACTCTTTGTGGAGCCAGGGCCCCATTTTTAATAAAAGTGCCTCTCATTGGGAATTGAAAGAGAAAGGCGGGGAGGATCAGCTAGTAAGCCTCCCTGATGGGGAATGTCCACCTCCTTAAACTTATATCTTTCACCAAATGAAGAGTGGCACTATGCATGCTTATACATGTACCACGTACCTAATCATATACCAAGCATTCATCCACACCCAGACAGAAGTGCACATCAAGTAGATATGTACATTGTTGTATACCAGAACATGCTTGAAAATATGTACAAATACTTACTAGAAATACACCCACATTCCACTCTATAACAATAGCAACAGCAATAGCTAACACTTACATAGCACTTGCTCTGTGCCAGGAACTGTTAAGCACTTTTAATGTATTAACTAATCCTCAAAACTGCCCTAGAATATAGAAGCACAAAGAGATTAGGTAACTTGCCTCGAATCACAAACTATTATGTGATGAAGCTGGGAATCAAGCCATAATCAGTATATCCACAAACATACCCACATACAAAGGCAGACACCAGGTACCCATGCAGAGGCACATCCATATCAATAGGAGCATGCCCGTGAAAACACCAATCCATAAATACTTATCTTTCCTCGTGTTTGCCATGTTACATACCATTTTACAGGCCAGTCTGACGTGAGAAAGACTCAGCAACATACACTGATTTCCATATCTGCCCAGAAACAAATGATATCTGTTTGATTCCCTAACATTGTTTAGTTATCTCATCACACTTACCCAAGTACTTCTTTTTCCGAACTTTCATCTCCCAACAAGTCGCTTTCTATGTTCAATGTTCCTGGCAAACTACTACTACCCATTCCCACTTCTCCCCATACCACCCACCTCTTCATTCTGTTTTCTCATCACTAATCCCTCATAACAATATTCTGTCTCTTTCTTCCCTGTATAGAGTGACTTAATGTATGACAAGCTCAATGTCCTAAATGATGTCCTGTCTGAGGAGGCAGCAATTGAGAAGTATGCTACAGTATGTGCAGACAGTGGCAAGGCAGATGGAAAGCCCTTTGTTCCTCAAACAGACCACATAGCCAAGTGCAAGTTGGAGCTGGCCACAAAGGCCAAGAATCTCCAGAAATCCTTGAAACTCATCATATTCCAAATTGAACAAGGTAAGGATCCTAGGGTTGTGATAACTGAAGTAGGGAAGAGAGAAGATTCCAGTAAATGGTTTACTGGTCTAGATTTTTGATATGATGACATTAGCAACATTTCACTAAATCCTGCATTCATATGGCATCCAAAATCAGTCCTCAAATTCTGCTGATTTGAAAAGTATAAGTCTTAGTAAGCTGCCCCTTTGGTTCCTCTTACCTCCCAGGTACTCAACTCTAATTTATTACTCATTTATTTTTGGAACTAACACTCATTATAAAGAATTACAGATGCTCAATGCTCTGTTTGCTTTCACCAGCAGCCATGAATTTTTTTACATTTGCTCTGTTTCCATCGAACCACCAAGCCTGTGACTATTTTAGAAAGAAAGTAGTATTCATCTCTGCATGTCCTATACAGTATTAATCAGGCACAAGGGTCCTGAGAATAGCTTTGGCAGCTCTGGAATTGATTGCCATTTTCCACAACTCATGACAGACTGCAAGCTTCCAACTCAGTATAAAAATTACTCCAACTTTCAACTCTTCCATCTTCTTAATTTAACATTTTGGTTTCCCACTTCTTCCCCACATGCTTCTTTGGAAAACAGATCAGAAGATGGTGTAAAACCAAGTGTGTTTTACCTGATCTATTGGAATTGAGCAGAAGTCCAGGTAGCAAGAGAGTCCCTTTGACTTTGAGCTATGGTACCTTCTCCTGCCTTGGTACCTTTAGGAACTGCAGCCAATTTTCCAAGAAAGAAAGGAAATTTCCCTTCTGCACTGCGTGAGAATTAAATGGTTTGTCTCCATTTCTATAGCTAGTTTGCAAGTAGTAGGGATCATATTAATCTGGCATAGTCATAACCCTGTCATGACCAACCCTCAGCCTGTTCCATCAACATATACGTCAGATTCTAAATCAGCTTGTGTCCATGAGACAGAGAAAGGCACCCTGGTAGGATAGGAATTGAACCTATGAGCTTTGGTATGGGCTGAGCACCTGACTTATACAACATATAGGCTGGTGAAAGGAAGACTTATCAAATATTCTGGATATGGGTGAGACATTTGAGTAAAAGAATGGCATAGTCCAAGAGGCTCAAGTTTATAACAAAACTCATATGAGTAAATGAATTAACAAAGAGGTGAGAATGAAGGTAGAAGAGCAGAGAGTTCCTCACCATGCCCACCCCCCTACACCTCTGTCCCTGAGTTTGTACTCACAACCACATTTACTTGATGACAAAAAAATCATAACCATTAAAACACAGAAAGCTCGGGCATATATATGAAGAGACATGGGGATATACACTGAAAAAAAGCTAAGACTACAAACAGCATCATGAAGGAGAGATAATGGTCAAATGAGAGTCTCCACTGTCTACCCAAACACTGACTGGCATTAACTAAATGAAAGAGATGTTCAAGAAATACCCAATAAATATGACCAGTCCTCCCTCCCTCCTTTTTTGCTTCCTTTACTTTCCCTTCCTTCCCTCCATCCTTGTTTGCTCACTTGCTTCTGTCTTTCCTTCCTCCCTACCTCCCTCTCCATTCCTTCCACTTTTTCTCTACAGTTTTGGATGAACAAACCCGACAGACAATATCAGTTAAGAACTTTACTTCAACTTTCTTCCTGGAAGATGACTCAGAAGATACTAGCCAGACGAGCCCGAGACATCGTAAGGATCTTTCTCTTCTCTTATTCTAGCCTTCACCACTGTCTTCTTGTGCCCAGAAAATAAAGGTGTGTTTTCATGCATCTTCCTTTAACCATAATCCTACTCTGCAGTAGATATTCCTCCCTCTTTCCCAGAAAACTCACACTATAAGATCTCATGACAATGTCCAGAAGTAATGACACCATTAGGTCCTTTGAAAAGGATGGCCTGATGAAACCCAAGATTTAAAGCTATTTTCACTGCCAGCAAGCAAGCAGCCCAGCCTCACTATCTTCTAAATGGAAGTCTCTGTTCATCCAAGATGATCCCTCTTTGGAATGAAAACACTGAATGTTATCTAAGATAAGATCATTGAGTTTGACCCAACTCCCACAGAGAAAATAGGTGAAATACAAGTTGGGGGAGGGCTTTCTTATTTGCACCTGACACCAATGTGATGCCTTTTGTGTCTAGGTTCTCATCGTGGAACTTTGTCTTTTATACCTTCTCTCAAAAATGAAGACCTAGATAACCTTAATTTGGAGCACTTACATTTTACAACTGAAACTATGTAAGCATTTAGCCCTCTCACCTTTTTATGGCATCTTCCTTTCTCTGGTTAAGAACATAATCTAAGGACACCCAGAGTCAAATCCTTACTCTACTTCCTACTTAGCTGGGTGACCTTACACAACTAATGCAACCAATCTGAACTTCAGTTTCCTCACGTGTAAAATGGAGGTAATTTTAGAACCTGCCACATAGGTTTGTTGTATTTATTGAGTTTATATATGCATAGTACTTGCACTGAGCAAGTGCTTGGTACCCATAGTTAAGGTTTATATGTATTAATAGTTGTTACTATTGTTATTATTATAAATAATAAATGTGTTAGCTTTTGTTATTTCAAAGGACTTGTTTTTCCACTGTTGCCTTTAATAGTCAATTATGGAGGTACTAAAAAAATAAATGGACATTTAGGGGACTATGTAGTAAATCTAAAGATGTCTTTCTTACTAGCCCCACCTGTTTCAAATATTCCCAGCAGCCAAGTTCCACCCCCATTCACTCATTTTGAGTTCCATTAAGATCACTTTAATATCAGTTAGAGAAACTGCAGTTTCTGGACCGTGGTTGAGGGAGGCAAATCTCATGTGAGAGATGTAGGATCAGTTAAGTAATGAATTTTAAAAATTATCTATAATTGAGTAGCTACACTCAATTAAGGACAAGAAGGACATAGTTTGCAATTACTGAAGTTTTCTGCAGCTTCTCATTTATTCCTATATCTACTCCTCACTCCCTTCCACTTCACCATTAGCTTAAGTCCATGTCTGAGGTCTCATGGACCTACCTAATGAGTTTTGACCCATTGGTGTGCTGACAAAAGTTTAATAACCAGCTTTATGAGAGAAAAAAGCCCTGATTTATTAACTGGTCTAAACTCTCCCACCGTGGTCTATTTCAAGCTACTGGTATAATGTCGAATGCAGAGTTGGGAAGTGAGGCATAATCAGCTGACATGAGCTGATACAAACTACCCCCAGCACACCACTGATTTTGACGGTAACACCTGAGATGGATTCAAAAGAATAAAAATGGCTTGATTATGTAGATGATACATAGATAGATGATAGATAGATAGATAGATAGATAGATAGATAGATAGATAGATAGATAGATGAGAGAGAGAAAAAGAAAGAGCTTCTTTTATCAGTCTTTTCTCACGATTGTGTGGTCACTTTGCTCTTTGATGTGAAAGTGCTACAAAGGAGTCCAGATATCTCTGAAAACAGTAGCACAGACTTTATTTTACTCTTGTTCATTTTATCTCAGGTACTCACAAGTTCTTTATGGAAATAAATCAATGATTCTATTTCCCTTTGTTATATGTGGAAAAAATATTGGCCACTCATATCTGAGAGCCTCCAAAAACAACTTCTTTATTATGAATCCCAATCCCACTGAATCCTCTCAACTAACTGGGTACCCTCTCTTACAGCTCACAAAGCTAGTTGTTAACACAATAGGACACCTACATGTGCCTCTCAAGAATGTTAAGTCTTGTGCCCAGTGTGAAAGGGACATTCCTTCAGTACTCTTTCATCATACATATAAAGTCTTTAGCCCAATGATAACGCACTTCTTTCCTGCACCAATGTCTGTCCTCTTCCCTTTGGCTAATTTCAGACGCTTCAAAGAAAGGTGTGTCATGAACAACTATTTTGGAATTGGGCTGGATGCTAAAATTTCTCTGGAATTCAACACCAGAAGAGATGAACACCCAAGACAATACAAGTAAGGAAAATAAACTCCCCTTCCTATGTGCAGACACATAATCACAATATGCACATGTATCCCTACATCCCCTACCTCTCAGACAAGCAACAGAAAAAAAGAAGTTCTTTGGAAGTAAAACAAATCAAATCCCAAGGTTAGCTTAGCCAGTCAGCTTGCCCTAAATGTTGACCTAGTCTGTGATGACTCTGCATTGACATCCTGGACTTTAGCTGTCTTCATAGTCTAGACCTGTGGGTTGCTGTGTAAATATAGCTAACTGTGTTACTGTTATTGAAAATTATTACAGGGGCTCAATTCAGCAAATTGCCTATTTTTGTTCTTTCTGTGAGTGCTTGACAAGGTTCTAGTAGTGGCTTCAGGTCTGTTTTTGCTTGGCAAGGCTGCAAAGTATCACCTTACCAGTTGTTGGTGTTCCATAACCTGGTTCTTTTGAACCAATTGATTTTACTCCATCCAGTGTTAGCCTGCTTGGCACCCTTTGGTACTTCTATACTACAGTCAAACCCTAAGGCAGTCTTGGAGTTCTTGTGGTAATTTGAAACCACAAGTAAAAAGAAACATGCCCCCCACGGTCATTACTGACACCTGCAAGCAGAACCTCTTTCTCAGAGCAAACCAAGGCTGAAGAACAAGTATTTTATCAGATATGTGATTTGCAAATATTGTTTCTCAGTTGCTTGCCTTTTTTATTGTTGCTTTCTTTTAATTTTCTTAATGCTATCTTTTTAAATACAAAAGTTTTAAATTTGGATGAGACCCAATTGATCATTTTTTTTCTTTAATGGACCATGCTTTTTATGCCATATAGAGAAATATTTGTCTAACCCAGGTTCTAAAATTTTGCAGTTTTCTTTTAAATCTTTTTTGTTTTAGCTCCCATATTTAAGTCGATAATCACACTGAGTTAATTTTTTGTATGTTGTGAGGTAAGGGTCTAAGTTCATCTTTTTGCACATATAAGGATATCCAATTATAACAGCATCATTTTTTAAAGCTGTTCTTTCCTGTAATGAATGACGTTGGCACATTTTTCAACAATCACATAACCATAAATGTAAGTTTTTTTTTCTCCTGGATTCTCACTTCTGTTCGATTGGTATGTATCTATCTTATACAATACCACACTTTCTTGATAACTGTAGCTTTATAGTTAGTTTTGAAACTGAGAAATGAAAATCTTCCAACTTTGTTCTTTCTCAGAATTGTCTTGGTTGTTCTAGTATTTTGCATTTCCATATAACTAAATTCCTATTTTTATAGATAAGGAAACTAAAGTACCCAAATAACTTAATGGTTTTAAACAGAATCCAATAATTTTGTGCTAGCTTTCTTGCATTGCAAAACTCATGCCCTGTGGTAGCTCATTTATGTGGCTCTACTTTAAAAGTTTATGGTAAACTCTAGCCAGTCTTTCTAGTGGTTGTAAGCCCTCAGCCTGTTTTTATCAGAGATCCTACAATCACCAGGACCTTGTCCTTGCCACCCTCACCCCAAGCCTCCTGATACCCTTGCCTGTCCTATATTCTCTCTACTGGCTCCTTTTCTATAATCTACCTAGTAAATTTAGCTCTATTTTACAGTACTGAATTAGTGTTTGATATGTAGATCTTAGAAAATCCTTCCACTTTGGCAGAAAAATTATACTTCAAAGAAATTGCAATCTAAGAGTCATATGTTTCAAATAAAATTGATTCCAAGCAACTGAAATATGGAGCTTCTGGAATGGGAGTGACACTTGCCAGGGTAGCTAGTATCTACAACCAGCTCTGCTCACGGCTTTTTATGAGTAGTACTTTCTCAATATTGCCTGTCTCTTCCAAGTCTGAATCAATATCAGCAACAAGAAAAAGTGGCAAATTTACATACTGATGGGAGACTGAGGCTTTGAAGGGCCCAGAAACCCATTTCAGCATGTGTTTGCATGGGGATACCAGTTATATCGCTGTAGCTTCCCCTCCTGTGTCCAGTTTCCATTCAGTATGACTCCTCTCTATATGAAGGCACTTGAGGAATAAAATGGTGTTCCCTCTTGCTTTTCCTCATCCAGTTATTTTTATATTATTCACCATATGACTGCCTTTCTCTACCATTATCTCCCTGTAGTAGCCGCCTTAAGAACAAGATGTGGTATGGCCTTTTGGGAAGCAAGGAACTTTTGCAACGCTCTTACAGGAAACTTGAAGAACGAGTGCACCTGGAGGTTAGTGGAAAAAAGAGTAATCCTTTCTAGGCATAGAAAAAGAAAATATCATGACTTTAGGGATCAACTTTCCCTATATCCCTGGTTCTCTCCAAGCTTTAACTCACAGCTCACTCACAGCTCATGGGAGAAAGGCATGAAGATAGATTTCTATTTTATGGATGAGAAAAGAATAGTGTGAAGAGAAGACAGAGCCCTTTTCCCATCTCTGTAAATGTCTCTTCACATTGGTATCTTCACATAGTAACTCCACTTTTCAGTGTGATGGAGAAGCCATCTCCTTGCCAAATCTGCAAGGCATTGTAGTGCTCAACATTACCAGCTATGCCGGAGGCATCAACTTCTGGGGAAGCAGCACGGCAACCATGGTGAGTATGAAACAAGAAATGGGAATGAGAGAGGTTTGGACCCTCTAAGGTTCTCTCAGAAAGGAGAGCTGGACTGACTGGAGTAGGAAGTGGACAATGAGGGAACATGAGGAGGGTTGGGAACTTTTATTAGTAGCAGCTGTATAAGCAGTTTTTAAAAAGGCAATTACCATGTCAGAGCACGAGAATCAACCAAAGACCTCCCTCAGAATCAGATCAATTCTTAAGTATTGCCTGGACTTTGAATTTTCCATTCCTCAGGCCTGGCAGATCCTTGAAATGTTACCTAGGCCATGTTCTTTTCTCCAAAGATGTCTATAGATTAAACCTGGGAAATTGGCCATGACCCTTTTCCTCTGAGCTCACATAAGAAGGCCATGAGTCTAACTGGAATGGCCTTGGGCATTTATGATGCTACTGTGGACAGGGAGGGAACCAGCTGAGAGCTGTGATCTCCAAGGGGGCTAAGAATTATGATATTAGTGCCCTTGTCCTAGGTTGACTTTCTGACCTCATCTTTTCCCTTTTAAAAATTAGTAACTCCACTTTTCATGAACTAGAAAAATTTTCACCAGGAACCTTCAAACACACCTGCTTGTGATAGAGAAAGTGTGGTTTCTCAGGGGGGGGTTGTATATGACATACTTCTTCTACCTCAGGAATATGAGGCTCCTGCAATAGATGATGGGAAATTGGAAGTAGTGGCAATCTTTGGTTCCATACAGATGGCAATGTCCCGTATCATCAACCTGCATCATCATCGCATCGCCCAGGTAGGCAGGGGCTGAGTGGGCACCAGGAGGGGGCTGAGCTCTGGGCCTACAACCTAGGGTATAGGGTAGTCCCAGGAATTAACTGGGAGTAAGAGTGTCAGGGTGGAGGAACGCAATTATCTGGTGGGCAGCAAGGTGGCTAAGGTTGGAGAGAGAGGTGGTAGAAGGAGCAAAAAGTCCATAGATAGCAGGTGTTTCCTCCCTGAGATAATCTGATTCACATCCTTGCCAGTCCTGTTTCAGATATAAATAAGGCCATGACTGTGGGATTATCAGATTGTTCTATAGTAGTTGCCTCATTTTTCTCCCCCATTCTCCCTCCTCTTCTCTGGCAGTGCCGTGAGGTGATGATAACCATTGATGGTGAAGAAGGTATCCCAGTGCAGGTGGATGGGGAGGCCTGGATTCAGAGGCCAGGCCTTATCAAGATTAGATACAAGAATGCTGCCCAAATGCTGATAAGAGATCGGGTAAGAAGAGAAAGGCTTGTCTTGGGTTCCTACATTGTCTCATCTACAGTTATCACTTGAGTACTGAATACTTCTAGTCAAGCAGATACCCTCAAAAGGATGTCTGAATGCTACTTGCATCAGGAGCACCTTGGGTGCTTGCTAGAAATGAACATTCCTGGGTTCTACACCAGACTCAATGAATCAGAATGGAAATGGGTAGTTCCTGGGAACTCCCATTTATAAACCAGCCCCTGAGACACTATGATATATACTGACATTTGCAAACCACTGTCCAAGAGAGTGAGACAAGGAGCTCCCTCCTGTAGTTTTAGACAAAGTTGTCCTCCCTCCACTGCACATAGAGCTTTAGCCTCTGGTGCGTATGGAGAAATCCGCTCTTTCAATAAGAGATTCTTCATTGAATATGGTCTTTAGGTTCCTCTACGGCTCCTTAAAATGCTGCATTCACAAATGTCATACACTTCAGCTAAATTATCTAAAGCTAGAAAGGAGCCATTATTGATCAGATAGATGTTCAATGCTTGGGGGCTTTATTCCATTCTGACCTGAAGACAGTCCATAGAAACAGCAATAGAAGGAGGGGAAGTCTAGTTTATAAACTGTCTACTTTGTGCTGGGCACTTTACATATATTCTCTCAAGTAGGTCCTCCAACAATCCTATGAGATAGATACACTTATTAACATTTTACAGGTGAGGAAAATGAGGACAAGAGAGGTTAAATAATTTACTAGAGGTCATATAACCAGTAAATAATAGAAGAAAAATTCAAAATTAAATGTCTAGTTCTAAAATCCATCACAACATATTACCTAGATTTGGCAAAGAAAGGATCATGAAAGGTGCTCCACTGTCTTTATTGATAATGATGCCCTCATATAGGAGTCTCTGGAAGGCAGACATTTGTCTAATTGAAGCATGTTGTCCCAAGGCTTGACATAGTATCAATAACAATAAAAACCTAAAGTACCTAGTATAGAAGAGACATTGAATAAAATAATGCATAGATGTATAGCTGTGTAGGTTGGTATATGGTTGAATGGTTGTGCCTTCTTTTCCCTTTACTCACTATACCCACAAATATCAGACTCACATACAGATCTTTCACATGCCATCTTAACTACAGTACACATTAGGATCTGCCATTGTCTTCATCTCCAGGACATTGAGAACTCAATGAAAATGTGGAAGTGCAAGCATACTGAAATTCAAGCTGCCTCTCAACCACAGCTGGACTCCCGAGAATCTCAATGTAGCCTCTCTGATGAGGAGTCTGCCCAGATGCAGCACTTAGCTCAGCTTGCAGAAAACCTCATCAGCAGGTAAGTGGATTAGACCAAATACAGGGCTGGGAATCCTAAGAAGGGATAGAGAGAAGAAGCGAATTTGTGTCTATTGACTTCTGGGGAGCCTGGGATCAGAAAGGAGTCTTACCCAGAGCTCTGAAGATTGACAGGGACCCTAACGATCCAGGCAGAAATGGTCTTTATGCTCGGCAATAAGCCAATTTGGACCCCTCCCATTAGGCCCAAAGATGAATTTTGATCTCCTCCTGCTGCCCCAGACACAACAGGACTAAGAATGTTTATCCTTGCCCTTAAATATCAGGAGGGCCTTGGAGTTCCTGGTGTCAGCTGCCCTTCCCTAGTTTGGTCTCCTACTCTCCCAAAGAACCCAGTACTTAATACAGGTGATACAAGGATGGACAAAGATGAATACCTAGAGAAGAGTAGAAACATTTTTTGGCATATGTGGTCACCTAGAGATGAGTAGAAACAATAGGATGGAGTAAAAACTTCAATTTGGGTACCTAGGGCTTTCATTTCTATTGTTATCCTAACCCTCACCAGCACCCCAGGCCAGAATTCCTTCAGAACTCCAGACTCATCTATCTGTCCTTGTTTTATTACAGACTTACTCACCTGAGCAAGGTCCACCAGCATGTGTCTGTTCTCATGGATTCTGTGAATGCCAGTGCTAACACCCTGAACAATGTATTTTATGGCCAAGACAATGGCAACGAGGTAGGTGCAGCTTCCTGTACTCTCATTGAGGTAAGGGGTAAAGGGGCAGATGAAGGAAAAGAGTCAAACCAAATAATAAAAAGAATGAAATGGAAGGAAGGGGAGCCAAAGGCTATGTGAGAAAACTGGGAAAATGATATGTCAGGAAATTGATGGATAGAGTGGAGGGGAAACCACATAGGTATTCCTTGTTACAGGTCCAGAGGACTACTGGGGAAATCCCATATCAGATTTTATCAGCCTGAGAGCTAGTCCTCTTCCCTGATAGCCATCTACTACACTGACTTCAGGGGATAAATGGCAAGTGAATGGAGAGAAATTTGGCCTTGGCTCTTCCTCATCCTAGGTAACCTATTAAGGTGACACCTGTCACTGAAACCTGAGCTCCAAGCTTCCCTGGTTTTCCTCTTGAAGGAAAGGTCCAGATTAGGATGCTTGATGTTAAATATGTTATCCCATGACTTTACCCATTGCCAGATTTAAAGGATGCTTTTAAAAAGTAACTTCAGTGTTAGGCAAAAGATACAAAAGAGCCACATATAGGATCAGGGCCTCCTAAAATGTGGGTTACCTATTTATTTTGGGTCAAATCTTAGTTGGAGGAGGCCTGGAGCTCAAGGCCTAGAATTTCAAGAAGAGGGCTAGTTGGGCGTAACTTCACCTATAATGGGAAAGGTAGCTTTAGCCCAGCAGCAACAATTTACTCTCTGGTTTGCTATTAGTATTTCCCTATACCAATAGTATTCAATCAATGATGCCAAATACCAAGTCGTGCTATGTCACTTCAAAGGACACACCAATACAGCTACAGTGGTTGACAGCTGGCGTCAGTTCTGATTGGTTGGTATCCATGCTGTACTAGTTGTGCTATATTTTGAATACTTTTACTACAGCTATATCCTACTAGCCTGCTCCTACCCTCCCACAGAGAAGCCAGCTGCTGCATGCTTGCTAACCAACAACTCCTCTGTCTTTGTCCTTTCTCTTCCTTTTTCTTTCTTTTCTCAGATTCTAAGCAGAAATGATGCAGTAGATGTTACATTTAATCTTAAAGGGCTCTACAATGACACCAAAGCTTTCCTGGATGAAAACTTGGTGAGTGGAGGGGGTTGGAACAAGGGAGGGCAAAGTCTCCCATCTGAAGATGGTCATGGTCTATGCTTGGATCTAGGATACTGGAAGACCTGTAGGAGCATTTTGTCCAGGTGCTTACCTGGCAGTCTCTGCTGTATCAACCTCACCCAAGGTTGTCACTGATTGTGTCACTTCACAGGTTATGCTAACCCATAGGGACTACCATATCCTTGAAGAAAAGTCTTCCCCCTCTCCTGGGTCCAGACCAGGCCAGTCAAAAGTAGGTTGTTATCATTATATATAAAATAGCTTCAGTAAAAAAGAGTGAGTTCCTTTGAGTTGTTCTGTATCTCACAAGTGTTCACATATTTCTCACCATGGGGAAAAACAGTATAGAATAGTGGGAAAAGTTAGGGGACTCTGTTCAAATCCAAAATCTTCCATTTACTAGCTGTATTAGTTCCCTAAGGCTTCTGAGACAAAATACTAAACCCTGGGTGACCTAAAACAACAGAAATTTATTCTCATAGATCTGTAGGCTAGAAGCCTGAAATTACAGTCAATGGGGCCATATTCCCTCTGAAGTCTGTAGGGTAATCCTTCCTTGCCTCTTCCTGGTGACAATCTTTAGTGTTCTTTGGCTTGCAGATGCATTATTCCCATTCTCCATCTTCACACAGTGTTCTCTCTATGTCCCTCTGTCTCCGAATGGCCATCTTTTTATAAGGATACCAGTCATACTGGATCAGGGGCATACCCTACTCATCTTAAAAACTAATTACATCAGCAATGACCCTATTTCTAAATAAGGTCACATTCTGAGGTACTTGGGGTTAGGATTTCAACATATCTTTTGGAAGAGAGGAGAACATAGTTGAAACCATAACACTAGCTATGTGAAATAACTTCACCTCTCTGGATCTCAGTTTCCCTACCTATACAATAGGAATTGCAATCTCTACCTCTCCAGGTTGTTGTGAGGATTAAACAGACTTGTATATTAAGTCCCTAGCTATGTTTGTTACATAGTGGCAGCCTGATAGATGGTAAATTTTATTGGTGTTAGGAAAAATAGTCTGAGGCGTAGTTGAGTATTTTACAGAAGGCAAAGTCCATAAGCACACTTGGTGAGCGTGGTCTGATGAGTCAACTGATGATAACCACTCCGTTTTGGGGTCCTGTTTAAGGCCTTCAGGCAGATGCTGTTCTTGTCTCTCATCTATGGTTTATTTGAAGAAGGGCTTCTGAGTTGTTATTTCAAAAAGTATATCTTCTTCTTTTCCATTTGCACATCTAATTGGCACACTACACAGGCAGCAGAGTGGCTAAGGCAATCAGGAAAAGCTGTCCCAGCACCTAAATCCCAAGCTATAGTCTTTCAGCTTTAGACAGTAGCAACAAACATATCTTCTATACATACACAGAACTCAATGGCCTTGCCAGTTTGGGCAGCAGGAAATATGGGAACTTGACCTCTCATTGTCACTCAGGCTTTCTTGAGGCTCATCTTATAAATATTGTTTCCTGCCAGCCAAAAGCCCAAATAGAGTATGTGGCATACTTAATAAAGGATCTGGTAAAGAATCACACATATGCACATCCAAATGAGACCAATGGGCAGGAGGCAGCTAACTAAGAAAGACAAAGTTTCTCCAGAAAGGCTATGTCATAGAGGTAGCATGGAGATAAGGCTTATTTCATTTGGGTGTTGTTATTCCTTACCTTGAGGAAAGGGAGTATGGAGCTCGGTTTTGGCAGAGGGATGTAGACTTATGAAGTAAATCCCACCCAGTAACTCCCACTTCCCTTATTTGGCAACCTCACTCATGCTATGGCTAATGATGTGTTGGGACAGGAACCAAGAAATAAGCAACAAGGTCCTGAGTCAGTTTGCATATTTACCTCAGAGAAGAGTCCTGTACAAGGTTTCCACTGGAGCCAGAAGGACAGGAGAATAGAATACAAGATTCAAGCCCACCCATCTACTATTTTTCAGAGCCTAAGTTTCCAGATGCCAAATAAGAAGTCATTAGGAAGCAATTCTATTCCTTTCTGGTTATAATTAGGAATCATTTTCCAAAGCCCAAATTCCTTTCTTTTCTGTGCCTTTGGGTTTGACTACCAAACCCCTTTTGAGCATTGCTGGTAAGCATGCCCCTAAGGACTCCCACCCCTTCCCCCATTACCTTGAAGTGATGGCCATTTCTTTCCGATACCCATTCTCCCCCATCCCACTGCTCTGTGCACATAAATGTCTGTGCATCTGGGATACCTGGTACTGTCCTAAATCATTAGTTGTAAGACAAAAGTCAAGAGATTATTTTTCAGCCCTGACTTGTTTCTCTCTCATATTCCATCCTGACTGACCATAACCTTCAGCCCCATCCCCTATCCATTTACCTGACACCCATTTGTGACCCTAAGTAGGCAAGGCTCTAATTATGGCTGGAACATCAAGTGGCCCAATGCACAGCAAGAGGCCACATAAGGACCAGGTTGAAAGTAGAGCATGCCAGGGAGGAGAGGTGAGGCCAAGCAAGGTGGGCTGTAAAACATGTTCAGGATGAAAATATCAGTATGCATTTGTTCTCCCAGTTCACTATTTACTAAAACATAAACTATCCCATCTATGTTGCTGGTCTAGAACTTTGTCTGAGTTGGAGATGATTCCAGAATAATACATTTTATGTCTCCCATGGACTGAATATAGTTCATACTGTGGGTGCTGGGGGTTACTACGGAATACTTAAACTGTGTTTCCTGAACCTGTGGGACAAACCTCTGAAACTCATTTCTTATTGACAGTGAATAGATAGGGGCTAAAGCACAGACTGCGGAGGCAGGCCCTCTTTGCCAGAAAAGAAAATTGAGCCAATATCTCTCTAGCCCTCTCCTTGCTTCAAAAAGCAGCCTTTAAATTACAATAGCTGTGTAATAAAGATCCTCCCCCATCCCCAGAATCTGGCTATTTCACATATCCTTTCTGGGGCTGTGTGGTATAGAGGGTAGGCTATAGAGTTAAACAGATCAGGGTTCTGTCTAGCCATGTGATTTTGAGCACTAAACTTCTTTGAGTCTGTCTTATCCCCTATAAAATGAGAATAGTATCTTATAGATATAAAGTTATTGTAAAGATGAAATGAAATCATGCATGCACAGCGTCTAGCATGCAGTATGTGCTCAAAAATTGGTAGCTGTTATTTAGGGAGACACTTATATATCTCCAGGGACTTTTAGAGTCAAGGGTAGGGCACTTATCCTAGACCCTAGGCTGCAGGGGTATGAACTCGGTGTTAATTTATGCTGGTCAAAGGGCCTTTCTTCCTACCAAACTGTGAGCATGTCTAGTACCAAGGAAAGCCATACAATCTGGTTGTTTCCTGGGTCTCCCAATTGAGAAAGAAAAGAGCTCGCTACACTTTTCCATGACCCCAAGGACAAAAGAGATGCAAGTTGCCACCCTATGGTCTCATGGCCACCAGCAAAAACTAGGGTCGGGGAGAGGGCAAGAGTCTACAATGGCAGAGTGCGAGGCATTGGACATTCACTCTCTTTCTTGTCTTCACCAGCTGAGAAATGCTGAAGATAAGGCTGTACTGCAAACTAACCTGGATGCCATGAATAAGGAGTTTGAAAAGCTATCTGAGATTGACTGGATGAATTCAATCCTTGTCCCAGAGGTGTGTGATCTGGGGATTGGGAAATAAAGGGGAAGAGGAATTCTTCTTTGTGTTTTACCTTCTAGTGTGGGCCAGGGAACAGCGACTGAATAGCAGAGAGAGTCTAGTAGCGATTTTGGATTGAGCTTAATGGAAGCTTCTTCTCTTACCTCCTCATCATAAGTAGACAGAACAAGGTAGAAAGCACACTGAAAAATTAGATGACCATAAAAAAATGATCAGGAAGAAGAACCATTCTGTGGTAGAAGATGATTGGGAAAGAATAAGCAAGATTGTTTTTTTTCTGTGCTGTTCTCCTGGCCACAATTCCCCCTCTCTGCTTAGTAGCTGCATCTGGTACATACCATGATGGCCATACCAACTGCTTACAACCAACCTCTGTTGGTTGATTCTAAGGCCTTACTGGTGATTAAATCTCCCAAATATCACCTCTCTCTGCTGCTTATTATCCATCCCCCTCTGGGAGGATAGAAGTGTTTCCAGTGCCTTCCCCTACCAGGTGTGTGGCTTAAAAGACAATCAAGCATGGTAGTAGTAGCTACAATATAGCTGTAGAGAAGCTATCATTTTTGGACAACTCTGAGCACTTTCTTGAGATCGAAAAATAGTTCTACATAATAACTCAAATGACCCAAAGATGTCCACCTATCACTAGGTAAATTATACCCTTTATGGTCTGACAGGGTTTTTCCTTAAATTTCCTCACCATGGAATGGCTCATTTCAAGCTGTAGGAATCCCTGGTTCCCCTATGCATTGTACCTGTTTTCTGGCTCCATACACCAATTGTACGCATGTCAACAAGCCATATAGGCAAGTTTGGACTAATACAGTAATCAGGTTACCAATTAAGAGAAAAAGCCACATACAACTTCAGGCCTTAAAGGATTTAATAACTTTCTTATCTGCCTTTGCTGACAACTTTGCTGCTCTTGATCAGTAGCCCTCTGGAGAAGGGAAACATGCTGCCATGCAGAAAAGGAAGCAAACTCTTCTAGTACCCTGTTTCTATTATTACTCAGTTCAAGTATATCTCACCAAGCCCCTGAACTATGCTAATGGGCTGGATATTGAGAGAAATTATGAAAAACCATCCATGGCCAGAGGTCTCAGTATGTGAGTCTGCCTGGCCTAGGGCATAATTTCTTTTTTGAGCTGCAGTATTTCCATAAAGATGAAGAAGTAAGGCTCTAAAGAAGGGCAGAGTGGATTGAAAGAAAGCCAGGAAGTTGTTGCTCATTCACATGACATTATTGCTCACCTTAAAACCAGAGAAGATGCAGATCCACTTTGGTGGGGAAAAGCAGGATGAAAGTCAATTATTCATTGTGCTTTCCGAGGCTTTGGCTGAGGGGCAAAATCCTGTGGCCTTCCTTTAGGTGTCTTCTGAAAGGCAATTCTGATGGCCCTTGTACGTAATCTAGAGGAGACAGGATAAGTAGGGGTCAGAACAGGAAGAGGAGGAGGACAGTTTTATACTCTTCTTCTAATAGAGGGGATCAGAGATATACATAATCTTAAAGAGAAGAAAATCCCAAAGTTTCTTGGAATGTGTTTGACCGAACTTTATGGCAACAAAGTTAACCTTAGGATACTGAGACCAGTAGTGAAACAAGCATGCTTTAGTAGAAGTGAGAAGACTAAAAGGCTGAGCTGGAATTAAAGAGCCTGCATGATCTGTATAGTAGAGAACCCACATTCATAATTAAAAGCTATGTACAAAGAACATTCTTTACATTCCAGACAGGAAATTAGGTGGTCTAGGTAGCAGATTCTTCCCTATAGGAAGGTATTTGGACAAGGGAGTGAGTTGGGAATCACCAAACCATATGTCTGAAGGAAGAGGTGATTTTTTTCTAATTCATGCAAAGGTGCCACATGAGCTAGCAGTGACTCTAGCAATTTCACCTTACTAATCCCTAGTTGCATGACCTCCGGTGACATATTTATCTCTCTGAGACTCTGCTTCCTCATTTTTGCAATAGGAGTGATAATATCCACTTGCAAGATTATTTTGGGGCTTATATGAGAGGATTTATTAAAGCATCTAGCAAGGCACCTGACACAGAATAGGATATTAGTAAAGAAGACTTGCCTTCCTAGCACGTAGGACTAGTGGTTAGGGGTGTCTCCCTCACCTGGATATACAGCAGATCTGCCTGCTTTCTTCAGCCATCCTTGTTCATCATCTTGCCAGGTCTTTTGGAGTTGTTTCTGAATGTTAAGCAACTAACATTTTGACCTTCTTCTTGCTGTGGTTTCCCAGGACAAATTTTCAGACACTGACAGTAGAAGCCTCAGAATGAAAGTTAAATTCCCTAAACTGAGGAAGAAGAAACTAGAAGAGGAAGATAAGCCTAAGTCAGGCCAAAGAGTCCAGGATTTTGTTGGTAAGTCTCCCCCACAGGCATAGGGGTCATGAAAACTTCCCTAGTAGCACTGGTATCTCCCAAGGACCTAAAACTCTAATTAGAAATGTTCACAGGTGTGGTGGTGATAGAGGAGGAGGCTAGTTGGGAGCCAGCCTTAGGTAATGTTAAGCAGTTCCTTAGACAAGGTGAGTTAGAATGTGATATGGACACTGTCAGGGAAAGAACCTGAAAAGGAACCCTGCTGTGTGGTCTCTGTGAAATAGACAGCTGAAGAGAAAAATGATAATAAGCAGTTACTTTTCTGCTCCACCCATTCCTGTTACAGGTTGATAAAGTCTGGCACAATAGTCATACTTATATCTCTCTCCTAGTCAAATACAACTACAAGCTTTTGGTCCTGAAAGCAATATTATTTGAAATGGTTTGATGGTATCAGTGGTGGGCACCTATAGGGTCAGGACAAGGTTCCATTACCTTTCTAAACATTTTTATTCCTTGTTATAGTAACTCCCTGGAAATACAAAATTTGTATGTTGTATTATTGGAATTTTGGTTCCATCTCTTCTTCAAAATTGGACTTATTCATTATTAATACATCGGTGGAGCTCAAAATAAGGTTCTCTTAGAGTTGTCAGTTATGCCAATTCTGATGTCAATGGTCTCTTCTAAATTTGGCCTAGACAACCAGAAAGTTTGAAAGATATAGCAATAGAGTGCATGGGGAAAAGGGATGGAGCGTGGCAGTTTGTTTTGTTTTTGAAGAACTAAAAGTTTGCACAAATGCCAAGGGAGAATCTCCTAGACCAAGCTGTGTTTTCTCAACTTTGGTCCAGTGGGTTTGATTCTATAAGAATCTGCTATTTGAGAGACCATGGTGTTTGAGAGTCTTTCTGAAGACCTTGAAGGGGTCAATAGCAGTTCCATGGATTATCAGGTTCTGAGAACTCATCCCATTTGTGTTTGGCTCACATGGTATCAACTGGTTGTCTTGGATGGTTCAGAGGTGGTTGGTACAATAGAAACAAACCAGTCTGTCTCCTAACAGAATCTTTGTTTGCTCTCTTTAGGGTCTATATATTTGGGCATCTGGCAATGTGCTAAACTCATTATTTCTATACTTGTTTTTTCCTCTGAAGGAAATTTGTGGCATCGCAGAAACCGTGAAGATGAAAAAGATGATGATTCTCCAATATCATCAAGATCTCAACTGTAGCCCTTGAAAGCTGGATGGAGAGCCCACAACATTTAGAATTATACTTAAAAAAAACTCTCAAAACCTTAATATAGACTAAATTATTTCAGAACATGAGCTCCACCAAAAAAGATCTCCCAATTCTTTACACTAATACATTTTTCTTGTACTCAATCAGGTCTCTATTGAGGTTTATATCATCTCATCGGCCATATTCTTGTTCTGATTTATCTTGTTCAGTTGTCCTTCTCTTTGTGCACCTTGTACAACTACGGTATTTAATTGGAATGAGCTTTTTATGAATGCCTGGGATCTACAAAGGATTCAAGGGAGTTCACCTCTTCAGGGAATTTGGGAATGGTTTTCTCTAAGTGGCAGAGAAACAGTTGATGCTAGGGAATGAATAAAAGAAATAGCCTCAGGGAGATGAGGAGAGGGGTCAGGATAGCCAGGCTTGATTGTCTTTCTCCTCCAATCTTGCCAGTTGCAGCTTTCAGGAGTTCTCTTCTAGTTGGCTTATTAAGATGAAAATGAGGTCCTGGGGGCTTGTCCACTTGCCTATTACAGTGATCATGTGAAATCTTTCCTTGTAGATGTGGTTACTGTTCTCCCTGTAAATTTTGTTTTTCCATGTGTGTATGTTTGTCTTTGCACATGTCCAGGTGGTGCTCTGGCGGCAACCATACAGGCTCCCCTCCTCCTGCCTTGATTCTAGCCTGCATGCTTCCAACATTTTCACTGGATTTTTAAACTAAATGTTTTGCTGCTGTGCTGCAGTATAGATTGTGTACAGAGACATAAAGATGTATATATTATATACATATATTATATATATTTTTTAAAGTTGAAAATACAACTCGACCTCTAAGTGACCCTATAATTTATTGTGCTAACCAAGAAATCCCTCCCCACCCTGATCCCATCCCCCACCCCCATAATCCTACACACACACACACACACACACATATGCCTCTACCAACGGCCCTAGTTCTTAGTGGAACTTCTAATCTTTTGGTGCATTTTCAGCGTCTTTGAAGTGGCTGGAATCTACCTATAGCCCAGCTGATTCTGACGCCCCCTGATATTTCTGAGCCAGGCCATGGAAATGAGAACGAAAAACACCAATGCCCTAGAGAAAAGAGCTAAGCTGACATGCTGCCTTTTTTGCTCTATTTGTCCTGGATTCTACATCAACAACTGCCCCAACCTGTGTTTTCTTTTTCCTCAATAAAAAGACTATATAAAGCAACCAGGCCTTAAGCTATGATTTAGATGCCTAAGCTAAGGACTGACAATCAAATAACAGCCTTTCCCACAAGCTCCATCTTGGCCTGCATTTTCTGGACATGCTGTTGTGTCAGTCCTCGAATCTTCTGCGAATTTCCCATCTTGCTCTTTCACTTGAGTACAGAGGGAAACTCAGAGTAACCAGAAAGAACATGGGCCTGAGAAAACAGAGACTAAAAGCCTCTATTCCTCTCATGGTTCTTATGCATTTCTTATGAAAAAAAAACTAGACCAAAATTGCTCCCAACCCCAATTAGCATTTTTTAAATGCCTACTCCCAGTCAGGCAAATCTAATCAAAACTATAGCATCCAGAGAGGTTCTCTCTGAACTGCCTTGTAACCCTACCCACACTCAACTCATACTTTGAGGTAAGTATCCTGTCCCACTTATTAAAAAGAGAAAAAAGCTGGAAAACTGGCCTCTCCCCACTTCTCAAACTTAGCCCGCTCAATTACCTGACTCAGTCCAATGGAGGGTTCATTGAGGTGCACAAGCCAGACTCCACACACTGGTTCTCAACTCTGGAACTTCACCAGCCTAACCCATTTAAACCAGCCACCTGTGTTCCACCTCTGCAAGGCTGAGGAGAAAAATACTACCAAGGGGATAGTCCCCAAATGTCTGATTGCTGTGCCAAACAAACCAAAAAGTAATAGGTCTACAACTTCAGAAGAATGTTAATGGAAAAAGATAAAACATTTAAAACTTATTTAAGCATCAGCATATATTAACTTACTATATACATCTGAGTAGAGAGTGTGCTGTTGCTGTGCCTTTCACTTTCTCTGCATCACTCTTCCCAGGAGGAGGTATTCGATCAAATAACAAGGTGGCCACTGCAGCCTGACTTGGCTCCTCTGTGGCTGCACACATTCATACCTGCACACATGCTCACTTACAGAGTTGGGAAACAAGTTGCATTTTTCTCAGATGAGCCTTTTCCAAAATGGAAAATTTCCAAATGAGCAAATTTAATGAAACAAGTCCAAAGAGAGGGCAGCCTTATCTTGGCAGTGCCTAAGCAGGGTTGGGTCTTGTAATTCTTTTTATCACTGATGATAATAAACTATAATAGGACTCCATCTCTTGTGCTTATTTGCTGACTTACTATACGTCTTTGTACACTGTAATGCTACTGCTTCTATGTTATATCATCTGGATCCCCTTTCACCTACCCTGTTCTCCCACCCTTACCCAGAATGATATTGAACAAAAACACACAGATTTAGGGCTAGAGTCAACTCACAGAGCAAAATTAATAGGTGATGAGGCCCAGAATCAGATGTGGCTACTTCCTAATTGCTTAGTTATCAGTTGCTTCCCAAAAAGCAAGACAGCTCACTGAGTACCTGTTCTTACATGCACTAGTTTGGAAATAAGGCATGTGGTGATCTCTTTCTCAAGGGAGTTGGCTTAGCCTCTGGATGCATAAGCTCCTTTCAGGACTTAATTATTAACTCCTTGTAATACAATTGCTTGAGTGGTGGAACCAGACACCAAATATCCATCTCAATTATGTTCAGAGAAGCCATTAAGAGCCAAAGTTCTAGGGTTTGTTTGCATCTTTGGTAGCACTTTCTGAGGGATTGATTGGGCAATTCCTGGCCAGAACAGCAGGGAAGGAGAATACCAAGAGACTTGGACTGCCACCAACCATTTCTTGTGTCAATATTACAGGTCGGCAGTGATCAGTCCTCCAAAAAGGGTCTGTGCTGTGTCCAAAAGGCAGGGGAAGAATAAGGAAGAGAGTTTCAACTTAATATTAGGTTAAAGGTTGGTCAGAAGAAACGTTTTGGGTCAACATTTCTTCCCTCAGTACACAAGTAGGACAATGTTAGTTTCATAAGAGGTAGGAACTAATTCCAAAGCAACCAAACCCATTAGCACCATTCCATCCTATAAAAGACTTTGGTTGGCCATATGGTTTGTGGAACCGCATCTGTCATTTGTCTGCTAATCTGTAATCCATATTTTCTCTACTGTTTTTTCTTTCCTCAGAGGCCCTTGCAAATAAATAGCAGGGCCAGGGTATGGTTGGGGGGTGGGGAAGCTGAGATAGTTATGGGGTAACAGGAAAAAGCAGAGACAAAATCCACAAAGTGCGCCTATCCTCCCCTTACAAAAAAATGAAATGCCAGTCCTCAAAGTTAATAAAGTTTTGCTTAAAATATTTTAATAAATGGATAAATATAATCAATATCAGTGCCTCATCATTTACCTCAGCATGGGGGGAGTTGAATGATGGTGGAGATGGGGGATAGGCTTGGGTGGCATTCAAACTCTGAACAAGCTACATGCATGTAGGGATGGCAAGTGAAGGAAGATGGCAACAGCACAAGCGAAGAATCTCCATCAAGGGGTTTGCCAAAAAAGTTCTAAAACCTAGCTTCAACTCAGCATAATCCTGTGGAGAAATAACTGCCATCATAATTGTTCTAGAAGACAATTCTCTTCAGAATCCAGATTTCAATGAAATGAACTAGTTACTGGTGAGGTGAAGTGAGGCGGAGGAATAGTCTACACTGCTAAATAGATGCAAAAATTCAAAAGGCACCTTGAAAAACTTTTGACAACACAATCTTTCCACCTAACATATACATTACATACTCCTCATCCCTCCAGAAGGGTTTGAGGTAGGAAGGCATGTTCTGTTCAGATGCAAAATTGGTGAAGCCTGGGATCTAAAATTGTTCAATGTCTGCCTTACTAACAATGACCCTGGGGGAGCCAATTATCAGTCACATTTATTTAATAGGTGGGCAACTGAGGCTGACTTAGACCAGGATTCCACAAAATGCTACACCAGGGTGAGAATTCAGATATTCTAAATCCTTGACTATCTAATACTAAAAACTGAGACAAAAAAAAGGAGTGACTTTCAGGACATTTCAGTCTACCCCCATAAAAACTATATTCTGAGGCTTTATGAGGGAAACAGCCCTGTTGCTGACAGCTACCACCAGGGTGGGCTCTGTAATTCATGTTAAGAAATTTAGAATACATCCTATAGGCTAGGGAAGTACTGTCAGATTGAATTTAAGTCTGTTTTTTAAATTACAATACAATAAAATTGCCTTTTTTCAGGGGGGCGAGTGTAAAATTCAGGGAATTTTAACACATGTAGATATATTTGAATAACCACCACTATCAGGATACAGAAGTTTTCATGGCCCCATAAATCTTCATATTATTCCTTTATACCCACACCTTAACCCTACCTCTAACACTGACTTCATTTTCCTTCACAAGTTTTTTTTCTTTTCAAATATGTCATAGAATATGTAACCTTTTAAGCCAAGCTTCTTTAACTTAGTCTTTCAGATTCTTTCAAGTTATCATATGAATCAATAATGTTACCTTTTCTTGCTGAATAATATTCTATCTTATGGATCCATTCATTCACCCATCTAAGGAAGTTTAGGTTTCTAGTTTGGGGCAATTATGAATAGAGCTGCTATAAACATTCATATTCAGGTTATTGTAGTCATTCCTGTAGGATAGCTAGGTTATATGGTAAACACATGTTTAACTTGGTAAGAAACTTCCAAACTGTTTTCCAGAGTGGCTATACCATTTTGCATCCAAACCAGCAATATATGGAGCTCCACTTGCTCCACATCCTCACCAGCTCTTGAAATTCATTAATTTTTATTTTAGCCATTCTAATAGATGTTTAATGGCATCTCATCATAGTATTTCTCTAATAGCTTATAATGTTTAACAACTTTTTATGTGCTTATTTATCATACATAAATCCTCTTTGGTAAATTATCTGTTCAAATTTTTTTTCCCTTTTTTCTAATTGGGTTTTTAATTTACTCATCGTTGAGTTTTCAGAATTCTTTATATATCCTGAATCCAAGTTCTGTGCCAGATATGTAATTTACAAATATCTTCTGTCGGTCTGTAGTTTATCTTTTCATTCTCTTAATTTCTTTCAGAGGAAAAGTTTTACATTTTATAAAGAACAATGCATAATTTTTCCTTCTATGGATTGTGCTTTTTGTGTCATATCTAAGAATTCTTCCTCTAACTCAGCCTTTTTCAACCACTGGTGACTTTACCCCCTGGGAACACTGAACAATATCTGGACACATTTTTGGTTGTCACAGTTTGGGAGAGGGGGCATGCTACTGGTGTATAATGGGTAATGGCCAGGGATGCTGCTAAATATCCTAAAATTCACAGTAAAGTTCCCACAACAAAGAATTTTCTGGCCCAAAGTGTCAATAGTGCTACTGCTCAGAAACCCTGATTTAACCCCAGGTCACAAAGATTTCCTCTTATGTTGACATCTAAAGGTTTTACAGTTTATGTTTTAATTTTAGATCTATGATTAATTTTAAATTAATTTTGTATAACAAATTAGGTTTAGATGAAGATTCATTTTTTGGCATATAGATGTCCAACTGTTCCAACACCATGTATTGAAATGACTGCTTTTACCACTGAATTGTTTTTTGCACCTTTCTCCAAAATCAAATAGCCATAATTGTGTGGGTCTATTTCTGAACTCTCTATTCTGTTACCTTGTTCTCTGGGTCTTTCTTTTTCCCCAGTACCACACCATATTCATTATTGTAGCTTTACAGTAAGTCTTCAAATTTGGTGGTGTGATTCCTCCAACTTTATTCTTTTTCAGAATGGTCTTAGCTATTTTAGCTCGTTTGCCCAGGCAAATTTCAGAACCAGTTTGTCAACATCTACAAAATAAATCCTGCTAGAATTTTGACTAGTATTGAATTAAATAATATACAGATCAATTTGAGAATTGACATCTTTACCCAGTCGACATTTCCATTCCATGAACATAATGTCTCTCAATTTATATGATTTATTTCATCGGCATTTTGTAGTTTCCACCAGATTTTATAAATGTCTTGTTAGATTTATATCTAAGCATTTCATTCTTGGGAGCTATTATAAATGGTACTTTAAAGTTTGGATTTCCTAGTGCATTGCCAGGAGATAGAAATGTAATAGATGTTTTGTGTGTTGATCTCATGTTTCGGACCTAGCTAAATAAACGTATTAGTTCTGTGAATTCTGTTGTAGATTCTTTGAGATTTTCTACACATATAATCATGAAATCTGCAAAAAATGTCAGTTCTACTTCTTCCTTTGCAGTGTGTATTTTCTTTTTGTCTCATTGTATTGGATAAGACTCCTAGTATAATGTTAACAGGACTGATGAAAGTACACATCCTTGCCTTGTTCCTAATCATAGAGGAAAGTATTCAGTCTTTCATCAAGTATGATGTTATGTATAGATTTCTAGAGATAGTTTTTCCAGGTTGAGGAAGTTTTCATCTATTCTTAATCATTTGTATTATGGATGAATGTTAAATTTTGTCAAATGCTTTTTCTGCATCAATTGATAAGTGATTTTTCTTCTTTAAACCGTGAATATGGTTGACATCCTGAACATTTTTAGTACGACATTATAAAACTGGTTGCTTAAAGTACATGGAAAACATTTATATTTTTGTTTTAGTGGTCAATATGATTTTCAGGCCACATGTTTCCATCAGCTTTCTGTGGGCTGATGGCCCAAAGTCAGTTCAGTTCTCAAATCCTTTGTAGTGTTATTCGGGGGGGGGGGTGTGTGTGTGTGTGTGTGTGTGTGTGTGTACGCGCGCGCGCGCATGCATGCGTGACTAAATGGTTAACCTGGAACCAGAGGTGCTGTGTAATTTCCAGGACTTCTAAGTAATAAACCTTGTCTCGTTCAAAGTTTCCTTATAATCATTGCTGATGGTGTCTTGCAATCATAATGTGAAATACAAGGGCTAGTCCAGCCACAACACTAGTTATCAATAGGCCAAGACTGACACAAAACACATGATTAGAAAATTTAATATGGTTAAGATGATAACATTCCTCAAATTGATCTAGAAATTCAATGCAATCTCTATCAAAATCTCAGTTTTCTTTTAGAAATTGACAAGGTGATGCTAAAAATCATATAGAAATGTGAGAAACCTAGAATAGCTAAAACAAATAGCCTCTTGAAAAGTAAGAATGAAGTTGGAAATTTCACATTTATTGATTTCAAAACTCATTACAAAGCTACAGTAATCAAAGTGGCGTGTTACTGGCATAAGGATAGACAATATGGGTAAATGCAATAGAATTGAGAGTCTAGAAATGAGCTATCACATTTACAGTAAATAAATTTTCAACAGGGGTGCTAAGATTTTTTTCAAAAAATGGTGCTGGGACAACTGGATATCTACATGCAAGAAAATAAAGTTAGACCCCTACATCGCATCATATATAAAAATTAATTCAAAATAAATTTAAGGCATAAATGTAAGAGCTAAAACTATAAAACTACTAGAATACAACATGTGGGCAAATCTTCATGACCTTGGATTAGGCAACGGTTTCTTAGTTTCTTAGCTATGACACAAAAGCAAGAATATCCAAAAAACTGATAAATTGGACTTCAAAATTTAGAACTTTTATGCTTCAAATAACACTTAAGAAAATAAAAAGAAAATCCATAGAATCAAGAAAATATTTGCAAATCATATATATGATTTATGAATATATATGAGAATATATAAAGAACACTTCCCACTCAATAATAGAGACAAATGACCCAATTACAAATTGGTAAAGAATTTGAATAGATATTTCTCCAAAGAGAATACTCAAATGGCAAATAAGTGCATGAAAAAAATCCTCAACATCATTAACCATCAGGAAAATGTAAATCAAAACCACAATAAGATACCACTTCACACCCACATGGATGGCTATAATTAAAAGATAATTACAAGTATTAGAGAAGATGTGGAAAAATTCGAACACTTATACGCAGCTAGTGGGAATGTAAAATAGTGCATGGTCCAGCAATTCTACTCCTAAGTACATACATAAGAAATCAAATATATGTCCACACAAAACTTGTAAATGTTTGTAACACAATTATTCATAATGGCCAAAAAGTAGAAACAACTCAAATTCCCATAAATTGATAAGTGAATAAACAAAATGTGATATATCCATTCAATAGAATATTATTCAGCAATAAAAAGAAATGAAGTACGACACATGCTATAACATGAATAAACCTGGAAAACATTATGGTAAGTGAAAGAAGCCGAACACATAAGGCCACACATTGCATGATTTAATTTATATGAAATGTCTAGAATAGGCAAATCTATAGAGACAGAAAGTAAATTAGTGTTTGCCTAGGGCTGGGGGTGGGAGGATAGGGTGGAATAGGGATTGATTGCTAATAGGTATGGGGTTTCTTTGGGGAATGATGAAAATGTTTCAAAATTAGATTGTGGCAACAGATGTACAATTCTGACTATACTAAAAACTATTGAATTGTACACTTTAAATGGATGAATTGTATAATAGGTTAAGTTATATCCCAATAAAATGCTAAAAATATATAAGGTTACAAAGAATCATCAGTTATACTGAACTACAGTCATTAAAATGACAAATTTTTGATAAACAAATAGATATACTTCTTTAATAAGGTACTAAGTAACAAGACACAGTTCTAACAGCGCTCTTAATTTTGAAGTAGTGGTCAGTGTAAAAGAAATTTGAGACATGTACGATGACAACAAAATTGATTTATGGTTCCATAAGAACAAGAGAGTTGGAATAAAGGGGAGAAATAATCAAATCTGATGAAGCTCCAGAATCAAAAAGCAGATACAACACACGTAAAGTAAAGGGATAGAAAAAGATACTCTATGAAAACGGACGAGAAAAAGAAATTCTGGGATAACAATACTTGTACCAGACAAAAGAGACTCTAAAACAAAGGCACAAGAGACAAAGAAGGACCCAGTTATCTCACTTCTAGGTATTTATCTGAAGAAGCCCAAAACACTACTTTGAAGGGATATATGAATCCATATGTTCATTGAAGCATTATTTACAATAGCCAAGATATGGAGGCAACCTGGGTGTCCATCAATGGATGAGTGGATAAAGATGTGGTACATATATACAATGAAATATTACTCAGCCATAAAAAATTTTTAAAAGAATGAAATCTTGTCATCTGCAACTACATGGATGGACCGAGAGGGTATTGTGCTGAATGGAATAAGTCAGACAGAGAAAGACAAATGCCATATGATTTCACTTATATGTGAAATCTAAAGAACAAAATAAACAACCAAAACAGAAACAAACTCATAAATACAGAGAACATTTTGATGGCTGCCAGATGGGAGAGGTAATTGGATGAAAATGGGGAAGGAATTAAGAAGTTCAACTTGGTAGTTACAAAAATCATGGGGATGTCAAGTACAGCATAAGGAATACAGTCTATAATATTATAATAACTATGTATGGTATCAGATGAGTACTAGATTTATTAGAATGATCACTTCATAACTTCATAAGTTATATAAATGTCTAATCACTATGTAGTATACCTGAAACTAATGTAATATTTGTGCCAACTATATATATATAGTTTTTTTTTAAGCAGGTACAAGAAACTTCTTAGTGAGGCTGGAGATTTCCAAAATGGACTCCAGCCCAGTGATTTTAGCATGTTTGTGTAAAGTTGGCTGTACCAGATGAATCACTATGAAGCAGCTTTGACTTTTCTAACTATAACCTTTAGTCATCTTGCAAAGTAGTGGAATTGGGCAAGAGGGAACCTAAAGCTATCTGGTCACCAAGGCAAAACAACTTGGGATATTAAATAGGAAATTGACACAAAGGGTAAGAAAGTATTAAGACATCTTAAGGGTGCAACATGCTCTCTCTCCTGTCCCTAACCCATCAAAAAAGGCGATATGACCAGACTAGCACAGGGAGTCTGGGGCAAGAATTAGGGAGGTATTTTCCCTAAAACTTCTCCATTGACTGCTCCCACCATCAGATATCCATCCCCAGGACTGATATCCACAATATTTGACGTGTGTGTGTGTGTGTGTGTGTGTGTGAGAGAGAGAGAGAGAGAGAGAGAGAGAGAGAGAGAGAGAGAGAGAGAGAGAGAGAGAGAGTCTCCTTAAAGCTTTATTAATGAAAGACTGGGCAAGTGGTTGATGCTTGTGTTCATTTCACATCTCACTGATTTCGCAGGTGGAAATTTCTCCTCTTGACAGAAGATAAAAGCCAAAAGAGATTTTAGCATGCAGGTTTTTCAAGTTTAAACTCTAAAAAACTGCCTAACCATGAAAGCAGTACTACGTTTGGGTGAAAGTCCTGATCCCCACCTTTTTGTCATCTAAGAAGAAGCAAAGAAAGCAAGCAACCTGAGATAGGAACTAAAAGCTATTGGTCCAGATCTGAACACCAGGCCTGTCTGTCAGGTAGGGGTCTCTCTCTCTAGACTGGGCATCCCCCCACCCCACTCCTAAGGATTTTCTTTCTACAGACTCATCCATCAATTTACACCTAGCTTAATTCCTCTTCCTGTGAAAGCCTCCAAACAGAGAAAGAAACCAGATAGTCCCTGAGGCACAGCCTTTACTAGGCAGGAGAAAAAAACATCCTTGGGCTATGTATGGGTCTCCTAAGCAAGAAGAGGGGAGTTGAGCCATTTTAACAACAAATATTAATTTTTTTATTAAATTTCAAAATAAATATTACAATAATTTCTTCTCTTTCATTAAAAAAACAAATAATTATAACACTAAAAGTTTGGGAAAAATCAAACAAAGAAAGAAGAAATGATGAAAAGTGATCAAAAGTGATCAAAAGACAAATTCAAGGACAGAATAAATACAGCCTATTTACATGCTTGCCTGACCCTGGTAGCTGCTGCCAGAGTTCCAGACCCTCAGTCTCAGAATTAGCAAGAGTTCAAAATCTCTTCCAGCTTCAGCATGTCCAAGGGGGGGATTTTGGTGACTTCAAAGAAGACCCTGTAAAAGGAAGAGTTGTCCACTCAGTGTAAAATAGGCCCAAACAAGGAGGTTCCATTGGAATAAGTGGGACATAGGGCCCTTGGTTCCCTATCTTGCTTCAACCATGGAATAGAAAGTAAAGTGAAAAGAACCTCAATATTTCTTTTCCTTCAAGTGAAGCTAGTCTGGGCCTTTCCATGATTGAGCACAACCCCAACCTCAACTGGAGCTCGGTACTTACTCCTGAGAATACTTGGAAAGCACAGTCTTGAACCTATTGCAAGAACGCAAAGTCAGCAGGATGTTCAGCTGCTTGACCAAAGGGTGAATATCAGAGGTCTTGTAGCCACTGTAATACTCCAGGGTAGGAGCCTGGAAGAAGCAACATGAACAGTGACTTTTGCAACAGGAAGCAGCCCCTTCTTCCATCTGTACTATCTCAAATCCAAACTTCTTATCCATGGTATAGGAAGGGAAGATAATGAAACATTTCGAAGAGTCATATGGCACAGAAACAGACCAATAATTATAGGGTACTACCTAAAAGAATAGATCCCAGACATAAACTAGTGGTATCCATACATATGGATACTATATCCATATGAATGAATTGGATATTAGCCCTGGCCATAGGTATTCAGGTATGCTGAAATCCACCACCAAAGGAACAGGAATGACTTTGTAATTTACCTACTCTCAGATCAAGAGCCAATGGCCAGGCAAACCTCAGAACAAACGTGAGGTCCTACCTCAACAGCCAACAGGAACTTAATGCTGTTCCTCCTCTCTGACTCTAACAGTTATCATTCTATGCATTCGTTTTCTCATTCAACTTTAAAGATGCTCATTATTTGATAGAAGCAATATGGCAGAGTATTAAAGAGCAAAGATTCTGGAGGCAAGCAGCATGGCCTTGAACCAGTTATTTAACCTCTTGGTGCCTCGGCTTCTCAATCTGCCAAATGGAGATCATAACAGAAATTATGTTATAGGATTTTATTAGTTAATATATACACAGTGCATAGAAAAGAATATAGCACATAGTAATTGCCTAAAAAAAAACGCTAGCTAGGATTAACAATATTACCAATCCCTGAAGAAGATGCTGGGAATATAAAGATGACTAAAGCTCCTGCCCTTAAGGAGTCTGTAGTCTAGTGGGGGAAACAGATGTGCACACAGAGAATTACGAAATGTGTGGGAAGTTCTATGATGGAAGTGATTATGGGGCCCTGGAGAAACAGGGCAGCAGGACCCATGAACTTTGGCCAGGAGAGTCACAGAAAGCTTCATAGAGAAGGGCACATCTGCGATGAGTGTTGAAAGTCAACTGGGAGCTCCACAGGCAGAAAAAGGAATGCTCTATAAGGCAGCGGTTTTCTAAAAATACCTTAAATTATTTTCTCTGAATTCCTTTTTTAAAAAAATCTTACCTGGAACCTCAAACATCTTACCTGGAATTAGGGGATGAGGGCTAAGAAGCCCACCAATTGGATATCTTTACCTTTTATATGGCCCCTGAGACACTTCTGCAGAAACTCCGGGGCTCTACTGAATACTATTTGGAAACCACTGCCACAGTCAAAGGATAGTCATTGGCACGCTGAGCAGGGGAGTAACACATTATATTTGGTGTGCTAAATAAGATTGATGGCCCCATTGTCACAACATAGATTCAGGCCCCAGTGCTTTACCTTGACTATTACCAAAGCTTGCTTGCTGGTGTAGCCACTTTTATACTTTTATCTGGTATGCCTTCTATACTGCTATACCAATACTGTTTCCAAAACACACTAAAGGGAGTATGTCACACCTCTGCCTAAAACACTTCCAATGCCTTAGCATAAAGTGGGGTTCTCAGCACCAAAGGTCTCTGAATCCCTACCCGTTTTCTCCCTCCCCCGGGGCAAGTGTTTACCCAGTGTCCAAGCTTCTGCATGTAGAGGGCCAGGAGGAAGGAGCCAGCAGCTAGCTTGGAAGCTCTCTCCTGGATATAGTCGTATTCCAGCAGGGTCATCTCACATATGAAGCGGGACAAGGTCAGTGTCTTCATGCTGGCATGGATACACTAAGGACAGCAAGAAGAATAGCTCAGCAGGCAATTCAGAAAACTAGTGCCAAGCAGAATACCTAAATGGCTTGCTGCCTGAACAATGTACCTCTCCTGCCACCATGACTCCCACTAAGGCATCCTACAAACTAAGGCATTCTACTCCAGAAAGCTTAAGAGGGTGGGTAAGGTTCTGAAATTAGCAATGAAATTAGCTACCTTTAAGGTTTTTAACCAAATTATCAAGTGTGTTTGTGGTAACTTCCCACCTCCTCTTTCTGCATGAGTCATCCTTTGAAGAGCCAAAGCCCTCCAAGTGTAAATTTGCACCTGGTTCTGCTTTAAGAGGTGTTCCATGATCCAAAAGAACTCTTTCCCCTTTCTTGTTTGTATCTTTTAAAAAAATTATAACCTATAACACACATAGAAAAAGTACACAACACCTACTTATAGAATACAGTGAATAATTATAAAATGACCACCCCTGTAACTAATACTCAGGTGAAGGAAGAGAATTTTGCCAGCATCTCCCCCAAAATTCCCATGTGTCCCTTTTTGATCAAAGAATCTTCCTTCCCTCCCCTACTTTGCCCTCATCTCAAAACTATATAAGTACACTGTGGAAATCTGAAATGTTCTTCCTTTCACACTTAAAGATTGCCAGTCGAGGAGGGTGGATTGAAGAAGTAATTTCCCTGCCCCCAGTTGTCCCTTTCCATTTACCTACCATTCAGGCAGCCACTCTGGGTTTGGAGGGAACTAACCCAGCAGTAGGAGAATGAATATATGCCTCCTCTATCTTACCATAGCATATCTACGCAGAAAATGATAGGCGGTGGGAATGTTGATGTCAAATTTGAGGGTTTGTAGGATGCTGATTTCCATGGCAAGCATTTCATCTCGTTGATACATATCATCACAGATGTATAGGAACTCATCCAGACAAGGTGGATATGGTTCCTACAGGTAGAGAGGAGAGGCAATCACAACCAGGCAAAGACAGTCCACTCCTCTCTGCTTGGCGATAAAAAGCAGAGGAGGAGAAGGGTGAAGGAAAGGAGGTAATAACATTTTCTGACATAGACCTTCAGGTTAGCTTAGAGCCAGCTTCTGGTTGATTTTAGTGGCCCATCTGAAAAACAAATTCAGAGACACAGCAGAAATCGGCCTCAAAACTGCACCACTGGAGAAAGGATGGGGCCTCTTGGGGTGGATTCTTACAGCATTCAAAAAAGCACATGATGTGGCACAAGGACTGAGATCAATGATCTCTATTCTAATGAGAGCCAGGAATTGGAAAGGAAACCACAAAAAAGGAAACTATAGATGGGAAATAAGCCCTCATTTTGTGTCCTAGTCTAAAGAATAGATAAGAATGTTTGGGAAGGGTACCACAGGAGTAACAAGCAGTGAGAAAGAGGCAGTCAAGCACAGAGGTAGCCTAAGCCAAGACTGAGGACTGCAGAGGGTGGGAAGATGTGCATGGCGGCTAGACGGAAAATCCAGGGCAGGCCAAGGGTAAGAACCCCAGTCTGAGAGTACTTTTCTATGCCACGCCCTCTGTAGGTTTAACCTTGGTTTGGGGGAAAGGACTGGGAGGCAGGAAATCCCCTGAATCTACCTACCCATCCTAGCCTTCTTCCCACACCTTTCTCTCTATATTTTCAGATCACAAACTAGACCAACACTCTGGGTTTTTAAGACAAGGAAATTGAGGACCAAAGAGAGGAAGTAACTCTCTACAAGTACATACAGCAACATAGTGTAAGACCAGAGCAAGAAAGTTTCCCTCCCATTGCTCTGTTCACCACTGGCTCCTTCCTCTCTTGTTATATCATCTCCACACCTCCTTGCAAAAGTTTTTCTGTACTTCTCAATCTTGTAAGAAGACACCCCTTCTCAAAAAAACTTAGTGGGGCCCTGTGTCCTGGGAACCAGAAGAGAGGTGCTATTGGTTTCAAGATTTGCTAAGAAGGGTCCCTCATACTCTCTTCCTCCCTTCTGCTCTCTAGGGACCCCAGCTGCATTTCTAACCTACTTGAGGCTGAGGCAAAAAGTATTTGCTCAAGCCATAAGGATGGTCCTAGGTAAGGAAAGGGAAGAGGAGGGAGAGGAAGAAGGGAAGGAGGGAGAGATAGAGAGAAGAAGACAGAAGGAGGGGGAATAATGGAAAGAACTAGGGAGTGAGCAGGAGAAGTAATGAGCCAGAGAGGGAAAAGGGAGAGTGTGAGGGAAAAGAAAGGGAGAGAGGGAGAAAGGGAAGGAGGAGGCTAGGGAGCAAAAGAGGGAAGGACGATGGAAGGGAGCAAGGAAGAGTGGGTGGGAGAGAATGATTAAGGAATCAAGCAAGAGAGGGAGCTATCAGAGAGGGAGCAGGGAGGACGCAGGGAAAAGAAGAAGCAAGGGAACCAGGAAGGATGTGAGCCAGAAAGGGAAACAGTGAGGGAGAGAGCAAGAGAAGAGACTAGGGATCAGGGTGGGAGGTAGAGAAGGGAAAAGAGAGGATGAATGAGAAGAAATTAGCAGAAAAGTGGGGAGAAAGGTAAAGGGATCAAAGGCAGGGGAAGGGAGGGAGGCACAAGAGAAGCAAGGTGAGGGAGGGAGGGATAAGCAAGGGAAAGAAGGTGGAATAGAGGGATGGAGGGGAGAGGGTTAGTTAGGAAAGGAGAGGAGAGTAAGCAATGGAAGGGGGAGAGAAAGGAAGGAAGGGAGAAAAGAAGACAAGTGGGAGTGTAGGAGGGAGGAAGATGGAGGGAGGGGGTGTGAGGGTAGGAAGGAGGCTGGAAGGGAGACATAGGAGCTAGGGATGGAGCAATAGTGGAAGGCAGGGAGGTATGGAGCAGCGTATGGAATGAGGGAGCAATTGAGGAAGTAGAGGAGTAAGAGAGGGAACCAGAAATAGAGGAAGCCCAGTATGGAGTGAGTGAGTACACAAAGCAGGGATAGAGAGATCAAGAGATGGATTGAGAAAAGGCTGGAGGGAGGAGGGATGCTAGGGAATGAGGGAATAAGTGAGACAAGGGTGAAAGTGAAGGAGGGCAGAAGTGAAGTGAGGTGGCAAAAGAAGGAGGGAGAGAAGGAGGCAAGTAAGGAGCGAAGGAAAGAGGGCTGGACTTAGTAAGGGAACGACTTACTGACTGAGGTAGGCAGTGAATGAGCAAAGGAGGAGGAAGGCAGGATATCAGTTAGGGATAGAGCTGGGGATAGAGGGAGCAAGCAACAGAGCATGAATACAAACTCACAGTTCTAAAGTTCTTTGAACTCTGTAAAAGTGGCTACAACCCTGATCCTAAACCCTAAGATTTCACAGCTTATCTGAAGGAAAAATGAGAGTTGAACAGAATCATTTAGCATCTAAAGAAGTGGAAAGAATTGGAGAGATTAATTAGATGGATTACTGTTATGAAGGAAAGGCCAGCTAATTGCTTTCATCCTGCCACTTCAAAAATAACTATTTCAGCTAGACTTACTGCCATTTACAATGAGGCCATTTCTTTTTACATGTCTCCAGCACCCAGGTTTGGAAATGCTTTCTAATATATGCAGTTCAAGATTCCACTAGATGGAGATGGAGTTGGTGAAAGAAGAAAAGGGTGGGGGACAGAGAATCATGGACCAAAAGGAAGCCTTAAAAAGGACAACCCATTTAATTAAGCACATGCCCACATACATACATCTTAGAGGAAATGGGAGAACCTTGTTGATGCCAGAAAACAAATACACCATTGCCATTCAATATCAACTTCCTTGATGGGGAAAACAGACAAAAAATTGGTAGGAAAATTATTTGTGTGTGTGTATATAATTGTATACACACAGGTACAAATATATACAAACATATATACACATGTGTGTATACATGTGCACATACATGCATATAATATATACATATGCGTGCATACATGCATACATATGCACATATACACATATAAAGATATACATACATAGACATACATATGTATCTGGCTTGGACAGAAATCTAACTAATTAGTTCTTTCCAGGTCCTATGGACTCAAGCTCACCTCAAATTTTGCTGCAATCAGAAAAGCAGTGGAACCAAGGAGTTGCAGCTTGTCCCTCTTGCATATTACCTTCATAAGGTAGTGATCCACCAGCTTCACTGCCAAGTAGAGGGTCTTGTGACTCACCTCAAAAGTCATCTGGAGGAATACACAAACAGGGCAGAAATCCTATGTTGTCCAGCTTTAAAATCACATCCAGATAAATCTAACTACCTGGTCTGTGGCATTGAGAACAGTGGAGCTATACCAGACCTGGCCAGCTAAGACTCGGCTGTGAATGTGGAAACTACTTCAGATAGCTGCCTGATTATATCTCCTGTGCCTTTGAGGACTCTGGCATTATCTTTCCCTACACATTTAGGTAGGTGACCAGTCTTACAAATCAGAGAGAGAGGTTCTACCTTCTTTATGAACACGTTGAGTGAACACATCCTCTCCCCATGATCTCCAATACATACTTAGAGTCTTGCTTTCCCTATTTGCTATTCCTTTATACAGTGAACTCCCCAAAGAGATTACGTTTATGTAGCTCTGAAACACAGGGACTTGTTTATTAGTTTATTCATCCATTAGTTTCTTTTCTCAACTAGCTATGCTGTTAGAATGTATAGACTGAAAGCAAGTACCAATAGCACCATTTAAAAGTGAGCTGAGGGGCTGGAGAAGCCAGAATGAAATTGAAACATTAGTAGTATAGCCATCCTTCCCTTCTTTTATTTATCCTTGTCTTGCCTTCACCAATTCCAAGAAACCATCTCCTATAACAATGGTCCCAGAGTTAATGTGGGCCTATAAAGCACCTTTGTGAAAATTAGAAGAAGGGTACCTTCTTTGAGTGAACACGGCCTTGCTGGCACACATCTTATCAAGTAGATAATACCTTTATATGAATTAGCAAAAGGCGCTCCTGCCTCAGGGCACAGCAACCCCACAGCCAGAATGCACGGTTTGGCAAACAGAGTATGAGCTGGATTCCATTGCCTGCTTTTGCCCTGGCTAAGGGCCATGTATAGGCACAATTTGCACTATACACAGGGGTCCTGCCCAATCTTCAGTGATGCTTCTTCCTCACAAGCCCCTTCGGTTCTTAGTATTCAAGAACAATAAAATCTATATTAGCCCAACACCTCAAACAATGCTTGAATCCTCTCTTTAGTGTCCCCATCAAATAAGTTTTTTGGTTCCTATCATAGAACCTCCAAATACATCCCAATAACTTTGAATATTTTTAACAGAAAGTGCTTCCTTATATTGAGAAGAAATCATCCTCCCTATAAGCTTCACCCACTTCATTGGGCCTCCTTTCGTGTAGGCTACTCTTATTGACTGGAGTCTAGATGACCACAGAGTAGGTCAGTAAGAAGCTTTGGAGAAATTAATGCATATTAGCACAGGCAAATGATCATCAGAAGATAACCGAATACATTGGTTAAGCAATACATACATTAACTTTCTGAATAACAGAAATACCAAAAAGTTGTTCTTACTGTTCCTGGGATATGACCTTGCCTACAGAAATCTGTCTTTATTAGTTTTCTATTGCTGCTATAGTAAATTACTACACACTTAGTGGCTGAAAACAATACAGATTCATTATCTTATAGATATGGATGTCAGAAGTCCAAAATGGGACTCACTTGGCTAAAAATATCAATGTGTTAGCAGGTCTGTGTTTCTTTCTGGAGGTTCTAATGGAGAATCTTTTTTCTAGCTTCTAGAAGCTGCCTGCATTCCTTGGTCCCCTCCAGCCTCAAAGCCGATAATGGCTAGCCAAGTCCTTCTCACACTGCATTACTCTCTGCCTCCATCTTCCACATTTAAGGACCATTTTGATTACATTGGGCCCATATGGGTAATCCAGGGTAATTGCCCTTTCTTAAATTCAGCTTATTACAAACTTAATTTCGTAGTCTATTTAACTTCCCTTTGTCATGTAAGGTAACATATTCACAGGTTCTAGGAACTAGGTTGTGGACATTTTATTCTGCCTACTACATTTGCCAAAGGAATGTTATAAGAAAGAAATGAGAAGAGTTTGTGCATATGAAGGCTAATGACTAACACCTTAAGTACCTAGAAACTGAGGTCAAATAATTACAAAAAAAAAGGTAGGAATGGAAAGCAACAGTTTTCTAAGGAGGGTGCCTCTGTGAGCAAATGACAAAGCCACAGCTTGTATAGCCTGCTTCTACTACCTCACACAGGCACTTGACCACCCATGTAGCATGTTGTTATCAAATGGTAACGTCTAAAAGTATGGGTAATATCTGAATGAATGGCTGAAATTTGATGTCAATAAATATTTAAAACAGCAGCTGTATCAATTATAGTAATTTTTCTCCTTTGAATGTAAGACAATACTCTCCTAACATAATTCTACCAGTTGGGACTGCACAGAACAAGTCAAATTCTTCCTGTGACAACCCTTCAGCTACTGAAGACAGTGACTATGTCACCTATAAATCTCCGTTCTAGACCAAATAGCTTGACTTCTAACTATTCTTCAAATGATATGGCTTTCTGTCCCATTAGCATCAGTCTCCAAATGAAGAGCCTAACTTCATGACAGCCAGAAGAGCGACAGTGCTCCAGTTGCGACAAAACTTTTCAGCACAGTCGCAAGTTTCTCTTCCTTATAACTGCCGTTGGTCAGTACACCCTTCCAATTCTTCATAAACAACTATTCTCCTTATCTGGAATTGGGTAAGAAGAAACAAAAGGGAAGTGATAAATAAAACTATAGAAAATATAAATATTAATCTTAGTCTTAAACTAGAAGACAAATCTGACAAAATGTATCTCAAACTCCAAAAGTAAAAGATCATCTTCCACAAGATGAATAAACACAGAAACCATTGACGAAGACAGAATTCTCAAGGCAGCCAGGGAAAAGAAGATGGTAACCTACAAAAGAAAATCCATTATTATTGCCGGAAGTTGTAGCGCAAACCTTACAGGCCAGAAAGAAGTGGAATCAAATATTTAAACTATTAAATGAAGAAACTACCAGCCAAGAATAATGTATCCAGCTAAGCCCTCCTTTAGATATGAAGGAGAAATAAAGACCTTCCCGGATATAAAAAAAATTGAGGGAAATCTCCACTACGATGCCTGAATTACAGGAAATACTAAAAGGGGTCAGCTCACTAAAACAAAATGACAAAAAAAATACATAATTAGGAGTAAGGTGGCTGTCAGGCAAATAGAAGCAGAGGAGTGCAGCCCTTACTAAGAATTGGGTATTATAACCTTAAATAATAAGAAGTGAATTGCTATAGCAAGAGTGCAATGAATGTTCAGCATACATAGGAATATACTGAGACAATAAATGAAAAGAGAATTGAAAGATCCAAATTTGCAAAGGGGAATGGAGATAAGGCACATGCAGAAAAGGGACAACTGTATAAATAAATTATATATATATATATATATATATATATATATATATTCTTCACATATTCATAATGGTAACCACACACCAAAGATTTGTAACTGAATTATATAACATAAAACAAGAAGAACTAGAGGGAAAACTCACAAAAGCCAAACAAAATAAAGAAAACAAAAACACAAGGATAAGGAAGCAATGGAAACACCAAGCTACCAAAAAGCAAAAGATAAAATGGCTATAAGAAGGCCTCATATTTCAATAATCACCCTAAATGTAAATGGACTGGACTCTCCGACGAAAAGGCACAGAGTTGCAGAATGGATCAGAAAACAAAACCCAACCATAGGCTGCCTCCAGGAGACACGTCTCAGTTCCAAAGACAAATATAGACTCAAAGTGAAAGGGTGGAAAATGATATTTCGAACAAATGGCATTCAGAGAAAAGCAGGAGTAGCGGTACTAATATTGGATGGAAAAGACTTCAAACTAAAAAATATAAAGAAAGATACTAAGGGACATTTCCTAATGATAAAGAGAATCATACACCCACAAGAAATACAACTTAATAATATCTATGCTCCCAATCAGGGAGCCCTGAAATATGTAAAGCAATTACTAACAGAACTAAAGGGAGAAACAGACCAAAACACTATTGTAGTAGGGGAACTAAATACCCCACTGTCAAATATGGACAGATCATCCAAACAGAAAATCAATAAGGAAATCACATCCTTAAATGACACATTAGACCAACTGGACATGATTGACATTTATAGAACCTTCCATCCCAAAACAGCTGCTTATATATTCTCTAGTGCACATGAGACACAGAGATAGTCTCAACAAATATAAGAGGGTTGAAATCATATGAACCATATTCTCTGATTATAATGCTTTGAAACTAGAGATAAACTGTAAAAAGAAAGCAGGAAGAACCACAAATACATGCAGATTAAACAACATGTTATTGAATAATAAATGGGTCAGAGAAGAAATAAACAGATCGAGAGACACATAGAAACAAATAATGATAGTACAACATATCAAAACATTTGGGAAATGGCAAAAGTGGTCATAGGAGGAAAGTTCTTATCATTACAGGTCTATCTCCAAAAACAAGAATAAGCACAAATAAACAAATGAAAGCTTCGTCTTAAAAAACTAGAAAAGGTAGAAAAAATGAAGCCTAAAGTCAGTAGAAGGAAAGAAATAATTAAAATTAGAGCAGAAATAAATGAAACGAAACACAACACAAATAGAAAAAATAAATGCAAAAAAGAGCTGGTTTTTTGAGAATGTTAATAAAATTGACAAATCCCCGGTGAAACTTACTAAAGAAAAAAGAGAAAGAACACACAAAACTATCAGGGATGAAAGAGGGGAAATTATGACAGACAGTGCAGAAGTACAAAGGATCATACAAGAATACTATGAAAAAGTATATAACACTAAATATAATAACCTAAAAGAAATGGATCAGTACTTAGAAAAATACAACATTTCTAGACTGAATCAAGAACTGGAAAAGCTAAAAAAGAACAATCAGCAGCATGGAAATTGAAACAATTATCAAAAATCTACCAAAAAGTAAAAGTCCAGGACCAGATGGCTTCACCAGTGAATTCTACCAAACATTCAAAGAAGATTTAATACCTATTCTCCTTAAACTCTTCCAAAAAATCAAAGAGGAGGCAATACTTCCCAACACATTTTATGAGGCCAGTATTACCCTGATACCAAAACATGGTAAATACAATACAAAGAAAGAAAACTACAGATCAATATCTTTCATTAACACATATGCAAAAATCCTAAATAAGACACTAGCTAACTGGATACAGCAACATATTAAAAAGATTACACACCATGATCAAGTGGGCTTCATCCAAGGGGCAAAGGGAAGGTTCAACATATATAAAATATACAAAGAATTCATACGACTCAATAACCACACAAAACAAATGATCCAATCAAAAAATGGGCAGAGGACCTGAACAGACACTTCTCCCTAGAGGACATACAAATAGCCAACAAATATTTGAAAAGATGCTCAGCATAGCTAGCTATTAGGGAAATGCAAATCAAAACCACAGTGAGATACCATCTCACACCTGTTAGAATAGCTATAATCAACAGGACAAGTAATAAATGTTGGAGAGGATGCAGAGAAAAAGGAACCCTCATACACTGCTGATGGGACTGCAAATTGGTACAGCCACTATGAAAAACAGTATGGAGGTTCCTCAAAAAACTAAGAATTGGTCTACCATATGATCCAGCATTCCTTGTACTGGGTATTTACCCCAAAGACTTGAAAACCCATATCTGAAAAGATATTTGCACACCGATGATCATAGCAGTATTATTCCAGTGGCCAGGACATGGAAGCAACCAAAATGTCCTATGATAGATGATTGGCTAAAGACGCTGTGGTACATATATACAATGGAATATTAATCAGCCATAAGAAGAGATGAATTACTGCCATTCGCAACAACATGGATGGCCTCAAAATAATTATGCTAAATGAAATAAGCCAGACAGAAAAAGTAGAAAAACACACGGTATCAGGTTATATATGGGATATAAACCTATAAGCAACAAATGAACATAAACAAATAAAAAATCAAAATAAAAAATAAGAATCAAATAATCACGATCATGTCAATAGATGCAGAAAAAGCCTTCAACAAGATATAGCATCTATTTCTGATCAAAACACTTTAAAAAATCAGTACGGAAGGAAAGTACCTTAACATAATAAAGGCCATCTATTACAAACCCTCAGCCAACATTGTACTTAATGGAGAAAAATCTAAAAATCTTCCCTCTAATATCAGGAACAAGGAAAGGCTGTCCCACTATCACCATTGTTACTCAGTATAACATTGTAGTTCCTGGTGCGTGCAAACAGGCAAGAGAAAGATATAGAAGGCATCCAAATAGGAAATGAGGAAGTCAAACTGTCACTATTTGCTGATGACTTGATATTCTCATTCTCATTCTCTCTCTCTCTGTATGTGTGTGTACATATGTATGTACAATTGCATTGTATTGAGAGAAAACAAAATAGCTACGACACTGTCTTTCAAAACTAATGGGATTTAGTCAGAACTGTTACTTAGAAGAAAATGTATAGCTTTAGAGCTTTTATTATGAAGTCAGAAATAATTAAAATAGACTAAATATTTGTTTCAAGATGCTAGGGGAAAACAACAAAATAAACCTTAAAAAGTAAGAATAAAATGATAAAGATGAAAGCAGACATTAATAATTTTTTAAAAGAAAAAGTTATACATTAATCCATAAGCTGTTTTTTTTTTTACCATAGGGCTGAAAAAACCTTTTGTGCGGAAAATTGAAAAACCTTTTTAAGCCAGTAAGACCAATGTGAAAAGAATCTTTTGAAACTTAAAATTGTAAAAGAAGACCTGATAACTAAACAGATACAACTTAAGTGACTTGGAAAATTCAACACTGTAAAATCTATGAATTCTCCCTGAATTAGTCCCAATGGACTATTTTTTAAGAGTTGACAAAATTATTCTACAGCTCACTTGGAAGAAGTTAATGTGTGAGAACAACCATGAATAAAGTTGAGTAAAGGGGCAATAATTGTATGTCAAAGCTATAATAATAAAAACTGCATACTATTGATGTTAGAATAAACAAATATACAAAAGAACAGAATAGGAAAGACCATAAACAAACCCAAGTATATGTGATTAAAGATATTAAAGATGTTATTTCAAACCAGTGTGCAGATTTTCATGATGATAGACCTTGTTCTGAGCACCGGCGCTGGGTCAGCTGCTCAGGGGGCACCAGAGACTTACGGGAGGACACTGAGTTGTCAGTGAGGACCAGAGGCAAGACTCACTCTGTACAGAAGTACTCGCAAGATTCATTGTTCTTCTGTTGAGCCCTCCCCACTCTCAGTGTGCAGACTCAGCGTGGCCATAGCAGAGATATCATCAAACAGGATAACAGAGAACTTGAGTGGGAGAAGATAGTGGGCTAGGTAAAAGCAAGGTTCGTATCCTCCCAAGACCGAATTGAAATTACAACCAAATTATAAAATAATCAACATGGAGAATCACCTGAAGTTCAGCTGATCATAATACCTACATCTAATAATATAAAGAAGCCACATCGAAGCTGGTAGGAGGGGCAAAGTCCCAAATGGGGCTGGACCCACACCCGCTAGTGGTGGAGGATCGCCAGGAGGGAGAGCAAGACTACAAAGGCTCTCCTGAAGGAGAGAGGTGTCCTGGTCTTATCTGAGGGCTCTCCAGCACAGGGTCCCAGCCTAAAGAAGAGATTCCAGTAACTTTGGCTACAGAAACTAGAGGGGATTCTGGTCACCTGGGTGAGACAGAAGGCGACTGGGCCCCTAGGTGTCCCTTTGAAGGACCTGCACAAAGGCTTTCTGACCTGCAGACAATCATCCGGCGGTGGGTCAGAGGTTCGCATAGGATTCATTCTGAGAAAGTCTGCATTACATGGCACCAGAACAAGGGCTGGAAGGGCAGCCAGCATTGTGCCTTAGTCCAGCCTCCCTACAGGGTAATCTGCAGACCATGCCAGCTTGATTGTGTAGATCCCTCCTACAGAGCCATTAGGAGATGCTGGTCTGAGGGGAGCAGCCTGCCCTGCCTAACCTGCAGACTGCCAGGGAAAGTTGTTCCTGGTTGGTTGCCAAGCCGTGATCTGAGTGATTCAGAATGAAGTATTCACAGAGGGGGAAGCCATTGTTGTGAGCAGTATTTCTAATCCCAGGGACAGGGGCCAGCACTGTGAGCCTCATTTCAGAAATAAGGTCAGGCAGATCGCTGTTGCTAACACAAACTTGGGCAGACATCAAGGACCTGTGGGCCAGTCCCAGACAGCAGCTCGTCTTGCTGTGATCTGGGTCATCTGCGGGAACTCATGAACAGTTACCAAAGTTGCAGCAAGCCTGAGGCTGTATTGATCTGACTGCCATTGTCTCTCTGAGGCCCGCCCCAACCTACCCACAAAGTGCCCCAGGTAGCCCATTGACAAAGAACTGACACAGCCCTGCCCTTCCCCTCCCGTAATCACCTAATCCACACAGGCTACAAACTGGTTGGCACAGGGTGGTCACTGCAGAGAAATCAATGGCAGGTAGACCTTTGCTGCCTGCAAGAGTTGCAATATTGTGTCCGAGGAGCACAGTGGTCTGTGGGAACACTCCTGACTGCAGCTGGTCTCACTGTGATTTGGGTCTATAGGGGGAATGCCCGGGCACAGAAGTTGCAGAAAATTGAGGCTATATTTTCCGAATGGACCTTGTTACCTTGAGATCCCACTTCTCTAAAGCCACAAAGTGCCTGCAGCCTATTAAAAAGCAGCTTATTGTGCCCTTCTTGGCTCTGGAGTTGAGCAGTGAGCGCATTTAGAAGAAAACAGTTGTGGACAGACCACTACTGCCTGTATGAGCTACAATATCTCTTAAGGAGATTACAGAGGTCTGTATTGGCCTGACAGCCCTGAACTCCCTGAGTTTCTGCCCCATCCAGTACACAAAGTACCCGCTGCACATTGATAGGCAGCTTCCACTGCTCTGGGTTAGCGCATTTAGGCCCAGAGTGGGCAGTAGTTGACCTTGCTGCAAGTGGAAACTTGTACAGCAAGACACAGAGACAGTGTAGGCATGTAAACTGGCAGGGAAATTTACTCAATAAACTCAGGAGACTCCCAGGGTCCCTGTGCCACTCAACATGCATATCACCCAGACACTCATCCAGTTTCAGAGACTTACAGGCAGATGATAGGCAGTATCAGGACTTGAGGAGCACTAGTCCTTCTGATAAACTGCCACAGGTCAGGGACAGGGGATAGCCGAGAGCTGCATACAGCAATGTCTCTTCCACTTACATATAGGTCCAGCATAGGCAACAACCATCAGCGGATCACTCTGTAGTTCTTACCGGGTAGCCCTGAGCAATTAAAAGCAGCAGCTGACCTTGGCCTACAGGGGAGCCCTTATCAAGAGGCCACAAAACCAACGCATCTGGAGGCTGGCACCAGACCACAATGCAGCAACTCCTGACTGGTTCCAGTAGTGATACACACAATGGGTGTTTGCAACAGGTACACAAGCCTGCTAGGGTAGAACCAACTCAGTGGGGTTAGCCCCCACACAACAACTCTTATTCTGAGAGTTCAGCCAATTCCCACAATTAGTCAGCCTGAATGTTAATCCCACCCACTGATTCACTAACAACAATAAAGCCTTTGCAACAACAGAAGATCACACACAATCCACACAAAGGTCACCTCCAGAGCTCCTGGCACAAGGGATCAGGGAGAGTGTGCCGCTGGACCACACAGGACACCTTCCACATTAGGCCATCTGGCCAAGGCTGAGAGATGAAACAAATATTCCTAACACATCAAAAAGAACACAGAGAGGCTAATAAAATGAGAAAACAAAGAAACATGCCACAAATGAAACAAGAGAAAACTCCAGAAAATAAGCTAAATGAAATGGAAGTAAGCAATCTACCAGAGTCAGAGTTAAAAACAATGGTTATAAAAATGTTCAATGAACTAATGGGGAGAATGGATGAATACAATGAGAACCTTAACAGCATAAACGAGGATGTAGAAACCATAAAAAAAAACTGACAGAAATAAGGAATACGATAATAGAAATGAAGAATACGCTAAAAGGATGTAACAGTAGACTGGATAAAACAGAAGATCAAATCAGTGAATTGGAAGACAAGGTACCTGAATACACCTAATCAGAACAACGACGACAACAACAACAACAAAAACCAAATTAAAAAAAGGGTAGTTTAAGAGACCTCTGGGACAATATGAAGTATAAAAATATCTGAATCATAGGAGTACCTGAGGAGGAAGAGAGAGAGCAAGAGATTAAGAATCTATTTGAAAAAATAATGACAGAAAACTTCCCTTCCTGGCAAAGGAATTAGATATACAAGTTCAGGAAGCACAAAGAGTTCCAAACAAGAGGAATTCAAACAGACCTACATCAAGACACATCATAATTAAAATGCCAAAGGTCAAACACAAAGAGATAATCATAAATGCAGCCAGAGAAAGGAAGTTGGACACTTTCAAGGGTACCCCCATAGAATGTCTGCTGACTTTTCAATGGAAACTTTGCAGGCCAGAAGGAAATGGGAAGAAATATTCAAAATTATGAAAAACAAGAATCTACCACCACGGGTACTCTACCCAGCAAGGCTTTCAATTAAAATGGAAGGTGGGATAAAGAGCTTCCTAGACAGAAAAAAAAGCTTAAAGGAATTCATCACCAACAAGCCAGCATTAGAAGGAATGAGAAAGTGTCTTCTGTAAAAAAAGAAGTGGCAAAAAGGAAAATAAAAATAACAAATATGAATAATAAAAAGACAGTAACTATGTACCTATCAGTAATCACTTCGAATGTAAACAAATTAAATGCTCCAATCAAAAGACATAGGGTAAATGAACGGATAAGAGAACAAGACCCATGCATATGCTGTCTACAAGAGACCCACTTCAGATCAAACAACACATACAGACTGAAAGTAAAGGGATGGAAAACAATATTTCACATAGACAAAAATGGAAAAAAAGCTGGGGTAGCAATACTTATATCAGATAAAACAGACTTTAAAACAAAAGCTATAATAAGAGATAAAAAAGGCATTATGTAATAATAAAAGGATTGATAAATCAAGAGGACATAACCCTAGTAAACATTACGCACCCAACATAGGAGCACCTACATATATAAAGCAATTATTGACTGACATAAAAGTTTATATAAATAGTAATACACTCATAGTAGGAGACTTTAACACCCCATTGATACCAATAGATGGATCTTCCAGGCAAAGAATCAACAAGGAAACAATGGGCCTGAAAGATACACTATGACAGATAGACTTGAGAGATATTTTCAGAGTATTTTACTCCAAGGCAGCAAAATATACATTTTTCTCAAGTACCCATGGATCATTTTCAAGGACAGACCATGTCTTAGCACACAAATCAAGTCTCAATAAATTTAAGAAGATTGAAATCATATCAACCATCTTCTCTGATCACAATGGTAGAAACTAGACATCAACTGCAAGAAAAAAACTGGAAAATACACAAATACATGGAACCTAAATAATATGCTACTAAACAATGAATGGGTTATTAATGAGATCGAGGAAGAAATCAAAAGATCCTAGAGAAAATGAAAATGAAAACACAAACTCAGAATTTATGGGACACAGCGAAAGCAGTCCTAACAGAGAAATTCATACAATACAGGTCTACCTCAAGAAATAAGAAAAAGGTCAAACAAACTCAAAAAAGAACAGCAAATGAAGTCCAAATTGAAAAGAAGGAAGGAAATAATAAAGATAAGAGAAGAAATAAATGAAAAAAGTCTAGAAAAACAATATAAAAGATTAATGAAATCAAGAGCTAGTTCTTTGAAAGGATTAACAAAATTGACAGATCCTTAGACTCATCATGGAAAAACAGAGATCTCAAATAAATAAAGTAAGAAATGAAAGAAGAGAAATAACCACAGACTCCACAGAAAAACAATGGATCATAAGAAAAGGCTACAAGCAATTATATGACAACAAATTGGACAATCTGGAAGAAATGGACACATTCCTAGAAACAATCTCCCAAGACCGAGTCAAGAAGAAACAGAAAATCTGAACCAACAGATTAACACTAATGAAATCGAATCAGTAATCAAAAATCTCCGAAAAAAAGTCCTGGACCAGATGGCTTCATAGGTGAATTTTACCAAACATTCAAAGAAGAATTATCACCTATTCTTCTCAAACTATTTCAAAAAATTCAAGAACAGGGAAGGCTCCCTAACTCCTTTATGGGGCCACCATTACCTTGATTCCAAAACAGGCAAAGACCTTACAAAAAAAGAAAACTATAGGCCAATATTTCTTATGAACATTGATGAAAAAATCCTCAACAAAATATTAGCCAACCAACTTCAGCAATACAGTAAAAATATCATACACCGTGATCAAGTTGGATTTATTCCTGGGATACAAGGTTGGTTCAATATCCACAAATCAATTAATGTGATACACCACATTAACAAATCGAAATACAAAAACCATATGAACATATCAACAGATGCAGAAAAAGCATTGGACAAAATCCAGCATCTACTTATGATAAAAACTGTCAGCAAGGTGAAAATAAAGGGAATATACCTCAACGTAAAAAAGACCATATATGACCAACCTTCAGCTAACATCATATTCAATGGAGAAAGGCTAAAAGCATTTTCCTTAAGATCAGAAACAAGACAAGGATGCCCATTTTCACCACTCCTCTTTGACATTGTATTGGAAATCTTAGCCACAGCAATAAGACAAGAAAGAGAAATTAAAGGTATCCAAATTGGAAAGGAAGGCATAAAATTCTCGTTATTTTTCAATGACATGATACAATATATAGAGAACCCTAAAGATTCCACCAAAAAACTGTTAGAACTGATCGATGAATTCAGGAAAGTAGCAGGTTACAAAATAAATATTCAGAAGTCAGTGGCATTTTTATACACCAATCATGAACTTTCAGAAAGAGAAATTAAAACAATCCCATTTACAATTGTGTCAAAACTATAAAATACCTGGGAATCAAATTAACCAAGAAGGTATAGGACCTGTTTTCAGAAAACTATGTCATTGAAAAAAGAAATTGAAGAATATACAAATAAATGGAACAATATACTCTGCTCATGGGTAGGATAATCAACATTGTTAAAATGGCCATACTACCCAAAACAATCTATAGGTTCAACGCAATCCCTATCAAAATACCAATGGCATTTTTCAGAGAGCTAAAACAAACTATTCTAAAATTTATATGCAGCCATAAAAAAAAACCTCAAATAGCCAGGGTAATCTTGAGAAAGAAGAACGAAGTTGGAGGTATCACTCTACCTGATGCAAAACTATGCTACAAGGCTACAGTAATCAAAACAGCGTGGTACTGGCATAAAAGCAGATGCATTGATCAATGGGACAGAATAGAGAGCCCAGAAACAAATCCACACCTATATGCTCACTTAATATATGACAAAGGAGGTAAGAATATACAATGAGGTGAAGACAGTCTCTTCAATAATTGGTGCTAGGAAAATTAGACAGATAGATGCAAAATAAGAAGCTGGACCATATTCTTACACCATATACAAGAATAGACTCAAAATGGATTAAAAATTTAAACATAAGACCCAAAACCATAAAACTTTTAGAAGAAAACATAGGCAGAAAACTCTCTGATATTACTAACAAGAATTTCATTTCAGATACATCTCCTTGGCAAGGGAAACAAAATTAAAAATAAACAAATGGGACTACATCAAACTAAAAAGTTTTTGTACGGCAAAGGAAACAATCAACAAAAGAAAAAAACAACTGCCTGCTTGGGAGAAGATATTTGCTAATGATACATGTGATAAGGTGTTAATATCCAAAAATTATGAAGAACTTATACAACTCAACAACAACAAAAACACAATCCAATTAAAAAATGGGCAGAAGACATGAACAGATACTTCTCCAAAGAGGAAATACCGATGACTAACAGATATATGAAAAGATGCTCAAGGTTGCTAATCATCAGAGAACTGCCAATTTAAACCACCTGTCAGAATGGCTATCATCGATAAATTAAAAAACAGCAAGTGTTGGCAAGGATGAGGAGAAAAGGGAACCCTCAGACATTGTTGGTGGGATTGTAATTGGTATAGCACTATGGAAAACAGTATGGAGGTTCCTCAAAAAATTAAAAATGGGCCTACCTTTTGACCCAGCAATTGCACTTCTGAGTATTTATCCAAAGAAAACCAAAACAATAATTCATAAAGATCTATGCACTCCAATATTCATGGCAGCACAATTTACAATAGCCAACTTATAGAAGCAAACTATATGCCCATCAATAGATGACTGGATAAAAAAATATGGTTCATATATACAATGGAATATTACTCAGTCATTAAAAATGATGAAATCCTACCATTTGCAATGACATGGATTGACCTAGAGGTTATTATGCTTGTGAAGTAAGTCAGAGAGAGAAAGATAGATACCATATGATTTCACTTATATGTGGTATCTAAGTAGCAAAAAGAACAAACTAATCAAAAACTGACTCACAAATATAGTGGACAATTTGGTGATAGACAGAAGGGAGGGGCGTTGGGATGCTAGAAGAATGGGGTGAAGGGTTAAAGAAGTACAATAGTTGGGCATGGAGAGTATGGAAGAGGGAATGCAGTTAGCATTAATATGATGGCTAAGTGGAAGGCCAGGAGAGGGAGGGAACAATTGGAGGGATCATTTTTTGAATATTATCGATGTCTGACCAACATACTATATACTTGAAACTAATTTAAATAAATAAATTTATTTAAAAAAAAAACAGGATAACAGAGTTCACTCCATCCAGAGGATGTATTCCCTGAAACTCCATCTCCCCCAACTCTCGGACCCCCCACAAGCCATATACAAGTGTATCCTCAGTGAGTCAGGTGCCCCTTGATGAGCAGTGCCAAGATTCACACTGGTGGCAGCTGGCCATGGTTTCTGGTGTGGCCTTTTGAGGCAACTATAAGCATAGCATCTGCAGAATGCTTCCTGAATCTTAACACGTGGCCCCAGAGGGGCACAGGCTGGGGCTAAATTTGGCCTGCAGCTGAACCCTTCTCAGGACTGTGCCACTGGACACCTACTTTGCAAAGCTGCACTACTAAGACTATGAGACTTAAGAGCTTTGCTTATTACATAGAAACAGACACAGAAAGGCAGCCAAAATGGAATGATAAAGAAGCAGAAACCATATGAGAGAACAGAACAAAGATCCAGGAATAATGGAGTCAAGCAATCTAACAGATGCAGAATTCAAAGCACTGGTTATAAAGATGCTCAATGAAAGTAGGGGAAGTGTAGCTGAATTCATTGAGAACTTTAACGAAGAGATAAAAAACATTAAAATGGAAATCGAAATGATAAAAATGAACCAGTGAGAAATGAAGAACATATTATCTGAGAGGAAAACTATACTAAATTAAATCAACAGAGTGAATAAAGAAGAGGATCAAATGACTTATATAGAGGATGGGGAAGACAAGGACACTCAATCAGAATGGCAAGAAAAAATAAGCCAAGACTATAAAAATTTAAGGAGCCTATGGAACACTATTAAATGTAAAAATGTTCGTGTCATAGGGATACCAGAAGAAAAACAAGACATCGAAGAGCTAACTGAAGAAATAATGATGGAAAACTTCCCTAACCTGGTGAAGGAAATAGACATAAAACTCCAGGAAGCTCAGAGTCCCAAAAACCAGGAATCCAAAGAGGCCCACACCAAGATACGTTATAATTAAAATGTCAAAGATTAAATAAAAAAGGAGAACCTTAAAAGCAGCTAGAGAAAAGCAGTTAGTTTCCTACAAGGGAGCACCCATAAGTATGGTGGCTGATTTCCTGAAAGAAACCATGCAGGATATAAGGGCTTGGCACAAAATATTGAACGTGATGAAACCTAAGGTCTACAACTGAGAATATTTTATCCAGTAAAGCTATCATTTAGAATCAAAGGAGAGATAAAGAGCCCCCTCAGACAAAAATAAGCTAAGGGAATTTATCAACACCAAGCCAGTATTACAGGAAATGTTGGGCGGACTTCTTTAAGTAAAAAAAAAAAAAAACATGTATCAAAAACAGGAATAATGAATGGTAATAACTATATTCCTATCACCAAGTACTTCAAATAAAAAAGAATTAAGTGCTCCAACCAAAAGATAGAGTGGCTGAATGTGTAGGAAAACAAGACCCCTACATATGCTACCTTCAAGAGACTCACTTCAGATTAAAAGACACACACAGACTAAAAGTAACGGGATGGAAAAGGATATTGCCTTGATATACCTAGAAGGTATTGTGCTGAATGAGATGGGTCTGATAGAGAAAGACTAACATCACATGATTTCACGTACATATGAAATCTAAGGAAGAAAATAAATGACAGCAACAAAAGTGGAAATAAACTCATAAATACAGAGAATATTTTGAGGGCTACTAGATGGGAGGGGAGTTGGCAGAGATGGCAAAAAAGGCAAATGGATTAAGAAGTATGAATGGATAGTCGCAGAATAGACATGGAGATGTAGGGTATAGCACAGGGAAGATGGTTAATATTGTTGTAATAAATATGTAAGGGGGAAAAGGGGTACTAGGTTTAGTGGGGTGATCACTTTGCAATTTATGTGGATCTCTGATCATTATGCTATACAACCGAAACTGTTATATTATTGTATGCCAATTATAATTGAAAAAAAAAACTTACTAAATTGTACAATACAAATACAAGCAACTAATTGCCTACTACATTTCACAAAGCCAAAAAAAAACCAAACAAATCCTAGATTAAAATTTAAATGTGAAAATGAAACTATAAATGTTCTAGAAAAAAGTCAGAGATGTTTATATAATTATGATTGGAGAAGACTTTTCTAGGTGTGAAACAAATCTTAAAACCATAAAGAACTGATAGACCTGACTACTTAAAATGCCAATGTTCCTGTACATCAATTTAAAATTTCTCACTTATCAGGTGGCAAAAAAATAACACCCTATGAGAGTAAGATTATGAGAAAATCACTTTCATTCAATCTTAGTAAAAGTACAAATAGAAAGATAGTTGCCTATATGTACAAAAAAATTTAAATATGCTTCATTTTGATCTAATAATTCTATTCCTAGTAATTTATTCCAGAAAAAGTGTGCAATTATGAACCAACTGGCTCCAACTGACATAGAACACTCCATCCAACGGCAGCAGAATACACATTCTTCTGAAGTGTACATGGAAATTTCACCAAGATAGACCACATCCTGAGTGATAAACCTTAAATAATTTTTTAAAGAATTAAAATCATAGCATTTTCTTTGACCACAATGGAATTAAACTAAAAATTGATAACAGAAAACTCCAAACACTTGGAAATTAAATAACAAACTTCTAAATAGTCCAAGGATCAAAGAGGAAGTCTCTCCAAATTTGTGATATGCGGCTAAAGCAGTGCTTAGGGAGAAATTTACAACATTAAATATTTGTATTAGAAATGAAGAAAGGTCTGAAATCAATAATCTAAGCTTCCACCTTAATAAATTAGAAAAATAAGAGCAAATTAAACCCAAAGGATGAGGAAACTATAAAAATTAGAGCAGATAAAACTGGAAACAGAAAAACAACAGAGAAAATGTATAAAACCAAAACCTGGTTCTTTGAAAAAAATCAATAAAATCAATAAACTTCTAGAAAGATGATCAACAAAAAAAGACACAAATTACCAAATATCAGAAATGAAAGAGTGAATACAACAGAGGATACTATGAACAACTCTATGTATATAAATTCAACAACTTAGATGAAACAGACCAATTCTTTGAAAACCACAAATTACCAAAAGTATCTAAAATGAAATAGATAACTTGAATAATCTTATAACTATTAAATTACATTTTTAGTTAAAATTCTTTGGGGGAAAAGAAAAAAAACCTCAGACCCAGATGTTTTAACTTGAGAATTCTACCAAACATTTACAGAATAAATAATATCAATTCTACACATCTCTTCCAAGAAACAGGAAGAATACTTTCCAAAATTATTTTATGAAGCCAGTATCATTCTCATACCAAAACCAAAGGCAATGCGAAATAAAAGTACAGACCAACATCCATCAGAAATATAAATGCAAAAATCCTCAACAAAATATCAGCAAATAAAATCTAGCAATATATAAAAAGAATAATACACCAGGGCCAAGTGGTATTTATACTAAGAATATGAAGCTGCTACAATATTTGAAAATCGGTCCATGTAAACAGTCCATGTAACCCACCATATTAACAGTCTAAAGCAATATATATATATATATATATATATATATATATATATATATATATATATATATATATATCAATAGATGCAGGGGAAAAAGCACTTGATAAAATTCAACATTCATTCATGATAAATATACATCAGCAAACTAGGAATAGAAAGTAATTTTCTCAACCAGATCAAGGGTGTCTACAAAAAATCTACAGCTTAGATCATACTAATGGTGAAAGACTAACTGCTTTCTTCCTAAGATTAGGAATAGGGCAAGATTGTGTTCTCTTACTGCTCTTATTCAACATCATAATGGAAGTTCTACACAGTGCAACAACACATGCAAATGAAATTAAAAGCATGCAGATTGGAAGGAAGAAATAAAACCGTCTCCATTTACAAGTGACATAATTGTCTATGTAGATAACAAGAAATCTACAAAAAAACCCTAAGAATTAATAAGTGAGTTTTAGCAAGGTGATAGACTACAAGGTCAAAACACAAATATCGGTATTTCATACTGGCAATGTAAAAATGGAAATCTAAATCTTAAAAAATACTATTTACAATAGCTCCATGAAAATAAAATTTTCTGCTATAAATTCAAAAAAACATGTACAAGATCTGCATGGTAAAAAAAATAAAAATCAACCTAAATAAATGAAAAACATATAATGTTCATGGGTTAGAATATTCAACATAAAAAATGTCAGTTCTATACAACTCCACCTATAGATATGTATTGGGGGTTCCCAAGACCACATTCTTAGGAGGACTCATAGGACCTGGCATATAGTCATAATCATGGTTATGATTTATTATAGCAAAATATACAAAGCAAAATCAGCAAAGGGAAAAGAAGCATGGGCAAAGTTTGGTGCAAGCCAGAAGCAAGCTTGCAAGAGTTCTGTCCCAGTAGAGTCACTCAGAATGCACTTAATTGCCCCCAGCAATGAGAAGTGACAATGTGTGTATTTTCTACCAAGGGAGCTCATTAATGACTTGGTGCCTAAGATTTTATTGAGCTGGTCATGAAAACATTCTCTGCTTAGTATGTACCAAAATTTCAGGCTCCCAGAAAGAAAGCAGGTGTTCAGAATAAAATATATTGTTTGCACAGAGTTTAGGCACAGTTATCATTAAGGCAGGGTTTATAGTAGTGCAGAGAACTATTTATCAGTCAAGTTCCCAGATGCCAGCCAAGGCCCAACTTTGCAAAAAGATCTTTCTAAAGAGAGCACTATTAGGCCCATTATGTTAATTCTTTTCTGCACAAAATATAACTCAATTCCAATCAAATTCTCAGCAGGTTGTTTTGTTATATATAGACAAATTGATTCAAAAATTTATATACAAAGGCAAAATAATTAGAATACCTAAACCAATTTTGAAAAAAAAAGTTGAAAGAATCATGCCACTGAATTTTAAGACACTATAAAATAGCTACAGAAATGAGACAGTATGATATTGGCAAAGGGATAGGCAGAGAGATCAGTAAAATAGAGTATAAAAATAAGTATAGAAATAAGGCCAATTGCTTTCTGGGCAAAGGCACAAAAGAAATTTAGTGGAGAAAGTATATTTTTCCCACATGGTGTTAGAACAATTGGACATCTATATACGAAAAAATAATAATAACTTTGACCTTAAAATCTTCACACCCTATACAAAAGTCAAAATAAATTATAAAGTTAAAACTATAAAACTTTTAGATAAAATACAGGAGAAAATATTCATGACCTAATTTTAGGCAAGCATTCCTAGACATGACATAAATAGCACAATCCATAAAGAAACACTGGAAAACTGGACTTTATCAAAATTAAAAACTTTTCCTCTGTGAAAGACATAGGTAAGAGGATAAAATGTTATAGACTGGTAGGATATAGTTGTAAATCACATACCCAACATAGAATCTGTATCCAGAATATATAAAGAACTTGCATAACTTGACAAAAAAAATAAACTACCCAATTCAAAATTGGGCAAAAGACAGACATTTCACCGAAGTGGATATATGAATAACAAAGATGATATTCATTATTAGACTTTGAGGAAATGTAAATTAAAACTATGGTGAGATTCCTCCGTGCACTTATTAGATGGCTAAAATTAAAAAAAAAAAAACACTAATAATACCAGGTTCCAGCAAGGATGCAGAGCAACTAGAACTCTCAGGTGAGAATGTAAGATGGTACAATCACTCTATGGCAGCTTCTCATTAAGTTAAACATATGTTTATCATATGACCCAGCAATCCCACTCCTGGGCATCGATGTTGGAAATGAAAACATATTCACAAAAAAACCATTACATGAATGTTTATAGCAATTATTTTCAGAGTCTCAAAAATTGGAAACAACCCAAATGTCCTCCAACGGGTGAATGGTTAAACAAACCATGGTGTACCCATACCATGGAATATTACTCAGCAATCAAAAGGAAAAAACCATTGATACACACAACAACTTGGATGAATCATAAGGGAATTATGGTGAGTGATAAAAGCCCAATGGGAGGGGTGCTGGAGGGCTGTGTGAAAGGGAGAAGGGATTCGGAGTGAAAATTAGTAGTTAAAAAAGTCACAGGGATGTGAAATACAGCATAGGGAATATAGTCAATAATATTGTAATAACTACACATAGTGCCAAGTGGGTACTAAACTAATCAGGAGGATCACTTCATAAATTAAATAAATGTCTAATCATTATGCTGTACAACTGAAACTAATATAAAATAATATTTAATGTCAACTGTAACTGAAAAATCAAAAAAATAAAATTTAAATTGAAAAAAGATTACATACTGTATATTCCATTTATATAACATTCATGAAATTACAAAATTGTAGAGTTGGAGAACAAATTAGGAGTTTTCATGGACAGGAAGGTGAGGGGAGGGAGACAGCTGTGGTTATAAAAGGGTAACGTGAGGGATCTCCTTCCTGCTTGGTACTAATCAATAATCTTTGGCATCAATTTTATTTGAGAGTTCCCCAAATATTACTTTTATCTAATTTACTATTCTTTATCATTTCCATAAATAAGAGACATTTTCATGCTTTGTTGATGTCCAAATCTACCACATTTACCTGATCTGTCACTCCAAAGTGAGTCTGAACCACTTAAATGATATTAAACTAAATTACCTTTTCTCCCCAATTGCATAGTAACACTCTGCCTGGCATAGACTATGCCTTATATTTCCGTGCAAATTCCATAGCAATTCATTCAATTCCATTCATTCGACAAATATTTATTGACACCTTACTATGTGCCAGGTACTATTCGAGGCTATCCTTCCTTAGTGTAAATTGATAATTAAGTATTCATAGCACTATTTCCTCAAAATTTAACCCTGGATGAACAGCTGCCATGTTTGGTGCTACACTGTCCTTTCTATTACCCATCTCATCCAACCTTGAAAGACTGTCACTGACCTTTATCCAAATCACTAAATATACTTTTATAAGATATTTTTAATGATTAAACTACCATACCATCATTGCCTTTTCTAGAAATAATCTCTCCTTCCACTGGGTTCTTACAGTATCTTATTTATAACATTCTTGTAGTACTTAGTGCATTCTACTTTGTATTATGCTTATTTGTCTACATGTCTTACCTCATCCCTGGATCATAAGTTCCCTGAGGGAAGGATCTATGGTTTATTCAGCTCTGCAGACCCAGTAAATTTTACCATGTTTAGCACCTGGTGATGCTGAATGAATAATTGATAAAGAGAACAGCAGTTGTCAGATTTACCTGCACTTCAACCAACCAATCCACAAGAATGACCCTCATGTCACTGCTGATATCAGTCTGCCTGTTCATGTATTTTTCAAGTATGAAATTTTCCTGGTGGCAATAAGAAAGAAATGTTAATAAATTAACTCTTCTTGTAGCTCCAAAATTGTAACCTAGAAAAAAATATTTGCAACTAATATCTCAGAAATAAATCATAACAACATAATTCTTCATAGTTCTAATTTTTTTCAGCTGTTATCTGACAGGCGCAGAATAAAATATCCTTTTCCAGACAAGTTTCCAATATCCTTGGGAATATGATATTCCAGTGTTAGGATGAATACTGAGAAACCAGGAGGAATACAGATAAGAACACACCTATAACTATAGATGAATACCAAAGAGGTCCTGCCTGTTTTTGGCAATTCAACCTAAAGTACACTACCATGCAATGTAGAGCAGTGCTTCTCAAACTTTAGCATGCATATGTACTTGAGGATCTTTAAAATTCATATTCTAATTTAGACCGTCTGAGGCGGGGGTAGGTTTCTGCATTCCTAACAAAAACCCAAGTGAAACCTATACTGCTGAACTAAGGCCCACACCTTTGGTAATAGCAAAGTTTTCTCTTACTTCCTCTAAGGTATATTAGAAAAAATGTGGGCTCTGGAATCAGTTAATCAAATGTCTCTAGAGAAATACGAGATATTCATCCTCCCTCTTATGCATGGCATGCTAAAATTATAATTGGCAGATAATCTTGGTCCCATCTGCTCTGTTGAAAGAAATGGTAAATTAAAAACTTAGAATTGATGAATATTAGTAGTAAAGGAGACTGGCAGATTTCAAAGGAGGAAGGAAATCTCACCAGGGTTGAGAGCTAAAACAAAGGATGTGATTTTCCATATGATGCCAGAAACTTGCATAAAAAGGGAAAATATCTTTCAGAGCAACCAGTCAGAGATTACTTGAACATTTTTGTGTCTGAAACTGTCTCCTCAGCAATTAGAGGTACAGGCTTATGGTCTTCTAGATAATCAGACTTTAGTCTGTATCCCAGCTCTACCACATACTAGTTGTATGACTCTGAGCAGTTTCCCCCATCCATAAAAAGGAGATAATAATACCCACTATCATGAGATTATTGGGAGACTTAAACAAGATAATGTCTATAAATCCCTTAGTACAATGTTTAACCCACAGTAAGCTACCAGCAGATGTCAGTTGTTTCTTCCCTTTCAACTTGCATTTGAAGGATGAAGAAAATGAGAACTAGAAATCACTGTCCCCTCCCAGTTACCTACTCACCTCTCTCTCCTTCATGTAACTGAAGATATCCTTGGCATATGTTGAGTTGAAAAGTGGATTGATATGGTTGTTGTCCATCTGTTCCAGTGGGGTTATCTGCTTGGAAATCACCAGAAGAGTATATTAGGAAGAGAAACATTCCAAAGAAGGCATAGTACATACAGATAAAAGATACCCTCTCCTCCCACTGTCATCTGTCAAGTTTCCTCAAGCCTCATATATCCTTGGCCATAATAAAGTACCCCTGAGCTCTGCAATCATACTGCTAAGCGACCGAGAAATGCTTAGTCTTCCGTGTACATGCCTGCTCTGCCCTAGGAATCAGGCACCATTTTTACAGGAAAGCACAAGACTCTCCAACAAAGACACTATTATTTTACTGTTTCAGTTTGTGTCACCTGTCTTCTTAGGTCCTTGTTTTATCCCATTGCTTTGATCTGGCCCAATTGAATTCATCTTCTTTTCCTCCCTTCTACGTCTTTAGTAGGTTGTTTTGTCTGCAAGAGGGGTATTTCTCCTCCTGCTTCCCTTCATCCTTTCAATTTACAACTTGAAGACCATCTTCCTTGGGAGAGGCCTTTGTGAATTTTATCCAGCTTTGACTGAAGCCCACTGTAATGCAGACTGAAATTACTAAGAAAGGCAATTTCCTGAAAGTAAACACTAATACAAAGCCCAAATACACACACACACACACACACACACACACACACACACACACACACACAGTATTCCAAACCCTTGTGGGTATTCCTGAAATAATACTTTCTAATTGCTTGGGTGAATCACTAGACCAATCAGAAAGTCGAGAGATTCTACAGGGCCAACTTGATTTACTATAGTTACTACATACAACTCAAGTGGTTTGGGGAAAAATAATCTCTTTGCTAGCAGCCACATCCAGGAAAACAAACAAAAAAAACACTTCATCTAATTTAAGAAGAAAGAGTAGAATACCTCATTCTGTGATCTTTTGTCCCAAGATGAGAAAGGTCTATTGGACATGAACTTCCAAGCATTGGACTTGCTTGTGGTGCTAAACTTGCTCATACTGGACATGATAGCAGTGCTGGGCATGCCCATTCTGGATTCAGTGGCAGTGTTGAACACATGTGGGCTGGTCTCAAATTGTAGGATCCAGAAATCTTTAATAAAAGTGTTTTCCTTGTGGGTGAGGACCTCTTGCAAGGCCAACAGCTTCTCATAGGACAACTCCTGCCCAGTGGTTGGTTTCTCATTCAGGGAGACTATCTCTTTGAAATGGAATGCCTCATTGATGGTAGACTGCCCCTGAAAGACTAATGGCTCCTTGAAAAGGGCCTCTTTCTCACTGTTGGGATTCTCCTGCAAAGTCAGTGGCTGCTTAATAAGGGACTCCTTCTCATCAGTGGTGTTTTTTTGCAAAGCCAATTGCTCATTCAAGAAGAATATCTCTTCTTGAACAGTAGGCTTCTTCTTTAAAGATGATTGGCTCTCTATGCTTGTTGTTGCCTCAGTGGAGAGTTTCTTTTTCAGAATCAATGGTTTCTTGAAAAGAGGTTCCTCTTCACTGGTGCATTTCTCCTGAAAAGTCAACAGCTTCTTCAAGGACTCCTCTTTAGTATTAATCTTCTTCTGCAAGGTCAAGGCCTTCCATAAAAGCAACTCGTCTTTGTTGGTAGGTTTAACATGCAATGAAAATGGCTCCTGAAAGAGGAATCCCCCCTCAGTGGTAGGCTTATCCTCCATTGGTTCCTCAACATATGATTCCTCATCAATGGTGGTCTTTTCCTGAAAGGCTAATGACTTCTTTGAGAGGAATACCTCCTGCAGAGTGGTGTGCTTCTTTTTCAATATAGATAGATCCTGGAAGAGGAACTCATCAGTTGTAGGCTTTTGCTCAAAGGGTAACAGCTTCTTAAAGAGTGACTCATCTTCAGAGGTGGTCTTCTTTAAGACTAACATCTTCCTCTGAGTGATTCGCTTCTTCTTTAAAGATAATGATGTCTTAGTAAGGACTGCCTCCCCAGTTAAAGACTTCTCCCTAAATGACACTGGCTCCATTGAAAAGGAATCTTTATTCTTGCCAATCATATTCTGCAAGTCTACCAGTTCTTGGCAGATGGACATCATCATTTGAACAGCATACTTTTTCTTCTTTAAAGATAATGGCTCATTGGTAGAGACTGCCTCACTTATGGTATGTTTCTTCCTAAAGGAAAATGGCTCCATAAAAAATTCATCTTTACTGAGACTATTCTCCTGCAATGCCCATGACTTCTTCAGGATGGCCACCTCCCTCTGAGTGGTGTGCTTCTCTTGCAACACAGATGATTCCTTAAAGAGGGACTCCTCCTCAGTGGTAAGCTCCTTTTTAAAGGGCAATAGTTTCTTAATGAGTACCTTCTTTTCAGAAATGATCTGTAATACTAGTGGCTTCTTCAAGCAGGGCATCTTACCTTGAGTAGTACATTTCTTCTTTAAAGATACTAGCTTCTTGGTGTCAGTTGCCTTCTCAATGGTACTCTTCTTAAAAACCAAAGGCTCCATTAAAAGTGATTCATTCTCAGTTGGAGTCTTTTGCAAGGCCAAGGGCTTCTTCAAGATGCATACCTTCCCCTGAGTGATGTGCTTTTCTTGTAATAGAGATGGCTCTTGGAAAAGGGATTCTTCGGTGCTAGGCTTCTCCTTAAAGGACAGTAGTTCCTTAATGAGTGACTTCTCTCCAGAGGTGGTCTTCTGCAATACTAGTGGCTTCTTCCTATGGGACATCTCCCCCTGAGTGGTATACTGCTTCCTTAAAGTTAATAGCCTCTTGGTGGAGGTTGCCTCCTCAGTTTTAGGCTTATTTGTAAAATTCATGGGCTCCATAAAGAAGGAATCCTCTTCAACATTAATGTCCTGCAAGGCCAACTCCTCCCCCAGGAAGGACTGCTTCCCCTGATATGCACACATCTTTTTTATGGATAATGCCCTCTCAGTGATGGCTGACTCTTCAGTTTTATGCTTTTTCACAAAAGTCATTGGCTCTACAATATACTTATCTCCACTGTCAGTCTCCTTCTGTAAAGATAGTGGCTTCACCAATAGGGCCATCTCCCCCTGATTTGTGTGCTTCTTTAATGGTAATGACCCCTTGATGAGGATTGTGTCCCTATTAGTGGGTTCCTCTGTTAAAACTAATGGCTTTTTGAAAAGAGATGCCTCCTCCGTAGTGGGTGTTTTGGAGGTGGTAGATTTCTTTGGAATGAGCAGTTTATCCACAATGTTTGATATCATGGTGGTAGAAACTGCTACTGGTAAGGGTTCCAGTTTATACCTGTAAAGGAAACAATGTCTGGGTAAAAAGAATGTAGTTCCCAGAATCCTCACCTATCACCTCATTTTGTTGCTAAAATTACTAAAGGTATGGAAGGGGAAAGGACTTCAACTCTAAACGACAGATTAGAAGGTAAAAATCAATGAATCGACTAGTGAATCGACTAAGTAGCACAGTGTATAATTTCTATGGCCTAGGTCCCTACACTTTCCTAAAAAAATTCCCCGAAATCAATGCTATACTTTCTCATATATGATTTATTATATTTATTTATATATTAAAGCTTTCATTATAATACCATTACACGAGTTATCTACTTATATATCAGTCTCCTTCACTAGCTACATTAATTTGTCCTTGTCTATCAGCACCAGGCAGCTGGTAAAATGCAAGTTGAAATTAATATTGTTTGAAGGCTTATGGGAGATGATTACAAGAGAGGGGCATATAAGAGGCTTATGAAAGCTTATAAGAGAAAGGTGGGCTGGTACTTAACATTGGTGGTATCTAATCACATTTCTTTTACCCTAGGCTATTTCACAAGATATTTTCCCAGTGAGCATAATAAAAAGACCAAAACAGACATTTGTTCACAAGTGTCAGATGCAAAGCTTTGTTCTGAATAGGATTTCATGTCCAATCAGAGTGACTAACCTAGTATGACCAAATCACTGGATGACTAGAAATCAGAATAGGAAGAGAGAGAATTGAAGGCAAATACAGTCATCAGTCTGAATAAGAGTAAGTGCCTCCAAAAGACTAGATATCATGATTTCATTTATCCAAAACATTCAGAATAGACATATCCAAAGAGATAAAGCCATAACAAAAAGTAGATTGATTGTTGCCTGGGGCTGGAAAGGGGCGGGATCTGGGAAGGGAAGGGTAGAAAGGGAGACTGGGGAAGGGAAGGGGCTGCTAATGGGTACAAGTTTCTTTGGACGATGTTGGAAAAGTCCTAAAATTAGATAGTAGTGATGGCTGTATAACTCTATGAATATAATAAAAACAACCAATGAAATATTTTTTTAAAAAGGAAGTGCCAGCTGGCTTATTATATATGGTCAAGCTGATTCTAAAATTTATATGTAATTGCAAGGAACCCAGGATAGCCAAAACAATATTGAAAAAAAGGAACAAAGTTGGAAGAGCCATACTTCCCAATTTCAAAATGCCCTACGGAGCAACAATAAGCAAGATAGTTGCAGTACTGGCATAATGATAGATATGTAGATCAAATGGAATAAAATTGAGAGTTCAGAATAAACACTTATATTCACAGTCAACTGATTTTTCAACAAGGGTGCCAAGATAATTAAGTGGAGAAAGATCAGTCTTTTTAAGAAATGGTGCTGGGACAACTGGATATCTATATGCAAACAATAAAGTTAAACACCTAACATGCACCACTAACAAAAGTTAACTCAAAAACCTAAGAACTAAAACTTTAAAACTCTGAAAAGAAAATTTTAAAAGTAAATCTTGGTAACCTTGGATTTCGCAATGCATTCTTAGATATGACACCAAAAACATAAGCAGCAAAAGAAAAAAAATACATTGGATTCTTCAAACTCCAAAACATTTGTGCCTCAAAGTACACCAACTAGAAAGTGAAAAAACAGCCCATGGAATGGATGAAAATATTTGTAAATCATTTATCTGATCAGGACTTGTACCTAGAGTATATAAAGAAGTCTCACAACTCAATAATAAAAAGCTTAATAACCAAATTTTAAAAATGGGCCAACGATCTGAATAGACATTCCTCCAAAGAAGACATGCAAGTGACCATTAAGCACATGAAAGATGCTCGACATCAGAGAAATGCAAATCTAAGCTACAATGAGATACTGCCTCACACCCGCTAGGATGGCTGGGAAGGGAAGGAAAAAGGAAAGAGGAAAGGAAAGGAAACATTATGCTAAGCAAAAGAAGCTAAACACATAAGACCACATATTATATAATTCCATTTATATGAAATGTCTAGAATAGGCAAATCTATAGAGCTGGAAAATAGATTCGTGGTTGACTAGAGCTGGGGAGGATGGAGGGATTGAGAGATGATATTTAAAGGTACAGGATTTCTTTTTGGGTTGATGAAGATGTTCTAAAATTTATTATGGTAATGGCTGCATAACTGAACATACTAAAAGTCATTGAATTGTACACTTGAAACGGGTGAATTGTATGTATGTGAATTATATCTCAATTAAGCTGTTACAAAAAAAATTAGAATAATGTGTAATTATAGTGAGCTCTCAATAACTGTTACTTCTAGTGCTATTATTAGGGTCCATTCCACTGATTCCTGAATTAAGGCAAGAATGTTTATGGCATTTTATGAGAGGCTTTCCCTGCTCAAGTCAGAATGATGAAAAAAATTCAAAAAGAAATAATGCATGGAATTCACGTAAAAACAGACACGCAACTCCCAGGAATTCCATTTCAGTAAGAAACCGAGTAGGGCTAAATGCTCATCTTCCAGTTTTTCTTTCTGCTGGGTACTTAGCAAAGTGTCCCGGCATGTTAATTTTCTAGAGTTCCCCAATGTTTTCCCCTTACCCTTAGAAACCCATGCTTAGCCCCCTGCCATAGCTATCTATCTAACCTATTCTGTTTTTCTCTAAAGAAGTAATCCCCACTGGAATGAGGAAAAGATATAGAAAGGCCCCACTCCACTCTAATTCTTCTTCCAATAAAAGCTTTCTTAGAGATAAATCCTTTTTTCCAATCCTAGATGAGAATATTCTTATCTACTTGCAGAACCCATGAACAGTTCCCTGTAACAGCTGGAAAACACATGTTTTTGGCCTAGGGCGACAGTAATCTCTCTCCAGTAACAAGGGACAAACCTCCCCTAAAGCTTCTAATAGATATGCAGACTGGCAAGCTATCAACCAGCTGCTGAGAATCCTCTGAAAAGTTGCCCCCACACTCCCAAGTACTGATAGATCAAACAGGGACTGAATTACTAAAAGATAAAAAAAAGATCTTTTGGCAAATTGTACAATGACAACAACTCTTTCAATATGCATACGCACCATGGAAAGAGAGAGGGAAGAGGCTACACCTGGGCCCCCCTCAGCAACGAGGGTTAAGGTAATAATCACCACCATGGCTCATTAAACATGTTCTCAATGGGGGCAAAAGGGGATTAAAAGGATGTCACACACTCTCCTGTACCATCTAAAACAATGCCATCTGTGACCCCTCTTACTCACTTTTTTATATTCATCTCATTGTTTTCAGTCAAGCCAAGAGCAGTTGTGTTCCTGTTTATCTTCTTGTTAACATCTTTAACAAATTCCTTATTGGCTTCCTTCTTGAACTGGGCAGGCTGACTTTCAGAAGCCTGCAAAAAAATAGCAGGGAAAAGGAAGCAAAGAAATGGAGAGAAGCACAAATCACTCTATAGGTGGCTTTTATAGGAAAGTCCTGATCCATAGCCCTACCCTGGACATCTAGTTTGGGTGTTCCCAGGAACAATAATGAAAACATCTCACAACCAGTATAGCACTAGTGTGGACTAATCACAGTAGAAGCTAGAGGTACAGTAGGACTGGTAAATATTAGCTAAAAAGCAGCCCTAAGTGATTCTAAGACACATAGGATATAGCTCTGATCTCCACATCAGGCATACCGACTTGGCAGACTCCCAAAAGGATGTTTTGCTAACATCACATTCCACTTTGACACCATAAAATTTTCAAAAGGGAAAAAAAGCAATATAACTAGCTTTACTGCCTGGTTATACCAAGATCAACGAGCTTTTCAGGGTAGACCTCTAACACAACACTAACTGTGATACATCTATCCCATCATATTGAAGGGATTTTTATTTAACATGGTGCTCTGGGGAGCTCCACCACAAACTCTATTCATGACTAATTCTATTAAACAGTAGCAGAGATCATGGGACTATGAATAATAGCAGTAAAAATAAACTTAAAAGTTATACCTTTAAAAAGAAACAAACTGAACCTAATTATATTCCAAATAAATACCATAGCCACACTAAAAAAAAAATACAAGGCAAGAAACAACTAACCTAAGAAAACACAGTATTAGACTATATCCCCTCAACACGTATACCTTCAATCAGGATGGCTTTGTGAGGTGGAAGAGAATATTGCAAATAAATCTGGAACTGTTTTTAGTAAGTTTGTTTATTATGATGGTATGGACGAAGTAATCTTGAAATTCTTTTAGATGTATTACAGTATTGAGTAAATGTGTTGATGTCCTTGGGAACCAGGATTCTCATTGTAGAAGAAGGAACATAAAATGTGGATCAGGCAATACATGAAAGAATTCTGTTCATTGGAATGGGAGGTGTGTGAACTCATGATTTTTAAGTGTATGTATGTATGTGTATATATATATAAAATCTAGGTATATAGGTATATGTATGTGTATCTGTGTATAGATATATGTATACATATGGTTAAGTATATATATGTGTGTATCTGTGTATACATGCAGATATTTTCTAGCTCTATCTGCTGAAAGGGCATAAAAAGCAGACACTGCAATAGCATGCCTGGCAATGAGATCTTGGTCTCTGATACCCTTCCAGGACTGCAATAAAATAGGTACAATATGAATATGGAACATCCTGTTATGCTAGAAAGAAACTGCTCAAAAATTTATGACGGTATGTCACAAAGAGCATATGTCACAATTATGAGAGTATGTCACTGTAGCCAGATTGAAGTGGACCCTACTAGCCAAATCTGGGAAGGTTTAAAAAACAAAATAATTAAGTACAGTATTGAACAAAAAACCACTGAAAAAATAGGAATTCATAAGTCCATACCAATAATAAACGAACAGGGAAGAAGGGAAGCCTCATGCTTGTAGTAGAATGCCAAGATCAGATTGGTAAATGGGGAGCATGTGCTAGAATTGGGAAAAGCAACATAAAGAATGGTTTAGGCAAAAATCATCAATGGATGCTAAATCTATGGGATGATTAGTAGGTTATTTGCAGATTCTTAAGAATATGTCTCACAGACTGCTTATTAGTTGCAAGAGGAAAAAATATTATATAGTGGAGAAATTAAAAATATTATATAGTGGAGAAATGAAACAACATCTTAACAGTGATCAAAATTAACATTACCAATGAGGGATAGATGGACATTGTGTGCCTCCAGATATGATACCCTAAGAAGGACAGAACATCATCTACACAGTATTCCAGCCAAGAATGTATAACATCAATCTAATCACAGGGAAACATCAGACAAACACAAAATAAAGAATGTTCTATTTTTAAAAGGGGGTGTTGGGTGGGACTGTATTCTTCAAAAAGAGTGATGCCATTTAAAAAAAGAAACAAAGAGAGACTATGGAAATGTTTCAGATCAAAAGAAGCTAGAGACATGCCAAGTAAATGACCCTAGACTGAATTATTTACTGGAGTGGAAAAATGCTTTTAACATTGACCTTATAAGGTCAACTGAAAAAATTGGAATATGGATGATAGATTACATAAAAATACTGAACCAATGTAATTTTATAAAGTTGTTAATTGTACCGTGGTTACATAGACAATTTCTCTGAGGAAATATACACTGAAGTACTTAGGAGTAAAGAGCAATGATGTATGTATAAGCGAATGGGATAAAATGTTAACAATAGATGACACTAGGTAAAGAGTATGTGTGTGTTCTTTGTACTACGTTTTATTTTTGCAACTTTTTGTAAATCTGAAATTATTTCCCAGTGAAATGTAAAAGTGATGCCTTTTAATCATCAGATCATAATAAGCAACTACAATCCAATAGGGAATTCTTTCTTAAGCCCTCACTTCTATTCTTCAAAGAGTTTGGCATAGTTCTCATTTTAACTTCACCTAAAGTTTTACAAACTCCTTATATGTGCAATTGAGAGTCAGAATTAGAAAAGAAGTGCATTATTGGCAGGGGAGAAGTAGAGACCCTAACCCCCAGGGTGAAACTCCGTACTTGCCATATATCAAGGTTCGAAGCACTAATATTTTAGATCTAAGCTCAAGGGGACTTTTAGCTGTACTTCTCCATAATCCTTTCACCAAGAAATAGGAAAAGAGAGATGAAAATCCTACTGACACAAAATCACTTAGGTAAATATGAATATGGACCCTATCTCCTTGTCTGGTGGCTCACAACCAGCTCTTATATTTCAAAAGTCCTTCTCATGCTGGAATGATAAAAGAAAAGGAAATAAAAACACTCAAAGCAGATTTAATCATTAAAATAGATCAACTCTTTTGGCAGGCCAGAACCTCACTATGATGAATGTTAAGGAGAAGACAGATATGGGGACATAGACTTATTGACAGGAAGACGAAAATCTTCATATAGGGAATTACCAAAATTCAAAGAGAAAGGAGCCATAAACCCTGAAATAGATAAGCTCAGACATCTGAAAATGCCCAACCCTAGGAATGGCTTAGGTACATTGTAATGATGGAACTTTCTCTGGAAAGCACCAAAACTCATTCATGGTGACCAAAGTGAATCTTCAGAACTGGAATGCAAAACAAAAATGGGCTTTCTGAGATTCTGAAAAGCTATACAGATGCAAAGATACTGCTGAGGAATGCCTTGCTAATCCTATCCCTACACTGGATGAAGATGTGGCCTAGCAGACATTGAATTCAGTTGGAGAATCAGGAAGGTTTGCATGTACTTCCTATTAGTTTGTGTTTGTTATTTATAATGGCCATATAAACTTCATGAAAAAAGGGACTGAGATATAGTAAGAAAGTTTTTCACATGCTGTGAAACCTTGTTTTGCATGGTGTCACCACACTTCCATCAAGTATTCTGCAAGCCAAGGGAAGCCACATCAAAATGGGCTGCATCTGGTCCTGATTTTCATGGCTACCTTATTTTAGATCCATGGATAAATAAGTCAGCAAATGAACCTAACCATACAGGTCTGTGTGAGAGGAGTCTCTTTCAATCAATCTATAATAAATCTGAAATTCTACAGAAAGCTGTAACCTAATCAAATATGTTGTAATCTCCATGGGTTAGAGACCATATCAGCACAAAGGTGGTCACATAGCATCTAAAGAGCAGAAAATGAAAGCAGAGAACTTTGCCAATGCTTATCTAATCTTGCCCAAGGGGATAAAATATTATCTAGTAGATACAAGTATTCTGGTAGCCACAGAAGGACACTCAATTATGGAAGACAGGAAGAGTTCACCAGGGTCCTCTGTATTCTAGATGAAACAAACTTCAAAACTAACACTGGGCAAGTCCTAATTTGTAAAGTAGAGATAATTATAGTATCTACCTCATAGACTTATATGAAGATTGAGTTGATACAGGAAAAAGTACTTAGAATGTGCCTAGCAGATGGAAAGCATTCAGTAGGCATCAGTTATTATTTTCTAAAACGAAAGATTATCTTTGGCCCAATTCTATATTCAATTAGTAACATTCTAACTATTAATTCTGGTGTTTGCTGGTACTTTAATAATACCAAAAGGGAGGAAGTGGACTCAAGAATTCTAGACAGAATTGAATTTCTAGATCTCGATAGTTGAAGACCAGATCATGGAACTGTGGTGCTCAATGGCTCTGTACATTAAGGGACATTTCTGATTGTCACTATGACTGGCATGCTACTGGAACTTAATGCCTTTGGGCCCAGGGATGCCCAAAATGCCCATAGTGCTTGAATTGATCAACACTGCCCTAGACTATTATGAATCCACCAAAGTACTTTACCTCCAAGGCATAGGCAGCCAGCTGACCCACCTCTGGATTTTATCTAAATGCAAGATCCCATATTTCTCATATTTATCTACAATTTCATATCTGATAATCATTCTGTCTGCTGCTTCTAGAGAACTCCACCAAATAATACAGATGGTATGTGCCAGCAGAACAGCCCTTGCGGTTTCTGAAATTGAGTCACTGATTCCAAACAAAATCAGCTCTCAATATTCCAGAGAGGGTCAGGATCTAGTAAACTGGAAAGGTCCTTCAAGGAAGAGGTTGTCTAAATCATGCAATACTCACATTGGTGAGATCTTCCAGAGCTGACCTTTTTTTGAGTAGCCGCTGAGGTGAAGATGGAGTAATCTTTGCTTGGTAATTCTCCCCTCTCTAAAAATGTAACAGAGGTAAATTAGTATATCCAATTGTGAACAGTTTTTTCAGGGACTTTAGGTCATCTTTGGGGCTCAGGGGGAAACTCCAGAATTTCCAAATAACTGCAGATGCATATAATAAACCCCAATAAACTACAACAAAAGGAAATTTTAGCACTCAGTGCTGCTAAGAGAGTTCCTGAAGGAGGTAATCATTGATGGTGGGGACAAGGCTGTCAGGAGACAAAATGAACTTCAGCGTAACTCTCAGAATGAGCAAAATAGCTTGGTGAAGCTAATTTTCTCTCTTACTTCTCTCATACTTACGGTTATCCTATCCAAGATTAACAACCACAACTGCTACCCTGCCATTCCCAATCATTCCTTTAATATGGATGCTCTCAGGTAAATCAGTTCAATAATTTAACAAATATTTAAGTGTATCTTATGTTAAGTAGTTGATTTAAGACATTTCCAATAAGGACAATAACACACATACCTAGATATTGGTCCAGGATCAGCTCCTTACCAGCTGTTGACCTTAGACAAATCACTTAATATATAAGCCTCAATTTTCTTATCAGTAAAATTGGAATGATAATCTACTTTATTTGAGGATCAAATAAAAGAATATGTTTTTTTAAAAAAAAAGTCTGTATAAACTACAAATGAATAGAAATCATATTTTAAAAGTATATATTCCAATGTGATTTTAAAACTCAAAGGGAAATTTTTGTATTTTAAGAAAGGAGTTTGGTAATCCATATTAATCCCTACATTTTAGTGTATTCAAAGGAGGGATGACAGAAGGGAAGAAAGGTGAATATTTCAGAGGAAGCGGGGAGGACTTTCTTTCTGGGTATTGTTTATCTTTGCATGACTTACCTCACTCTCAAATAAGTAAGACCATCTATGGGAGTAAAGGTTAGGGTAAACCACATTTTAGGTCTCTCCTACTCTTCAACAGTTTTTATTTGGCGAAAGTCTCCTAAGTCTCAGATTTCCCCTACAAAATGAAAATAAACCCTGCCGTATCTATATCAAAGAGTTATAATGCGAAGCAAAACATTGGAGTCAGATCATTTATTTGCTCTGTTCTCCATATATACCATAAACAGTTAGTACATGACACAGTAAATGATCAGAAATTTAGAGAATTCGATTCCAAATTCAACAGACCAATCTAGCACAGTAGAGTAATCTTGAAAGAGATGAGAATTACTTCTGTTTTTGAATTAAGCTAAAAAATAAGTAAATTTTTAGCCTTTTACATAGTTTATGATAAATAATCCTAGTGGAAATAATTAACAAAAACTAAAATATTATTTTCTCACAAATTAGCTAAGAAATAAACTATCAATCTGTTATCTAATTCCTACTTAATACTGGTAGAAATAATCAGCTCCAAATAAAATTCACAGGTGAAGCTCAACTCAAAAAAAATTTAGATTTATAGAATGTGCCCCCAAGAAAGTTGGATTTTGAAAAATAACTACCACAAAAGAAAACTTATAATGACAGAACTCTAATTAGAATATTTGATATTGACAAAAATCTGATCATTGTATCAGGTCTTTCTTGCCAATTTACATAGGAAAAAAACGTTTGGTCCCTCCATGAAAATCATTTTAGTAAAACAAAAATTAAAATGATTAGAAAATGTACTGAGAGGAAGTGAATCAAGGAAATTAAATAGGCTTAATGATATTTGTTCTAGGAAATACTCTCTTATTGACAATTCATTAGTATTAGTAAAATTCTAATTAAAATACATATGATGATGAATGAACATAGTACATCCCAGGATCAAAATGACTATGTCAAACTATCCACAAGGTCAAAATAGCAGAGTCAAAATGGACCCAGTATTCAAATTAAATGGCTTTAAAAGCATGATAATACATCTGTTGACCTAATCTTCATACTCTCCCTAGGATGTACTAAGCAGCCTCCTGGCAAGGTGCTTTGAGCATCTTAGAGAAAATATGAGTACAGATGTGATCATTAACAAGAGCTGAGTACTTTTCACTTTTAAAGATTACGGAGGGTGGTTTTCATTTCAGCCATGTGTTTAAGGGAAAGAAGAGTTCACACTTTCTCCCCCAAGTTCTAATTTGCTGGTGTCCAACTGTAATAGTTCCCACCCCTTCCCTCCTTCTCAAATTAAACACACAAATTCTCAGAGATTTAGGGGTGGGGCTAGGGACAGAACCAACATAGGAAAAGGCTATTCAAGATGCTGTTGGGAGACAGTTTGCTCTAACCTTTTCAGATTGGCCATGATCGTTGAACACAATTTTGCTAGACTGAGATTTCTTAGTCTCTGGTTTGGAGCTTTGGGGTGGTAGTGGCAGTGACATCTCTTACAGATTCAGCAGTGTCTATCCAAGGCAGAGCTACAATCAGAAAGGGACTCTTTAAAACACCATTCACCAGAAACATCACAGAATTCTCTGGAAACTCTTGAAAAGACCCACTCTCTCTACAGCATCCCTAGGAGAAAACAGACTTTGAGTTAGGCAGATCTGGATTCAAATCTTGGTTCTACTGCACTTAATCTTGGGGAAGTGACTGAAACCCCCTGGGCTCCAGTTACCACATCTATAAAATGGAGATAAGTATATCTACCTCTGTAGAGCACTGTTCAAATTAAATGAGATACTCTATGTTAAAAGCCTAGCACAATTCCTGCCAACTTCTGTGGATAATGAAACTTTGGCTTAGCCCCTACTTTAGGCCTAGGATTATTGGGAACAATTTACGTGAGAGTTTTACACTTATCTGTGGAATATAAACCTAAAAGCAACAAACGAACAGGACAAACAGAGACTCATGGACATGGACAACAGACTAGTGATTACAAGAATATGGGGGAGGGAGGAGGGGAGAGGTAGATGGGTAAAAGGGGTCAACTATGTGGTGACAGAAAGAAATCTAATTATGGGCAGTAAACACACCATGTGATATATAATGCCTTACTGTTGAATTGTACACCAGAAACTTAATGGATTTCATTAACCAATGTCACCATAATAAAAATTAAAAAAAAAACTAATCAAGAATATGACAGATCATATAGTATGGAGGCTAGTTGGTAGGAGTAATATTCTTTAAAAGGCATGGGGTCCTGGCTACAGTGATTATAATGATGCTACAGAGAAGACACAAGAATGCACTGCACACATACATGTGCACAATATGCCAGAAAAAATTTGAAAGCATCATTCAGTCAGAGAAACTGTAGCCCAGTTCTAGACACCTGTTAGGGAAAGAATTGAAAATATGAGATAACAGCAGAAGGAACTAACTTATTGAAAATCACTGGACATAAACATTTAACAGTCATTCAACCCTTGGGAGAATCCTACCTTTGGTACAGGACCCCATTCTAAATTTCTTAAGATTCTTTTAGTTTGTAAGTCCTCAAACTTGTAAGACATATAAGTTAAGATATACTTATATGTCTTACAAGCAAATACATTATTAGGAGGAATCTTTTTTTTTTTCAATACACAAGAGACCTTTCTCACTCAGCTACAACTGCCCTTCCAACCCTACCCACATTCAACTCCAAGTTCACCTGCATTTGATGAACAATGGGCTTCTTCTAAGAGCAATGCAAAAAACTTACCACTATTTACCAGATACTTCAGGCAATGGAGATACGAACACAAATAAATCATGTATCTTATCTTAGAAGTAATCGCATGTACAGCTCTAACAGTAATATAAAAATGTGACAAACGATTTTAAAAACATAGATGAAAAGTACTACAGAAACATAATGAAAATTCAGTAATCTTGTGGGAGCCAGAAGGTGGAGAAAGGCTTCACAGAGGAGGTTAGATTTCATCTGGACTTATATGACATAAACATTCCCAAGTAGACTGGGGACTTTCCAGGCAAAGAGAGACTGAGTCCAAAAAGCAGAGCACAGCAGGTTCAGGGATGTCCAGTTTGTCTAGAGTCCCGAGTATAAAACTAGGCTGGAGCTAGGCTGGTAAAAAAGAGGAGAGAAGACTACAGCTTGAGGAGAAGGCTTAAGAAAGGCGAAAAGTTGGCTTGGGTTTTTCTTTGAATAGAGAAGTATTAAACATTTTGTCAGTGAGGAAAAGCCAATACAAGTATGTGCCTTCACATTTATTACCTCAGTTGAGCCTCATGATAAAACTGTTTCAATTTGATAGTCCAAGATGAGTTAAGTGACTTACTGCAGAGGTCAAACTATTAAGCAACACAGATCAGCTCTTTCCAGCGCTCTTTCTAAAATACCATAAATTTTCGCTGATCACACACAAAAACATTCCAAAACAGTACACGGTCTAAAGTGAAAGACCATAGCGTGGTAGTGTGAGGAAGTAGAATGAGCACAGACTATTTTTAAAAGAATGAATTGGGCTTCTAAATCAGCCGAATTATCATCTTTGAACTTCAGTTTCCCCTTTTGCAAAAAAAAAAAAAAAAAAAGCTATATCACTTACTTGAAGAGGCATCCTGTGGCCCAAATATAAATTTGTAAATCAGAGCCTAAACATGAGAGACGCTCAGAATAAATGGTGGGTCTTTTTCTCCTTCTCTTCTTCCAAATCCAAACCTATTTTCCATCTCATCCTTCAAAATTCAGCCAAGTAGCAATAAAGCTAAATTGGGTGCAATTTACTCCACTATTATTATTCACGCCTAACACAATTGTTTATGGATGACCAAAGATTCATGTTCTGCAACCTTTACCTTTCAAGGGGAAAGTAAAAATCAGACTGGATCGAAAAAGGCTAGAAAACTTTTAGCTGACAATATCACAGGTTAATTAAACCTCAGAGAAAATAAGGGTATTCACATTGTAGATTAAAAAAAGGGGGGATGGTTCTATGGAAAGTAACCTCACAGGGCGATCTGATCATAAATTCCTAACTGAGCAGGTAATGGTGGGAAGTCATTCCCAGAGCTATAAATTCTTTAGGGAAAGGTTTTAAGCCGCCCCTGTCCATTGTTCTTATATATCTAGGTTAACACACTTTTGAAATACCAGAAGTAATACCCCTGGAAGGGGGTATTAACCCTCAAGAGAGCACATAATCTTGCTAACTATCCTGTAATTCAATTTCCACCTTTCTTCCTCCAATCTTCCTTATGTATCCTCCTTAATTTCAAATGCATAAAAGAAGCTTCAAAACTGTTATTCTCTGGAGCATTTGATGGCATATGCCATCAGTTTGACTCAAATAAACTCTTATAAGAATCCTTCACAGTTTGGAAATTTCTTATGTTGAAACATGATGCTCATATACCACCTTCACTATCCTTAACAACAATTACTGGCTTTGGGGGACACACACACTGACTTAAGTAACTAATTTCCCTGCCACTAGGAGGGTGAGGGGATTGAAACCATCAAAAACATGCTTCCATAAAAGGACACTCTCTGTAGAACTCTCAACTTCTACTACCTGCAAAACACTAAGCTAAAAATCTTTTGACAAGAAAATTAGAATCCTTTCCACTTTACATATGCACTGATAAATGTTGAAGACCCCATTGGATGCCCCAGAACAGTGCTAAAACCCACACAGGGGCAAGTTGGCTCATTTAGAAGCCAAATTGTTCAGACTCCAAAACTGTATTTCAAGACAGTTTACAGGAAACAGTAGCAACTTCATTTTATACATAAAGACAGGTTACAGACAGCAAGACATTGGCGAGGGAAAGAAGCATGGTGTCAATAAAACAGCACTGGGCTGGGAAGGATGTCTAGGGTCTAGTTCTGACCCTACCCCTAGCTGGCTGGGTAAAACTGGATAAGTCCTTTTTTCTCTCTCTAGGCTTCATTTTCCCACCCAATAAAATGAGGCAATGTGACCAGTGCCTCCATGCTATTCAAACCGTGGTAAATGAACCAGCAACATTAGCATCATGTGAGAGCTTTTAGCAATTTAAAATCTCAGGCCCCAAGCTAGGCCTTACCAAATAGGAATATGCAAGTTAAAGATATCTCCAGGTGATTTGTATGCACTTTAAAGTTTAAGAAGCACTGTTCTTAGGGTCCTTTCCACCTCTGACCTAGGATTCTAATCACACAGCAGAAAGCAGTGTGCAAGCCAGAGCTGAAGGGATTGGACAGGGATAGAAGAGAGCCAGTGGAGATAAAATGGATAACAAGGGGGAAAAAATACATTTTTACCCTCCTTCATATCCTTCAACTTGTAGTTCAAAAGGCATCCCTCAAGTAGCATTCTCTGACTTAAATACATCTTGTAGGTGAAACTGATCCTGCACACTTTCATTATAAAAAGACATTTTGTAAATGTACTCTGATTCAGGCATGTGTACTAGATGCTCCATCTAAAAGCTGTTGGGACTCAGTCTCGTTTGTTTTACCATCTCACCTTCTAATATGCACTCCCTGCCCAACCTCATACAGGGCTCACTCTGCAGACTTCCAACTGACAGGAAAACAGAACAAATGTTCCATGACAGGTACGCCACACACCCATGCAAGAGAAGTCAGCATGTAACAACGGACTGAAGTTACCTCCAAGGATAAATCCACATGCGACACAGCCGGACAGTCAAGGGGGCAGTACAAGCCCAAAGGCGCCTACCTCACACCAAAACTGCGGGCAGAACAGGAAAGACCACGGACACACTCCTAGACTAGGAGAGGCCCTGGGAAATGAATGGATGTCCGTGCCATAACAACCTGTGTTGGTCTCGGCCAGGCCTGTGCTTCCCCTAATCCGCCAGTAGCGAATTTTGAAAATTACAGCCCAGAGGAAGTGCAGTGGTGATTGGCCAGCAGGGGCCAATCAGCGAGCACAGTTGCGATGTGCACTAGCCCAGCAAAGAGGGGCGGGGCTGAGGGAGTTGACTGAATTCTGTGGCTAACAGACTTCGCCTTGGGGCGTGGTTTCCAGTACAATTGGTTGGACAAGGCTGGTTTGACCTGAGGCAGTACTGGGTCATTTTAAAGACGCATTAAATAACCCTGCTGGAGGAAGGGGGAGAGTGGCTGTATAATGTAGGTTCAGACCAGTTAAAACATTAATATTAATAACTCTATGTAGACTCAAACACTAATTCCTGCTGCCTTCAAAAATAGCCTTTTAATGGGAAGTAGGGCAGAAATTATTGCCCCTATTTTATGGGTCAGTACCCAAAGCGCAGAGAGCTAATAGTAGGTAATATTAATTCAGCACTAGCTCTCTTCTAATTATTGTAATTTGTGAATTGTTTTAAACTCTGTCCAAAATAATAGGTACTTCTATTATTGCCATTTAACAGATAAAATTGTAGCTTGCTAACTGCCCAATGTCACAAAGCGGCATCGTGGCAAATCAGATACTACAACTCAGATATTCTCATTTACTTCATACATTAATTTGTTCATTCAACAAATATCTATTGAGCACCTACTTTGTTCCAGGAATTAGAAAAAATATATATATATGAGTAAATGGCAAATGACTAAAATAACATTGCCCTATGCTGTCCTCTGAGAAAGCAAAGAGAAAATGGAAATACCAAGAATAAAATATAGGACTTCCTGCATATACAGCAGACACTCTACCACTAAATTATATCCCTACCTTTATTATTAACCCATTCTCCTTTTAGTATTTCACAGTTTCTACATTAAAGGTAAAATATTCATATAATCCCAGGTCCTCTTCTCTTGTTAATCTCCCGATGTTACTTAAATATCATCTAAAAGCTGGCCCTAAACTCCAGTTTCATAAATCCAACTGACTACTCCACATCCCCACTTGGACGTTAATAGACACCTTAAACGCAACATGCTCACAACCCTTACCAAACCTGATCCTTCCTCCAATGTCCCTCATTTCAGAAATTGGCACCACATCAAGCCTGTTAATCAAGCCAGAAAACTGGTATCATCCTTGACTCAAACTCTTTTCTATCACCTTACTACCATATCCATGTGGATTCTACTTCAAAAAAGATAATTTATAATCCATTCACTTCTCCTGGTCTTGACTGCCACCATCGTCTCTCATTCAGACAACTGTCAAGAGCCTTCAAGCTGCTCTCCCCATTTCCAATCTTGCCCTTCTCTAATGCAAATATGACACAACAAGATCAATCTTCATTAAAAAGGAAAAAATATATCCTGACCCTCTTTTAGTTTAGTGGTTTTCCACAGAACTTCAGATAAAATTTAAACTATTTAATCTGGTCTACAAGTCCCACTTATCTCATCAACCTCATATCATACCACTCTCTTTCTCATTCATACAATTCCAGCCATAATGGCCTTCTTTCGAAGCTTTGACTATATGGGGGGGAAAAAAAGCAAAAAAAAAAAAAACCTCCTCTGGATCCTAGCACATGCTGTTTGTGCTGTCTGGAATATTCTTCCCTCCATTCTTTAGGTACTTGGGTTTTTTTCTCATGCTTTGAGTCTCAGCTTAAATATCCCCTCTTCAGAGAAGTCTTCCCTGACCATGTTATCCAAGTTAAAACTCTTCCCTCACTCCTTTATACTCTATCTCAGTCTCTTAATGTTTCTTTTAGAGTAATTATTGCTATTTATAATGCCCATATCCTCACTCAAGGATGCAACACATATAACTACAAGAACCATATCTCTTGCACTTTATCTCCAGTGATTAGTGTTAATAATAGTTCACATTTGTCAATTGCTTACTACACTGTTTTGACACTCACAACAATACAGTGAGGTGTTAATTACCCCATTTTACAGAAGAGGAACTTGAAATACAGAGAAGTTTAGTAACTTGCCTAAGATCACACAACTAATAAGTTATTGAACTGGGATTTAAACCCAAGCAGTCTGATTCCAGAGACCAAACACATAAGCATTACCCCATGCCAGCTTCCTAAACAGATAATTAAAAAATATTTGTTAACTAAGTAAATAAGTATTTTCCTTTAAGGACCATAATTGTGGACAAGTGTCTCACTAGGATGCACTATAAAGGAAATACAGTATTAACACAAGTCACTATATGTCTTCTTTAGTCAAGAAAGAAAAAGGTCCATCTACCAAAACAACAGCAACACAAAAATCACAAAACAAGGAATTTAATTTTTCCTACTATGATGATGGATGGTAGCTAGAGGTATTATGATCATTTTACAATATATACAAATATTGAATAATTATGTTGTACACCCAAAATTAATACAATGTTTTATGTCAATTATACCACAACTTTTAAAAAGTTATTAAGTTATGATTTTTCCAAACATTTTTTAATTTTTTTTCTCTCAATCTTGGCATCACCAATTGACTTAACCTTTCCTTTGGGTAGCACTCAGAGAGAAAATTAGGAAAAAATGAGACAGCCCTTTGACTTTACCATTTTCCAATATTTCCCTCCTCCCAGGCACACACCATTCTCATAAACTCTATCTCCTCCCTCCTACATCTCTGTATTAAAACCTGATAGAAAAGGTCTGCTAGTCTCTACCTAACTTTTACATGAAAATATATTCCAGATGGATCCGAGATTTAATTGTGAAAATGAAACCATGGAAATACTAGACAAAAAATGAAAGAATATTTTTATAATCTTGCAGAAGGAGAATACTATCTAAACAGGACAAAAAATCTAGAAACAGCAAAAGGCTCGATAAATTTTAGTAGCTAAAAAACTTGCCAAAACAAACAAAACCAAAACAAGGTTAAAAATCCTAACAACAAACTGGCAAAAAACACTGGCCACACAAATGGCAGAAAAATTATTTCCAAAATGTACAAAGAGAACTTCATGATCAACAAAAAAAAAAGATGAACCACCCATCAAAAATATTGGCAAGAAAATGAACAATTAGAAAAGAAATACAAATGGTTAATAAACATGAAAATATGCTCAATTTCACTAAAAATAAATGCAGATTAAAACAGGGGTGAATTTTGTTGTTTAGGATATTAGGATATAGGCAAAATTTTAATAGATTAATAACTTCTGCTGGTAAGGGGGTGGGTAAACAGACACTTTTATTCACTCTTAGCAGTAATAAAAACTGCTATAAACTTTGGGAGGGTTATCTGTAAATACCCACTGAATTTTAAATGTTGAACCCTTTTACCTAGATTTTCCACTTCTGGTAATCTTTCCTACAAAAATACTTATTCTAAGAAATAAATAAGGCTGAAAATTTCCCAAATTTGATGCATAAACCTACAGATTCAAGAAATTAAGCAAACTCCAAACAGGACAAACCCAAAGAAATTCAAAGACACATCAAAATCAAGCTTCTAAAAGCTAAAGACAAAGAAAAAAAACTTGAAAGCAACAAGAGAGAAATGACACCTCTCTAATAGGGGCATAATTTTTTGAATTTCAATGGGTTTCTCATCAGAAACCATGCAAGTCAGAAAAAGGTGATACAATATTTTCCAAGTACTAAAAGAAAAGAGCTGTCATCTCAGAAATCTATATCCAATGAACATATCCATGAGGAGTAATGGAAAAATCTAATAATTCTTGGATCCCCACCTTTAAAGAATAGAAAGTTCACAAAATAAAAAAAAATAGTAATAGGAAGAATCTTATAACATCAGAAATAAAGTACAGAGGAAAGAGCAAAAATACAGGTAGATACAATAGACTTTCCTTTTGATACTGTTTTTTTCAATTATGTTTGACAGTGATACCAAAAATTACAGCACTGTCTGATGTGCTTCTCAATGTATGTAGAGGAAATGTTTAAAACAATAATATAGATGGAGAAGGGTAAAGGGAGGAAAGATTTTTGCATCTCCCTCAAACTGGTAAAATGTTAACTCCAACAGACTATATATATATATATATATATATATATATATATATATATATAAACTTATATATAAGTTCTGTATATATACAGAACTCAAACATGCACTAATAAAGGCTATACAAGGAGATACACTAAAAAAACACTATAGATACATCAAAATGGAATTCAAATGGATGTTCAAGTAACTAACTAGAAGGCAGGGGGAAAAAACCATAAATGAGGGAATAATCAGAAAACAAAAAGTCAAGTGATGAACTTGAGTCCTAAAATATCAATAATCACATTAAATGTGAATAATTTAAATAGAAGAGTTAAAATCAGAGATCGGCAGAGTGGATTTAAAAAACATAATACAACTATACACTGTCAACGAGAAACCCACTTCAAATATAATGATATAAGTAGGTTGAAAATTAAAAAGTAGAAAAAGATATACCATACATACATTAATATTTTAAAAGCGGGGGGGTCATTGTATAAACTATATAAATGTCTAACCAATATACTGTATACTTAAAACTAATAAAATAAAATTAAAATATAAATAAATAAAAATAAACGAAGCCCCTAAAAAAAAGCAGGAATTGCTATATTAATATCAGATAAAGTAAACCTCAGAGAAAAGTAAATTATCAGGGACTGAGAGGAATATTGCAATATGATAAAAGTGTCAATCCACCAAGAAGATCCTAAATGTGTATGCACTAACCAACAGGGCTAGAAAATACATAAAGCAAAATCTGATAGAACCGAAAGGAGAAATAGACAAATCTACACTCATATTTGGAGACTTCAATATCTCATCTCAATAACTGATAAAACAACTAGATAAAAAATCAGCAAGGATATAGAACTCAACCATCAACAAACAGAGGACTCCAACCAATAACAGAATACACATACCTTTCAAGCTTCCATGAAACATTTACCAAAACAGACCATACCTTCAATCATAAAACAAGTCAGCAAATATAAAATAATTGAAATCATAACTGAATGTGTTCTCTGACTACATTGGAAACAATAATGAAAATAACGAAAATTCCCAAACACTTGGAAACTAAACAATGCACCCCCTCGAAATTCGTGGGACACAGAGAGGGCAGGGCTAAAAGAGAAGTTTATAGCACTAACTGCTTACATTAGAAAAAAGGAAAAGTCTAAAAGTCAATAATTTAAGCTTCACCTCAAGATGAGAAAAAGAAGAGTGAAATAAATCCAAAACAAACATAAGGTAGAAAATGATCAAGGTAAAAGCAGAAATTGATGAAATTGAAACCAGAAAAATCAGTGAAAATACATGAAACAAAAAGCTGGTTCTTTGAAAAGATCAATAAAATTAACAAACCTCTAGCAAGACCAATAATGAAAAAAGACACAAATTATCAATATCAGAAATGAAACAGGATATCACTGCCTCACTGACATCAAAAGGATAATAAGGGAAAACTATGAGCTCTAGACATATAAATCTGACAATTTAAATAATATGGACAATTTCTTTGGAAATCACAAACTACCACAGTACACCTAATATTTACTACATAATTTGAATCATTACATTCTTTTAAAGACATTCAATCTGTAATTTTTAAATTCTTAAAAAGAAGTTTCTAGGCCCAGATGATTTCACTGAAGAATTAAGCCACATGTTTAAATAATTAACATCGATTCTACACCAGAAAATAGAAGAGGAAGGAAAACTTCCCAACTCATATGAAAATACTTTTCCCATGATACCAAAACTATAGAAAGACAGCATGAAAAAGGAAACTACAGACGAAGATCCCTCATGAAAATAGATGCAAAATCTTTAGCAAAATATTAGCAAGCAGAATTTAGCAATATATAAAAAGCAGTATAAACCATGAGCATGTGGGGTTTATTCTGGGGATGCAAAGCTGGTCGAAAAATCAATCCACATAATCCACCATATTAATAGGCTAAGGAATACACAGGGAGAGAGGGAGAGATGGAGAGAGGGAGTAAGGGAGAGGGAAGGAGAGAGGGCAGGCGAGCTACTAGAGCTATTAAACAAGTTCAAGGGTGCAGAACACAAAAGCAATCAATATACAAAACTCAATTGTACTTCTATACACTTGCAAGGAACAATATGAAAATAAAATTAAGAATACAATTCCACTTACAATAGTATCAAAAAGAATACAATACTTAGAAAATAAATTTAACAAAATAAGTACAAGACTTGTACATTAAAAACTACAAAACACCATCGAAAGAAACTGAAGACCTAAACAAACATATAAACACATCCCATGTTTACTGAGTGGAATACTTAATATTGTTAAGATGGCAATCCTCAAATTGATCTGCAGAATCAACGCAATCCTTATTGAAATCTGTGTAGAAAAGAATATAGCAGGCCTAAGAATGCTATCATTTGAAAAACCTGCTGGCCCTTTGCTAGAATCTGGAACTCTGATTTGGGAAAGGTTTCCACTCTTCTTAACTACTGCGAGTAGTTTACTGTACCTTAACTGTTTGTGCAAACGATATTATCTATGGTGAACAATAACTTTCCTCCTGGGAGTCTGGAGTTTTTACTATGTGCTAGGCAGAGGGTGCCTGCAGGATCAGCCCCCAATAAAAGACCTTGGCGTTGAGTCTCTAATGACTCATAAACACCATTTCACACATGTCACAACTCTTTACTGGAAAAAGCTATGCTAAGTGAAAGAAGTCAGTCACAAAAGACTACATATTGTGTGATTCCACTTATAGTAAATGTCCAGAATAGGCAAATCTATAGAGACATAAAGTAGATTAGTGGTTGTCTAAGGATGGGGAGGTGTAGGGTTGAGGGATTTGGGGTGTGATAGCTAAAGGGTACGAGGTTTTTCTGGTGATGAAAATATTCTAAAATTGATTATGGTGATGGTTGCATAACTCCGTGAATATACTAAAAATCATTGAAATGTACACTTTGAATGGGTGAATTATATGGTATTTGAATTATAGTTCAATAAAGCTATTATTAAAAAAATAACAGTGGCTAATAAAATATATTGGTTCTTTAAAGAATTCCATTGAGGAGTGGCAAGGAAAGACTCAGTGGAACCAGTTAGAAAGTTATTGCAATAAGCTAGGCGGTTTGGAGCAAGGTGGTACAATATTCTTGGCTGTGGTGAAACACTTCTAATATGGTTCAGGGCATAGCAATTCTTGAATAACCATTACCACTAATTTTCTTTCTTTTTAAAAAATTGAGATATAATTGACATATAGCATTATATTAGTTTCAAGTGTATACACTAATTTTTAATTATGTAAATATCCTTAAGCACTTACTAATATATACAGCTAGTGCTATCCCTTGCAGGGTAAAGGAAAATGAGTAAAAGACAGTCATTCTACTCAGGTATTTCTATATTTGGAAAAATAAAACTCATAATGAAATAACTACAACACAAGGCACAATGTTATAAATGCCAAAAAAGGTGAGTATACAACGGCTAAGGATTTCAGAGGACACATGTTGCCAATACAATCAGTATTATCATAATCACCCCAGCATCACCAAAAGTGACTACTGAGTATCTAAGTACATGAGACACCGTCAGGGTCTATACAGAGAGTTGGACAAGCACGGCTTCCTTTGAACCTATACACATTTTTATGATGGAGCTATTAAGGAAATGTTATTATATTACTAAATATATTATAAATAAATATATTAAATATGAAGTCAATATGTATACACCAAAATGCAGTTTTTTAGGGTGGGGAGTGATTCTATCAGGGGGAAATCACCAATTTCCCTTTTCATTTGAGGAATGCCTTGGCAAAATGCACTTTTGTATGAGGTGATCTTGTACAATATGGAAGCATGTTTCCAAGCAGCTGAGACCTCCTAGTGGCCATATGAACTCATTACCTCAATTTACCATTTTTCATTGAGAGCAACAGGCACAGAAGAGCTAAGCCTGGCTTTCCCCAAGGGCAACAATGAGACAAAGGTGAAGACTAAGCAAGTCTTCACCCCATTTTAATCTCTCTAAAACCAGAGGGATTCTTAGGAATGTGTGTTGGGGGGGAAGTGCCTACAAGTGCTATGAGGGAACCTGAAGGGGTTTATGCTTCCACATCCCCTTCCTCTCCTCTGCGATCTTTGTATAAAACATTCACAGATAAAGATACTATCTGGAAGGAAGAAGGAAAACTTTGCCACCAATTACTATTATATTTAAGTACTTTTTGTCAGATATTTGAGACAAGTTTGTTGGTCTGACAGGAAAAAAAAATCAGATTAACAGCCTAGTTCCCTAGCCACATCTCCAGCTCTGACGTAGAATATATTCATGTATTTATATATGCAAGGCGAAAGGCTATCTAATACCTAGAAAAAGAAATGTACCTTTAACAAGCCATAGAAGGATTGGAACTAAAGCTGCACATGAGAAGGGAGCTCCCCTCCAGTCAGAAACAGAAACAAGACAAAACAAAGCAAAACAAAACAAAACAAATGGATGAGGAGCACAGTGACTGACCGCCTCAGAGCAAGCGCCTCAGAACAACCGCCTCGAGGTAATGCCTCCAGAAAAAGCCGCCTGGGCAAAATGGATCTCAGAGGCGGCAGGCCGACCCTACCATTCTCACCAGCAGGGGGAGATAACCGACCAATACTTTTCAGTTAGACTTGGAACCACCAGATGGGGCCAAAAGATCAAACTAGGTACTCTTTATACTTTTTTTTTCTCCCCTGAGAGAATTTCTATTCTGCATCTTCAGACCCTAGAAGGAAGAAAAGGCTTGCTAGTCTCCGCGCGCACACACACATATACCCACCTCTAAGATGATGGAAGTGGCTAGTGCCGGATCCAGACAAACCACCAGTTAAATGGCCTCTTTGTGCTTCAGATACCCATTAATAAAATCGCAGTTAAAATAGTAGCCATTGCATAAAGATGCATAAGATTTAAATGAGATAATACACGTAAATCACAATACCAGGCAAATTTTCAGACCTGCAGAATTAGAATCTCTGGGATGGTGCCCTATTTTAATAAGCCCTCCACATGATTTTGAGTCACGCTAAAATGTGAGAATTATTGCTCTACGAAGAAGCCTCAAATAGCTAACCAAGTTTTTTGTCATTATTACAGATTCCGTGACTCCATGGCTTCTGAATTTTGTTTCCTGCCTGAAATTCCAAACCATCACTTGTTTCTGGAGCCCAACTGTGTGCTCTATATCACCCAGATACAATGAGAAAGAAACAGAGAGCCTGTCCTCAAGGCTTCTGTGCAAGTGATCCAGGAATAGGAAAAATTAAGTAACTCTTCAAGACCAGGTCTAGAAAATGTCAGATGAATTGTACTGACAATAAGCAAATGGTCTAGGAAATCAGAGGAGGGAAATTTCATAATTATGAGAGGAGCCTGACCAGCCACTAACGAGCCACCCCCCAACCACGCCCCCCTGCCCCCCTCGCCCCCCCCCCTTGGCTCCCATCAAAAATAGTTGTAAATCATTCTCTACAATAAGTCAATAGAAAAGTCCGTAGTTGCTTAATTAAGCCCCTGCTTGAAAGGAAACCCTAACATATCTAAGAGTCTGCTTTCCTTTTACTGGCCTCTGAAATAAAATAATGAGAATATTTATAGCTTTTAAAAGTCCTTTATTTTCTCCCTCCACTGCTTCAATCGCTCATAGGAAAAGATGACAGGTATGCAGAATACAGACATAAAATAAAGACTTGACAGAAGCAATTATGCAGCACCACTACTGAGATATTCAGAATAGATGTCTGATTTTTCAGTTCAGTATGGTTGCAGGAAGCTGCTCTTAATGACATTGTTCATTTTTATGGCTGTAAACAATTCAGGAGAAGTGGAGTTCCCATTTTTATTGATCCATGATTAATAATGCCTGACAATCATTGGCATCACTTCCCATTTTCCAAATGGTCATAGTGTCATTACATAAACTTAATTAGGTAGGCTACATCTGAAGCTGGAAGATACTTAGTGGAACTAACAGGCAGACAGTAATTTCACAAAAGCTAATAGTTCAGTTGATTTAAATTTCATTTTGCCATTTTTCGTAATTACATTACAAACACAGGTCCCATTTTTATTATCTTAACGACTCTTTTAAACCAAATGCAAACTGAAAGCATATTTAAAATGTTGATTTATATGATTATTCACAAGCTTGTGTGGAAGATAAGATATTTTGGTAGAATAAACAAGGTTAGAAAATAGATGGTGATGGTTAGGAAAAAGTGATGACCAAAGCTTCTGTGTTTAACATCTCTATGTTTGACTCTTAAAGGTTAATCTCAGTCCATATACTTCACACATATTCACACACTAACGTAGCATATTCCTTCTTTTGACTCTTTGAGCACCCTTTCTTACCCATCTGTCCCCACCTCTAGTCAGTACAGGACACTCTGAGCACCTCAGCAACTTAAGAGAAAGAAGAGGCAGTGAATATACTGTAATCTATGACTGAGCCTCCTTACATTTTCATTATTGACTTCCCATCCAAATGCTGCTTTTGTTTGCTCCTGGTTAGCCTCCAGGATGACAGGATTGGGATGCCATGGGACAGGGCTCTAATCATCCTTAATAGTTCTCTCTTTGTTATTTAGGTGATTTGTTAAGACATTTTCCAGGTTCAGATCGCAGATTTTTCCTTCTGGGCTGAGAGACATAGATGTTTGTTTTTGTTTGTTTGTTTGTTTGTCTTAATCTTAGAGATACACATTCTTATGCTTGCAGAACAAATAAACATTTTACTTTTTTGCTTCTTATTCCACAGATATAAGCCAGACACAGGAGCTCCAACTTAATCATTAAAAGTTCCCCTTGTCAAAAGAATAGTAAAGGAAAAATAGGTCCTCTGCTATAGATTTTAGTTTATCACCATTGACAAAAACTCCCTTCTTGACCAAAATTAAGTTTTTAATAAAAATTGTATATATTTAAGGTATATAACATGATGAACTGATATAGTAAGGCTCCTCTGAGCCCTCTTCTCAACTAGGCCTCAATCTTGGCCTATAAGAACTTTAACTTTCAGCACCAAGAATTTTATTCACTTTATACAATATTGTGTGTTACTTATATTTTATTAACATTTTTAAAAAGAAATTTTATCCACTTCCTACATTAAGAGACTAGAACAAACAATAACATAGTTTCTATCAGCTCAAGGCCATGTCCTTAGGAAAATGATCTCAGCCTCTTTAAAATACCTGTTCAACTGCCAAAAAACTTTACTGTTTGTTCCAGCCAAAACCTGACTATAGGCCCCTGACATCCCTTTTCTTAGAGCATTAACTTTAGAAAACTTGTGATTGTAAATCCTTTCTGTCTCTTTGAGATATATCTTCTACAATCCAGCAATGTCTATTTCAAAGACCTGAGAGCCATCCCTTTGAAATGTAATCATCAAGAAAGACAGGCTTTCTGTTTCCAAGTCTCTATGGAAGGGTAGGATCCTAACTTTGATAAGTACCACTTAGCAAACACAGAGATCTTGATCACATTGATTAACCTCCCCCAGCTACACATATTTCCCTCAGTGCTTTTCCTTTAGCACACCACAGCATTTAAAAAGCCTGCTGCCTTTTGTTTCAGTGAAGTTGAACTCTATTTACCTGAAGTCTCTCTCCCCTACTGCAGTAACCTGAATAAAATCTATCTTGCCACCTTTAACAAATGTCTGGCTCTATTTCTTCTTAATGCCATAAAATAACAAGATCAAAACGGTATAGCAAGATTAAGACATGCAGTCTCAGGGGTAACAGGGAATAGAGGAAATGGAAGTAGAACCAAGAACATGAAACTCTATTATTTAGGGGGGTCATCTCAACTGATTTTTAATTCAGATGTACTTATTCACATGCATGAGGTTAAAGTGGAAGCATGTGGAGAAAGGACAAGGAGAACACAAAATAAGACTTGGGTACACTGAGAGCCATTTGGTTGTAGGCTAGTGTTTCAAACTGGGGCTAAACTGAAGGCATCTCAAAGTGTAATGGATAATCTTCAATAAAATACCATAGCCAGCAATCCAGCACTAGCTATAATAGAAAAGAATGAAGGGCTCAAGTCTTTTTATGGCCTGAGGAGTATCTGATAGGCTGACCCTGCTCAAAGTGGATTGGCTTTTATTGTAGGCTATTTATATTTTGCGATGAAGGTTAGAGCTTGCTGGACTACTTAGACACCCAGAATCCTAAAGTCCAACAAAATAGTCTACTCTGACATTGCAAAGGTAGGGGATCTTCTCACTTCTTTTTGACTAGCTAAGGATGTGTTGATGGTGAGTTAAAACCACAGAAGAACCCTACATGATTGGTGCTATGACAGCCTCTAACTTTCTATTTTCATGCTTTTATTCAGAATATCCAGAAAGGACTTTAACATTTCTGTGTTTCTGCATAAATCCAAAGATCTCTTGCCTCATAACTCTCAATCTATAGTGGGAAACCCAAAGAGAAATAAGCTAAGATGTGAAAATTAATACTGTTTTGTTCACAAATGCTGGTGGTAATTCTGTATGTGAAAAATACAGACTTCCACCAAATGGGTAACTAATATGATTATTCTGGAAGTCTAACAAGAAGAGAACAGGAAAAAGAGGATTCAAGGAATTGTAAACTGGGCAAAATGTGAAAGAAATATGTGTAATCTTCTAAAGAGAACAGTAAAAGTTTGTTGTTCAGTAGACAGCCTGATGTGCTTTCGACGCGAAGGGCTACTGAGTTTGTCAGCCTGCCACGCCTTTGCTGTGGTTGCTATAGTTTCAGGCATTGTGACTCAACAAAGTCTGGTGACATACCCCAGGGTCATAGGCAACAGGGACGAGCCTTGGCCCATCAGTCTCTTCCAACTGCTGACAGGGGTGGCAACCAGCTGCAGGTGCCCAAGAACTTGGCACTGCCCAAATCCATCTAAAGGGGCATATCTCCCTTCTTGGTGGCACATTTTCACCCAAAAGTCAACAATAACTTCATTATCAAGGTAATGAGTTTATAAATTTCTTTCTTTTTTTTTTTTTTTTTTACAGTTTTTTAGAATCTAGATTTAGGTTATATCCAAATCACATGAGGGACCTCTACGCCTCCCCCTTTCTTTCTAGACTAGTGATCTCTAGCTCTGAGGAAAAGAAACTCCCACTTTGAGGGTGAGGGAAGGCTTTTTAAAAATCTTTTTCAGGGCTTTGTAGAAATTTTTGAACGAAGAGCTCCAAAAGATCTTGAAGTGATGGTAAGTATAGTTATGTGTGTGGGAGAGAGGGGGTAGGGAAGAGGAAGAGGAGGAGGAGGAGGAAGAAGAAGAAGAAGAAGAAGAAGAAGAAGAAGAAGAAGAAGAAGAAGAAGAAGAAGAAGAAGAAGAAGAAGAAGAAGAAAAGGCAGAAGGGAGGACTGAGAGAGGAGAAAGGAGAGAGAGAAGGAGGGAGGGGTGAGGGAAAAGAGAGAAACAGGAGGAAAGGGGAAGGAGGAAGAGAGGGGGAAGGAAAGAGGGGTAAAGAAGGAAAGGATAAAGAGAGGAAAAAAGAGAAAAAGAGAGAGGGAGGGAAGGAGGGAGTGAAAAAGAAAGGGGAAAGAAAGGGGAAAAGGGAAAGGGTAGAAGTAAATTACTAAATTTAATCCCACGGTCTCTATATCTCCTTTTAAATTTGCTTCCCAGCCTGCCATTTTTCCTGTATGGTGTTCTCCTAAGTCAATATGATACTCCCATGATTCCACATACTTTGTATGGGGAGTCTAAATTAAAGAAAACTACGAATTGTGCTAAAAGATAATGATCTTGATCATCAAGTTCAAACATTTCAGTGTTCTTTCCTCACTGCTCATCCCACCAGTTCCTAGCCTAAACCTATATGAAATGGAGATGAGTTTCAGAAAGCCCTCTAGAGCTTATCCAAACTGAGCCAGTTCCTAAAAAGCACATATATACTTTTCAGATTACTTTTCTTTCTCTTTCCAGATGTCTGATAATATTGACTGGTTACACAGTCGCAGGGGCGTGTGCAAGGTTGATCTCTATAGCCCAAAAGGACAGCGAGAACAGGACCGGAAACTGGTAAGATACAAAGTTACTCCTACCAAGGAGTGGAAAGGATTGGCATATGGATACAGATATCCTGGAACCCAGGATAGATTAATGAAGTCTCATTTCTCATTTCTCCAAGCGACCAAGCTCAATAAAGTCTGTGGTTGTGGGGGACCAGTATGCTTACACATCACACAGGGACAAATCAAGGGAGGGGCAGAATGAGGAGTGATGTAAAAGGGCTGAGGAGGGAAGGCTGGGGGCCACCTCAGGGGAGGGAGGAAAGGTCGTTGCCTAGTTTCCAGCCTCTATTACCTAACCTTTGAAGTCATAATAATATCACCTAGCTACCAGTAAGTTGCACTAAAGTGGGACTCCCCCAGGGAGGGCAAAATACTTCATGCTATGTTTCTCAAACTTTGAGAAATTTGCATAGTACTTCACATTTTTATCAAGTACCACTCATATTATCATTTATTTAATAAATGTTTCTGTAATGTTTTTAAAATTGACTTACATATAAAAATTATCATCACTCTAAACAACATTATCATATCACAGGTTTGATGTTCTAGTATGTATTTTTCCTAATAAACAATAAAAATGCACCTATTAAACACAGAAATGTTTATCCAGGTACCACCTAAAGTTTTCTATAGCATCAATAATAAAAATACCACATTTGAGGAAAGCCAATGTAGTAAAAAAGTGTTCTAAACTGGACACCAGGGAACCAAGTTCAAATACAAGTTCCACCTTTGAGTTTGTGTCAGTTGGGCAAGCCACCTCTCTTCTCAGTTTTCTCAATAAATGCAGATATTGTATTTTGGTCCTTTTTGACATGTAGGTATTCTCATCTAGGAAATACACTAATACTAAGATACTAATCTAATAACATTTATTGAGGACCTACTATGTATAGATACACTGATAAAAGCTTTATACAATCTCAATTGATCCTTGCAAGAACCCTATATGGTAGGTGCTATTATCATTTCTCAGAAAGAGAATTTACAGTATTTTCTCTGGAATATTCTAAAATCACCCTCCTAATTTGATGCAGATATGTTTTGTTGATGTGTCCACCCTGAATGTGGAAGATAAAGATTCCAAGGTGGGTATTCTCTGCTCCCCTCAAAGTTGGAATGGGTGGGAAACTGTTGAGAGGGTTATCAGTGAAAGCATAATGAAAGGGAAAGGCTGTGGCAGAGAATGGAAAGATGGAGTGGACTAGGTGGGAAGTCATCATTCTTGTGAGTACAGAGTACCTGGTTGAGAATTTACTGTCACTCTTAATAACAAAATCTCATTTTAGGAGCCACTTGGGTTGCTGGTAGGGCTGAAAGAACTAAAGCAGGGAAGACAGCATATCACAACAGGGAAAAAACTGTCCAAAATGTCGATATTTAATGAAACATGATTCCTGAAACTAATGGCTTTGTGAATACCTCCTGGCGCGGGGGGTGGGGGAGAGGAGTAGTAATTTGTGGAGAGGAAAATATCTCATTCTTCAAAGACCAGCTAACATTACTAGCCTGCTTCACTTTTGAAAGGAGAAGAGATAATAAGAAACATGACATTTTTGTTTTGAAGTGGTATCAGGGGAGGGGGAAGCTTGAAGAAGTCTCAAAATGCAACTATTCATAAGAATCTCACCTCTTAATTCCATAGGATGCTAGTGGTTCAGGAGGTAACTTAACACTGGAGAATCTGGAAGAAAAAGAAATTATTGTGATCAAGGATACTGAGAAGCAAGACCAGTCAAAGGTATACTTAGCCCCTGAGTCTGTCCTTTCTAATTCCCAGAGCCTCATGCTGAGTCTGGGGACTCTGTTTCAGAGATAATAGGAGGACTATTGTCAAACAAGACCATAAATTTGAATGCTATGACATTCTAGAGAGCACAGGCCTAAATTCAGAACTATGGTAAGTTCAATGCTTAGGTACCTAACAATGCCATTAATCACTGAGGCTCAGAATGCCCTTTCCTGATTTCAGGTACGTACTCCACACAGTATCTTGCTATCCTAACAAAGATAAGATCCTTTCCAGTGTTTTTGTGGCCTCATAATGAACCGTGGTGTACCACATTGCCCAGCATCTAACAAGAAAGAACAAGGATATGGAGCCTAGAGAATCCATAATGACCAAGAACTTTAGTTGCCTGGTCCCCACTCTGATGTCTAAGAGATCACCCAGGCTGTCAGGTAGCATAAAATTAAAAGCAATTAGACTTGCACACCACTGTCACATACAGAATCCTTTTGTTTTTGTGTAAATATCCTAAATTATATCTTTTAGGCTCTGGTTTGAGTTGGGCTTTAGAGCACATGACAAGTCATCCTCACAGTCCTATATTTGGCTATAGCACAGGAGTCAAATATTTCTTGTTCTGTGTCCTTGTGCTCATGCTATAACCAAAAACGACAGTTCTGGTCCAAAATACCTTAGAATGATGAGAGTAGCACTTACAAAATATTGTTCAAAGAGTTTTAGATTCAGCTGTGGGGGGCAACTTCATTTTGGAGTCTTAAGAAAATGACTTACATGCACATACAAAGGTACTCAGGGTCAAATGCATTGACCTTCCCACATGTGACACACATAAACATCCATGTACACATCCATGCACACCATGCATAAACATATACACACATGTTAACACACATGAGCCTTGATCAAAACACAGTGACCATACAGACTCAGGCATAGACATACACATTTATAAATATACCTCATATTTATACATACAATATTCGAACTTAAAGTGACACACATTCATTAACACATGTGTTTGTATGCATTAATACACACATTGACACAAATACAATGACATTCCTATTCATGTATTTACACACATACTCTAACATTTAGGATGTGTGCAACACTGACATATTCTCAAGCATATAAATATAATAAACTGATACCCAATTTATTGACATACACAGACATTATACAATCACCAAAATTACGCTTTAACATATAAAAATACATTTATAGCTGCATGATACATGCTATTGGATTTATATCTGCAGATTGTGTCATATTCAAAAACACACTGACACACACTCATTTTACATTCACACACATGTACAAAATACACACTAACATGCATATGTTGGCCTAATACAGTAGATATACAATAGGCACTGATGTCAACACATTATTACACATGCTTATGTATAGTCATTCATATATGTGCACTGACATACACATATATTCACACACACAAGTACATTTTCACACACTAATAATGCAAGCTAACATTCTCACATCTTCTGAGATGTTCACACTCATGAATTGTTATGTTGTCATGCATACACAGATACCTTGACACACTCAGATGTTATGTATCCATGCAAATTCTAAAGGTCAAATCCTTAATCTGTGCAGTTTAGAAAGATATATCTTCTAAATAAAATAAAGAAGTGGCCTACCCAAACTCTTAGGTGTTCTTCTTTTTTTAGACGGAGGGATCTGTGTGCCTTTTCAAACAAGCTCCCTCTGATCCTATAAGTGTTCTAAATTGGCTTCTCAATGATCTCCAGAAGTACGCCTTGGGTTTCCAACATGCGCTGAGCCCCTCAGCTTCTAGCTGTAAACATAAAGTAGGAGACGCAGAGGATGAACATCACAAATTACCCTCTGGAAACTGCTACCGCGTCTATGCCGATCAACTGAACATAGATTATATACCCAAAGGACATCAAAGCCTACGTCTAGAAGTAGCAGCAGACAAAAATACCAACAATAACCAGAGTCCTTCCACCCCTCTGGCAAAATCTCCTAACGCTCAGAGGGCAGTAATCTCTCCTGAGGGAGAATGTTCTATAGATGATCTTTCCTTCTATGTCAATCGACTATCTTCTCTGGTAATCCAGATGGCCCGTAAGGAAATCAAAGAGAAGTTAGAAAATGGAGGCAAATGTTTTCATCATTCAATCTATCCTCCCACTGGGGACAAAGGGAAAAACAGCCCCCGAAGTGTTGTGAGCAAAATCGCTTCTGAAATGACCCACGACGCATTGGAAATGACCTCTGCAGAAATGCAAGGCACTGGGGAGGAGTGCAGGGAAGGTGGCCAGAAAACATTTCTGTATAGTGAATTATCCAACAAGAACAAGGGGGGAGACAAACAGATGTACCAAAGAGACAGCAAAGAATTTGCAGATTCTATCAGCAAAGGACTCATGGTTTATGCAAATCAGGTGGCATCTGACATGATGGTTTCTGTCATGAAGACCTTGAAAGTGCATACCTCTGGGAAGCCAATTCCTGCTTGTGTGGTCCTGAAGAAGGTGTTGTTAAAACACACCAAGGAAATTGTGTCCGATTTGATTGACTCCTGCATGAAGAACCTGCATAATATCACTGGGGTCCTGATGACTGACTCTGACTTTGTCTCAGCTGTCAAGAGGAATCTGTTCAACCATGGAAAACAAAATGCTGCAGATATCATGGAGGCCATGCTGAAGCGCCTGGTCAGTGCTCTTCTTGGTGAGAAGAAGGAGACTAAATCGCAGAGCCTGTCATACGCATCCTTGAAAGCCGGATCCCATGACTCTAAGTGCAAGAATCAAAGTCTCGAATTCTCCACCATGAAAGCTGAGATGAAGGGGAAGGACCAGGGCAAAACAAAACCAGATCCGTGCAAGTCATTGACCAGTGCCGAGAAAGTTGGTGAACACATCCTCAAGGAGAGCCTGACTATGTGGAACCAAAAACAAGGAAACCAAGGCAAAATAGCTAGCAAAGCATGCACCAATAAGGAAGAAAAAAGAGAAAATATCAGCCCTTCCACAGATTCATTGGCAAAGGACTTAATTGTCTCTGCCCTTATGCTGATCCAATACCACCTGACCCAGCAGGCCAAGGGCAAAGATACACTTGAAGAAGACTGTCCTGGTTCTACCATGAGCTATATGACTCAGAGTGCCCAATATGAAAAGAGCGGATGTGGCCAAAGTGCCAAGGCACTTTCAATGAAACACCTAGAATCTCGTGGAGCTCCTGGGCCATCTACCTCTCTAAAGGAGACTCAACAGGCAGATTCCCAGAAGTTGGATATGTCAAATATTGTTCTATCACTGATTCAAAAACTGCTCAGTGAGAGCCCCTTCAACTGTGATGAGCTATCTGAAGGTGAGAACAAGCGTTCTGAGCCCAAATCAAACAAAGCAACTTCCATGACAAAGAGAGGGGAAGAACAATGTCATGACAATCAAGAACTTGACTTTCTCAGTGGGATAAAGCAAATGAACCGGCAATTTATCGATCAACTGGTAGAATCTGTGATGAAGTTGTGCCTTATTATGGCTAAATATAGCAACAATGGGGAAGCCCTTGCTGAGTTGGAAGAACAAGCAGCCTTGGCAAATAATCTCAATTACCAAGCTGGTGGCCCCAGATGTGGTCACGAAGGTGCAATGTCACGTAACTATCAAGATTCTCCTGGGCCAGAAGTCATCGTTAATAATCAGTGCTCAACAAGTAATTTGCAGAAGCAGCTGCAGGCTGTCCTACAGTGGATTGCAGCCTCTCAGTTTAACGTGCCTATGCTCTACTTCATGGGAGATGATGATGGACAACTGGAGAAGGTAAGCAATGACAAGACACAGAGAAAGAGTGTTAGAAGTGCAACATTGTCCTTAGAGCTCAATAGTGGTCTGATTTTTTTTCAAGTCTGCTCTTAATCATATGACTTATGAATTACTTTCACCTCATAAAAAGACACAAAAGTGATGGAACATTAAGTAAGTGGGGCTCTGGGTACTTCAAGACCTGAACATTTTGGCCCAAAGGAAGAAAGTAAGATTAGTTGTTTTATCAGTGGTCCTTTAAACTATTTGGTAAAACATTGGGGATCAATTTTTAAGTCTTATGTTTTGAGCTTGAAGGCCCTCCAAGGACTAGAGAGAGAAAAAAAGAAAAAGGGAACTCCTCCCAAAACTCACAGGTCCTACAGGTGCCCTGTGGTTTTTTGTTTGTTTGTTTGTTTTCTTTGTTTTTTTTTTTGCCCTCAGCACCTCACTTGTCACACTCCAGTCTTGGCCCTGCTCCCCAGTCTCATGGAGACTAACATTCATATACATATGAGCTCTCTCTCTCTCCTCTCTCTCTCTCTCTCTCTCTCTCTCTCTCTCTCTCTCTCTCTCTCTCAATCTCTCTCAACACGTAGCTTCATTTCCTACATTTGATAGATTCCAGAGAAATAAAATACCAAAACAATTATTTTCAGTTCAGGACCTGAGCCCAGCTGATCCTCCTTACTTCCAATCTCATATTTTTTCAGGGAGGTGGGGGAATGGCAACTCTTAACCTTCACCTAGTAATCAGCACAGACTAACTAAAAGACCCATCATCTGGGGAGAAGTATTTACTGAACACAAGTGATACCGGAATTCCTTTTTTGAAGCTCAAAAAGAAAGTACCTTTGTCAGTTTTATTTATGTCATTAGAGGAGGGTCAAGGGAAAAAAAGAAAGCCAGTCCTGGATTTGTGGCAGCTTTTACTCTAATCCTAGAATCATGGGTAGAAAGGTGGGTTGGTGAAGCAGTTCACTTTATCCATCTGGGTTCCTTCTCCAAAAGCATCACATGACTCAAGCTATCTCTACTCTCTCCATAGCTTCCTGAAGTTTCAGCTAAAGCAGCAGATAAGGGGTACAGTGTAGGAGATCTCCTTCAAGAGGTCATGAAGTTTGCCAAGGAACGACAACTGGATGAAGCTGTGGGCAACATGGCTAGAAAGCAATTGCTAGACTGGCTGCTTACTAACCTGTAAGCTAACACCACCTTTGACTCCTCTTCAGTTACTCCCCCACCCCTAGCAGCATTCCATCCCAGCTGGGCATCCCCTCCGTTAGGCTGTCGAACAACATGCAACACGAGTGTATTTCTCAATACATCTGAGGAATTGGACTGCGTAATACAGGGTGTCCAATAAGCTGGGAAACAAAAGAATAAAAAAAATATTAAAAATGTGTCATTGTTTTCTTGATCAGATATATCTGTGGCAAAAAAGGGAAATGGGTCCAATTCCAAGGAATGGTGATACAGTGTTGGACTTGTGTCCAGATATCTCTAACCCTGGGTTATTTTCTGAGCACCCAAGACACAGTGATATAACCCATGTCCAAGTCCCTAAGTAATTTGGTTTATCTAATTAGTCTGAGTTCACAATCTATTTTGAGTTTGCCATCTGTGGACTCCCTGTTTCTGCATATGTAACTTGATAATCTCCCTTGTAACCCCAAGGATTCATCTTTCTGGTCTCTATTAAAGAGTTTGAAGATGGGCTAATTTAGACAAAAGACAAACTGATATAAGTATATTACCCATGGATACTGTTCCCCTGACTCACCTTGACACACACACACACACACACACACACACACACACACACCCTCACTGTTCACTGAGCATGGTTATTTAGTGTTTACTATTTAGCCATGACTGTTTAGTATTTACTATCCAGAACTATAGTGAAATCTGATCTTCCCCCCATGTGTGAAGAAAGCTTCCTTATAAGTCATTTCCTTCAATTGATAAATTTTCCTTGTCTTTCATTAGTCTGAGACAAAAAAAATTTTGAGAGGAAAGCTATAGAATGGTAAATTCCTCATAACCAACCTATGTGAATCCCAATGTCTCCTTTAATAATAGTACTAAGTTCCTAGATTTGTTGTATGCTTCTTAGAAGTCAATCAATGCTAGAATTCACTGCAAATCAGATCAAGACAGTGGTTTCAAACTGATGGTCCTCTGTTAGCTAATACGTTGTGGCATACCTTGGCACATTTGAGGAGCACGTGGCTTTGCAGAGAGCAAGTACATGATGTAGCATCCTTTTAGATTCAAAAGTCAAAGCTTTTGTCTCTTACTAGTTGCATGGCCTTACAGAATCACCTAGACTCTGAGCCTGTTTCTTCATCTGTACAAAGTAGCTAAAATTACCCTTGCTGTTTAGAGATTAAACTAGAGGAATGGATGTGCTGCTTTTCACAAGGCAAATCTTGTTACAAATGTAGATATGTGAAAGAAGCTTTACCTTTCAAAGCCCATCATAACATAGTTACAAGTGTTCATGATACATTCAAACTGAAAGCAAGATTCTCTGAGAATGTAACCCAAAGAAGTCCTTTTAGGGGGAGGTAAGAGGCATGGAGGCAAATTTAGCCAGCTTCTTCACAATGTCTGGACTGATCAGAAGGAAAGGCAGGCCCCTTCAAATTGGGACTTTAAAACAAAACTCCCCAGGCAGGATGAAAGCTAATCAAACCTTTTCCAGTCATACCCTACTCCGTGAAAAGCTTTGGAGTTGAGCAACCACAGATCCTTCTCTTTGTCCTTGAAGAAAATCCTTAATAAACAAATCCCAGGGCCAAGGCTGCATTTCTGATGACTCAATCAATACTCCCTGAGCACAACTGGGGCTCATAGTAGTTTAATTCCTTGATTGACTTGGCTCTTGACTTGCTCCTGATTTTTATTATGTGGCAGTCTTTGGGATTCCTTGGACCATAGAAATAGAGCACAGGAAGTAATGTGTACTGTTAAATGAGGGAGTTGGGGCAAAAATGGTCTCTAAGGGCCCTTCCAGTTCTGACATTTAAGGATTCTAAGAGTTTCTTTTCCATAATTTCTCAGGGAAACCTGTGCGGATAAGGAAAGATCAGGGTGAGAAACTTGATTTTTGCCAGACTCCAGCAGAGAAAGGAATGCTTTGGGCCACAACAGGCCCTGACAAGGGTCTGGAGGAGCTCAACAGTCCTTGGGGTTTATCCCTGGAGGGTGAGGCCCTGGCCTTTCACTTCTCTAAATGGAGAAGTGATATCAGGCATCCTATTAGCAATGTGGCCTTGCTCAATGCCAACAGTTAGAAATGAACAGGGACTTCTGCTGAGCTGAGAGCCCCACGTGTCATAGGAAAGAGACGACAAGAGAAGAAGGAAGGGGAAATCACGATTATCTCCTGACAGGCAGTGTAGCTGGTTTGATATCTCTGACAGTTTTATTTTCTCTGAACATTGAACCTCCATTTCAAAAGGAAGTTGAAAGCAGAACTCTGTCTGAGAGGTTACTGTAGGACCAGGACTAGGCTAAGGTAAGGTGAGAGAGGCACTTGCCTCCAGGACAAAATTTCAGAGAACACCAAAAAACTCAGCAATCAAGATTAATAATACTTTAATGCACTATTTAAAAAAATAAAAATTAATGCAAAAAAAATCCATGATAAAACATCACAATTTGTAACAGAGGATCAGCAACAATGCTGTGCCAAACAATAATGGAACTTGAGACAAAAGGAAAAATGGATAAGGCTGATTTTATGGGAGTAACACTTTATGGAAGATTGCCAAGGCAGTATTTAGAGACTATATTGTCCTAAAAGCCTATATCAGCACGAAAAAGCAACGGTAAATTAAATCCCTGCCTAAATGACTTAACACAGGAACAAATCAAACATGTTTAGAAAAGAGAATAAAATTTGGGGCAAGGGGAAAATAAAACAAAAGTTTCACTTAAACCTTAAAAAAATTAGGGGTAAGGAGAAGAATATTGCAGTATTTTCTCTTTTGCTTAACATAAGCACATCTTTCCAAACAAAAGCTCATATTAGATTAATTCTGGTTAAAAATAGGAACCACACAAGATTATCCCTGTTAAAATTATACTTTAAAATAGTACTAATAATGAAAGAAGAAAAATAAGTAAAAAGTAGGAATATATGAGAAGTAGAAATATAAAGATACTTTTGCAAATGATACATTTGTACATTGATGAAAATGAAATCCTCAAATACTAGAGGTAATTAATGAATTTTGCAAAGGTATAGAAGATACTAATGAGCTGTAAGAATTTGCCATCAACTGAAACAATTCCAGCTGCTTTCTCTCCAGAAACTCAGAAACATGTAAAAAATTTAGCAGTACCCCTGCACTAAAGTGTCAGTGGTGTCAGACATGAAAAACAATCTAAAAATCTATTGAGTTTCTATATCCTAGAGCCACCCATCCAGAAATAGGAGAGTCTAATTGTAATAATGACAATAATATTAAACACTTGGGTATTAAGGCAAGAAATGACATTTACAGATCACTTACTGGGTGCCAGAAACTACTAGGTGCTTTAATTCTATCAAAAACCTTGTGATATGTGTTAGCTGCTTTTACAGATGAGAAATTAGAGGCTCAAATTTTAAGGCTTTTTTCAAGGTCATCTGACCAGTAAATGGGAAAGTTGGGATTCAAATCCAGGCTTGCCTCATGTAAAATACTATGCTTCTATCCAGTTTATCACACTGTCTTCCTATTAATTCAGAATTAATGTTTATTGAAAAACAAAACCATAAAACATGAATGAGAAAAATAAAGGAAAATAGATAATGATAAAAATAGATCATGCTCCTGACTAGGTAACTAAATAAAATAAAACAACACTCTAATTCAACATATAGGTTTCATATAATTCCAATTTAAATTTTTATGGGATATTTTTCCCAAGATATTTAATAATAGCAAAGGGGAAAATAGTAACCTTCGAATGGATAAGCCCACCAGTCGCACCGTTATTAGGTGATCATGGTTACTATCACTGGTAGACATTGATATCATGTACCTCCTGACATGAAGTCAAGAGAAGGGCACTTCATCTCTATGGCATGCTTGTCAAAAACCTATAACTCCAGTGTAACATGAAAAACCATTTGGTAAACTCAAACTGAGGTACCTTCTACAAAATATCTTACTGGAATTGACTGTAAAGAGTCACAAGGGAACATATTAGAGTTATGGAAATGTAAACAATATACATTACTAGCGCAGGTGTATGTATTTCTCAAGACTCATCAAACTGTACACTTAAAATTAGTGAATGTTAATCTGTCTAAATTATATCTTAATAAAATTTATTTTAAAATATAGTTAAACTTAGTAAATACCTGCAGGAAAAAAAATTCCCCTTCCACCGTTCACAAGTTTCTTTGCTCTTCTGCCTCCCAGAATGTCTCCAATTTAGCAAGTCTTTCCGACTTTGGGCCCTGAGCCACCCTTAACTTGCAGCCTTTCCTCCTGCTCCTTCCATCAGTGGTGGCTCAGAGCAGGACCTTGGAAGCCCCTCCTTCTAAGAACTTCTCTCCCAAATCCCAGCTACATATCCAAGATGAGGTTTCCAACTCAACTCCTTCTTGTCATGAAAGCCACCTCCTCAGAGAAGCCTTCCTTCACCATCTGATCTCTGCCAGTTCCTCTTTATTACATCACCCTGTTTTACTGTCATCACACTAATTGATGTAGCCTGTTTATTATTATTTACTTGCTGTTTTACTTTTTACTATCTCCTCCCACTAGAATGGTAACTGCAGGAGCACAGGGACCGGTCCGCCAGTTTTACTACTGTATCCCTAGTGCCCAGCAGTGCCTGGTACATAATAGCCATTCAATAAATGTTTTTTTCTAATGAATAATGATCCACCTATTTCAGTGTTCCCTGGTGAGGAAAAATAACATTAATTGGAGAATCATATAATTTATCATTCACCACAGCCACTTAATATCACTGAATCCCTTAATAAGCCAAGCATCAGTTTCTTCACCTCAAAAATTGGGATGCTGATCAATATATTTTATTTCTACCTCTCTGGAGGTGGTGTACAGATCAAGGAGGCAAGCAAGCTGAAAATATGTCTAAATTTGCCCATTAAAGCTTCAGTGTAAAATAAGAAGAAGAAGAATATTTAACATTTACTGTGCTTGTACTATGTGCCAGGCATTCTTCTAAGTGCTTTTCACTATTATATCTTTAAATCCTTCCAATAACCCTATGAGAGTAGATATTAATATTATCCCATTTTGCAGGCAAGGAACTGAGGACCAAGAAAGCTGAATAATCTGCTCAAGTTCACACAGTTTGGAAGTGGTAGAGCTGGGATTCAAATACAGATAGCTCTACCTCCAAAGCTCCCACAGAATACAAGGACCTTGTCCATAATTTCATGTCAGGGTTAGTCCTGGTATAGCGCAGATAATACAGACAGAATTGAGTTGGCACATCTAGAAGGTGGCAGGAACCTCTGGAATGGGGGTGGCTGGAAGGAATATAGGCTGGTGGATAGACACAGGTTTCCAAAAGGTATTACAGGCATAGGCCATGGCCCAGAAGAAGGCCAAAAGCTATTTCAAGGCAGCAGGTACCTCAACAAGCTCCTGGGACTCATGGAACAGGCAATATCCCCAAGTGTAAGTAGAGGTGATTATCAAAATACATCCCTGGCAAAACAAACTGGCGATTCCCATTTACTCACAGTTCCAAGTCGCTACCATTGGAATGGGGGATAAGGGGGTTGTACCAGAACAAAAGAACAACACCAGACAAGCTGGCATCCATGTGCCCCAAGATGAAAAAAGGTAGTCCCTGATAGTGTCCAGTCAGTGCTCCTGAGAGCCAGAGCACTTGAGGTGCTCAGGGCACTTGATAATCAGTATAAAAGTATTTTGACATTTTAACAGCTAGTACGGCTGTACTGGTGCCTAAAGTCTGAATACCAACCCTAGGTTGGAAATTACTTTCCTCAAACCTCAAGGCCTGGCTAAGACTTGAATTTGAAGTAATATCTGCAGTGAATCCAGCTGAGGAAGAGAGAGAATACAAGAGTTGCTCCTTCTGGCTCACCCAGTTGTATTCTCACTTTGAACGCATTGCATTATAAAGTCCTATTAATGAGTCTGCCTTTCCTCTAGACTATAAGTACCATGTAATAAGTGGATATGAAAGTCCTCCCACCTATTGGACATCTAGCCAATCATCATTTATTGAGTAACAGCTAACATGTATTATGTGCAGACTTTGTGCCAGGCCTCTCATCTGATTCTGACAGCACTTTTATTGGTAGCCCCATTTTGTGACTGAAGAAATGAAGGCAGAGAGGATCCGAAACTTGCTTACATCTGGGACTAAACCCAGCAGCCTGATTCTGGAGTCTGTACTTTTAACTACTGTGCTTGATTTCTGTGGTTGGCAGGTGACCATACAGGTTAAAATGTTCATATGAATAAAGTATGGCTTGTTTAGGAAATGGGGAGAAATATGGTAACTAGAGTGTAGAGTATGTGAATGGAAGTGATGGGTGACAAAGCTAGAAAAGTCAGCTGGCATCAAATTGCAAGGGGCCTTATATATAACATTTAAAATTTTGGACTCACTTCTAAGTTCAATGAAAAATCACTTAAAAAGTTTGTGCCTTGCTGTTTCAGGGTGAAATTTGTGTTCCAGAGTACCCATTCTATCTGCTGTGGAAAGGATGGATTGGAGGGAGTGTTGCCATCCTTAGCTGTTATTTACCTCCTTTGTTTATTTATTTTCCCTTTTCTTTCATTTTTATTTTTTTTAAATGCCAGGCTCACTGGACTTTACTGAAGGTTAAAAAAATTATCCACATCTGGGCCAACACATCTCTTAGTTGGACAAGTGTCAGTAGTAAAGGGTGGCCCTTATGATGGGCTGGAAAACCCCAACTGTGATAGAGCCGATTGGTGAAGGAGAGAGTGGTAGGTTTTCATTTTCCTTCCTTAAGGCTATAGCTTGTTTCACAGCCTGTATTCTATACTCTCACTCCCGCCTGATGCTAAGAGCAGTAGATTCCAGACTCCATACTCTCTCCACCCCCCAAATTGAGAAATTGGTGTATTTTCTTTGACCTTGAAGTGATTTCACACAACACCCCCCAGAAACTATAAATCCTGTCCCAGAACTCTGCAGGAGGGATAAGCAAAGGCAAACACCCTGACCTGCTAACCTTCCTCTCAGGGATTTGATAGCATCTGTCTCCCAGAGACCTTGTTTTTGGAAAAGAAATGTCTCCTCTCTGATATTTCAGGTGCCTTTGTCAGCCAGCCCCGTGGCACAGACCGTCTGCTGGAGGAAAAAGGGGGCTTGCCAGGAAAATCTCCAGCACCAAACAGTGCACTTCTTAACTGATGTAGCAACCCAGTTCTCCTTATCCTGATCTGAACCAGGAACACTTAGAATGAATGACTTGTCATCTATCTCCGTCCTCCTTTAAAAATACTTTTGAGGTTTTTCATCCTACTTCCCTGGCCCTTCCTTGTCAATCCATCTTCCCTGGCCCTTCCTTGTCAATCTCTCATGGAATCTTATTTTTATGCCTATCTGATAATGTTGGAGTACCCCAGGATTTATCTTCAATTCACTGCTCTTCTCACCACCCTCAATTCCTGGCTATACATGCTTTCAACATTGCCAAAGAACACTAATGCCAGGATTTGGGTCCTGAAGTAAACCAAGTACCAGAGGACGCAGAGGTGGGTCTGAGATGAAGTTTCACAGTGGTCCTTCTTCACTGGGGTCCTAGAATTTTTAAAATGCAGATTACCAGGCCTGACCCTGGGAAAGTCTTGATTTCTTAGTATCAGGCTACAACACGGGCATGTGTATTCTTCAAATGATGGTCTATTACCCCTTTTAAATTTTAAAACCAGAGGAGAGAAAGAGCAATTAGCTGGATCGTTTTAAAAACTATATAAATGTCTAACCAATGCACTGTGCACTTGAAACTAATAATAAAATAAAATTTAAAAAAATAAATTAAAAATTAAAACTTACAGAAAGATTAGTTCAATGAGTATCCACATACCGTTTACCCAGTTTCACCAATTATTAATATATTGTCATCTTGCTTTATCTGTCTAGACTAAAATTGTGAATATATAATTATTATTATGTGAAATAATAATTTTGCTAAACCATTTAAAAGTTAGTTGCAGACATCATGATATTCAACCCTAAATACTTCAGTGTGTATTGCCTAGGAACAAAGATATCCTTCCACATACAATTCATATTCAATTTTCCTTAAATATACCATAATGGCCTCTAAAGCTATTCCCCTCCACCCGAAAATCCATATATTGCATTTATTTATCTTTTAGTTTCTTGCAATCTGTAACTGTTCCCCAGCCTTTTTGCTGGCCTTTCATGACATTGACATTTTTTACATCCAGGCCAGTAGTTTTACAGAATGTCCAAGAGATTTTATTACACAGCCAAGGCTGAGAACAGTTTCAATAGCATGTAAGTTTGGAGAGGGCCTAAACAGTCGATGAATTGAGGAGGCAGGTTTGAAGCCAAGATGGAGAGTTAGGATGAAAGCTGGGAGGAGGTCAGGAGTGAAGTGAGGAAGAGTGGTTGGCTAGGCAGGTTGGGTGGCTTAAATATATAAAGTTACAGCAACTGTTCTTCCTATGGTTACAAATACTGAAATACACCCAGCAGAGATTCACATGAGGATTTCTTTAGCCCTCTCACCCATCTCCAGTGCCCCAGGCCCTTCTATTGAACTGTTTAGCATTTATCCAGCATATGTTAGGTGTAAGGCACTGTTCTAAGCACATCACATGCATTAACTCATTTAACCTTTGGCACAACAAACTCTCCAGAAGACAGTAACTGTGATTGTCTCTATTTTGATAAATGAGGAGACTGCACAAAGAGGCGGTAACTTGTTCAGGGTCACACAACTAGTAAGTGGGGTGCCAGAATTTGAACCAAGGCAGTTCTGGCTAACTAAACTTCACTTTTTTAAAAAAAATTATTTTTTAAATTATTAATCAATAAAATTGACTTTTTTTTTCTTTTGGATGACAGTGCTATAAATTTTAACACATGTATAGATTTATATAACCACCACAACAATCAGGATACAAAACAGTTCCATTACCAACCCCTCCTGCTATACCTTTAAAGTCACTCTCACTCCCCCGCCCATGGAGAATGTTCTTAGTTTTGCTTTGTTCCTTCTACGGGCTGTGCTTCCAATGTCAGTCGGAGTTTTTTAAATTCTGCAGCGTTAAACAGATCTTTCTTTGGTATTCGCCAAACGTTATAGTCAGTTGGGTTCTCCAAGACAGTTTAGTTTGGATCTCAGTCTTCGTTATGCTAATTAGAATCAGTTTAACGCACGCAGAAGGCAAGGATAAACCCAACGGTTCATCAACAGCTTCACAGAACCGTTTTCCCGAGCTCCTCACTCTCGAGTTTTCTGTTCAGTTTGTTCTGGTTCCCTGGATTCTCATTTTGGGCCCTCTGGGCTAGAAATAATCTGTGTCTGGGAATGCGCTGTAACTGAGGCCAAGTGGGAGGAGACAGCGATGGGGGAAACAAACAAAAAGAAAGCAGTCGGTTTTGGCCCCTCCCTCTTAGATCTGCAGGTCCTTTGAACTGAGAGGAAGGATTTTTTCCTTCAGAGATTTGACTTCTGCCAGTTGCCATTCCTGGCTGCTCTTTGCCCCTACTGCCACGCCCACCGTGGGACTTCCTAGTAAATGGGGCCCGGAGGAACAGGAAAAAAAAGAGAAAAAAAGGAACAGAAAAAAAGAGGAGAAAAAAATCCTCCACTCTCTCTTGGGCTTTTGGATATTCCTTTGCTGATCCTCGATCCAGAACTAGAGGCTTTCTCCTAGATCTCCTTTTGCACCATTGTATTCATTTCCAGTTTTCAGAACATGTTGAGTTTGTGCTAAGAGTTTCTAGAGAAACACCAAACCACTGGTTTGGTGATACTTTTTTTTCTAGTGTTCTTCTCTGATCTACCTACTGATATTTACTTTTTGGAGTTCTCAAATAGTTGCTCATGCATTCTGTACACGTTTTATAGTCAAATTCAGTGGGAGATAGAGGGGTATGTTTACTCCATCATATCGAGAATCAAATATCAGCCCTCACTTATAAATCCCATGCCATAGTGCCTCTCCACGTATCTCATAGACACTATGAGTTCATCATGTGTCAATCAGATTCCATTATTTATTCATCTCGTCTTACCTCTTCCCATGATCCCTATCTTAGCCAATCCCACCGTCATTTACCCAGTTTTCCAAGCCTGAATCCAGTATTGTCTTTGACTCCTCCCTCTCTGTAATATCCACATCTATCATTCACTGATCCTGATTTTACCCTCCTTTTTCCACTATTTTAAATTCTTCAGACTTATATGCTTTATCACCTGGGCTATTGCTATACTCAGCTAATTGGTGTGACAAGCTGATATTTTTTATTTTCTTTTTCCAACTTTCTATTTTTTGAACTTATTGGATACACACAGGAAAACACTTGAAGTTATAAACCCAATAAATTATTGATAAATTATCCTAAACTGAACCTATTCAGGGTCAAGAAGCAGAACATCACCACCATCCCGAAGGTCCTTTTGTACTTGCTCTCAAATACTATCCCTTTCTTTCTTTACTATACTGACTCTCAACACCAGGGTTTGGCTTTGCCGTTTTTAAAACTTTGCACATATATAGAATCATACTGAATGATTTTTTTGTGCCTGGTTTCCTAGTGCAACATTATGTTTTGTGAGATTCGATCATGTTGTTGTGTGTTGTTTTATTCTCACTGCTGTATAATATTCCATTCTATGTTGCCATCTGTTTTATCATTGCTAGATATTTGGGTTGTTTCCAGTTTGAGCCTATTAATAATATTGCTGCTATGAATGCTCCTATAGATGTCTTTTGGGGGTGATCAGCATTCATTTATACTGGATAGATACCTACAGATGTTATTTCTGACATGCATATGTTCAAGGCAGAAAACTGATTTCCCACAATACTTTCTGGCTTTTGTTCACAACAGCCTTGAGCCCCAGAGGGAGGAAAAATTTTGCCATAAAGAAAAAAATATCTTGGAAGAAACAGGAAGGGAAAAAGATTTTTCAAGATTGAAAAAGAGATTCCTCCAATGTAAGGGGAGAAGAGAAAGAGCTCTGTGGATTCCAGGGTTGCAGAGCCTGGCCTGGCTTCTATGCAATGTATGGGAAAGGCCCCAGAGAGAAGTTGTGAGGTAGGGAATTTATTGAGGCCATAAGCAAAGGTTTTCCACAAAAGCATCAGAGTGCTGCCAGACCTGAAAGGCCCTGCACATAGGGCCAATGAATATCTTACCATTAACCAGCATGAGCAGAGGATTTCATGACTAGAGAGCCATACTGCCATGCCGTGGTATATATAAAATTCCCAGAACTCAGGCACAGCTCTGAGTGAAAGCTCCCAAAAATATCTCTGGCTGAATTTTCTCCAGACTTATCGGATTGAGAGCTCAAAATGAAATTAACTCTGATTTATAAAGAGATGTGCTATTTCTTATCCATCTGAGTTGTGGACTGAGGTTTATACCTCCTACATTAGCCTGGTATTCCCCAGGGCTACTGCTAGCACATGTGACATCTTTGTGAAAAAGAGAAAACAAGTATTACCTCTGGACTGACCAATTAGGGAAAGGCTCACTTTCCTCTCAGTTAGCAGTGTTAGGCCATGGTGCTTGGCTTGATACTTGGATTGTGGGCTGGATTTCAGCCCCATTCATGTTCCTTGTACCATACAACCTGCACAACTATACATGGCAATTCTGAGTGACCTCTGTCCCAATCTGGCCTTGCCCTCATTACCAGAGTTCTTGCACTGAGACACACTTCAGACCATGGCACCCTCCTGCTTAAAACCCGTCAAAGGTTCCCCATTACCTAGATCTGCACTCATAAATAAACTAGCCACTAGCCAGCCACATGTGGTTCTTGAGCATATGAAATGTGACTAGTTTGGATTGAGATGTGTCATAAATGTAAAATACATACTAAATTTCAATGACTTAGTATTTAAAAAGAATGTAAAATATTTCATTAATAATGGTTTATATTGATTATGTTAAAATAATATTTTTAAACATTGGGTTAAATAAATATAATATTAAAGTCTATGTTACCATTTATTTCTTATTTCTTTTTTTTTTAAATGTGTCTACTAGATAATTTAAAGCTGCATATGTGGCTTATATTACATTTTTAATGGACAGTGCTGGTCTAGATAAAGTTCAAATTCCTGACTTTGACAAAAAAGCACATTATATTCTTGTCTTTGTTTCTTCTATAGCCTTATCTACCCTCCAGTTTTCCTCCATTCTCTCCACCCCTCCAATACATGCGTACACACTCGTTCATCTGGCATTACAGCAACTCTAAATCCTTCTTCAATCTCTTTCATACCTTTTGACTTTACACAAGCTTTTTCTTTCCTCAAATACATTTTCTCTTGTCTCCTTTGGGTCTTAGGTTTCTCATGTGTCAAGTTATAAAAGAGCAAAAGATAATCTCTAACATTCCTTCCAGGCCAGTGGTTCTATAATTGGCCTCAAAGAAGTATACAGTGACATGTATAATCCAACAATCATTTATATTTGCATTCAGTGTGAGAAATAATAATATATACTATGTACTGGTGGCCTACCGCATGCCAGGCTTTGTTCCAATGGCTTTCTGTACCACTTAATCTCATCAGCAATTCTATGAGGTGAGTACTATCATGATACCCACTTTATAGATAGAGAAACCCAGATACAGGGAGGTTAAGTGATTTGCCAAGGTTACTAGAGACTTCAGAGCTCATGCTCTTTAACATCTATACTGTGTTTGAGAAGCTAGGAATTGATAGCACTTTCAGTTGAAGGAATCCACTGAAAGAATGACTTGGGGAAAGATGACGAGCTGCCTGGACCTCTTATCCTGTTCTCGATCTTTAAATATTCAAATGCCTTCTCTCTCTCTCTCTCTCTCTCTCTCTCTCTCTCTCTCTCTCTCTCTCTCTCTCAATCTCTCTCTCTCTGACACTGGAAGACTGGTGTCTCCCTATCTGAGCATCTGGCCAGATGGGGATTCTCAATATTCTTCAGCCCTCTCTCATCAAGTTTAAGGACTTTACTTAATTCTTTGAAATTAGGAGAAATGCATTCATCTAATAATCCCACCAAGTCATATGTAAACATTGCAGAAATAAGCAAATAAAAGTGCAGTAGCACATCCATATTAATAGGTTTCTCCTCAAGACACTCTCTCTCTCTCTCTCTCTCTCCACACACACACACACACACACACACACACACACACACACACTTTTCTTTAAAAAAAATCATACAAAATACAAATTAATAGCAACATCAAAGAGTTCTGGGGAAAATCATCTCAGGTGTTTTAATAGAAAGGCTGTGGAATCTGTCAGACCTCAGTTTCACTCCTAGCTTTGCTATGTGACCTTGAGCAAGATAACCTCTCTGTCTGAGCCTTCTGATAAACTGTTAAACTTTTCAATTCCCATCATGTATCCAACTATCTGGCCCTCATTTCTTTGGATTCTTCTACAAACCCAGGCATTCGGTTTGTTTGTTTTTTTCCCTTCACTCTTTGACTTGGGTTCAGCTTTCCTAAGATTGACTGAGGTGTGGGATCCAGGCCTGTAAGTCTTCATTCTTTTCTGCCCCTAAAGACAAGGAGTCATGGCCTGACACCTTTGTAATTTGTATTAATCTAGTATGTTTAATGATTTTCATTCAAGGGTTTTACTGTCAGCCCAGTCAGGGAAAGAGAGATTAACAGAAATCACTAACATTGGAATATTGGCAAAATTTTCAGAATCTTAGAAAGTTCTCTGAGTCCCTATCCCTGTTGTTTTGTCCCTGAGTCTCTTGCTAGATGCTACCTTGAAGCCTCAGAAGCTTTCTGTTCAATTTTATCTCTCAGGATGGAGCTCATTAATGCTTTCATCTTTGGCTCAATGACTAGCTGTGTAATCTTGAGCAGGTCATTTACCCTGAGTCTCAGTGGACATACTTCCTACCACCTATTTCCCCTCATGCTTTCTTTTTATTTTACTGAATCTTTATGTCATTGTTCCTCTCAACTGAAGCACTCTCCCCAACTTCTACTACAGTCTTTGCACTGCTGAAAATTTAGTCTTTAAGTCTCAGCTTAAGTATCCCCTCCTGAGAGAGACCGTCTTTGCATACCAAGTCTAAAGTAAGCCCTCTGCCCTGTTATTTTAGCTTGGTGTTTCTTCTTCCTAGTAGTTATCACAATTTGCCATTATGTATTTACTTGTTTGCTTGTGTATTAATGTCTCATCCCCAGACTAGGAGCATTTGGAAAATTAGCACTATATGTCTTGTTCTTCCCCTGGGCACCCACGTAGAGATGGTAGTCATTGAAGCAAAGCTGCTGTTTCTGAACTTGGGGTTGGGAACACATTCATTTTATATTATATGTGAGTTCTCTGGTTCCCAGAAGCAATCTAATTGAATAAAAGTTTTCATTTAGAAAAATTACAGGAAGAGAGCAGAATCCACTGAAGTTATAGAGAGATTAAGGGAAGGGCCATACTTTTCTATCTGTCCCAAGCCCTGTCCTCTGTTCTCCCCACATTCCAAATTTCTCTGTCAGAATTGCCCCTTTCCCCCATGTTTGTTTCAGTTTTATGAACTCAGGACACTTTTTTTTCTATTTCTTCAGATAAATTATGATTAAAAGAGCATTACTGAGGTCAAACAAGGCCTCCTTTGTTGCTTCTGCCATCCCATTGTTTCTACCCCCACCAGAGGCCAATGGTGTTATGAATTTGACATGTGTAAAGTTTTGATCTAAGATTATGGGCTTCCTTGAGAACAATGACTCCACTCTCATCCTCCAGATCCTCTGCCTCAAGCACAAGGCTTACTCAGTAAGCATTAGATAAATGAATGGAAGAGTAGGCTTTCTGTTTTATCTTGAACACTAATTATTGATTCACTTCTTGAGGAGGGGAGGCTGTCCTGTGAGGGCTACAGAGGCAGTGCCTGCCCTTGAAGTACTTATAATCTGATTGAGGAGAGAAAAAAGTGTATATAGCAACATCTTCTCTGAGCCAAACGAAGGAACCAACTAGCACTGCTAGAGTTCTACGGAAAGACTGCAACAGCCCAGGAGTTCTCATAGCTGAGGTAAGATTTAAGTTGTATGTTCAAGAAAAGGAAGGTCTTAATTGGTTAGAGAATAAGAAGAGAGAGCTTTGGGAAAAGAAAGCAACCCAAGTGAATATGTGGAGGAAGGATTATAAATACCTCCTTGGGCACATCAGTGTCCACTAGTTTTCTCTCCGACATGCCATTATCTACAATTTGCTGCCACTCTACATCTGGGCTCCCTAAGACAGCCTGTTATTCTAAAGTAGCTTTTCCGATCACCTTTATTGAGATTGTGAAGGCTACCTCATAGGCTGTTAGTTTCATAAATAGCCCTAAATTATATTTTGGATAGGTTATATAAATCCAACAGATGTGCACTGAAGAATATGATGGGCCTATCCAGAACTTTTTGTAGCAGTATTACTTTATATTTTATTTAACATACATTTACATAACATTTACTAATGTTGAGACTCTTCTAAGCACTTGAAAATATTTTTTATTTAAATTTTTTTTATTAAAGTATAGTCGGCATACAATAGTAGATTAGTTTCAGGTGTACAACATAGTGATTCAACATTTATATGCCTTATGTGATCACCACACTAAGTCTAGTTACCATCTGTCACCATGCAAAGTTATTACATTATTGTTGACTATATTCCCTGTGCTATATAATACATCTCCATGGCTTATTCATTAACAGATGCCAACTTTATTAATAAATGACCTATGAAGTATGTGCTATTATTATCCTAATTTTAGAGATGAGTAAAGTGAGGCAGGAAAGGATTAAGTCACTCACTCATAGAACTAATAAGCAGCAGAGCTGGGACTCAGCCAACTCTTAATCATCATGCTCTAATGACTCTCTCTACAAAAATCCTGGATGGATGATTGAATTAAGATCCTTTAAATCCTGTTAAATCAATCTTGAGACCATTATTTTTATTCTTTTTAATAAACTTTATTTTAGAATAATTTTAGATTTACATAGAAGTTGCAAAGATAGTATTGATAATTCATGTATACACTTCACCCAGTTTCTTCTTATGTTAGTTAGCATGTTACATAACCATGGTCCTTCTGTCAAAATTAAGAAATCAACATTAGTACATTACTGTAAAGTCAATTACAGACTTTATTCATATTACACAAGTTTTTCCACTAATGTTCCTTTTCAATTCCAGGAGTCAATCCAGGCTACCACATTGCATTTACTCATTAGGTCACCTTAGTCTCCTCTGCTTTGTCAGTTTGTCAGTCTTTCCTTGGTACCCATGACCTTGACAGTTTTGAAGAGTACTGGTCAGGTATTTTATAAAACATCCCTCAATTTGGCATTGTCTGATATTTTCCTCACAACTAGACTGAGGTTATAGGTTTGGGAAATGAATACCACAGAGGTGAAGTGCTCTTCTCATCACATGGTGTCGAGGGTACATGATATCACTGGTGATGTGAACCTTCATCACCTGCCTAAGGTAGTATCTGCCAGATTTAGCCATCATAAAGTTACCGCATTTCTATTTTAATACACATTTTTATTATATAAATATATTGGTTAGAAGTAAGTTATTAATTCCAGCCCACAATCAAGGGGGAAGGAATTAAACTCCACCTCCTGGAGGAAAGGAATATCTACATATATTATTTGGAAACATTCTGTAAGGTTTTTCCCATCTCCCCTATTTATTTATTTGTTCCATCACTTATTTATATCAGTATGAACTCATGTATTTTATACTTTGGGTTATGATCCAATACTATGTTATCTATTACAGACTATTCCTTTTTAAAATCCATATCCTTTCTGTACCTTTGAAAGGCTCAACAATTCAGAATTCCTTATTGTGGGTTTGTTTAAAGTAGGGACTATCTAAATTAAGTTCTGGTAGAAAATTTGAGGAGTGTGTTGTGCATGCATACACCCATTTTACAAATGAAGGAATTGAAATTTGGTGATGTTAAGTTGGTTGACCATGCTTACACAGTATGCAATGGAATTTTAGATAGGAATGGTCCCTCTAGAATCACAGTAGTAGATCTCCATGCACTGCTTAAGATGTAAAGCTTATTAGCTCGCAAGGCAGCTCTTTTGATGTAAGATCTACTCTATTATTTATGGGACTGCAATCATCAGGGAGTGGAATTGGAAGAGAGAGAGAAAAAAATGGTGGCCTTGGGAAGAGCAGAATATAATGGAACATTTGGTAAGAAAAGGGGTTTGACAAGAGAGGAGGTGGTGACTGAGTCTAAGGTGTGGCAGCTGAAAATGGCTGTGTTTCCCTGGATTTCAGCAAAGTAGTTGGCCACTAGACTGACAAAATATATGCAGAGAGAAATTGTAGCGACCACCCCTATACTCCATGCCCATCTAGGCCCTGTTCTTCCTCGCAGTGGTCAGACTTCGGTTATTGTATTACTCATTTTGCCCATCTCCAATACATTCATTCATAAACTATATTCCTAATACTCAGCCATAAAATGATGAAATATTGCCATTTGCAATTACATGGATGGATATTGAGAGTAACATGCTAAGTGGAGAAAGTGACAGAAATGGATAAGAACAATATAATTTCACTCATATTGAGATATAAAATGAAAAGTAACGAATGAACAAACAAAACAAACTCATAGACACAGACCACAGTATGGTGTTTACAAGAAGGGAAGCGGGTAGAGGGAGGATGAAGAGGGTAAAGCGGAGCAAATATATAGTGGCAGAAGGAGATTAGATTTCAACTGGTGAGTACATAATGAAATATACAAATGATATACTATAGAATTGTACACTTGAAACTTATATAATGTTATTAACCAATGTTACCACACTAAATTTAATTAAATAAAAAATTTAAAGGCTATATTCCTAAATTCAACAGATATTCTTGAGCACCTACTATATAGGCTATCTATTCTGGGTTCCACAGTTGAGTTGGGAGGATGATATGTATGTGTATATGCATGTAGGAGGTGAAGAAATGCTTTTTATTGATTTTTTTTTACTTTTAATAATAATTTTTATTTTTTAATTACTGTTGGCATACAATATTGTATTAGTTTCAGGTGTACAACATAGTGATTATACATTTATATAACTTACGAAGTGATCACCCCAATAAATATAGTACCCCTCTGAAACCATACATGGCTATTATAATATTATTGACTATAGTCCTTATGCCATACTTTACACCCCCTTGACTATTTTGTTAACTGCTAATTTGTACTTCTTAATCTCTTCCCCCTTTTCATCCAGCCCTCCACCCCATTGCTATCTGACAACCATCAAATTGTTCTCTGTATCTATGACTTTGTTTCTGTTTTGTGTTTGTTTGTATTGTTCTTTGTGAAATCCTATTGCATTTGTTTTACTCTCTTTGGCTTAGTCTACTCAGCACAAACCCTCTGGGTTCAACCATGTTGTTGTAGATGGCAGTATTTCATTCATTTTTCATGGTCGAGTAATATTCTATTATATATGTATCACTTCTTCTTTATCCGTTGATGGATACCCAGGTTACCTCCATTTCTTGGCTACTGTAAATAATCCTGCAATGAACATATAGATTCACATGTCTCTTCAAAGTACCATTTTGGGTTTCTTCAAATAAATACCTAGAAGTGAGATTTCTAGGTCCTTCTTTGTCTCTTGTTACAGCCTTTGTTTTAAAGTCTGTTTTATCTTGTATAAGTATTGCTACTCCAGCTTTTTTGTATGTTTCCATTTTCATGAAATATCTTTATCTATCTCTTTACTTTCAGTTTGTGTGTCTTTCAATTTGAAGTGAGTCTCTTGTAGGTAGCATATGTAAGAGTCTTGTTTTCTTATCCATTTAGCCACCCTATCTTTTGACTGGAACATTTAATCATTTACATTTAATGTAATTATTGATAGATTATGTAGTTATTGTCATTTTATTATTCGTATTTTAACTTTTTCTTCTACTTCTTAAAGTCTCTTTAACATTTCTTATACTGCTGGTTTGTTTATAATGAACTCCTTTAGCTTTTCCTTGTCTAGGGAGCTCTTTATCTGCCTTTCAATTCTCAATGATAGCTTTGCTGGATAGAGTAATCTTGGTTGTAGGTCCTTACTTTTCATCACTTTGAAAATTTCATGCTAATCCCTTCTGGCCTGCAAAGTTTCCATTGAGAAATCAGTTGACAGTCTTATGAGAGCTCTCATGTAGGTTACTAACTGCGTTTGCTTTTCAGATTCTTTGTCTTTAACTTTTGGCATTTCAATTATGGTGTGTCTTGATGTGGGCCTCTTTGGGTTCATCTTGTCTGGGACTCTCTGTGCTTCCTGGGCTTGCATGTCTAGTTCCTTGGCCAGGTTAAGGAAATTTTCTGTCATAATTTCTTGAAATAGATTTTTGATTCCTTGCTCTCTCTTTTTCTTCTGATACCCCTATGATGCAAATGTTAGTACATTTGATGTTGTCCCAGAGGTCCCTTAAACTATCCTCATTTTTTTGAATTCTTTTTTCTTGTTGCTGTTGTGATTAGGTGTTTTCTGCTACCTTCTCTTCTAAACCACTGATTTGATCCTCTGCTTCATCTAATCTAATGCTGATTTCCTCTAATGCAAGGGTCCTTGACCCCTGTGCTGTGAACTGGTACCAGTCTGTGGCCTATTAGGAACCAGGTTGCACAGGAGGAGGTGAGTGGTGAGCAAGTAAGCAAAGCTTCATCTGTATTTGCAGCTACTCCTCAGTGCTAGCATCACCGCCTCAGCTCCACCTCAGATCATCAAGCATTAGATTCTCATAGCAGCACTGGTCCCTGCTGCTCTAATGTATGCTTCATTTCGGTTATTGTATTCTCCGTTTCTGACTGGTTATTTTTTGTTTTCTATCTCAATTTTTGTGTTTTCTATCTCTTTGTTAAAGTTATCATTGAGTTCTTCTACTCTTCCCCTAAGTTCATTGAGCATTCTTATAACCAGTATTTTGAATTCTGCATCTGGTAGATTGCTTGTCACCATTTTGTTTAGTTCTTTTTCTGGAGCTTTGTTTAGTTCTTTCATTTGAGACATGTTTCTTGTCTCCCCATTTTGTCTGCCTCCCTGTGTTTTTCTCTATGCATTAAGTAGAGCAGCTAGGTCTCATGGTCTTAGTAGACTGACCTTATGTAGTAGGTGTCCTGTGGGACCCAGTGGTGCAGTCTACTTGGTCGTCACCTGACCTGGGGGCTTCAGGTGTGTCCTTTTTATGGGTCGTGTGTGCCCTCCTGATGTGGTTGAGGCTTGGTTTCTGTTTGCATGTCAGTTTGAGGGATTGGCTCTCAGGCTGATTGGTTGTGAAGATTGACCAGTGACAATAGTGGAAGAGCTATTGTGCAGGGGCTGACCCTACAGAGCTGGATTTGCTTTGGAAGGGCTCTGATGCCTTCCCAGTCTGCCCTTTGGGTGTGTAGTCCTCAGGTGTGGCCTCAATTGGTGCTCAGGCTTGGTCTGAAGGCAGTCACCAGGCAGGTTGGCTCCAGGGCCTCCTGGGAGGGGCTCTACCACAGGCCATGTTCAGCTGTAGCCTGTGCCCTGCCCGGGGCCACCTGGCATGAGCAACCAAGCAGTCTTCAGATAGTTGCCACCACACTGGGCTTGGAGGTGCCTCAAGAGGTGAAGCCTCAAACTGAGGCAGGCTGCCACTAGTGCTGGGCTCAGAGCTGCTCTGCAAGAGGTACAGGACATGCCAAGGCCAAGCATGCTTCTTTTTTAGGTTTTTTGAGTAAAGACAGGCTGTTTATATGGAAAAGCCACTGGAAGTGGCTTGGGTGTGTTCACAAGTAGGGTGGGGTGGGGTCTCAAGGAATTTTTAGGGCAGGATGTGACCAGTATTAGTCAGGTTGATGGAGACTCAGATATGGCAGCCACCTCATCTGTGCGGTGGAAGTGGGAAGGGCTGAACAAAGGAACAATGCCCTCTGCCAGCATTTCTGTCTGGGAGAAAGCTGCTCCTCCAGCCCTCACCCTAAAGCCAGACAATTTAGCTCCTCCCTTTATGTCCCTGGCACCTTTAGAGTGGCTGCCCCAGTGCTGGACCCCAGTGAATGAGTCTATCAGTGAGTAAGTCCCTTAAAGAGGGATGCCTGGGACTCCAACCACCCTCAGTCTCACACAACCACAATTTCCACTAGTTTTCACAGAAAGAAGTTGTGGATACTTCTCTTCCAGGTACTAGAACCACTAGCTAGGAAGTCTGGTGTGGGGCTTGTACCCCTTTCTTCTCTAGGGGGACCTCCACAGTTGAGATATCTCTCCTGATTTTTAACCACTACACACAGGTGTGAGATCAGCCTGTTTTACGACTCCGCCCCACCTACCAGTCTCAAGGGGGCCTTAATTGTATGTCCCCAGTTGTAGGACTTCTGTTCAGCAAGACTTTGGGTGACTCCCAATGATGGCTATTCTGTAGTTTATTTGTAATTTTGATGTGGCCATGAGAGGAAGCAAACACAGCATTTACCTATTCCACCATCTTGACTGGAAGTGCTTCTATTGCTCTCTTTTTATTTGGATTAAATTAATAATTTCTCATTCCTTTTATCCTTAATTTCTTTTTAAAAACTTCATTGAGATATAATTCACATATCACACAATTTGTCTACTTGAACTGTACTACAAGTGCTCCCAGCTCGGTGCTGCCACCATCTTCCTGGAGGAAAGAGCCGGAGGCAAAGGCTCCCTTTCCTGCTGTTGCTCCACATTCTTACCACCATCTGCCCTCCCTCTACCACCTCTCTTATCCTCAGCAGTCACATAGCTCTTCCTAAAGAAACTCCCTTCCCTTCACTCTAGTTACCTATAAAGTGAAGAATCACATCACCTGTTCCACTCTTTTCAGAATAAGGAAACCAAGCCCATAAGACTGATGAAAATTCAGTAAAGATGGATAAGCAACAACTAACTCAGTTTAAATCCAGAAACTCCTATGTTGGATTTGCAAATATTGCCAACCAAGATCACCAAGAATCAGTGAAAAAAAGTTTTGAGTTCACACTAATGGTGGTCAGTGGTTGATGACTCAGATCTAGGAGAATTCTCATAAACAGCCTATTCCTGACTGATCTCTACCCAAAAAGAATCATACCTGGAGCTGCAGAGAAAATTGAAAGGACTGTCCAAATTGAGGCTTCAACTGTTAAGACTAAAGAGCAAGGGGTCAAGCTGCGCCTGACAGTGGTGGACACATATGGCTGTGGTGACACTATCAACTGCAGGAATTGTTTTAAGACAATTATCTCCTACATGATTAACAGTACCTGAATGAGAGTAGTTTGAACAGACAGCAAGCACATCATTGATAACAGTGTATTGCTTTTACTTCATTTCACCCTTTGGACATGAACTTAAGCCCTTAGATGTCACATTTATGAAAGTCATACACAATAAGGTCAATATTATGCCTGCCATTGTAAAAGCTGACACTCTCTGAAGGAACAGGAATGCTTGAAGAAAAGTATTCTGGATGCAACTGAAGAACATAAAGTCAAAATCTATCATTTGCCTGATGCAGAATCAGATGAAGATGAGGATTTTAAAGAGCAGATTAGGCTTCTCAAGGCCAATATCCCATCCTCTGTGGTTATATCCATTCAACTGATCCACGCCAAACGCAAGAATGTCAAAGGTCACCTCTACCTGTGGGGTGTCATGAAGGTGGAGAACCCAGAGTACAATCACTTTCTGAAACTGAAGACAGTGCTCATTACTCACATGCAGGACCTCCACGAGGTGACCCAGAATATTCACTATGAGGACTTCCATTCTGAGAGGTTCAAACAGAGTGACAGAAAATTAGAAAATGAGGACATGAATAAAGACCAGAATTGGAATTCAGAGATGCTAGTCACTCCCTGCTGGTCACTTAAACCTAGGACTTGTAAACCCAATAGCCATGGGGGAGCTCTATATAGTCAAGTTCATGGAAAAGTAGAGAAGTCAACATTGCGAAGTGAAGACTAAAGTGGATATAGAAAGACAGAAGACCACATGGACTGAGAGGGTAATTTAAAAAAAAAAAGAACTACCCTGATTTCTGAAGACTTTCCAGTTCATGGTTTTAGTCTCTCCTGAAACCTGGCTATATTTACTGACCTTATGTTCCATGAAACTCCCTATATTCTCTAATAAGCCTTCCTCATGTCTTAAACAAATATGAAATCAAAGTGGATCAGAGATTTAAATGTATAATGTAAAAATATAAAACTTTTTGAAGAGAACATAGCAGAAAATCTTTGTGACCTGAGTTAGAGAAAGAGTTGTTAAATATTACATCAAAAGTCAATCCATTAAAACATAAATAAATTGAACTTTTTAAAAATTAAGAACTTTTGCTCCTTGAAAAAAAACTTTGTTAAGAGGATATGATGAGCCATGAAAAAATATTTGCAAATCCCAGATCAATAAAGGACTCATATACAGAATATATAAAGAATATTCTAGCATTTTTGAAATGGGCTTACCACCAGAACACACATGTTGTGAAAACCACTGCTAAATCTTAGCCAAAATGGGAAAGGAAAAGATTCACATCAACATCGTCATCATTGGACACATAGATTCTGATGAGTTAACTACAATTGGTCATCTGATCTACAAATGTGGTGATATTGACAAAAGAACCATCAAAATATTTGAGAAGGAAGCTGCTGAGATGGGAAAGGGCTCCTTCAAGTATCCCTGGATCTTGGATAAACTAAAAGTTGAATATGAGTGTGGTATCACCACTGATATCTCCCTGTGGAAATTCGAGACCAGCAAGTACTACGTGACCATCGTTGATGCCTCAGGGTACAAAGATTTTCAAAAACATAATCACAAGCACATCTCAGGCTGACTTGCTGTCCTGATGGATGCTGATGTTGGTGAATTTGAAGCACGTATCTCCAAGAGCAGGCAGACCCATGAGCATGCCCTTCTGGCTTACATACTGGGTGTAAAGCAACTAATTGTGGGTGTTAACAAGATGGGTTTCACTGAGTTGCTTTACAGCCAGAAGAGATACAAGAAAATCATTAAGGAAATCAGCACCACATTAAGAACATTGACTACAACCCCAATGCAATAGCATTTGTGTCAATTTTTGGTGGGAATGGAGACAACATGCTGGAGCCAAGTGCTAACATGCCTTGGTGCAAGGGATGGAAAGTCACCCATAAAGATAGAATGCCAGTGGAACCATGCTGCTTGAAGCTCTGGATTGCATTCTGCCACCAACTTGTCTGACTGACAAGCCTTTGCATCTGCCACTCCAGGATATCTACAAAATTAGTAGTACTGGTACTGTCCCTTTAAGCTGAGTGGAGACTGGTGTTCTCAAAGTTGGCATGGTGGTCACCCTTGCTCCAGTCAATGTTACAACTACAGCAAAGTCTGTTGAGATGCACCATGAAGCTTTGAGTGAAGCTCTCCTGGGGACAATGTGGGTTTCAATGTCAAGAATGTGTCTGTCAAAGACATTCACTGTGGCCAATGGGGCTGATGAGAGCAAAAAATAATCCACCAGACTTAATTGACAAGATATCTTCTGAGAAGACTCATGGAGAGTCAAAGATTATTCAAAAAGGCAAAACAGGAATGAGGATGAAGATGGTGGACTAGATAAAAGCAGGATTCATTTCCTCCCAGGTTCGCATTGAAATTACAACCAAATTATCAAATTATCAACGTGAAGAATCACCTGAAGTCTAGCTGATGGTAACACTTACGTCTGGTATTATAAAGGAGCCACATTGAAGCAGGTAGGAGAAGCAAAGTCAAGAATCAAGCTGAACCTGCCCCCATGGGCGGTGGAGGATCACTGGGAGAGAGAGCAAGCCTGCAGAAGCTCTCCTGAAGGAGAGGGCAGTCCTGGTCTTATTTGGGGACTCACCAGCCCAGAGCCCCAGTCCAAGGAAGAGGATATTTCAATAACTCTGACTGTAAAAAACAGAGGGTATTCTGGCCATCTGGGTGAGATGAAAGGAGAATGAATCCCCAGATGGCCCTTTGAAGGACCAACGCACAGTATTTCTGAACTGTGGACCCTCACCCAGCAGTGGGACAGAGGCTTGCGTGGGATTCATTCTGAGAAAGTCTGCTTACCTGGAGCCAGAACGAGGGCTGGAAGGACAGCCACCATCGTGCCTTAGTTCAGACCCCCTACCAGGCAATCTACAGACTGAGCCCACTTGACTGTGCAGACCCCTCCCACAGAGCCATTAGGAAGCACTGGCCAGAGGGGATCAGCCTTCTCTTCCCAGCCAGCAGATTGTCCAGGGCATTTGTTGCTGGATGGCTGCCAACCCCTGCTCTTATTCAAGGCCAAGCATTCCCAGCGGGCTGAGAGCCGCATTTCTGGATAGGGTCAGGGAGATCACTGCTGCCAGCATGAACTTGAGCTAATTTCAGGGTTCTGTGGGCCAGTCCCAGACAACATCTTGCTGTGATCTGGAACTTCTGAGGAAAGTCATGAGCAGTTACCAAATTTGCAGCAAGACTGAGGCTGTATGATTTGACTGCCATTGTCACTCTGAGATCCCACTCCAATCTACCCACGGATTGTCCCAGTCAGCCCATTGACAGTGAACTGCCACAGCCCTGCCCCTCCCCTTCCTTTATCTCCTAGTCCACACTGGCAACAAAATTTGGCTGACACAGGGTGGGCGCTGCACGGAAATCAGTAGCAGGCAGACCTTTGTTTCCTGCAAGAGATGTAATATTGTGTCCAGGGAGTGTAGGGGTCTGTGGGACCACCTCAGATGGCAGCTGGTCTCACTGTGAACTGTGACTACAGTGGGAACTCCCAGGCACAGAAATTGCAACAAAACTGAGGCTGTATTGGCCTGACAGACCTTTTCTCCCTAAGATCCCACCTCATCCAAGCCACAAAGTACCTGCAGCCCATTGACAGGCAGCCTCCTGTGCCCTGTTTGGCTCTAGGGCAATACAGTCAGCACAGGCAACAGACCTTGGTTAGCACAGTGAGTGTGCTTTGAGGAAAACAGCTGTGGATAGACACTGCTGCCTGTACGAGCTGCAATATCTTGTGAGGGGATTGCAGAGATCTGTATTGGCCTGACAGCTCTTGACATCCTGACATCGTGTCCCATCCAATACACCGAGTACCCACTGCACGTTGATAGGCAACTGCCCCTGCCCTGGGGTAGCACATTTAGGCCCAAGGTGGGCAGCGGCTGACTTTTCTATGAGTAGAAACTTATACAGGGAGCCACAGAGACAGCGGCAGGGGGAAATTTACTCACTAGATCCAGGAGATTCTCAGTGTCCCTGAGAATCCGACATGCATATCACTCAGAGGCACATCCAGTTTCAGAGACTTACAGGTAACTGACAGGCAGTGTTAGGCCTTGAGGAGCACTGGTCCCTCTGCTAAACTACCACAGGTCAGGGACAAGGGATAGCCGACTGGTGCCTATAGCGTTGTCTCTTCTACTTACTTATAGATCCAGCATAGGCAATAACCATCTATGGATCACTTTGTAGTTCCCACCGTGTAGCCCTGAGGAATCAAAGCAGCAGCTGACCTTGCCTATGGGGGAGCCGCTCTCAAGGGGCTACAAAACCAACACATCTGGAGGCTGGCACCAGAACACAACGGAGCAACTCCCAACTAGTCCCATTAGTGGTACACACAAAGGGTGGTTGCAACAAGTACACGAGCCTGCTAGGGCACCTCTCACTCAGTGGGGTCAGCCTCCACACAGCAACTCTTACCCTGTTGTTACAGCCAATGCCCATAATTAGTCAGCCTAAGCGTTAATCCCATCCATTGGTCTAATAACAGCAATAAATGCTTGGCAACAACAGAAGATCATGCACAACCCACACGAAGATCATATCCAGAGCCCTCAGCATACAGGATCAGGGAGAGTGTGCCACTGGGCCAAACAGGACACTTTCCACATTAGGCCATCTGGCCAAGGCTGAGAGATGAAACAAATATTCCTGACACATAGAAATGAACACAAAGAAGCTAATAAAAAGAGAAAACAAATAAACATACCACAAATGAAACAACAGGAGAAAACTCCAGAAGATAAGCTAAATAAAATGGAGGCAAGCAACCTACCAGAGACAGAGTTCAAAATAATAGTTATAAGGATGCTCGATGATTTTATGAGGAGAATGGACGAGCACAATGAGAACATCAACAGAGAGATAATAAGCATAAAAAAGAACATATAAACCATAAAAAACCTGATAGAAATGAGGAATACAATAACTTAAATGAAGAAGACACTAGAAGGATTCAACAGTAGATTAGATGAAGCAGAAGATCGAATCAGCATATTGGAAGACAAGGTAGCAGAATACACCCAATCAGAACAACAAAAAGAAAAACGGATTTTAAAAAATGAGGATAGTTTAAGAGATCTCTGGGACAACATGAAGTTTAAAAACTTCCTTAACGTGGCAAAGGAATTAGACATACAAGTTCAGGAAGCCCAAAGAGTCCCAAACAAGAATTCAAACAGACCTGTACCAAGATACATCATAACTAAAATGCCAAAGACAAAGAGAATTTCTTAAAAGCAGCAAGAGAAAGGCAGCTAGTTACTTACAAGAATACCCGCATAAGAATGTCTGCTGACTTTTCAATGGAAACTTTGCAGGCCTGAAGAGACTGGCAAGGAATAGTCGATGTAATGAAAAACAAGAATCTACAACCACAAATATTTTACCAGCAAGGTTTTCGATTAAAATGGAAGGTGAAACAAAGAGCTTCACAGACAGGAAAAAGCTTAAGGAATTCATCACCAACAAGCCAGCATTAGAAGAAATGTGAAAGGGTCTTCTGTAAAAAGAGAAGGGGTACAAAAGGAAATAGAAATAACAAATATGAATAATAAAAACACAGTAACTGTGTACATATCAGTAACCACTTTTAATGTAAATGGATTAAATGCTCCAATAAAAAGACATAGGGTAAATGAATGGATAAGAAAACTAGACCCATGCATATGCTATCTGCAAGAGACCCACTTCATATCAAATGACACTCAAAGACTAAAAGTAAGGGAATGGGAAAAGATATTTCATGCAAATGGAAAATGAGAAAAAAAAAAGCCAGGATAGCAATACTTATATCACAGAAAATAGACTTTAAAACAAAGGATATAAAATGCTAAAAGAAATAATTATGTATATATAGTATAAAAATAAACAAACTGACATTAAACAAATAAAAATATATAAAACAAAAATGAGCATTATATAACGATAAAGGGATCGATAAATCAAGAGGACATAACACTAGTAAACACATACACATCCATAAAGCAATTATTGACTGACATAAAAGGAGAGACCAATAGCAATACACTCATAGTAGGAGATTTTAACAAACCATTGACATTAATAAAAATATCTTCCAGGCAAAGAATCAACAAGAAAACAATGGGCCTAAAAGACACACTAGAACAGATAAATTTCATAGATATTTTCAGAGCATTTTACCCCAAAGCAGCAAAATATACATTTTTCTCAAGTGTACATGGAACATTATCCCAGATAGACCACATGTTAGTACACAAATCAAGTCTCAATACATTTAAGAATATTGAAATCATATCGACCATTTTCTCTGACCATAATGGTATGAAACTAGATATCAACTACAAGAAAAAAAATGGAAAATACACAATTACATAGAGGCCAAATAACATGCTACTAAACAATTAATGGGTTATTAATGAGATCAAGGAAGAAACCAAAAGATACCTAGAGACAAATGAAAACAAAACCACAATGACTCGAAATCTATGGGACACAGCAAAAGCAGTCCTAACAGGGAAATTCATACAATACAGGCCTACCTCAAGAAACAAGATCAGAGCGGAAATAAATGAAATAGACTCTAGTAAAACAGTACAAAAGATTAATGAAACCAAGAGCTGATTCTTTGAAAGGATAAACAAAATTGACAGACCCTTAGACAGACACATCATGGAATAAAGAGAGAGGACTCAAATAAATAAAATCAGAAATGAAAGAGGACAATAAACACAGACTCCACAGAAATACAATGGATCATAAGAAAATGCTATGAGCAATTATATGCCAACAAATTGGACAATCTGGAAGAAATGGACACATTCCTAGAAACAATCTCCCAAGACCGAGTCAAGAAGAAACAGAAAATCTGAACTGATTACCACCAATGAAATAGAATCAGTAATCAAAATCCTCCCAAAAAAAGTCCAGGACCAGATGGCTTCATAGGTGAATTTTACCAAATATTCAAAGAAGAATTATCACCTATTCTTCTCAAACTATTCCAAAAAATTCAAGAACAGGGAAGACTCCCTAACTCCTTTATGGGGCCACCATTACCTTGATTCCAAAACAGGCAAAGACATTACAAAAAAAAGAAAACTATAGGCTGATATCTCTTATGAACATTGATGCAAAAATCTTCAACAAAATATTAGCAAACTGAATTCAGCAATACAGTAAAAAATTATCATATGCTGTGATCTTGTTGGATTTATTCCTGGGATGCAAGTTTGGTACAAGATCCACAAAGCAATTAATATGATACACCACATTAACAAATTGAAAGATAAAAACCATATGAACATATCAATAGATGCAGAAAAAGAGTTCAACAAAATCCAGCATCTATTTATGATAAAAACTCTCAGCAAAATGAAAATAAAGGGAACATACTTCAACATAAGAAAGGCATGTATAACAAACCTACAGCTAATATCATAATGGGGAAAGGCTAAAAACATTTTCCTTAAGATCAGGAGCAAGACAAGGATGCCCACTTTCATCACTCCTCTTCGATATTGTATTGGAAGCCTTAGCCACAACAATGAGACAAGAAAGAGAAATAAAAGGCATCCAATTTGGAAAGGAAGAAATAAAACTCTCATTATTTGCAGATGACATGATATTATATATAGAGAACGCTAAAGATCCCACCAAAAAACTGTTAGAACTGATCAATGAATTTGGGAAAGTAGCAGGTTACAAAATAAATATTCAGAAGTCAGTGGCATTTTTATACGCCAATGATAAACTTTCAGAAAGAGAAATTAAGAAAACAATCCCATTTACAATTGCACTGAAAATTATCAGATACCAGGGAATCAAATTAACCAAGGAGGTAAAAGACCTGTTTTCAGAAAATTATGTCATTGAAAAAAGAAATTGAAAAAGATATAAATAAATGGAAGCATATACCGTGTTTATGGGTAGGAAGAATCAACATTGTTAAAATGGCCATTCTACCCAAAGTAACCTATGGATTCAATGCGATTCCTATCAAAATACCAATAGCATTTTTTCAGAAAGCTGGAACAAATAATCCTAAAATTTATATAGAGCCATAAAAAAAACCTGAATAGCCACAGAAATCTTGAGAAAGAAGAACAAAGATGGAGGTATCACACTACCTGATATCAAACTATACTACAAGACAACCATAATCAAAACAGCATGGTACCGGCATAAATACAAACACATTGATCAATGCAGCAGAATAGAGAGCCCAGAAGTAAATAAACGCATATATACTCACTTAATATATAACAAAGGAGGTAAGAATGTATAATGGTGTAAAGACAGTCTCTTTAATAAATGGTGTTGGGAAAATTGGACAAATACATGCAATAAAAAAAGAAGCTTGACCACCTTCTTATACCATATACAAGAATAGATTCAAAATAGATTAAAGACTTAAATGTAAGACTCCAAAACCATAAAATGTCTAAAAGAAAACATAGGCAGTAAACTTTCTTATATTACTAACATGAATTTCTGTTTGAATATATCTTCCTGGGCCAGGAAAACAAAAGACCTGTCAGAATGGCTATCATCAATAAATCAAAAAAAAAAAAACAAGTGTTGGCAAGTATGCAGAGAAAATAGAACCCTCATACATTGTTGGTAGGATTGCAATTGGTATAGCCACAATGGAATACAGTACGGAGGTTTCTCAAAAATTAAAAATGGGTCTACCTTTTGATCCAGCAATTGCACTTCTGGGTATTTATCCAAAAAAAAAGTAGAACAATAATTTGTAAAGATCTATGCACCCCAATATTCATGGCAGTACAATTTACAATAGCCAAGAGGTGGAAACAACCTAAATGCCCATCAACGGATGACTGGATAAAGAAGTTATTGTTTATATATACAATGGAATATTACTCAGCCATTAAAAATAATGAAATCCTACCATTTGCAATGACATGGATGGACTTAAAGGTTATGCTGAGTGAAATATAAGTCAGGCAGAGGAAAATAAAGACCATATGATTTCACTTATATGCAGAATCTAAGGAACAAAAAGAACAAACTAATCAAAAACAGACTCACAAATATAGTGGGCAATTTGGCGATGGACAGAGGGGAGAGGGGTTGGGGGTTGGGAGAATGAGGTGAAAGGTTAAAGAAGTACAAATTAGTAGTTGATAGATGGTCACGGGTATGGGGAGCACGGCATAGGGAATACAATTAGCATTAATATATTAACTAGGTAGAGAGCCAGGGGAGGGAAGGAGCAATTGTGGTGATCATTTTCTGAACTATGTAGATGTCTAACCAATGTACCGTATACTTGAAACTAATTAAAATAAATAACATTTTTTTAAAAAGGCAAAACGCCCCCAAAGTGATGTGGGAGAAAGTAAAATGAAAGCCTGTTATGCCAACATAAGAACTCCATGATATCTTGCTAAGAGAGAAAAGCATAGTAAGAACAATTTATGTAGAAATTTCAAACCCACAAAACTATGTATTTCTACAGATATATATATATATATATATATACACACACACACATATATATACACATATATATATATAATTGCATAAGGAAAAGGTACTTGAAGAGAATACACTAGAGAACAATAGTTACCATCTGGGAGAGGGGTGCCCCAGGGGCCCTTTCACAATATCTGTATTTTTTATTCTTTTTCTTAGAATATGTTGTTCTGGGAAAAAGCTGGAAGATGGTCCAAATTTTTTGAAATCTGGTGAAGCTGCCATCATTTATATGGTTTCTGTCAAGCTCATGTGTGTTGAGGGCTTCTCTGACTACCCTCTGGGCTGTTTTGCTGTTCATGACATGGGACAGATAGTTGCTGTGGTTGTCATCAAAGCAGTGGAGAAAAAGACAGCTGGAGCTAGCAAGGTTATCAAGTTTGCCCAGAAAGCTCAGAAGGCTAAATGAATAGTATCACCAATACCTGCCACCCCAGTCTTAATCAGTGGTAGAAGAATGTCTCAATTGGCCATTTAAGTTTAATGGTAAAAGACTGGTTAATGATTACAACGCATTGTAAAACCTTCAGAAGGAAAGGAGAATGTTTTCTGGACCATTTGGTTTTGTGGGTGTGTAGTAGTTTTAAGTTATTAGTTTTTAAAATCAGTACTTTTTAATGGAAACAGCTTGACCAAAAATCTGTTACAGAATTTTGAGACCCCATTAAAGCAAAGTTTAATGAGAGAAAAAGAACACTAAATTCAACAGTAAAAAAAAAATCTTACTTGAAAATTGGCAAAAGATTTAATGGACACTTGACCAAAGTAGATGATATGGATCTAAAAACATATGAAAGGGTGTTCAACATCACTAGTCACTAGTGAAATGCAAATTAAAATCATAAGGAGATATCACTACACATCTATTAGAATGGCTAACATGAAAAATATTGACAATACTAAGTGCTGACCAGCGTATGATGCGATTGGGACTCTCATACATTTCTGGCGGGAAATGAAAACTGGTAGAGCTACTCTGAAAACTGGTAGAGTTAGTCTGGCATTTCTTACCATGGGACCCAACAATTGCACTCCTGGGTATTTATCTTAGAGAATTGTAAACTTACGCTCACAAAAAGAAAACCTGCACATGAATATTTATAGGAACTTTATGTGTCATAGCCCAAAACTGGAAACAATTCAAAGTCCTCCAATAGGTGAAATGATTAAACAAATTGTAATACATCCATACAATGAATTACTACTCAGCAATAAAAAGAAGCAAATCACTGATGCAGGAAACAACAGGGATGGATCTCCAGGAACTTATGCTGAGTGAAGGTTAATCTCAAAAGTTTACATCCTTTGTGATTCCATTCATATAACATTCTCAAAATGACAAAATGATAGAGGTGGAGAACAGCTAACAACAGATAGGGCAGGAAAGAGAGTGCGTAATTATAAAGTGGCAGCACAGGGAGTTCCTTTGTTGTGACAGAACACTTCCGTCTCTTGATCATGGAGAGAGTTATATCCATCTGAAAATGTGATAAAATGTAATAGAATTATACACAAAGACATAGCAAAAAAAATGAATAATGCAAAAACTGGTAAAATCTGAATAAGAGCTGTAGTCTAGATAAGAATATTGAGCCAATTCATTTTTTAGTTTTGATATGCACTTTAATTATGTAAAATATTGCCATTAGGAGAAGCTGGGTAAGAAGACACAGAACCACTCTGTGCTTATTTTGCAACTTCTTGTGAATCCATAACAATCAGGAAATTATAAGTTTTTAAAAAGAAAAAAACCTAGAGTTGGCTAGTTAAAGCTACCCCCTAATGTTCTAACACTCACATGGTCCTTGTTTGCTAAAGACTATTTGCGCAAGGATGACTTCCAAGATATAAACCTTGTCACCAGTATCCAAACAGAGGAACTACCAGACTTAAGAAGTGGAACACTGAATGTTTGGACAAATTCTTTCCCCTAAAACAAAGGTTTTTAACCTGGAGTCCATGGACCAGGCTTTTCAAGTCTGTCAGTGTTCTCTTTGATATTTTAGAATGGTGTTTTTATGTTTGTTTAGAAGCTATACACATATATGACAAAATATTTGTAAAGCATTTATAGTTATAATTTAAAAATAAAAGCTCACCAGTTCCAGGACTCAAGTATTTCTATCCAAATATAATTTTACTTTTGACAGTTTTTGTGTATTCTTCCAGGGGGAGAAAAAAAGATACAAATGATAGCATACTATACTTACAGTTCCTTGCTTTTTACACTTAACAATACCTCATTGATCTTTCACATAAGCACTGCAGCTCTATCCTTTGCTTTTAAATAGCTGCTTAATGTTCTTACTATTAATAGATAAACCACAGTTTATTTAATCAAGCTTTAATGATGGACGCTTAGTTTTTTGCCATTTTAAAAAATTCTGCAGCAAACATCCTTATGTAGTATGTTATGACATACTTATTTACCATATAATTGTATGGTAAATTCCTAGCAGTGCTATTCTTAGGTCAAGGATACATGCATGGTCAATGCCGATGCACACTGAAAAACTGCCTTTAAAGAACCTGTAATAACCTTCTGCCAACAGTGGAAAATACTACCTATTTCTCCTTATACTTGCCAACAATGAGTATTGTCAAATTTCAAAATTTTTTGGCCATTCTGATAGATAACAAATGGCATCACCTGTTTATTTCTGGAGACAACTTACTTGATTATGATTCTTCTGCAGTCTCTAAATTTTCTTTTTTCCATTGTCACTTATTTTTAAATAAATAATTGTATTTCTTTTTATTACACAAGTAATAAATAGCATTAATTGTAAAAAGAAACATGAAACAATACAGAAGTATAGTGAGTAAAAAAGGGAAAGGCCCTCTTCTCCTACCCAACTCTATCATCCCCACTTCCCTTCTCAGAGCTGCAGAGACAATGCTGTGAGCCCATGAGTTTCACTTTGCTAAATACAAATGCATCAGTTACTCATTCTGATTCCTCTATTTGGGACTGGAATGCTTGTGACAGGGGCACTGCTGATGTTCAGCTTTAGAATATTCATGAAGAAAGGGTTTGCTGAGCACCTCAATGGTAATAAAGACCACAGAGAAAATTGCTAAACAATGTATGTGGGGAAAATGGCTAAACAATTTATGTGAACAAAATGGCTTTAAAGTCCTTTAAAGTCCTTTCCCTGCAACAAACATGCAAATGATAAATGATGTGTTTATTAAATCTAAATCCAGATGCACTTCAAGGAACCAAAGCTTAGTTAATTTATGTCCTATATGTTTTGAAAGCATTGAGATGGCATTTAAATGGAGGAGAGAGGAAATCAGTAAGACAAAGGCAGAGTTTACATGTCTAGAGACAGACTAGACATGAGATAAATTATTTGAGCTTTTGTTTCTTCAAATCGAATGGTAATAATTATAAAATATCTAGCTCATATAGCTATTGTAATCAATAATAATCTATGTAAAGTGCTTAGAACAGAGTTAGGCATAGAGTAAGTACTCAATAAATGATAGCTACTCTTAGCTATTCCTAAAAGCTCTCCTTGGAAGAGGGAAAGTATTGTGAATGAGAAGCACAGAATAATCAAAGCTTGGATTCTAGAACACGGATGATGTGCTTAGAAGTACAGTGATAAGATCTGACTAGAAGTAGAAAATTTGTATAGTAGATGGAGAAGGAATGATTGCAGGAAAATGGAGATATTTTAGGCAAAATCATTGTGAAGAGTGGGCAAAACAGTTTGGGATGGGGAAATCAGGGGAAGGGGGTATGGTAGGAGGCAGTGGCAGCACAGGAGAGAGGTAAAGGATATGCTATCACAGGAGGGCCCATATGGCAAAAACATTGTACACTAAAATAAATGGACAAAGAAATATGGTATATACATACAACAGAATACTATTCAGCCTTAATAAAATAAAGAAATTCTGTAATATGAAAACAACAGGGATAAATCTTGAGGACATTATACTAAATGAAATTAGCTAGACACAGAAAGACAAATGCTACATGATTCCAACTATGTGAGGCCTCTAAAATAGTCAAATTCATAGAATCAAAGAGCAGAATAGTGGTTGTCAGGGGCTGGGGGTGGGATAAATGGATAGTTACTAATCAATGGGCTTAAAGTTTTAGTTAAGTAAAATTAATGAGTTCTAGAGATCTGCTGTACAATATTGTACTTACAGTCAACAATAATGTATTGTATACTTATGAATTTTTTAAAAAGGTAGACATGTTAATTGTTATTACTACAATAAATTAAAAGAATAAAAATTAAAACTAAAAGAATCCCCATGGCTTGATGCCTGACTATTTAAGGTACAAAGACAGAATGGAGAAAACTATACTTATTTGTTGAATGGATAGAGTTAGTTGGGGTGAAGGGGATGGTTTTACTCTAGGTGGAGATCTGAGACTAGAAGTCTGCTCCCTACATATTGAGAATGTATGAGGTGACTGCAAAAGACTACAATTAGTGAGGTTTGCCTAGAGTTAAAACCAATAAGACCAAAGTCTTTGGGTCTCATTTCTGGAATTTCTGGCATCTAAACAGTTCTGATTCAAAATGGCTAACAACTATTACACATACCAGAGATGTTAATTTAGGAACACTCACTAACCTCCTCAAACATCGTTTTTCACCTACAGATTTCATCACCATGCCAAAACCTCCATCCCATGCCTGTTGGACCAGGAGTTTGCTACATCAAGAAGGCTGCTGTAGTGGCCTGACTCCAAATGGCTCCCATTTCAACCTGTGGCTTCTCTGATCTCAGACTGGTTATAGTTCAGAGATCTAGACCCTTGTAACTCAGAGAGAGGTCCAAGGACCAGAAGCACTGGTATTACCTGGGAGCTTATTAGAACTTTAGAATTTCAGGCTCTACCCCAGACCCACTGAATCGAAATCTGCATTTTAACAAGGCCCCCACATTAAAGTTTGAGAAACACTGACCTAGAGCATAGTTTTAGAGAGTCAGATAGTTTTAGAATTATTTGGATGGGGTGAGAAAAATTACTTTAAATGTAAATGTAAAATAATGGTATGATGAGTCCCAATTTCAGAAATTAGAAAAATAACATATCATGGAATTGAGGAAACATGATAATTTCCTATTTAATAAATATATCTATTACTTTTGTAACCCAGGTAGATGATGATAATGGTTAACATTAACTTTCATTGAGCACTTAATTTCAGGTACTATTCCAAGTGCTTTCCAGATAAGATCTCATTTAACCTTCAAAATGATCTTAAGCTTCACAACAAACCTATGAGAAAGATACTATTATCATCCCCATTTAACAGATGAGGAAACTGAGGCACAAGGTGTTTAATTGACTTGCCTGATTCACATTGCTATTATTAGAGCCAAGTTTTCAATCTAGTATGTCTGACCCCAGAGACCACAGGCTTAAATTTCATATGTCAATTGACAAATTTTCCCTATTCTAGATGTGGGAAGGTCAATGTTCTTGCCAAGATATCCATATTCTCAATGTCACTTGGTCACTTTGGACTTGAAGAACTCACCATACCTGAACTACTCTGTATCACACTTACATCTTACCTCTTTTGGATGATTTTTTCTCTTTTCTATGAAGAAGCCCTTACATGAGATTCAGTCTCTTTTCCTTAATTTCCACTGAAATCACTCATAAAAGACTTTTATTTATTGCTTAGAGCAATGAAGGGGAATTGATACCATAATAATACAAAAAAAATACCCTTAACTCTGAATATTTGATGACCTTGTCCTTAAAGTCCTTTGTCCACTTCCCTAATAGAAAATTTTCACTGTCTTTCTACCATCTTGCCCAACTCCCTAAGACTTCAATTTTCACATCACAGGATGCTTATTCAAGATATTTTCCTTAAAAAAAATGCCTGTCCCTCCCTAAGGGGAGTTCTAGTCTCAGCTCTGAAAATTACAAATATTTACCACTCTACATACAGATTTTTCATTTGTTTTGTTTTTCATAAAATGGAATTATATTGTACTTAATTTTCTGAAAATTGCTTCTTTCAGTTAGTTATATTTATGACTATCCTTATATACCAACCCGTACCAATCTACCTTATTCTTTTTAGGATATAGAGCCATTGTATAGCTGTACCATAATTCATTAATCATTCTTATACTGATGATATTAAGGTTATATCTATTTTTCCATGGTGCAAATAATGCTGAAATGAATATCTTCTTACATAAATCTTTGCACAATTGTTTCTGTAGAAATGTCTCCCAGAAGAAGAATACCTGGGACAAAGGGTAGGTGTACTTACGATTTGGAAAGATCATGCCTAACTGAACTCTATAAAGGTTTTATCAATTTACATTTCAACCTAGAGTACCTGGGGTGTCCTTTTCCCTGTACTCTTTCTAACCCTAGACATCAGCCTTTTTAAAATCTTAATTTATATTTCTTTGGTTATGTGTGAGATCGAACAACTTTTTATGTGTTTATTTGCCATTTGCGTTGTTTCTATGAATTGCTTGTGTTTATTTTTTGCTCACCCACTACACTCTTGCTATTTGTGTTTTGAACTGCACCCACCTTCAGTTCCCTCCAGATATCTCAGGCTCAAAATCATGCTCAAATTATACTTCCATCACTTGAGGCTTCAATCTCATTATTTTTTGAAATGTCCTATTTTATTTAATATATTTCTGTCATCCTTACTATGAAATGCAAGCTGCTTTTTAAAAATCATTCTTTTTAAAAAGTCATTCTTTCAAAGACTATTGAATGATGTGGAAAATACAGTGGACTGTTAATGAAACCATTCCTCAAAGAAGCTTGGAGAACTACAGTCCTACTTTTGTAAAACCCATGAATGTTTTGCTGAAGTTGAAATCACAGCTGGAAAATAATTTGATGCCTCCCTTTTGGCATCTATTATCATATCATTATTAGCCTTGGGCTTTTCTTAGGAGCCCAGGGCCCATTTTCATTCCCTGGCTCCCTGGACACAAATTCTGGTGTATGGCTTTTGTTCTATTGCTGTGCTGCAGTAAAGGGATTGAGACTATGTCTTAAGGGAGTCACAGATTCTGGTTCACTCCTACCTGTTCCACAGAGCCATCATTTCCTATCATCTTCCCAGGAAAGTTGAAGGTAAAAATATAGTTATTGAGCAGTCACATGGCCTGAGGCAAGCCCATAGGGGCAAAACTCCTTTGGGTTTGGATTCAGGGTCTGAAACAGACTAGAGCTTGCTCAGAATACTCATGCAAGCATGAATGCACACATGCACATGCACATGCGTGTGTGCATGAGTGCACGCACACACACACACCCCACACGCACTATTGGTTTTGTTTCTCTGGAGAACCCTAACTGATACAGCAAGAAAATAAGAGTGGCCTCTTGCTAACGGCAAGCTAGGAACTGAGGTCTTCAGTCTGGCAGCCCACAAGGAATTGAATGCTACCAATAATCATGTGCACTTGGACATCAATTCTTCCCCAGTTGAGCCTCAGATGAGGGCCCTGTCTTGGCCAGCACCTTGATTGCAGCCTTACAGAGAACCCAGCTAAGTTGTGCCAAGACTCCTGACCCACATAAACTGTGAGATAATAAATGTGTATTATTTTAGGCTGCTAAGTTTGTGGTGATAGCGTTTTACACAGCAATATATAACTAATACAAGAAAGTATGAAAACATCTGACTATATAGCTGATCGTTATTTTTCCTTTCAAGGGCTCTCCTAGCTTCCACCATGTCAGCCCTGTATAGTGCTTCCTTAGGAGAAGTATCCTATGTAAATGTTGAAGCATTGTGGTATCATAGAAAGAGACTCAGGAGTCATAGAGACCTGGACTTAAATTCTACCTCCACCACTTCTTCCTATCTGTGTCACCTGGGGCAAGTCACTTCACCTTCACACCTGTATGACCTTCCCTTTCCTCATCTGACATAAAAGGGTTTAATAGCAGTATCTGTTTCTCAAGTTTGTTGTGGGGATTAAACAAAATAATAGATGAGAAGCATGGAGTCTAGTGCTTGAACGAGGGCGAGCACTTGATACGTGGACTTTTTTTAGCATTTTATTTTATTTTATTATTAGTTTCAAGTATACAGTACATTGGTTAGACATTTACATAGCTTATGAAATGATCCCCCTGATTACTCTATTACCCCTCTGGCTTTACACTAGCCATTACCTCACTGCTGACTGCATTCCCTATGCCGTTCTCCCCATCCACATGACCATCTATCAACTACTAATTTATACTTCTTTAACACTTCACCTCTTTCTCTCAGTCCCCAACCTCCCCTTCCCTCTAGTTGTCATCCTATATTTGCGAGTCTGTTTTCAATTTGTTTTTTTTTGTTCCTTAAATTCCACATATAAGTGAAATCAAATGGTATTTATCTTTCTCTGACTTATTTCACTGAGGATGATAACCTCTAGGTTCATCTATGTCATTGCAAATGGTAGGATTTCATTTTTTATGGCTGCATAATATTCCATTGTATACAGGAACCATAACTTCTTTATCCAATTGTTGATGGACATTTAGGTTGCTTGATATCTTGGCTATTTTAAATGCCATTGCCATGAACATAGATCTTTACAAGTTACTGTTTTAGTTTCCTTTGGATAAATACCCAGAAGTACAGTTGCTGGGTCAACAGGTAGACCCATTTTTAATATTTTGAGGACCCTCCAGACTGTTTTACATAGTGGTGACACCAGTCTGCCATCCCACCAAAAGTGTATGAGGGTTCCCTTTTCTCCACATCCTTGTCAACACTTGTTTTTTGATACATTGATGATAGCCATTCTGACAGATGTGAGACGATATCTCATTGTGATTTTAATTTGTACTTCTCTGACGATTAGTGATATTAAACATCTTTTCATATGTCTATTGGTCATCTGTATGTCCTCTTTGGAGAAATATCGATTCAGGTCTTCTGCCCGTTTTTTAATTGGATTGTTTATTTTTTGTTGTTGAATTGTATGAATTCTTTATATATTTCAGATATTAACCCCTTATCAGATGTATCGTAAGCAAATATCTTCCCTCATTCAGTAGGTTGTCTTTTTGTTTTGTTGATGGTTTCCTTTATTGTGAAAAAAAAAACTTTTTAGTTTGATGTAGTCCCATTTGTTTATTTTTTCTTTTGTTTTCCTTGCCTGAGGAAATATATCTGAAAAGAAATTACCAGTAGCTATGTCAGAGAGTTTATTGCCTATGCTTTCTTCTAGGAGTTTTATGATTTGGGGTCTTACATTTAAGTCTTTAATCTATTTCAAGTCCATTCTTGTATATGGTGTAAGAACATGGTCCAGTTTAATTTTTTTGCATGTATCTGTCTTGTTTTCCCAACACCATTTATTGAAGAGACTGCATTTACCTCATTGCAGATTCTTTGTCATATATTAAATGAGTGTATAGATGTGTATTTATTTCTGGGCTCTCTATTCTGTTCCATTGATTAATGTATCTGTTTTTATGACATTATCATGCTGTTTTCATTACTGTAGCCTTGTAGTATAGTTTGATATCAGATAGTGTAATCCTCCCAACATTGTTCTTCCTTCTCAAGATTGTCATGGCTATTCGGGATCTTTTATGGTTTCATATAAATTTTAGAATTATTTGTTCTCATTCTCTGAAAAATGCCACTGGTATTTTGATAGGGATTGCATTGAATCTATAGATCGCTTTGGGTAGAATGGCCATTTTAATGATGTTGATTCTTCCTACGCATGAACATGGTATATGCTTCCATTTATTTGTATCTTCTTCAATTTATTTTTTCAATGACATAATTTTCCAAGAACAGGTCTTTTACCTCCTTATGAATTTGATTCCTAGGTATTTTATTATTTTCGATGCAGTAGTAAATGGGATTCTTTTCTTAATTTCTCTTTGTGAAAGTTCATCATTGGTGTATAAAAATGCAACTGACTTCTGAATATTAATTTTGTACCCTGCTATTTTCCTGAATTCATTGATCAGTTCCAAAAGTTTTTTTTTTGCGTGTATGTGGCATCTTTAGGCCTCTGTATATATAGTATGATGTCATCTACAAATAGTGACAGTAACTTCTTCCTCTCCAATTTGGATACCTGTTTGTTAGGTCCAGGAGGGCCCTATCACTACCCACCCCCCTCCGCCGTACAAAAGGTAAGAACCAGACTCCTCCCTTACCTTTTGTGTGGGATCAGGACCTTGCATTTGGGTTGGCAACACTACATGCTCACTTCCCGTTTCACCAGACTCTCTTCCCTTCCCTACCAATTTACTCACTGAAAATATTCCCACCAAAAAAGCCCACCTCAAGCCCCATATAAGTTTCAGGTCCCCTTGCATTCAAGGCTGATGCCATCTTTGGCTCAGTTTGGCAGTCACTTTGCCACAGTAAATCTTGCTTAACCCCTTTTAGCCTGTGCATTCCTCCTTCAGCAAACTTAACATCTGGTGCCAAAACCTGGGAGGGTTTGCTGCAGGTTCAGTGGTCACTCCTCTGAGCCACCAGATTATTGATTTGCGACCCAGAGAGCAGTGGGCTGCGGTAGCTCGCCCAGGCTAACCTCTGGATCCTACCTTTTCCTCGGGCTCTAAGGGGTTTAACCCTAACCTCCCAAATCCCCTTCAAAGCCAGCCATGGAGGAGGCCAAACCTGGACATTCACCTTTTCATTGCTGACCCACCAGTCTACATCAGTCACTTAATTTTTGGGCGCATGGTTATACACCTTTTCTCTAGTCTTCTATCTCTCTCATTCTCTGACAAATCCTAACGCTAGGTCAGGAGACCCCTTGGCCACCTTGCCTCAGGTCTTTCTGAACTGGAGACACATGGCTCAGAAAGGACCCATCTGCTCTATCAGACAGACTTTTTGTCAGTGGGGATGCCCACCCAAATAGCTGCTCCCTCCCTTGTGGTTTGCCATTTGCCCTCCTCATTTTCCCTATCATTCTCTTCCTCTTCATCATGGAAAACACACCCTATACACCTTCCAAAACCACCCCCTTGGCTGCCTTTTAAGGAACCTAAACAACCTCGGCCTCGAGGGTGATATCAGACCTAAGTGTCTCGTTTCCTATTATAACACTGCTTGGCCACAATATAAATTGGATAACAGATCTCAATGGCTTGAGGATAGCACCTTTGATTATACACAACATATTGAAAGACCTTGAAAACTTCTGTCACCACAATGGAAAGTGGTCTGAAGTTCCCTATGTCCAGGTCTTCTTTAGTCTCTGCTCCAGATCCTCTCTTTGTAAATCCTGCTCTACTTATCAAATTTTATTTCCTCACTCCAGTCCACTTCCTTTAACTCTGAAACTGACATTTTCTCTTTCAATCCCACTTACCACAGACCGCCACCCCCTAAGCCTCACCCCTACAAGCTCCTCTTGCAGCTTACCTCCCAGACAACTCTTCCACTACCTCTCCCCTCAAACCCTTGGCTCCCAACTCCCCCACTTCCTCTTCCTTTAACCTCTCAGCTCTGGATGAATCCAGCTCAGATCTCTCAGAACTGTCCTTCTTCCAATCTCACACACATTCTCAGACACGATCCCAAGAGCCTGCTACTGTTTTTCCTTTAAGGGAAGTTGCAGGAACCGAGGTATCAGAGGGTATCGTCCACATTAATGTCTCTTTCTCTCTAGCCAATCTCAAACTGAGAAAAAAGTTAGTCCTTCTTCACTGACCCCACCACTTATGTCAAGGAATTTGAATGTCTATCTCAATCCTATGACCTTACCTGGCATGACCTCTACATAATCCTTTCCTCCACTCTTTCTACAGAAGAAAAAGAGAGAGTCTGGCTAACCACTCAGGGTCAGGCTGATATCTTCTACCAGCAAGATAATCAACAGTCCATCCCAGACAAGATCCCAATTGGAACTATCAGATAGATTCCCCAGGCCACCAACACTGAAATCATATGGTAACTTGCCTCATAGCACAGCTTCGAAAAGCGGCACACAGACAATTAACTATGAAAAACTCAGAGATCGGCCAAGGTCCAGATGAAAATACCTTCTTTTTTTTTGTCTCACCTAATGCTAATGGAAGCTCTCCAGAAATACACTAAATTAGACCCTTCCTCAGCAGAAGGCCTCTTCTTCCTACATACTCATTTCATTTCTCAATCAGCTCCTGACATTAGATGCAAATTACAGAGGCCGGAAGATGGCTTTCAAACCTGACAAAGAAACCTCTTAAATGCTGCCTTTAAAGTTTTCAATAATAGAGATGAGGAAACAAAAAAATAAACAATTAAAAAGGATCAGGCCAAATGTCAGATGCTGGCAGCAGCTATCCAGGGCTCCCACAGAAATAAGCAAACTTCTAAGGGCAGAACCCTCAAGGCTCCTCCTGGCCCCTGCTTTAAGTGTGGCAAGGAGGGACACTGGACCAAAGGCTGCCTTAACCCTCCTCCTCCAGGTCCTTGTCCTCCACACTGCAGCAAGAAAGGTCACTGGAAAGTTGACTGTGACCTACCCCCTCAAGGGAGGGTCACATCTCTTCCTTCCAAAAAGTTGTAACTGGACCTCAGCCTGCCCAGCCTTCTCGGCCTTGCCAGTGAAGACTGAGGGTGCCTGGGCCCTGTGGCCTGCATGCCTATCATTCCTTTGGAGCCAAGGGTAACTGCTAGTTGTAGGTAAGCCAGTCTCTTTTCTTATTGATATGGAGGCCACTTACTCAGCCTTACCTCAATTTGCAGGTCCTACCTGCCCTTCTCAAGTCTCCATTGTGGGGATTGATGGTCTAATCTCCAATCTTTTAGCCATATCCTCCTTAAATTGTCTTTTACTTGGAATACCTTTCAGTCACTTGTTTCTAGCCCCTCCTAAGTGCCCAACCCCAATCCTTGGTAGAAACATTTTATAAAAATTCAGAGCCTCCCTTACTCTTCTTTCTCTCACCTTTAATTCAGGCCCATCCCTCCTTCTTCTCACTAAATCTGAACCAGATGAATTTCCTTTCCCAACTTCTCTAGTCATACCCAAGGTCTGGGATAACTTCACCCCTTCCACAGTGCAACCCCACTCTACTATTCACATAAAACTAAAAGACTCTTCAATATACCCCTGTCAACTCCAATACCCTTTAACCTTAGAAAGCAGACGAGCCCGCCAACCCATTATACAATGCCTTCTAACCCAAAACCTCCTGAGACCCACTCACTCCCCATTCAGCACCCCAGTCCTGCCTTTCAAGAAGCCAGATGGCTCATATTGCTTGGTCCAAGACCTCCACATCATAAACCAGGCAGTTCTTCCAACCCACCCAGTAGTACTCAACCCCTACAACCCTCCTATCCCTTATTCCCCCAGACACTTTCCATTTCACTGTAATTGACCTTAAAGATGCATTCTTCACCATTCCTCTACAACTAGATTCCCAAAATCTCTTTGCTTTTACCTGGACAGATCCTGTCCCCCATCAGTCCCAACAACTTACCTGGACTGTCCTTCCCCAAGGTTTCTGGAATAGTCCTCACTTCTTTGGACAAGCCTTAGCATAAGATCTAGCAAAACTAGATCTCCATCCCAGCATTATTCTCCAATATGTAGATGATCTCCTCCTTTGGAGCCGGTCTTATTCTCTCTCTTATAAACACACAACTATTCTCCTAAATCATTTGGCTAAAAACATGTATCAAATCTCTCCTAAGAAGGCCCAACTTTCTTCCTCTCAAGTCATTTATCTCAGTTTCTCTGTTACCCCACAACATCGTGCCATTAGACAGAAAAGACCTCATTGCCTCCCTCTTACCTCCTACCTCAAAACAAGAGCTCCTATCTTCCCTCAGTTTAGCAGAGTTTATTCATATTTGGGTCCCTAACTTCATCATTCTAGCTCACTCTTTATACCTGGCCTCTAAAGGTCCTCTGACTGAAGCACTAGATCCTACCATCAATATTAGTCCTTACTTCTAGAAGTTATAGCACGCCTTTATATCGGCCCCAGCTCTTTCCCTTCTCAACATCTCCAAACATTTTACACTTTACACTATGGAAAACTAAGGAATAGCACTTGGACTCTTAGGGCAAGTCCAGGGACCTGACACTTGGGTAATTGCCTATCTATCAAAACAATTAGACACTACAGTCAGGGGTTGACCAGCCTGCCTAAGAGCCCTGGTGGTGGCCACTCTTCTAACTCTTGAAAGTAAAAACCTCACATTTGGACAACTCATCATGGTTTATTCTTCATATAACATCTCTGACCTCATAACACACAAAGCTACCCAAAATTTCCCTCCCTCTAGAATACAAATGCCCTCCATTCAATCCTGCAACTGTTATACCCATCCTCAACAAAAAGATTTCATACTCTTGTATAGAAATCCTCAACCTTAAGACTCACTATTTCCCAAATATAACATACTTCTCTTTACCCAATGCCTTACACACTTGGTTTATTGATGGTAATTCTTTCTCCCAGGATAGGAAAATGTTGGCAGGCTATGCAATAGTCTCTCTCATAGAGGTCATAGAATCTAGTCCCTTTCCTGTAGGGACTACCTCTCAAAAGGCAGAATTAATTGCCCTCACCAGAGCGTTAACCTTAGCATCTGGACCAGAGGTTAACATCTATATGGATTCCAAATATGCCTTCCATATTCTCCATTCCCGTACCTCAATTTGGGAAGAAAGAGGATTTCTCAATGCAAAAGGCTCTCCTATTACCAAAGCCTCCTTAATTCTTAAACTTCTTCAGGCTGCTTGTCTTCCCAAGGCAGCAGCAGTAGTTCACTGTGAGGGACACCAGGCAGGAAATTACCTCATCATACGGGGCAATGATAAGGCAGATACAGAGGCCAGAAGGGCAATGCAGCAACCACCCCCTTCTTCTCAACTCTTAGTATTCCTCATTTGATGCCACAGTACTTTCCTAAAGAATATCATTCTCTCCTCAGGCTTGGAGCGGATAAGGAAGACCCTTGGCTAAAGATACAACGAAAGTGTATTTTACCACAGGGCCAAGCTCAAAATACCATGCAAGATATTCTTAACTCCTTACACATTGGATTTAAACTGCTTTTACAACTTAAACCTCTCATTACCTGCAATAACTTTAATGCTCTCCTTCAAGATATTATGAAAAATTGCTCTATCTTCTCCACAGTCTCTCCCCAAGGGTATATACACCCTCCTTCCTTTCCCACTCATCAGGCTAAGGGCAGCATCCCTGGAAAGGATTGGCAAATTGACTTTACACACATACTTGCATCAGGAAAGCCCGATATTTACTAGCCCTTGTAGATACCTTCTCTGGATGGGTTGAGGTTTTCCCCACCACCTTTGAGAAGTCTGCTAAAGTGACCCAGGCGCTACTCAAAGACATTATTCTAACTTTGGATTACCCATCTTATTATAATCAGATAATGACCCAGCCTTCATATCTCAAATAACATAGGAAATTAACTCCACCTTAGGTATGCAATGCAACCTACACACTCTTTATCAACCTCAGTCCTCAGGAAAAGTTGAAAAACCTAACCTTTAATAAAAACCCAGTTAATTAAGCTTAATCTAGAGATTAAGGAACCCCTTGCCCTCATGTGCATTAGGACCTCCTCTAGAGCTTCCTCTTTCTTCAGCGCCTTTGAATTCATGTACGGAAGACCTTTCCTTCTAGGGAACTTCCCAACCACAACATCCCCCTTAGGAGATTACATGCCCATGCTAAATCTAGTTGGACAAATACTAAGAGAACATACAGACCAAGTCCTGCCAAAGCCATTCACAGGAGATCTTCCATCTGCTGCTGTAATTCCTGGTGATTGGGTCCTACTTAAGAATCTCCACTCAGATACTCTTAAACCTAGATGGCAAGGCCCTTACTAGGTACTTTTAACTACCCCAACTGCTGCTCAGATTACTGGACATCCAACCTGGTTCTATCTTTCCAGGCTAAAACAAGTCTCCAATAGTTCACCAAGGGACAAAGTATGGCTGGACACCCCAAATTACCACAGCTATTCCATTGGACATACACAGCTTCAGCTAATCCACATTCCTGAAGAAGAGGACAAATGAGTCCCTTCTGTTCAGGTTCAGGCTCTCCCTTTCTTCCAGAAAAGACAACACCACTACCCCCAACAAATTCTTTTAGCCTTAGCACAGTCTCTCCTTCCTCTCCGTCTCAAGATTTTAACTTTTTTTATGGGATTAACTTTTACAGGGACACTTTGATTTGTCATGGACCTGTATCACTCACCTAGTAGACCCATTGAGCAAGGTTCTTCATTATGTAGACCAAGAACACCTCTCATTTCCACTCTATTAATTCAACTTACTTATATTTCCCACCAATCACCTACTTCCTCTTTGCTTTCCTACAGAGCTTCCTCACTACCACTCATTTTGAGCATTTACCCATCCTCTCCTCAATAAGTCCAACCCTACACTAGCCAAGGACTGCTGGCTCTGCCTTTCCCTCTCTTCCTCAGCATATTCTGCCCTCCCCAGCCCCCTCACCAAATGGGACCATGTACAAATGACCTTTTCATATCAAAAATAAAATGGCTCCATTTTCCTTGAAAGGACAGATACTCTCCTGGAGGTTACTCCACAGCACAGGTTAATCAAGCTTCTAATCTCTTTCACATCTATACCCAAAATCTTGCAAAGGTAGCACATCCCTCCATACTAGTAATAGGAACCACTACCCTTCATATCCCCTTTGATTTCCAAGGCTCCCCTTTGTTTCTCAAGAACCAGTAGCAACATATCTGTAGGACACTTACCCTCCAATCTATGTAATCAGTCATAATCCCACTATCTGACAGACACTGGACTCAATGGATAGACTACCAAGTCTCTCCAGAGGCTAATGGCCTCTTTCTATAACCCATCCACTTCACAGGTTACCATACAGTCCTTGCAACCTCTTAGAACTATTCTATACACCCCCTTCTTTCCTTGTATTACGACTGCCTCTGCAGTTCCCCAACACTTTCATTACAGATCTACTAATACCCCTACTCATCTATCCTCCTTGATTGGAGCTGCTGTAGCTACAACTCTAATGGCCGAGTTCCGAGCCTCAGAAAAGATGTACTGGAACAATCTACTCTCTTACTCATTTTTCTCCATACATGTTTCCACTTGTATACCTGACAAAGGGGTCTTCTTTCTATGTGGAACTAGCACTTATCTCTGCCTTCCCACTAACTGAACTAGAATTTGTACTCTAGCCTATCTCTCTCCAAACATAGTTTTAGTTCCCAATAACCAGTCTTTACCAATTCCCATCACACACTATATAAAACACAAAAGGGCTATTTGGGTCATCCCACTGTTCGTTATACTGGGGTCACTACTGAACTAGGCACAGGCATAGGGAGACTTGCTACTACTCTATCCTATTTTGGAGCATTGTCCAATGATCTTCAAGAAAGCCTAAATGAGATTGCAAAAGGTATCAAATTGGAAACAGGATCAAATTGACTCCCTAGCAGCTGTCACTTCATGAAACAGATGGGGCTAGATTTACTGACAGCTGAAAAAGAAGGTCTCTGCCTTTTTCTGGAAGAAAAATGTTGTTTTTATGTTAACCAATCAGGACTAGTAAGAGATGCAGCTAAAAGCTAAAGGACAAAGCCAATAGGATAAGAGAGTGCCAAGCAAATTCTTGGGACACCTGGCTAAAAACCAACTGGGTTACCTGGCTCTTACCCTTCATAGGACCTCTAACTTTCATTTTTCTCATTTTGGCCTTTGGTCCTTGCATACTGCACCAGATTTCTTCTTTCCTCCAAGACCATTAGTGTGTTTCCAACCAATCTATAGCAGAAATGCTACTTCACTCCATGCCACACTAACAATCCAGCAAAACCTACCAATTAATGCCACACTCCAGTCTACTACCCACTACCGAACCCCTTTTCAACAGATCCCACCACCCCTATTTGGCAGGAAGCAGCTACAGAAGACCGTCGCCATCCCTATTCCATAAAACAAAAAGGTTGGAATGTTAAGTCTAGGAGGGCCCTATCCCTTCTCCCCATGGTATGGAAAACAGACTCCTCCCTTACTTTTTGTGTGGGAACCAGACCTTGCATCTGAGTTGGCAATGCTACGTGTTCACCTCCCATTTCACTGGACTCTCTTCCCTTCCCTGCCAATTTGCCTGTCCAAAATATTCCCACCAAAAAAGCCTGCCTCAAGCCCCATATAAGTTTCAGGTCCCCTTGCATTTGGTGCTGATGCCATCTTCAGCTCAGCCCAGCTATAACTCTGCTACAATAAACCTTGTTTAACCCCTTCAGCCTTGTGTGTTCCTCCTTCAGCGAACCTAACACTTTTGTGTCTCTTTCTTGTCTGATTACTGTAGCTAGGACTTCCAACACAATGTTGAACAGAAGTGGTGAAAGTAGGCATCCTTGTCTTGTTCCTGATTTTAAAGAAAATGCTTTTAGCCTTTCCCCATTATGATGTTAGCTGTAGGTTTGTAATATATGGCCTTTATTATACTGATGTATGTTCCCTCTATTCCCATTTTGCTGAGTTTTTATCATAAATGGATGCTCGATTTTGTCAAATGCTTTTTTATCTTTCAGTTTGTTGATATGGTGTCACATTAATTGATTTGAGGATATTGTACCAACTATGCATCCCAGGAATAAATTAAACTTGATCATGATGTTTGATGTTTTTAATGTATTGCTGAATTCAGTTTGCTAATGTTTTGTTCAGGGTTTTTGTATCAACATTCATAAGGGATATCGGCCTATAGTTTTCATATATGATGTCTTTTTCTGGTTTAGGAATCAAGATAAAGGTGGTCTTATAAAAAGAATTAGGGAGCCTTTCTTCTTGAATTTTTTGGAATAGTTTGAAAAGAACAAATGTTAATTCTTTGAATGTTTGGTAAAATTTGCCTATGAAGCCATCTTATCCAGAATTTTTGCCTTTTGGGAGATTTTTGATTACTGATTCGATTTCGTTGGTGGTTATCGGTTAGTTCAGATTTTCTGTTTCTTCTTGACTCAGTCTTGGGAGATTGTATGTTTCCAGGAATGTATCCAATTCTTCCAGATTGTCCAATTTGTTGGCATATAATTGTTCATAGTATTTTTGTATGATCCTTTGTATTTCTGTGGAGTCCGTAGTTACTTCTCTTCTTTTGTTTCTGATTTTATTTATCTGAGTCCTCTCTCTTTTTCCCTTGATGAGTCTGGCTAAGGATCTGTCAATTTTGTTTACCCTTTCAAAGAACTAGCTCTTGGTTTCATTAATCTTTTGTATTGTTTTCCTAGATTCTATTTCATCTGTTGCCACTCTGATCTTTATTATTTCCTTCCTTCACTTTGGGCTTTGTTTACTATTCTTTTTCTAGTTCCTTTAAGTATAAGGTTAGATTGTTTATTTGAACTTTTTCTTATTTCTTGAGGTAGGCCTGTATTGTCATGAATTTCCCTCTTAGGACTGCTTTCATTGTGCCCCATAGATTTTGAGTCGTGTTTTTATTTTCATTTGTCTCTAGGTATCTTTCCATTTCTTCCTTGATCTCATTAACAACTCATGCCTTGTTTAGTAGCATGTTATTTAGCCTCCATGTATTTGTGTATTTTCCAGTTTTTTTTCTTATAGTTGATATCTAGTTTCATACCACTGTGATCAGAAAAGATGGTTGATATGATTTCGATCTTCTTAAATTTATTGAGACTTGATTTGTGTACTAACATGTGGTCTAATCTGGATAATGTTCCATGTGCACTTGAGAAAAATGTATATTTTGCTGCTTTAGGGTAAAATGCTCTGAAAATATCTATGAAATTAATCTGTTCTAGTGTGTCTTTTAGGCCCATTGTTTCCTTGTTGATTCTTTGCCTGGAAGATCTGCCCATTGGTATCAATGGGGTTTTCAAGTCTACTATGAGTTTATTACTGTTGATCGCTCCTTTTACGTCAGTCAATAATTGCTTTATGTATATAGGTGCTCCTATGTTGGGTGCGTATATGTTTACTAGGGTTATGTCCTCTTGATTAATCGATCCCTTTATCATTATGTAATGCCCTTTTTTGACTCTCATCATAGCCTTTGTTTTAAAGTCTGTTTTGTCTGATATAAGTATTGCTACCTCAGCTTTTTTTTTTCATTTTTATTCGTGTGAAATATCTTTTTCCATCCTTTTACTTTCAGTCTGTGTGTGTCATTTAATCTGAAGTGGACTCTTGTAGACAGCATATGCATGGGTCTTGTTTTCTTATACATTCAGCTACCCTATGTCTTTTGATTGGGGCATTTAATCATTTACATTATAGTGACTATCAATAGGTTTATAGTTATTGCTATTTTATTATTCATATCTATTTGTTTTCCCCCATTTTTTCCCCTAGAAGTCTCTTTCACATTGCTTGTAATACTGGCTTGTTGGTGATGAATTCCTTAAGCTTTTTCCTGTCTAGGAAGCTCTTTATCTCACCTTCCATTTTATTTGATAGCCTTGCTGGGTAGAGTATTTATGGTTGTAGATTCTTGTTTTTCATAGCATTGAATATTTCTTGCCGGTCCCTTCCAACCTGCAAAGTTTCCATTGAAAAGTCAGCAGACATTCTTATGGGGGTACCCTTGTAAGTATCCAACTTCCTTTCTCTTGCTGCTTTTAAGATTCTCTCTTTGTCTTTGATCTTTGGCATTTTAATTATGATGTTTCTTGGTGCGGGTCTATTTAAATACCTCTTGTTTGGGACTCTTAGTGCTTCCTAGACTTGTGTGTCTAATTCCTTTGCCAGGTTAGGGAAGTTTTCTGTCATTTTTTTTTCTTCAAAAGATTCTTAATCCCTTGCTCTCTCTTGTCTCCTTCTGGTACTATCATGATACAGATAATGCTATGCTTCATGTTGTTCCAGAGGTCTCTTAAACTATCCTCATTTTTTAAAATTCTTTTTTCTTTTTGTTGTTCCAATTGGGTATTTTCTGCTATTCATCTTTCAGTTCGCTGATTTGATTTTCTGCTTCATCCAATCTACTGTTGAAGCCTTCTAGTGTAGTCTTCATTTCGGTTATTGTATTCTTCATTTCTGTCTGTTCCTTTTTTATGGTTTCCATGTCCTATTTTATGCTTACTATCTCTCTGTTGAAGTCTTCATTGAGTTCATTCATTCTCCCTCTAAGTTCAGTGAACCTTCTTTTTTCTTTTTATTTTAAATTTTTTCTTATTTATTTATTTATTATTTATTTATTTATTTATTTTTATGGTGACATTGGTTAATGAAATCCAGTAAGTTTCAGCAGTACTCTTTAACACTAAGGCATGTATATGTTTATAATGTATGCTCACCTCCCATAGTTAGATTTCTTTCTGTCAGCGAGCATTCTTATAAATATTATTTTGAACTCTGTCTCTAGTAGGTTACTTACCTCCATTTCATTTATTTTCTGGAGTTTTCTCCTGTTGTTTAATCTGTGGTATGTTTCTTTTCTCCTTCTATTAGCTTCTCTGTGTTCATTTCTATGTGTTAGGAAGATTTGTTTTGTCTCTTAGCTTTAGCCAGATGGCCTTCTATGGAAGGTGTTCTGTGTGGCTCAGTGGTACACTCTCCCTAATACATGTGCTGGGGGCTCTGGATGTGATCTTTGTGTGGGTTGTGTGCGTTCTTCTGTTGTAGCTAAACCTTTATTGGTGTTAGTATATCAGTGGATGGGATTAACGCTCGGGCTGACTAACTGTGGGAATTGGTTGTACCCACAGGGTAAGAGTTGCTGTGTGGAGGCTGACTCCACTGAATGAGATTTGCCCTAGCAGGCTTGTGTACTTGTTGCAACCACCTTTTGTGTGTACCACTTATGGGACTAGTCAGTAGTTGCTCTGATGTGGTCCAGTGGCAGCCTCCAGGTACATTGGTTTTGTGGCCACTTTGAGGGGGCTCCCCAGTAGGCCAAGTTCAGCTGCTGCCTGTGATTGCTCAGGGCTATCTGCTGGGAGCTACAAAGAGATCCTCACATGGTTTCTGCCTATGCTGGATATATAGGTAAGTGGTAAAGACAACACTGTAGGTCATGGTCCAGTTATCCCCAGTACCAGGCCTGGGGAAGTTTAGCAAATGGATCAGTGTGCCTCCAGGCCTGAGGCTGTCATTCGACCACAACAGAGCAACTAAGACTCCACAATTGGAAGAGCCTCTGGGTGTTATGAGTGTTGGGTGGTGCAGGGAACCTGGGAGTCTCCTGGAAATATTAAGTAGATTTCTCCCTTCCACTGCAGTGTCAGTTTTCATGCCAGCACTATCTTTACGGCTTCCTGTAAAAATCTCAGATCACGGCAAGGCCAGCTACTGCCCACCTCAGGTTTGCAAACACCTGAGATCTGTTCAAGAATTACTGTAGCTCATGGGCATCGGTTTGTTTTCCACCACTGAAAGTCTCTCCCAAGATATACAGGCTTTGTATGGGCCACACAAACTGAGTGTTGTTGTTTGCTGTTGAATTTGTATCCCAAGGAAAGCACAAAATGGGACTGGGTTGCCTTGAAGCAGGCTTGCAGCAGGGAATTTGTGGATTGGGTGGGGTGACATCTCAGTGAGTCCATCAGGTCTATAGAGCACCAGGTTTGTTGCCAGTTCTGGCTCTCCAGGCTCCTGCAAAAGTCACAGATTACTGTGAGATCCACTGTCATCTTGGACAGGCCCACAAATCCTTAAGATCCACCCAAGCAATATGATATCTTGTACTGGAAGCAGTGATCTTCCCACCACTGCTTTCCCCAAAATTTGTCCACTGCGTTAGCCGAGGTCTGTTGCCTGCACAGAATGCGCAACCCTAGTAAGGGGCAGAGTGGAGGTGGCTGTGTGTCAATGGACCGTGACAATTTTTGGATTGGGTGGGGTGGGATCTCAGGGAGGCACTGACCATGAGGCCAACACAACCTCAGTTTTGCTACAACATCTGTGTCTGCGAGTTCCTACAGTAGTCACAGATCAGTGAGACCAACCACCATCTGGGGCAGTTCCACAGACCCCTGTGATATGGCAGCTGATACAAGCAGAGTTGATCTGCCCACAACTGATTTCCCCAAAATGCGCACATTGTACTAGCTGAGGTCTGTTGCCTCTGCATAATGCATGGCCCCAGAAAGGGGCAGGGCAGGGGTGGTTGCCTTTCAACAGGCCACCACAGGCAATTTGTGGGTTGGGTGGGGCAGGGCCTCAGGGAGATATGGGCCATCAGGTTATTACAGACTCAGTTTTGATGCAATTTCTGTGTCTGCAAGTTCCCGTAAAAGTCACAGATCACAGCAAGACCAGCTGTGGTCTGGGACTGGCCCAGAGATCCCCAGGATCTACCCTAGATCGTATTGGCAGCAGTGACCTGCCTGAAACTATTTTCCCAAAAATTCCCTCATAGCACTGGCTGAGGTCTGATGCCCGCACCAAATGTTCGTCCTGGAAAGGGGCAGGGTGGGGGCAGCCTCCAGGCAACAATCCTCCCTGGGCAATCTAAAGGTTGTGTAAGGCAGGTCAATATCCTCAGGCCAATACAGCTTCATAATTGGCTGTGTTGAGGGAGGGTTCAGCACAGGCAAGGTGGCTCCTGTCTGTAGACTGTCCCGAAGGGGGCCCCCGTCTAAGGCACAATGGTGGCTGCCTGTCCAGCCCTCTCTCCAGTGCAATGTAATGCAGACTTTCCCCATGTGACTCTTGCCCAAGCCTCCATCTCTCTGCCGGCACCCAGGGTGTGTGTCTGTGGCAAGAGTGTCTGCGTGTGGGCCCCTTAAAGAGGTGTCTGAGATTTTAGTCTCCTTCCGTCTCACCCAGATGACCCACTGGTTTTTAGTTAGATTTTCTGGGAACTCCTCTTCCCTGGGCTAGAACTCTGGGCTGGGGAGACTCCATATGGGGCAAGACCGCTCTCCTTCAGGAGGGCCTCTGCAGCCTTACTCTCCCTCCTGGTGCTCCACCGCCACCAGATTCTTTGGTCTATTCTACTCTTTGGCTGATTTGCGTCTTTGCCTCTTCTACTGGCTTCAATGTGTCTCCTTCTTTATACATCAGACATATGTGTTGCAATCAGCTGGACTTCAGGTGATTATCCACATTGATTACTTGATAATTTGGTTGTAATCTTAATGTGGTCCTGAGAGGAGGCAAACCCCACTTTTATAAAGTCTGTCATCTTGTCTCATTCTCCTCATGGACTTTTTTTAATGATAATTTTCAAGGGGTTCCTAGGCCTACAGAACGCCAAGGACAAACACCGTTGCAAATACCTACCATAGATCCAGGGCCACTTGGTCATCTGGGGTGACAGCTGGTAGTGGCATAATGACTGGTGACCATGGTCACCATTCCCTCTAGATAGAGAAACCCTGGAACTTCCAGGCCCAATAAATATTTGCTGAAAGAGTATACATAAAGCAAACAAACAAAAAATCCACTAGCCTGTAAGCCCTGTGAAGACAGGACTGTGTCTGTGTTGTTTGGTGCTGTATCCCCAACACTTGGTACAGTGCTTGGGACAGAATAGATGTTCAATAAATAGTTAAATAAATGAATGAATTACTACCTCATATATAGGGCATAAATGGAAATAGTTGCATGTTTTTTTCCAAGATGAGACTCCTCCACCTGAGTGGCTCCTTAGAGATCCCCAGGGCTTCATTTAAGCTGAATTATTTCTACTGCTGTCCTGGGTAACTGCTGTTTTCCCCCAAAGGCAGGCAAAGAGCTGTGAGTTGAAGGGCCCTGATTATTTAATTAGGATGAAATTGAAGTACAGTAGGCAATTTTTTAGCACCTACTGGTTACCAGGCACTGCTAAACTTTTTATCCACAGCGTCTCATTTATTTCTTACCACAGCTCTCTGGATTAGGTATCAATATTTTCTCCATTTGACAGAAGAGATTATTGAGTTACAGAGGTTAAGTGCCTTGTCCAGGATTATATAGCTAGTAAGTGGCAGAGCAAGGATGTGAACTTAGACCTGAAAGACTTCAAAGCCCAAGTTCTTCCTACTACATCAGTATTGAGATGTAGTAGTAGCCACAGACTTTTAGAAAGTCAAAGGGAAGTGACCCTATCTCATTTGCCTTTGTTCCTTGAGTTCTATCTCAGTGGCTCTTAAATAGTAGAGATTCAATAAATGCTTTGTGAACAAATCTACCAGAGAAGAATTCATCCCATTCATTCATTTAACATATATTTATTGAGTGCCTATAGTGTGCCAGGTATGTCTAGGTAGAAGCTGGGGATACAATGGTAAATAAAATCCCTGTGTTATATACATTCTAATTGGGATAAATATACTATAAACAAGAAAACAAGAAAACATCGGATAATAATAACTATTCAGAAGAAAAAAAAGGGGGCATGAAGCAATTAAGAATAACTGGGAGGTCAGAGAAGGCCTCTGTAAGAGAAGACGTTTAAACTGAATAACAGGAAGGTATAAATCATTTGAAAGTCTGAGGGAGGTACATTTGAGAAAAATGAAAGAGCTAATGCAAAGATCCTGAGGCAGGAATAACCTGGATGTGTAAGGAACTGAAAAGAAAAAGAAAATAGTGTGCTGGGACAAGTGAGAGAAGGGGTGAATGCTAGAGATGAAGAATGTTAGGTTGCAAAGGCTGCCATAACAAAGTACCACAAACTAGGTGGCTTAAACAACAGAAATTTGTTGTCTTGGTTCTGGAGGCCAGGAGTCTGAGGTCAAGGTGACAGCCAGGTTTGTTCCTTCTAGGGCTGTGAAGGAGAATCTTTTTGTGCCTCTCTCCTAGCTTCTCAGTATTTGCTGGCAATCTCTGGTGTTCCTTGGCTTGTTTCTACACAGCTCTAATCTCTGCCTCCATCTTCACATGGTGTTCTCCCTGTATGTATGTGCTTGTTTCCAAATTTGTCTGTCTTGTGAGGACACCAGTCATGTTGGAAAAGTGCCCACCCTACTCTAGTACAACCTCATTAATTTAATTAATCACATCTGCTATGACTCTACCCCCAATAAGGTCACATTCTGAGATACTTGGATTTAACTTTAGCATATGAGATAATTTTAGGTGGACACAATTCAATACATAACATGAGGTTAGCAAGATAGGCCAGATAAAGATCATGGAAAGTCTCAGAGGCCAGGTTAAGGGGTTTGGATTTGCTCTGAATGTAATGGGAAGTCACCCAAGGGTTTCAAATCAGGTAAGTGACATGATCTGATTTATGTTTCAAAAATATTATTCTGGATGTTGTGTTAGATTATTAAACAGCTCCTGTGCCTGCATGAGTCATGACTCCCCTGCTAGGGATAGGAACTTTCATCATAACAATAACTTACTGGACTTAAGGCTTTAGTTTTCATTATTATTAGTTTGAAGGAAAAAAATTAGCTTCTAATTGATGAGATGAATGCATCCTATAATGACATATAATAAAATGCTGTTTTCTCTGCTGGATGTTTACTCTTAAAAAATTATGAAACTGATATAAGCTTTGGGTAAAAACTTCAAGTAATACTGAGAGAAGTAAATTAGTAAATATAGGACCCCAGTCTCTGTTCCCCTACCCCTATCCATTCTCACTTTTCACTTTTCTACACATCCACATTTTAAAAGATACATCTTAGGAGATCTCCTTTCTAGAATTGTTTCTAATCATCTCTACACATCTCCATACAGATTCGCACACACATTAAAATTTTAACACTAGGCCAACTGAGCAATAATGCAAGGTCCTATTACTCTCCTCTCATAAACTGACCTGGAAACATTCAGGATGAACAGGAACACTTAGCCCCAGATTAACAGAAATATCACTGGACTTGGTGTCGAAAACACTGAGGTCCAGTTTCTGTTACAACACTCCCAGCATCTGAGATAATGGACAAATCACAACAAAGTCTTAGTCTTAGCTTCCTCATATTTTACCTATCTCACAGTTATTGTGAACTTGAAGAGTATGTGTGTAATAAATGATTTATAGCATATTGCTGCTCGTGTATATAACCCTCCTCTCCACTCCCCACATACACACAACCATATCTGTTGGTATTCATCAAATACAAGGAGTTTGGTTTTGTAACTGGAACTAGAAAGCGGAGTTATGCTGGAAGACAGGCAAAGAGGGAAGGGGTACAATTGGCTTTGTCAGGCTGCGTGATATCTATGGTAAGAAAAAGTTCTCTGAGTGGCTTTGTAGGCTTCAGATGTGGCCAAGTGGGAGCTAGAGCTGGAGCTGGATCTGGAGGGAACAAAGTGGGTGCATCCCTCTTGCCGACCATGGGCAACAGACTGGTTTGAGTGTACCAAGGATGCCCTGGTTTAGTGGATATCTCAGAGCCGTGGAAGCAGAAATAATTGGGAAACATTTTGGTGTGAGAGGAGGTACCAAGATTCTGCTAATATTCAGGAGAGGACAGCAACTCATAAGTATTGGACTTGTGAAAAAAATCTGTCACTAGAACATTCTGCTGGTTTATGCCATTCTGAATTGACTATGTTTTGGATTTTCATCTAGGGAATGGGTCTTATGTTTCCTTTCATTGAATTCCCACTGCCTAGTGGTGCTCAATAAATATTGGTTGAGTGAATTATCTACTTTATCCCTCAGAACCAGTTGAATAACAATGATGTTCGTATAGCCAACTTGTAAAGCCCTAGTTCTGATTCATTTCAACAGTACAATGAGACAGGTTTTACCATCATTCCTACTTTACAGATGAAATTACTGAGGTTCAGAAGTCAAATCATGTACAAAAAATCACATGGCGAATAAGTAGCAGAGATTGAAATAAACATGCCCTCAGTCACCTATAGAGAGTTGTATGAAATGGTGATCATCAGGTTGTGACTTGTAAAATAAAGGAACCAGTTGTAGGTGGGTATATGTGGTGCCCTGGAAGGTGCTTGACATCTAGGAAACAGACACATCTTCAGGCAGGAGGCAGAAACTAAGGTGGCAAGCTTTACACAACCAGCCATTCCACCCTACTGTATTTTCAGAGATCCTGCTCTGTTCTGGGCACTGTATCTGGTACTTGGGATACAAGAGTGAACAAATAGAACAATGAGTCCTCCTACGCAATGCTAAGATGGAGCCCACCACATAGGAGGCTGAGAAGGCTTCAGGGTGGGGTGGAGCCTATACTACTCCCATATGGTTTTCCAACTACTAGTCCAAGGTATGGCACTGAAACTCCAGGAAGCTCTATTTTAATACACTTTTCAGATTATTCTGATGCATAGTCAGGGTCAGCCAGATGAGCTCATTGTACATCATACTGACTATTTTATTTCCCTTAAGCTTTTAGACTAAAAGTTCTACCTCTACCTCAGCTGTACAATACTCTTAGACTAGAATATTGAAAAAGGAATGATCTCCACCATGCCCCAAGACCAATAAAGTAACCAGAAAAATTGGCTAAATGGTAAAGAGAATGTTGTGGAACACAAAGCCATAGTGTGTGGTCCAGAAGCCCCTTTTCAAGAGGAGATTCATCCTCTAATGCCAATATTAGAGATTCTGAATTTTATTTGATCAAAAATGGTAGCAATTCCTTTTCATTAAGCTTTAAGTCCAGGTTCTCTGTTTCTAAATCTTATACTTTTCTCCATTCTATCCATCTTCTGTTCTATCTGCAGCCTCCTGAATCAAGATCCTAAAATATCTATTTAGAGATCTTAGCAGTGGATAATGTATAAACATGGAACCTCCTCAACCACCCAGTCTATGATGTTATAGCAGCCTGAATTTTTAAAGACACCTGGAATAGTCTCAGTTTGTGCCTGTTGTCCCTGAATAATTATTAACACCACCATCCTATTGCCAAAAGTGTTCTAGTCATATGATAAATTATATGGCCATTCTAATAAAGGAGGAACTGAAGACCTTCTTTCCTCATTGTTTTTATCTTGGACACTGCTTTGAAAAAGAAACTACAACTTTCAGATACCAGGATGATAAACTCTTTAAAACAGGGACTGCCAAGTTGATTTTTTTTAAATCAGAGAAGCATGTTTTATTATATACATTAAAAATAGAATGTCTGATAAACTAAGAAATACCTTGTGACTGGATTTTGTATTCCCAGCATCTAGTTTTATGCATGAATTAATGCTTCTTGCCCTGCTTACCCTCAGACACAGTTCTCTTGACTAACCCTTAGCTACATTAGTATTTTAATGATTGCACTGACATCTGGTGGTCATTTCCAGGTTTTTCTCTGGGCAGCTCCTGTACTAGATGATGGATAGATTAGTACCTCATACTCCATCAAAGCCACTTTTATCTGAGCCCTACAGCGACTGGACATGACACTCTAATTCATAGCAAGTTGTTGATAGCTGGCAACAGCTAGATAAATTATTTCTTTCTCAAAAAGGCACTTAGATTAGAGGCTGGGATACTGATAGTGTGGAAGGGGTCCACTAAAATGATAAACGACACCAAAAACTGAAATTTCTTTATAGACTTTCAGGTTTATGAGGGAGTTATTTTTTACATAGAAGTGTCCTCCATGAAATGATACCAAGTAGGCCAAAGGCATTAAAATTTTTGGTAGCAACAAGATATCAAGTCAACACCAGTGCAAATGGGATCAAATGTCAACCGGAGAAATCCTTAAATGAAAACTTGCAAGGCAAACTGCCTTACTAGTGGTCTGGCTAACAAAGAGAGGGAGAGAGAGGAAAAGAAGAATCAGATGCAGGAAAAATAGAATAATAAAGTAGAAAAGCCATAATTCAAAGTACAGCAAGTCCTCACTTTATGTTGATAGGTTCTGAAACTTAAAGCAAAACGACATAACGAAACCAATTTTACCATAGGCTAATTGATATAAACAAGAGTTAAGTTTCTACATCTCATCAATATTATAACCAAACAATGTTGAACAAAATGAAGTTATTAGAGAACCTGTTATATAGCTTTCCTTTGTTTTCCATTTTCTAGAGGTGTGAACCCACACTTCTGGTTACTTCAGAGGGTTCCCCACAGAAGACGTTTTAATCCCAACACACCATAAAGATGGTAGTATTAACCCTACTATTCATTGGAGAAACATTTCAATCACCTATCCTACTCCTTGTAAGAAGTGACTTTAGTCAAGAGCCCTCTCAAAGCCCATAATCTTACACCATTAAAGGCTCAAAAAGAGAGGAAAAACTACAGCTCCTAGTTAATTCTCATGCCATCAGGAAAGTATCACCAATGTACAATACAGGGACATTTAAGTAGTCATAATAAATGAGGTATCTGGAATCTCTCAGAAAACACAAGCTTCCCCTTATTTGTCTCCTTATGGTCAAAATTATTAATGAATCTGTAAATGTAAAAATACTTAGGTATTTAATAAATCTTTTTTAATAAGTGAGCTTGCGTGTATGAGTATGTAGTTGCCTGTTACACTATCCTCCCCAAACCCCCACATCCTGGCTCCCTTATTTTATGATCAGAAATCAACAGCTACAAAATTGAGGGTCCTCAGAAACACACCAGACACCAGGTTGAATAAGGCTGTGCTTTATTACATGCATAATTACAAATATGTGCTAAGTGAAAATGTATAAAGCAATGGCAACCTGGGTTTAAGCCACACAGAGAAAGGGCTGGACAATCCCATTAACCCTTATGCCAATGTCCATTCCATTGCCTTTAACATGATTGTTTCCATTTCTTACAATTTGCATAGCACTTACTTGTCAAAGTACTTTCCATTCATTGTCTCGATTTATCCTCACAACAACCCTGTGAGGTAGGTAGGGCAATTAACACTATCCCCATTTTGCAGATGGGAACACTGAGGCACAGAGTGGTTAAGATCTCGAGGCTAATTAGTAGAAGCATAGGGAACAGAAACCAGGTCTCCTAACTTCCCAGCCCATGTCTTCCTTTTTAGACTGTTGCTATGCATGACCAAGGAGCAGAATGAAGTGAGCAGTGACCCACAGCTTTGGTACAGGCTGTGCCTATGAATGGGAACCAACATCTCTAAACATTAGAATAAAGTTAAGAAGGTGTGACTAAAGGGTTAGTAACACTCAGATAAATAATTGCTCTGAACAGCTCAGCACCAAGCTTCCTGGGGAAACTCAGGCTAAATTAGCTTTGGTTGATGCTAGTTTCTATATGCCTAGTTGATATCTATGCATTAACTTCAGCTGAACTTTTGCCACTCTCAGGAACTAAAACATCGAGTCAGACAGGTTTTCTTTGGCCACTGCAGTTGGAGCCGACACTACAAATGAGCTTATTACAGAGATATTCATACAGTGGTCCATGGTCTAGAACCCTCTGATCCCTCTTGGCCTCATTGGCTCACCCAAAGGGGAGTATTTTTCCTATAGCGAGAAATGAATGGACAGAGGTAAAAGCAGGATGCTGGCCTTGGTCAAAAGAAGAAGAGTCGCAATCATGACATCAATGTCATCCTTAAGTGACATGACTAGGTGCTGTCTATCAGGCCCAACTCTTTTCTAGCCTGTACCTGGTTAGCAGCATAGCTTCAAAAGACAGTTTAAATGAACGAAATATTAAACACATCATTTGTTACCTAGAATGAAATTAATTCTTAATCATCACATAGTCCCAAAGGACCAAATATATAATAAAAAAGTAAATACTAAAAGCTGAGTAGTAAAAAGACAGGACAATAGAAAAGAAAGGAGGAAGAAGGAATAAAATGGAGGAGGAAAAAGGAACACTCTTGAATTACCATACACTTTGAGGTACACTCAATATAATAATGAGGCTGATGATGCCCGTCCTGATAAAACCATTTCAGGCCACTCCCTTATCCCCTTTTTGCCAGATGGCATTTCACTCACCAAATCCTAGACTGCCTCTGACTTTCAACAGATTTGGCCTGGTAGATAATAATAAGGTTTAGCAATGAATATTTCATATATCTGCCTTGAGATGCTAAAGCCCTTGACGCTCCCAACAAATACCACTGGCTTTCGCCTCTACAGTGTAGCAAAGTCCTGGTGGCCCCATCAACTCAGAATTATCTTCCATTCTCCATTTTCAGAATAAACTTCTCCCTTCCCCAAGGTCCACATTCAATAATTATGCTTTTAACAATTGAGAAAAAAATGAATTTAGGGCATGGGGAGGGAGGAGAGAAAAAGCAAGACAGAAAGTAAAAGAGAGAGGGAAGGAGGGTGGGGCAAAAGGAGAGAGGAAAGGCAGAGACCATTTTTTAAAACCCTCATATTTTTATACCGTCACGTGCCTTTCTTTAGGCAAGATATTCATTCAATGAGTGTGCACACAGAGGCTGAAGACCCTTTGGCAGGAACTTAGAGGTAGGGATTTATGACTGTGAGATTGGGCTGGGTGACTCAATAGGTCCCCTCCAAGAAACACAAACTCCACACATCATATACTTTATTTCTTTCTTGGGTGATTTGGCAAAGTCAGACTACACAGTGGAAAAAGAAATCTTGTTCCCTACATCACTTCAAAACTTTGCCCAGATCCAGATGTTTAGAAATGGGACTATGGCCAGCAAATATTTGGGGAATAGCTTGAGGTTGCTAACACCTACTATTCCAAGAACTTCTCTTCTTGGAGCAAACAACCAAAATTGAGGCAGAGCAAACAAAGTAGAGTGGTCACCACAGGTCCACTACACCAATTTCATGCCAAATTCACACAGTTCCTTGAGCTCTGATCTGAGAAACCCTCACTTTTTTTCTTTCTAATATATAGTAAGTACATATTAGGGAAGCAAAACATACAGATTTAAAAATATTTTTCTATCAAAATTCAAGACAATCTACCTAAAGCTTAACATTCAGTTAATGCAGTAGTGGCTGCCCTCCTTCATTTGTAGATGCCTTGTCTTGGGTCAGCCCTCTCCATAAAAGCAGACTCACTCCAGCCAAATGTTTTTACTTGGAAAGCCTAGTATTTGGGAAACTATTTGACTTTTTTCTTCCCTTGAGGCACATAATCAAGAAGTTTATAAATGCTAGGATGTATGGCTGGCCTTCCTTCCACCATCTTACATGAACTCATATATTTTCTTACTAGGGCTTTTCCACTGCCACAACTCTCCAATCCCTCTCCTCCAAAGGGAATCTAGGCAATCGCAGAGGTGCTTTAAAACAAATTAAGATTTTAGGATACTTAAATTCAGAGCACATATATAGACATCTATTTTTTAAAAAACGGAATCAAAATTCTACCTCCCATTTATTTTCTAAATTCCTAATTTTTTCAGGGTTTTCAAGAGCTTCACTCTATGCGCTTCCATGAAAGATGCTCTCCTGCTTTCTCTGAACTGGTGGATGGTCTGTACTTGGCTCTGATCCAGTGTAGGTAAACTAATTCTTCTCAGTACAATGTGGTCAGTTGTCCGCAAGTACTTGGTTAATATAACACACTGGCTGTTTCAAATGCTCAATACTGTCTTCACTACCATTGTTAAAACCAACTTTAAAAACTGCACTCTTTGTGATTTGTTTTTTAAACAACCCAAAAATCAAAGATACTGTGGAGAAACAAGTATACATTTCTTTTCATAGCATAACAAAACAAACCAAGATCAAGACCCAACCAGGATAGGTGATTTAAATACTTAAAACATACAGCAATGATTACATTCTATGATGGACTCTACTGCATCCTAAGTTTTTAGAAACACATTTGCTCCCCCTACTCCTGAACAGGTCCATAACATGACTGAGAATTAAACCACACTGTCTCTACTATTTTATCATTCTCATTTCCAAATATAATTGAAAGCTAGCTAGAAAAATTTATATTGTGCTCTGCTCTTCCTGTAAAGGGTTCATATTCAGCCTCTGGTGCCAGAACAATTGAACTGCATTGCAGTTCAAATCAGCAAGTTAATCGTTTGCTCTGCCAGCTGGCAAATCCAAAGTATCATCAATGTCAGATTATCCACCAGAGGATATCTGTTCTGTGGACTATACCACTTCTGCTCCATAGCTGGGATGAGCCAGAAGGAATTCAGAGCCAGAAAAGAGGAGAACATCTGAACAAACATCTAAATGCAAATGATCTTAAAAATGGCCATTATTTTGCATTTTCAGTCCCCTGCTTCTTCCCTTTAATGGTATAACTAATCATCCATTAATTGCTTCGGCTTCTTTAATTCATTACATTGAAGATCTGGAGATCTTCAAAATATAGCATACCTTCTACAAATCTATACACTCTCACTCCTTTCATGGTTGGATGTCTACCAGATTTTTTTTCTTGGAAAATCCTCTCTCAAAGTACTTATTGGAATTCTTTTGTAATCCTTCCCTTGTGTCAGGCACAAGGGAATTTTCTTTTTTTAATACCAAAATAAACCAGTCTCAATTCATATTCATTTTTAAAGCATACATTATTTAGTCTTTTTCCATCGAGGTATGTGGCCATTTGAGACTACTGACAAACCTTTTTAACATTGGCCTCATTTGTTGGTTAAGTATGTCCAACTGCTGAATTGGCAGTGTCAGAAAGAACATTTTCCTTTGCCTCAAGACAAGAAACTGAGTGTTAAGGTGCTGAGCTAGCAGTCTAGCAGGGAACTCTAGCCACAATTAGCCAAGCTCTGAGCCAAACCATTGTAGTAGATATATAATGGATGCCATACACTACAGTTACTTCTAGCATATGCGTTAAAGAATTCCTGAGAAGCTGAGGTTAATAAATGAGATTTATCAGGACTGAGGTATCAAAGGGATATTATTCTCTGGAGGATCAATTGGTGCTTAACATCTAGAAAGTATACCTTGGCACAGTGTTATCTGATTTCTTGAATTTATTCTCTGAAGTAGCACCTTAACACTGGCTCATCTGTCTAAAATAAAAAACGGAGCCTAGAAGAAACACAAAGGCAAACTTAGACACTCTCCATATTGCTGCTGCATTATGAAATGCAACCAAATCTTTCACTGTCATTGAATACCATAAATACTAAATTTCCTGTTTTTCAAACTTTAGTTGGATAGATAATAAGAAATATAGGTAGTGAACCAGAAATGTACAGATGAGAACTTTGATTTCTAGACAATATACAGGGGTGGTCAGGCAAAATAGCCACATCTCATGTGAGGGAATCAGTGGCATGGAAGGGACAAAAGATATACAGTAAGTGAGTCATGGCTATCATATAAAATAAGACAGATTTTTTTCCTCTTTCATTAAAATCCTAGAATGATATACTTAAAAGGAGAAACTCTGGTGACTGCCTTGGTATTTTAAAGATAAAAGTTAAAATAAGTCTTGGCTGCCCAGCTGTGGGCAACAAAAGAATTTCAGATTTTGGAAAGATAAGAACTAGGGGTAAAACCTCCTAGAATCCAGAATCAGCAACTTTTAAAATAAGGTACACTGAGGTGTTTGGGGAGGGGCAAATTTTAAAATAAGGTACACTGAGGTGTTTGGGGGGGAAGGTGGAGGGTTAGGGAGGATATGCTGAGTGACTGCTGATTCTAGGCCAGAAGGATGGAGGGAAGTGCTGGGAATAGACTTGTAAAATGGGAAAGGCTGAAGTCTCATCCCTGGCAGTTGCCTCACTGCTGTGGGCATGAGTGTGTAAATTGAGGCATAGCAACAGCAACTGAGTTACAGAGCAAAGCAAATGGCTGTGTGTTACCTCTGGTCCACATGCCATAGGATTACTGGGGCTTGGTTTATAATTTAACTAGCCCTGGGAGTTATTTTTTGTAATAGGAATGATTAACCAGGCAGAGTGCTCAATCCAAAAGAGAGGACTAGAGACAGAAGAGTGGGAAGGAACAAAGAATGCAGAGGGAACAACTACACATGGATAAAACTAGAAAATGAAACAGTGGTTGGAATGATGGTGGTGGCTCTGTAATTTCACCAGGTGTCCCTAGACTCTGATGTTTTCCACTGCAGTTAATGTGGTAGGAAATTGAGGCAGGCATCTTTTCAACTGGATACAAGCACCTTTGGTATCACCAGGCCTTGTCCATACCCCGGGGTCTTAGGATGGTCTGGCATCGTTAGAACTCTAAGGAGCCACAAGGGAGTCACAGCTGCCTATCCTGTTCCAATGTTGAATATTACTGAAAGTAACCTGAGCCTAAATTCATGTTCACGGGACAACACTGGCCTGTTTTATGTACTTATCACTGGCAGGAGGCATGAGTGTCCAGTTATTTTAGTACTGGTGGTCTTTATAAAGGAATGCGTGAGAATGCATATACAGCTTGGAATCTTCCCTGGTTTACCAGTATGCAGTCTAGACTTGGTTCCCTTTACTATTCTTACATATTCCAGAAGCCTAAAGCACCATCACTCATGGAGGTGGCATCTGGGTAAGAGGATTAGCTGGGACCTCACAAAATGTGAAATTCATAGTCATTGACTTTGCTTAGAACTTCACTAATCATTCATTTTGAGGAAGCTGGAGAAATTATTCCTTAACAAATCCATGGCAGAGTCCTTGTCTACTAGCTAACAAATACCACCTGGAAAACTATCCTTCCTGCAGACAAGGAGAAAGCTCTGTAACTTATCTTTGTGCACTTCAAAAGAGTACCAGGAACAAGCAAGCTATAAAATCAACCTCTCTAAATTTGTTTAGAGGAGTTTAACCAAAAGCAGCATTGTCTTATAATCAGGTATTAAAATTAACATACACATACACACAAACTAATAATGCTAAATATTGTAACAGGAACAAGATAACATCTGAACTGAATTTTCACAGTCTGGAAAATGCCATTAATATTTTCCTTCTGGCTTTCTTTTCTGTGGTTGGAAAAGCAAAGCTCCTTAGTTTACACTTCATCTTCCACCAATGACAGTTAAGAGTCCAAAAAAAAGTGACTTTCATGAGTTTCCTGCAGGCTATCAGTCAGGACGGTTGGAATTTTTCTTGCATAGTTTTCAGTGATTGCATATTGGTTAACAATTATATTTTAACTTAAAAAAATCTTTTAAAAAAGAATTAAACCATAATAATCTTGCTTACTCTTTCATGAAATCTTTCTAATACAATATCACAGAAGCCTAACTGCATTTTCTTCTAAACAGAAGATCAATTTCCGGAGATTATTATGTAGTGCAACTGGTTAACTTATAGGAAAGAGACAACACACTAATATAACTTCACCATCCAAATATGGGAAATGTGTTTTTGAGTACCCAGTTAATAAAATGTACCCACAGTCTGCAATGTCCTTACTGTTTTGTATCCAGCACAACCCTGTGATTCTAGGATTCTAGTTGAAGAGAATGGAATCAGGATCTTGGTTTGCCATCTGTGCTATGTGTTTTAACACATCCTTCTTGGTAATAATTCCAAGCAATCGCCTAAAAGACAAAACAAGACAATATGAATTTGACTTAACTTTTGCAACCCAGTTCAAATGTCCCTCTTCCAGAATATCTTCCCTGTTCCTACAAGACAGCTATAACTGTACCCTCCTCCCAGCAACAACATGTTTTGTTCACTTGTCTTGTTTGCTGTTGTGCTATACACATTTGTATGTTCTTAGCTTCCCTATAACACTGCATACTCCTTGAGGGCAGAGAAGGGTTTATTCATTTTTGTATGTCCCTGGGGTCTAGTGGAATACCTTCTTATATGAAGTAGGAATTCAGTAAATGTTGAATAAATCAGTTAAGGAAAGTCCCCTTCCTTATTTAAATCCTACAAAACATCTGTTACACCATTTACAAATTTTAGAGGGTGAAATTCTTATGTAATTGTTGGATTAACATGCCAGTTCAGAAAAAAAATACACCCTTCTCAACTTCCCTTATCCAGTAAAGGAAGCTGGGCTTCCTTTACTGGATAAGAAATATCCCAGAAAGAACGAGCCTAGGCCTTGGGAGTCAGAAGACTTGTGTTTAAAGCATGTTTCTGCTATATATTAACTGGCAGCACTTGTGTAAAGGGCTTTTTAAATCACATAGAAGCTTGGTTTTCTCATTCTCAAATAATAATAATGAAGGCATTATAAAGACCGAATTCAATACACATACTACTTAATACCGTTTTAATTTCAGTGTTGCCAATTCGTAAGAACACAGATGTTTCTTTTTTGGGAGAGGAACTGAGTTATTTATAATGTGCAACCAGCAGTTCACATCTCTTAAACTCACTTTCTGCCCCACTCCTTTTCTATTAGTTATGATGATAAAAGAAACACATTTGTCTTCATCTCAGAGCTTCAAAAAGGCCGATAAGTACTACTAATATTCGTTAGAATTAAGTTCTTCTTTATCCCTCTACAGTCTTTCTCCCACAATCCAATGTGCCTTCACAAAAGAGCTCTCACCCATTGTGTGTCACCAGGCACTGCCGCAGTCCCAGCTTGCGGAAGATATCCACAACAATCTCCATGGGGGTAAGGTCAGTCACAGTGAAGGGGCTGAGATCCAGGATGTTCCGAAGCTTTAGGGTAGGTGGAGTGTATGGAGGCATTGGAGGAGAATGCTCAGTAAAATAAATGATGGATGTGCTCACAACTCCATCTTGTTTTTTCCGAGCATTTTCTTTTTGAAAAGACAAAAAAATAAAAGTTGAAAATGGCAGTGCTATATCTATACTTCTGGCCCCTAACTAGTCCCCTCTTCCCTCCATCTTCTTCCATTTCATAAATATTATTCCCATAGTGGATTCCATTATCCATTTTCTGAAATCCTTACCAATTGAAATAATGAGATCTCTTCGGAGGACAAAACCCACAAGTCTTTGGGACTCCCGGGACACCACTACTGGGAAGCCACTGTAAGTGGTTTCACTGATTACGGTCTCTACATCTTCTACAGTCATACTGTCCTGAGTAAGGACAGTCAACAAAGGATCATTTCTCCGGGGTTTCATCACATCCATTGCCAGGGTCTTATGAGCAAACTCTTCTTTGGCTTCAAGAAAGGGGTATCCGTTGAGACGGATGTGGGCATCATAGATGCCCTCCCGCCCAAGAGCATCTGCCACCCACTTGCTAGTCATTGCTGCAGCCATCAGAGGTACAATGTATTCCAAGCCACCAGTTAGTTCAAACATTATGACAACAAGAGAAACAGTCATCCGAGTTACCCCACCTGCAAAGAAACAGACACAGGCTACTGAAAGTAGGAAGTGTAGAGGATTCATTACAATTATCAGCCTGTTACAGGTCCCATTCAGGAAAAGCTTACTTACCAGAAATATTGCCAAAAGGAGGTCTCATCTATAAACTGCACAGACCCCAGCAATGAATTAAAGGAAGTTTATAATGGGCACAAGTAAGATTTCTCAAAATTGCATCTACAAAAGTACAAGATGTTTTCTTGATTCTTCTTTTTGTTTTATCTGTCACCACCCCCCCCCCCAAATTATAAAAGTAATTGCAGAAGATAGTCACAATTTGTGTAACACTACAGAGACTAGACGTTCTCTGGGATATGCAGGCCCACTGTGGAAAATTCAGAGGAAAAAAGTATATAAGAGAGTCATTATCTACAAGCTCACTATCTAGAAACAAGCAGAGTAAAAAAAAAATTCGAATGACTTTTTCAAGATGTTTACTATGCAAAAATATATGTTTTTACATAGTTCAGGTCATATTATATGTTTAATTCCTCCACGTGCTCCCCCCACCACACACTTTACGTTGGGAATGTTTTATGTATCATCACAAATTTATTTAACACCATTATATCTAACATCTTTAAGTACAGTGTTAAATAAATAGTATAACATTATATGGATGTACCATAATTTATTTAACTAGTCCCTTACTGTACACATTTAGGTTGATTCAGACTTTTTGCTACTATAAATAATACCATGATGAACATTCTTGTCTAAATTCCTAATGATTTCCTCAGTATGATAGAATTTGAGAATAGAATTACTCTCAAAGGGAAGGAATGTAGACATATGGTAAAGAATGCTTTCTTAAAACACTTGAAAAAAACGACAAACCCAACAGGAAACAGATGGTCACTTAAAAAGAAAATTTCAATTTTGTTTAATATCACTCATCTTTATTATGTCAACAGGGTAGCAACTTCTTTGAAATCAATGCATACACTACTCACCTAAGCAGGCTGCAGCCCCAACCATCGCATAAAGGCCAGGGGTGATGCAATCAGCTCCTTGGCTACACCAGCTATTGAAGATGGCCCAGTCATGGTGGTAATAAGCCAGCTGTTCCATTCCTACTCCTAAAAGTCGACCTGCTATAGCACCAACAGCCATGCTAGGAATAAAGAGGCCAGAAGGGATCTGCAAAGAGAAAGCAATAGATGGTTAGTGAGAAATGATGAGATTGCCTGGAATGTGGAAGGACTAGAGGATGTAACTATGCACTATGCTAGCAAGTGGCTATAAAGATTTGTGTAACACTACAGAGACTAGAGAGGTTCTCTGGGATGTGCAGGCAAGTATGACTGCAAAGAAGTTTACCCTCATTCGGGGTCCATCAGGCTAGAGCCTGAACTCTCTAGATCAACACAGAACTGGAGGCAGAAATTAAGCCTTTCCCAAAGAAAAAGGAAAATAAATGGAGTTTCTCATATATGCAGGCATTTTTCCCAATTTTGAATTCTTATCAACAATAAATATCCTTTATTGACTATCTACTATGCTCTATGCTGGATGCTCTAAGGCAAGATTTTAAGAGGTAGGAACTTTTATTCCCAAATCACAAAGAATCTGAAGTTCAGAGAGGTTAAGTAACTCACATAAGGCTAAGATTTAGTACATAATGGTGGTGGGGTTTAAATGTAATGCTTGTAACCACTCTCACGTATTGAATCCTAACCCATTGCTCACACAAAAAGGATGGCACATGAGGTTTCAGTTTATTTTGGAAATAAAGAAAGATTAAATGATTAAAGTTTTTAAATGAGGTAGTGACTGTGGTTGCATAATTATACAGAAAGGGAATCTTTATTTATCTCCCTGCTCTTTTTTGACTCCTAGAATACTATAGTGAATTCTTAATTTTCAGAACTAGAGAAGAAAATGATCACAAGAATAATGAAAACAACAGATTATTTTTAAATAGCTTGTGTTTGATTTGTGGAATACATTTGAATCTGGATGAGTCTGATGGTCTGAAAATTCACTTCAAATGAATTTGAAAATGAACTCAATAAGCACTGCAAAACTTTCCAGGCTGTTGAGAGGAATAGATGATATTGATGATATCATCTCAGAGATTATATTACTGCCTAAACTGAGTTGCTGTCTCTAGTTCCCTGGTTTGACTATCCATTTCCCCAGAGAATATAGGGAAATAACTTGGTAGTGGGGTGCTAAAGAAAAAGCACAAATAAAAACCTACAAAGGACGAGGAAAATACCTTAACAAAATTTCTTTTTCTGGTTTCCTTTGAAACATAAGGGTAATGGGTACTGAAAGTAAAACATACTGGCCTAATGTCTGCTTTTGGCAGTTTAAATGTTAATTTAGAATCATCTGTGAAGTTATTCATAACTGAACACTGATACTAACTGTAAAAACTACATTTAGCTATACATTAGGTTAAACCATATGAAATTGCCATTTTAGTGGTCAAAACAGTTAAATACTGGCAAACTCATTTGGTTCAACCTAATATTTTTGCTTTATTTGGTAAACTCTAAAGCTAGCCTATAAGGACCAACATTGTGCTGATCAGATTTTTTTTTAAATATGCAATGCACTGGAATAAATACCTCACCATCCTTTTTGAGGGGCAAAATGTTTTCCACAGAAAAAAGACAACATTTCTGCTTAAAATCTCAGCACTGAGGTTTGCATTTGCCCTAAAACTAAGCTTGGACAATTTTAGATAGATGTAAAATTGTCTAAGAAGTTATGAGGGCATGTGGGATAAAACAGGCTTTGAGGGTTGAGGAATACCATTGGATCAAGTTGGAAGTGCCACATGAGCTATGAGGATTGTATAATATCTTGGCTTTGCCCTCCAAACCCACAGCCAAACATACATCCACCAAGTACCAAAAGAATCTCCTCACCTTCATGCCAAAGGTGAATATAGTAATGACAATTTTCATTACAAGCGTCAAGGCTAGCTGCCACATGGCACTGTAGACTCCCGCACCAGCCGGTCTGTCAGGCAGTTCATCCCCTTTGCTCGTGTTGAAACGGTTTTCATAATCACAGAGTTTGGAAGAGTCTAGAAGGCCACAGTCATTAAACAGCTCAGAAATGAGCTCACTTGTGCTCATTCGGGTGTATTCATTGGGGAAAGCCAGGATGGCAGTGATGGCTGTCACGATGAGTACCTCAATGACAGGATACTTGCCCAACTGGGTGGTCTTACGCTTCCGACACCAGGCAATGTTTGTGCGGATAAACAACGCTCCCCACAGGCCACCAAATATGCCCAGCAGAATGAATGGCACAAGCTCAAAGAGATGCCATGGGGTGTGAAACTCAACGTAAAATAGAACCAGGCGGCTGTTCCCAAAAGGATTGATGGAACGTAGAGTAAATGCTGCCACCAAGGCAGCAAAGAACGAACGCCACAAAGTTTTGAGGGGAAAATAGTAGCTGACCTACAAGAGAGGTGAGATGCAAATTCAGTCAACACACAGAAACTGTTTCAGGTGAAAAGTTCGTACTGCAGGAATTAATAGTCGAGAATGAAAACTGCCCAGAGACCTCTGGTTACATGGTAAAGCACTGAGTTGCACAGAGCATTTTGATAAATACTGGCTAGGATTCCTGACACAAAAACCATGTACATGCTACAGTTAAAAGTAGTTACCTCTTCCAGGCTGAATAATACTCCGCCAATAGGTGCCCCAAAGGCGACAGATACACCAGCTGCTGCTGCAGCTGACAAGACCTACAACCCAAAACTCAAAATTAGTCATAGAATAATGCTACTTTTCCACCTTCAATCACAGTTTTAAAAAGAATGTTAGTGATTACTGAAACATTAAAAAAAAACTTTACATGTTCCATATCCAGTTTATAAAAAATGAAGTTCAATTTATATTTACTTTGAGAGCGAACATTGTATGCTGGATTTTGAACATATGGTTCACATGCCTGAACAAGCAGAGGGCTTTCCTTTGTAATTAACTTAAGTATGTGATTTATTCCAAATTATGCTCCCCTCCCCAAAACTTCCAACTCAGTAACTTGAATTTGAGTTCGTAGATGTATTCACCACCTACATGTACTTACAGTGATGTATTTACATAGTACTTTCTTTGTAAAGGAATGCTTTTTAAATGAGATTTTCAAGGAAGGCTTTAATGATACAAAACTGAAGTCACAATTGGCTCACAGCTATTCAGGAGCTACAAATATTCATACGATAGATACACAGGCTTTCCTGTACTATGTGCCCTAACCCATGCCTAGTGACCTATAGAAACAGAATTAGGGAGGCAACTAGAAGCAAGGTTGGAAATAGATTTTAAAGGGAAGAGAGACCTAAGTATATTTAGGTGAGGCAAGGTAAAAGGCTAGGAGAGTAAGGAAGAACATAACAAATACATCAGAATTAATAGAAGGATAAAGTCCTTTCATTGGATTCTGGTTACTGTGGAGTGACATATGATTTGGGATAGTAAAGAAATATTTCAAAGAGAAAATTGAACAAAATTAAGAATTTTTAAAGAATAAAATGGCTCTTGGAAAAATAAGTAGACAGGTTTCTCTGGGAGTATAGGATGGCCCAGGAAAATGAAGGGGAGGAAAGAGGAAGATCTCTGGTACTAGCTGGGAGGACTTCAAAATGTATGGCTTTATTGGCTTTCATCTGAGAACATGAGGACAGTCAACACAGAACTTGACAGGGTGAATTTCAATGACTATGTTTATTATGAATTATGTGGGAAAAGAAAGAATCGAAGTGGCTAGTTTGCTTTAATTTTATGTTGTAGAGTGGAGTCTGTCTATGCTCTTCCTTCTCAAATCCCTATTTTACTCTCAATCATCTGCCCACTTTGAGAAGGCCCTGGGACACAAAAGAGTTGCTGCTAATCGACAGGAAAATATAAGTGGAAAGTCTAAAACAATAAGAAGTAAACTAAAGATTCAAAAATTCATGAATCTAGTTAGAGAAATATCTAACATTTGTACAAAGAAACAGCCAAGATCAAGCTCCCCTCTCATTTTATAAGGACTTATCTGAACACAAATGCCAATTTTATGGAATTAAAGTAACCACCAGTCTATAGTTTCAGTGACTTCTACCCATGCAAAACCAGCAACAATTAGCACTTTACACTCTTGACAGTTAAAATGTTTTTTTTAATTATTTAGCTTCTGTTGTACATTATTCCCATAAACATCCTCACCAATTTAATACAGCCTTTATGTTCCTCTACCACTTGACAGCTAGCTAAACAATCTACTCAGATCTCTCATCTCTTGTTTCCCCTTTCCCATCGCCCTTCTCCCTTCCCTCTCTTCCTCCCTCCCTCCCTCCTCCAATCCTTCCTCTTTGGCCAGGAACTTTCCCCCTTGAACTATCAAAATGTATTCCATATTTGAAATTTTAACATCTCTGAGTTTCCTTCTGGAGTTTTATGGTTAATTTCGGGCAGGGGGAGGGCTTTATTTTCTAAATAAATCACTAGGTTCCAATTTTGTGAAAATCCTTTCTGGTGAAATGACTTTATTCTTTATTCTTTACCTATTCCGTATGAGATTTCTTTGTAATTCAAGGAAAATAGAGCAAGAACCAATTTTTTTTAAATCCTTAATTATAGAATGGAAGTAGCCAATGACTTTGAACATACTTTTAAAAATGTTCTTTCAAAATGATATTCATTAACAACAGCAAAAACATGAAAATGACTACAGACATGCTGCAGTGGGACTAATTTAGCAGGGTTAAGGCAGAGAGAGATCCAATACAGAGATAAATTAATTCGGGGTGGAATCAGATAGGAAAAAAAACATGAAAAAGCTGGCATCTGAAAGATATGCTGAATGTGTATTCTTTCATAAGAATAAACACCTTCTTTTTAAAAATCTTCTATGTTTTTCTAAATTATTTTGTAATAGAAATGGCACACACTTGTACAGAATTATATATAATAAAAAGTTTAAGTCCTTCCTTTTCTTTCACTACCACCATTCTTTCCCATTCACCAGATGTAGATATCTTTAATGGTTTAGGGTAAAACCACTTTCCAGACATTATCTTTCTAGGTGCACATATATACATCATTAAAAAACATTAATTGAATCATACCATACACATTATTCTGAAATTGGTTTTCTAAACCTAACATTGTTTTATAGTCATCTTTCCATGTCAGTATACAAAGGGCTATCTTCGTCTCTGTAACAGTTGCACAGTATTCTACAGTATGAACAGAATATCGTCTATTCAATTGGTCCCCTGTTGATGCACATTGTGAGTGTTTCAGTTTTTTACTATGTTGACAAATGCTGTACTGACTATCCTCATACACCTTTGGGCACACACATGCTAGGATGTCTATAGGATAAATTCCTAGAAGTGGTAGAATCCTCAAGTTTTCATTTTTAAGACTGTACCATTTAAGCTCTCATTAAAAAAAAAGGACAGACTATTAAGGCCATTTGTTATTACCTCTCTGCGCTTGGCTTCATTCTTCCTGTATTTGTTGAAGCAATGGCACAGGATGTTCCCACAGCAGCAAGCCACATGTACCAGAGGGCCCTCTTTGCCCAGGCTCAAGCCAGATGACACTGCCAGCACCAATGTAATGGTTTTGATAATGAGGGTCCACTTACCCAAATAGCCCCTAATAATGAAACCACTCAAGATAGTTTTTATCTGCAGGTCAAACACAGAGAGATTGAATATAGACCAAGCAAGTAAACCAGGCTAAGAAGCAATAATCTGAACCTCATTATAGAAACTATACCTTTGAACAAGTGACACATAAATGCTTGACCTACAGTGATCCCAGTTTGGAAGGGAGTCAAGGAGTCCGAAAAAGTGAAAAAATATTCTTTAAGTTTTCTTTTTTTGGCCATGTGATAACTGGGCAAGAGAGCATTTTAAATATGAGAGTATGTGTATATGGAGAACGAATGGTGGAAAGGGCAGGTATTATCCTTATAAACTGGTAATGCCTTGATTCTCTGCCAGAAAAATTTGTAAGTAGGACTTGGTCGGGAAATGGAGAGGGGCAAGGCCATCTGGATAACCTTACATCTCAGTGGTTTCAGGCACAGTCAAGTAATCAAAACCAAAAATAGTTAGCGACGGGATTTTAATCACCCCTTTTCTAGCCCAAATCAGATTGTAGGAAATATAGCAAAATAGTTTTATTTCTTCTGCTCTAACAAAGTTGACAATATCATGACACTTTCAGGCCAGAATCTTGTGATCTATCCTGGGAGGTTTTGGGAGATCTGGCTTACTAGGAACCCCTAAGAGGCTAGGAATCAACTCCCTTTAACGTCTGGGCACCCCAGCTGAGAGGAGACTTAGTGAAGACCTAAAAAACCCCTAGATTGCCTCAGGATCGCATCCCGTGTAACATTCATATTACAATGTGTGCTGGAATACATCTTGAAGGGTTTTAACCAAAAAGGATTTATTGTTAACATTTATAAGCCACTTTAGAGACTCACCTCAGGGATTCCAGAGCCACAGGCGTAAGGCGCGAACACTCTGACAAGAGATACAGCAAGGAAGGCAAACAGGAGAGCCCATAGGACATACATGAAATAATTGACTATGTAGGCAAAGGCTCCCTGGAAATGGGGAAAAAGAAAGACGATTGTTTTAGCTCAGACAGCCTCAGTGAGGCATGCACCTCTTCTGAGTAATGGGTTGTCAGGAGAGGTGATTAAAAAGCAAGACCAATATTAAATCACTTAAGGTATTCCTTCCATGATTGTCAGCAAAGCAACTAATTACTGAAACACTGTCAGCCCACTTGCTACTGAATATGCTACACCCAAAGGAAAGTGATAATGGCTTCTAAGGATGAACAAGAACAAGAGCAAACAAAATCCCAAAAAGCAAATTCACTTTCTGTATGAGTGCTTTGATAGATTTTATAGTCAAATATACAGTTGAGCCTTGAACAACACAAAGGTTAGCCCTAGTGCAGTCAAAAATCTCCATATAACTTTTGACTCCGCAAAAACTTAACTACGATTGGCCCTTTGCATCCACCAATTCCACCAACCATAGATCAAAACCAGTATTTTTGATCTGCAGCTGGGAAACTGCAGATGGTATATGAAAATATCATTTTCAATCTGCAGTTGGTTGAATATGCAGATGATTGAATCCACAGAAGCAAATACAAAGAGATGATTATATTTATTGAAAAAAAATCCACGTATAAGTGGAACTGCACAGTTCAAACTCATGTTGTTCAAGGGTCAACTGTATATAATCGATATTATGTGAATTTTATTAAGAGTCTTAACAGCCCTTTTACTGGAATAGCTGAACTCTGGCTACATATTTGAAGTGACTGGATCTAAAGTTCCATTAAATTCACCTTAGGCTACCTACCCCTTCATGTCAAATTCTTATAGGAGGTTATAGTGTCTAAAATTCCTGGATGTTTTTCCTAAAATACACAATTATGTTCTGCAGAGAACAACCACACCTTTGAGGGAATTTTGCTACCACAGATTCAGCAGGAGAAAGTTTTGGGGTTTGATCATAAAACAAAACCAGTGAAATGCCAGATATCCCAAAGAATAAAATAGTAATACTGTTTTTAAAATGGAGAGAATGTATTTTTGAGACTAACCCCCTACGATAACAAAGTCTGCTAGAAAAGAAATCTAATTTTAACCACTAACAAGGATTTACCAACATTAAAGGGCTTACAAACAGTTATGTCTTATTAAAAAAGCTATTTTGAACACTAGGAGATTATGGTTGCTGATAGAACTATTAGATGTTAACACTCACTCAAATTACATGAAATGCAAAATTCAATGAACTTTTGACTTTTTAAAACATAAAACACTATTACAATAATTTGCTGATCTATACAAAGAGAACCAAAATGTTCAGGTTATTCCTTAATTATAATTTTGATACCGGTTTTCCATTATCTTAGTCTCTCGGAGGGACAGATAATTGCTCTCTCTTTGCCTTTGGAATGTAGCTAGGGAAGAAGACGACTCCAGAGGTAGGAAACAAAGAGGTAAAGGGAGTAAAAGAGAAAGTAGTGGAAACTGGCTAGTGGCAGACACTAGGAGGCCAAGTCCTTGACAAAAGAACTCTTTTTAAAACCCAGAAGACTCTTTCCCCAGGTAAGGATTACATTCATAAAAAGGAGAGCCAGGGAAATTTGTCACTTGAGCAAATCTCAAGTTTGAAAGTTAGGGTTGGAACACTTAGACACACACATATAGCTATAAAAGGGTGGCACAGGAGAGCCTTGAGGTGATGCAACAATAATTCTATATCTTGATTGTGGTGGTAGCTACATAAATCTACACACGTGATAAAATTGCAGAGAACTACAAACATACACATCTATGCCTGTAAAACAGGTGAAAAGGTCTGTAAAAGGGACTGTACAAATGTTAATTGCCTTGTTTTGCTAATGTACTATAGTTACACAAGATATTACCATTGGGGAGGCTGCGTGAAGGATTGGAGGGACCTCCCTATACATTGTTTTACAATTTCTTATGAATTTATAATTACTTCAAAAATAAAAGTCATAAAAAAGCAAAGGAATCATACATGTATACACTCATGCATATACACACATAGTCTCACTCTAAGTTCCAGGGCTTCTCAAATTTTTCTACCCAAGTACTCGTAATCTAGGAGAGTAAATAGAAACATTAGGGTAGGGGATAGGGTACCCATGAGCAGAGCTGAAACAGAGATTGTTTTATCTTAACAAACATGGAAAGTTTGCATTCCTTTTTAAATGATTATTTACATTTAATTTCTGGAAAAAAATTCTTCCAATTATTCAAGAAAAACTGATATTCTGGGAAGGCACATAGTGTTTATCTTGTGGTTTCACCTACCCTCTAGCATGCTGATCTTACCCCAGAGTTTGAGAATCATATACATAAAAATTCTCAGACATATAGGATATATTTAGCCCTGTTATTGAACTTTCCCCAAACCAAAAGATGTATAGTCATATGTGTATATAAACACTGTAATCTCTGACTTTATTATTTTCCTATCCTTATTGTCCCTTGAATAATTCTCTTTGTGTGTGTGCCATTTCAAATTGTTTGTGAACCGAAGTAGGTGCAAAAATAAATTTTAAAAGTACAAACATACATCCTAGTCTTGTCCGCCTCAACTCACCAACAGAGTGGATGAGTAGTAAGCTGAGATGGTATCTGTTTTAGTTGGTGGAAGTCAGAGTAGAACTGGGAATTGAGAGTTGGTTAGTTCTGTTTTAGTTTGTGTGTTTTTGCTTTAGGAAAGATCTAACTTACAACCAAATGGTAATAGAAAGGTAAGGAACTGAAAAACGAAGTTACCTCTGCATCTAGAAACATAGGCTAGAGGACAAGGACAAATGAAAATATTGATTAAATCTCAAAATGGGACTGGCACAATTTTATTCCTGGGTTTCTGTTGTTTTGATATGGAATGTACCATAACTTTTTACTGTTCTACTGTAATGCCCCAGGAAAAGTTACTTTTAGAATCTATACAATACATATATTTTTAATCCAGTCCATCCTTTGTTAGAAATTGTAGCTTACCTGTTGGATGGCTCTAATATTTCTACTGAAATTATTAGAGAAAGATAGATTCAGTCACATGGTGTACTACCAACTAAGAAGTAACGCCAAGTTTGTTTCTAAATAAACAAAAATGTTAAGTCACTGTGTAAACATCAAATGACTCCACATGCCAGAAGAGATGGAAATAGGGCTGCACTTGAACCACAGAGAAAGGCAGCTGGCACTAGTTCCTCTTTTCATGAAAAGGAAAACAGGGAGAGATTCTACACTTGTCATGCGTACAGTATAAAAATGAAGTAAATGTAAGAATAAAAGTCAATGGTTATGAAATCTTCACAACATGTTACCTCATCTGTGTTGATGAGAAGCTGGGACCAGCTATTCCACTCTGGGCATTTGTCTTTGTCTTCAAAGGTGACATGCTCGGAGTTCCAGCAACAATGTTCATGGTTAAACCACAATCCCCTTGTGCATATACCTTCTTTTAAGTCTGTCATCCAATGAGCAGAGATGTCTATCAAGCCAGCTAGGGAACCTTATTTGTGAGGAGGAAAGGAAAGACCAAAATTGTCAAAGGAAACCAGAGGAAAAGAATCAATATAATAGACGGGCATCTAATTTTCCATTCCATCTGCAACCTCTTTCTGATTGTCTGCTTGATTTTCACCTATTATCTCTAATAGATTTCACCTATTATTAAAAGCCTATTCGAGAGGATAAAAACAAAATGAAATGCTGTCCACATTAAACATTGTGTCTGTAGAATTTCAATATAGGGGAAACTTAAGGGAGAGAAAAGTGGTTGGGTGAGAGCAAGGGGCAAATATATTTGACTGTCGGCTGATTTATACAGCAAAGATTCTGCTTTGACTTAAAGTTGATGAATATTGATCCATAAAGATAGTCAAGTTTATTAAAGATTATTTTATTCTCACTAGATGATTGAGAAAATTAACACTGCTCATATTGAAGAATATTATAAGATATTTTATTTGAGATGGCTTGGGGGAGGGGAGCTGACGAAGACTATGAGAAGGGCTTGGTCCTGATCATGATTTCGTTCCATGAAGCTGTAGACATGTTGAAGCCTCCTGAGCCTAGGACATGAACATTTTGAAGTTTTCTTAGTGATAAGGTACAAACAATATCACATACATAACATTCATCAAAGAAATTATGAGAAAATGAATAGTGAATGGGGACTTAGGCACTATGGCTAATACACTGATAGAGTTAAGACAATTACAGTACTTTTAATTCTGGCTTTCTCATCATTTCTGTCAGCCATACAAAGAATTCTTGTACAAAGGGATTAAATGGTCTAGAATAGAGCTTTAGGGAAATAGGAAAAACATTATAAAATTCACAGCCCCCATCTACAGCCATGCCACCTTGAACAAGCTCAATCCTATCTGATCTCTAAGCAGGGTTGGGCCTGGTTAGTACTTGGATGGGAGACCAACTAAGACGACCTGGTACTGTAGGAGTAAAAAATAAAATAAAAAATAAGGGATTGTAAGCTGACAAGGTCCTTGCAATCTGTGAGGTCAACCAAGGGTTGCCTTGCCTTAAAAAAAAATTCACAGCCCCCAAATTCCCAGGCTGATCCTGCATTCAGACACACTGTTTCTATTGTTGCTCTCCAATGCTAAAAAACAAAATAGCCTGTGTGTACGAGAAAAATATTCACTGACCACCTAGTGACAAGAAATAAATTAAAAAGTTGAGGATATTACATTTACATTCCAACAGGCTAGAGACTATGTCATGTGTATGTTTTGGTAGGTGCTAAAGCATTAACACAGGTTATTTACATGCTTGAATAACCTAGTTAAATCTAACACAGTTTGACACCTACTCTTGGCCACTCCAGTCCCCATCTTCTCTTCCTTCTCACTCTTATTGCACTTATTACTTGGATTCAGAAAATTAACATGATGTTATGGAGTTTGGCTTGTTCTCTCATTGTTTCACACATGCATATTTTATCGCACCTAACACTGGTACCCTCAGTTTTATTTCCTTTTACTACTTCTTTTCTCAATTGGCTCCTTCTTCTCTAGTTACAAATTTCATCGAGTTTCCATTACCCTAAAGAATTTCCTTTGTCCTTGTTATCATTTCAAGTTTCCGTCTCTTCTATACTTCCAATGACCACCAAATATCTCCAAAACTTCCACACTGCTTGTCTCCCTTTGACTCTGGTCCCTAATATTTATCTGAGATGGCTTTTCGAGGTTATTGGTATCCTCCTAATGGCTAAACTATCTAGCCTTTTCTTAGCCCTCTTTCTTCTCCTAAGCATCTCTGCCATACTTGGGACCACAGGCCACCCTGTCTATTATTAGCCAGCTCTAACCTGGTCAAAGCATGTTCTCTCTCCTGTGTGAGCAAGCAGGAGCAACAATATCACCCTAGACCACAGGTTGGAAAACTATGGCCTCTAGGTTTGTAAATAAAGTTTTTTTCTTGGAAACAGTCCTGCTCATTTGTTTACCTATTGTCTAGGACTGCTTTCCTGCAACAGACACCATTTGGCCTACAAATCCTAAAATATTTACAGAAAAAGTTTGCTGACCCCTGTCCTAGATGATCTTTGAGAAGCTGGCTATGGATGTGGCATTCCTCATCTGCAGCAATCTTATACTCCCATGACTTATGAATTATCTCTAGTTAATAGCAGCAGCACCGATAACAAATGGACACTGTGCTGAGAAGTATGTGTGCTACATCTCACTTAATCCTCACAACAAATGTGTGACATAGGTATTCATTATCCCCATTTTACAAATTGGTAAACTAAAACTTCAAAGGATTCAGAAACTTGCCAAAAGTCACAAAACTAGCAAGTGGTGGGGCTGAAATTCAAATCCAGGCAGCTATACACTAGAGCCTGTGATGTTAACTGCCATTTCATCCTATGCACCTCCAGGTTTCCAATCTAACTTCTATTTTATCTCAATATTCCAGATCTTTCTAGGCCCATCTTTTAATGTCATAAGGATACAACTCTAAGCATATCTGTCATATATTCTTGGCTTCCTATTTCCTCCATGGTAGGGGAAACTTGCTTGGGGAGTTGCTTTAAAGCTATATTTGCACAGCGAGTATACTATTCCTAGTTAGATTGTATACTATTTGGAATGTCTTGGGAAGTCGATGGAGATGACAGGAAACGGTCGTACCATCCCACTTCTCAGCCACCATGAAAGAATGAAATGGTAAGCTCCTTGAGGGTATGAGCTACATATTACATGCTTTTCTTTACCCTAAAATGAGAGAGTAAATATTTAAGAAATATCTATAAAAATCTCTAAGGAAGTCCTTTTCTGCATCTTCTCTCCAAAATCCCATGCAGTACGTGTTTTTAAAAAGCTGATTAACTCCAATAGAAGGGTTCTTCCTCAATACGAGCAACAAAAGGCAGTACTAATAGTACCTTAAAATGAATATATCATTTTAAAACATATAAATGCATTTAAATGCATTTCCTTATTTAACCTCATTTACTTAAGGAACGAGGCATAGGTATTAGTACCCTTTTTCAGATGGTGACATGGAGCTTCCAAAAGGTCCACCAGCAATTCATTTCATGTAGGAAAATCATAAAGCATGGCACTCAACTCAGGTCATGACATAGGGAAGGAAAATACACAATTTTAGGAGATTTGTTTCGAAAACTAGCAGAGTTTACCATACCTGATAAAAGTCCAATAAGTAGCATCAACAACCAGCCAGAAAAAGCATCACTCACACTGTGAATTAAGGCCCATGTTGACTCTTTGCTTTTATTGGTAATCTAAGGAGAAATGAGAAAACATTGGTACACTCTACACACTTCCTTGCTTTTTCACCTCAAAATGCACAAGAGAGTAAAGAAACACAAAGACAAATCTACTCATTGGGAATAGAGACCAATTTGGAGTCACTCCTCAAATAATCTTGCGCTGAACCAATGTCACCAAGAATTTTGAGGTTTATTGAACCTTGAGTACTAAACCCCACCTTCATCTACAATGCCTGCAAGTATCTTATTCAGGTCTTCCCCATTTAGTGGCTTATTTCTTATAGCATCAGTTTGTTTTGCTTATTGGAGTGGTCTCTTTCTGCCCTGGACATCGGATCTTCCAAGGATGGTCCCTTGACTCACAGTAAATAGTTTGATTATTTTTCAAAGAATAAACAAGTATAAGCTTATTTGAGTGGTGAAAGTACAATTTGAGGTTTACTATCCAGAGTTGTGCTTCAGGTAAGGCAAATTTCAAGACTTGATCCCATAAACACCTAACTGTACATTGATCACAGATACTAAATGATATCAGGAATACATCTCTTTACTTTCCAAAACATACTGGGAATATTTGAAGCTATCAAGAAGTGCAGAAAGTTTTACTTTTTAGGTCCTAACCTTGTCAATTTAACCCTTTTCAGTGCCGACATTTCAAAACCAAGCATTCTGACAGCTTTGTCATTGATACTTCCCCCTTTTCTGTGCCTCTATCTCTGATTTTTGAAACTGTAATGGAGCTACCCTATCATCTACAGCAACATCATAAATAGTTATAATAAATTATTATAAAAATTTTAAAGTAGTTAAAAATTTCACTTTGATCTATAACATTAAGTTTCCAGTTCAGTGCTGAAAGTAAATGAGGTGACATTTTTTTTTTCTGTGATGGTGTTTCCATTCTGATGATAAACGGTTAATGCTAAAAAAAGAGTCCCCCTTGAACATTTAACAAACACATTTTAATTGATTTTGTTATATTATTAATTGGCACAATTTGTCTCAGATGCAACCATTTTAATATAATGGGAAATATGCCCTATCGCAGGTGATTTTCACAGTGTAAATAACACTGAATATACAATTGATGATAAACTGAACTCTAAATTACAGAGAGCAGAAATTCTAAAGCCATACAATTCCAAATTTTAAAGTCTGATGAATTGGTAGGATAGACAGAAAGAATATGTATGTGTTCCTAAATGTCAGAAACCTTATGAAAAAACAGAGAATGTTTTATAATCTTTTTAGTTAGGATAAGAAAATTCAGTGGGATTATCACAAGTCCAAGGATTACAAAGGAATTTCTCAAAATTTATACCTAGGACAACCTGACTCAGGGGTTCAGGTGGTCATGAGAAAACCAGTCAGGACCTGGGAAAGGCTTAAGAATGAAAAGTGATTTGTTCAGGAGATTCACTTGACTCTGAGAGGAGGAAATCATGAACTCAGGAGAGATTGGGGTCAACTTAAAAATCAAATTTTAAATTTGGAGTCAAAGCAGAAATATTAAGAAAGAAAAAATAATAATACCTACTGTTGGCTGAAGAAATGTCTCCCCAGAGGATCACCTACTGAGTCAGAGCCACTGGAGCTGGAGCCCTATCTTTTTAATAAGTTCTCCATGTGCTCCTGACACCAACTAGAAATTATAATTCCCTCATTTAAATAACACAGAGCAAAAAGTTCAAGGCAAATGACCTTGGTAGACTGCTCTGAGAAGTATTCACAGTACTTTAAAAAAAGAAAAGTGGGGAAATTCTCATTATATTCAAAATAAGTTGTACCATAGCCATAAGTGCCATCTATTACATATCATATTAAATCAGTGCCCTTAATTTGAATTTGATTGGTCTTGTGGTTTTGTTTGAGTCGAACATACAAATTTACTTTGATTTTGTACAGGAGCTATAATCACATAAACTTTGTCCTGTACGCTTTAGTAAATACTAGGGCTCTGAGAATTTTTCCTTTTATTCCTTTGAAAGGAATCCATTTTCTTTTCTACGTCCTAAAAATCCAGCTTCAAGAGAAAACCATAAAAGAGAGATAAAATGGTGAAGGAGGATCTTTGAAATTTATTTCAGCCCTTCCCATCAAGCTTGTTTTCACCTATCTGCATAGGCATTTATACCCATTTCAGGGCTCAAAGGATCCTTTTCAACCACTTTCTGTAGGAAGATAAATTATCATTAAATACAAATTCTTTTCAAAATTAGATACAAGATGCCTTAAAAATAAAAATAAATTATAAAACAAAACTCTACATTGCCAATAGAAACCAGATTTGATCACATCCAGAGCTGAAGGAAAGAATACACACAAAGAATATATATCTTCAACTTCTTCCCCTATTATTTCCTCACACTTACTCATATACCATCTTTTGTCTTACCTCTCGATGCCTATCCCGATCTCGAGATTTCTCTCTCACCCAATCAATGGTATTGAAATCATCATAGGTCCCCACACCAGGGATTGGCTCCTCCAAGAAGTCCATCATTCTATTTGAAGAACCTATTCCTCCACCATTGTATGACTTGTCCTCTGTTTTAAACAGCAAACAGACATTGGTACTTCAGACACTAGACATTTTTAATAACTCCTTTCTGCACACCAAAGGCGAGTCCTTAAACTATCATATGACTACAGTTAGGGTATGCTGACAAAGCAATAAAAAAAATCACCTAGTGAGAATATCCATCATATTCAGAGGTTTCTGTGGTCTAGGCACAAAATGAGTGTCTTAAGGCAGTGTGAATGGAAGGGGACAGATGAGAGTGATAGTACAAAGGGAGAACTGACAGGACTTGAAGTGCAGTGAGAAAGGATTTACAAAGCAAAAGATAGGAGCTTGGAGCAGCTTAGTTATTTCATTTTATGTTATGGAAAGGAGACAGAAGGGTCAAAGGCCTTTGCAGACATATCACAGCAGAAAGCATTTTATATTTATGAGGCAGTTATCCAATCCTAGGAAGAGGCTTTTGCCTGAATGGAGACTCCAAAGAAAGCATGTAAGCCTCTTCAAGAGTTAAGTTGGCTGGAATGTACATATCTTCCTTCAATAGATAGCCTACTTTGATACCTGATGTAATGGGCTTGTGGAAACTTTTACTGAGTACATCAGAACAGTCTAAGATTTACAAGTAGAAATTTAAAAAACAGTATAGGTCTCCATGATGATATCCCTTTTTGATCCTTCAACTGTAAGAAACATATTTGCCCAACTATCACAGTCCTTTATCTGCTTCACTTTTAGCACTTCTATTACAAATACTTATGCGAATGCTTTATCTTCCTTTCTAGACTAGAAGTTCTTTAAGGGCAGCCCTAGATCTGTTTCATCATTGCCTTCTCCATCCAACATTGAACCAAGCATTGGACCACAACTCAATAAATATCAGCTGAATCAAAGTTTCTTTGAACAGTAGTGACAAGGGAGTATTCAAACTCAGAAGTTGTACTCATACAAGTTTACTTAGTGGTGCTAAACAAACTTGTTCAAAATATTTCCACAATCCTCTGGTGGAACAACACTTTGCTATTAGACACAAAATGTAAAATAGTATTCAGGTATTTATGCAAGTACACACTGAGGAAAAATGCAGAGTAATGCTATCATTGAACTCAAACAGCCGGAGCTCACATTTGCAGCATCAACCTTGGCAGGGACAAAGCTTTACCCAGACTGCTTGGTGATGAATCCCACTGCAGAGAAGGCCAAGGTGGGACTGAGCTCACCTCCTCCCCCCTGCCATCTGCATCCCCATTTTCATTTTAAATTTCTAACAGACAACTTCAGCACTCTCGTAGGGTTAGTTTGAATTAATATCCAAGATGTATTTGGTTTACAAATTTGAGTCTTCCAAATACCTAATTCAGCATACCCTTCCCAAGCTAACACACACATTTGAAAGAAAATGCTCTGCAGAATCCAAATCATATTGAGGGTAGGGCTGGTGGTAGGGTTGGAGTGGAGGAGGTGAACAAGTTAATCTTAAAACCCCTAACCAAAGTCCTTTCTCTATCTTCCAGCCTACCTGGCTGTAAAATGGTTGGCTGCTGAATCACCAGCCCAGTATTTACTATCATGTTAGTGGCATACTGATAAAGATCAGTGTTGTGTGCTGTTTGAGAGCTTGGAGGGAAACAGCCAGCTAGGAAATGAGGGCAGAAAGAAAATAAAGTATGTGAGGAAGAAAAATAAAAAGCTGTTTCAATTCTCAAGACAAATGCTGACATGAACACAAGGTGCCGAACAATCAGAAATTTACTTTTAAGAGCAGGTTAATGCTTCAACTGAATTTGCTCTAGTTTAAGAATGCTCCTTTCAGAAGAAATTTTAAAAGGATTTTGTGAAACTGATTTTTAAAAGCATCCAATAGCTATCTAATGTTACACTAGATATCAAATAAGCCCCCCATCTTAAAGGATATTTAGACAAAATGTAGATCTGCAACAGCTTCTTAACAGAAAAGAAAGAATCCTCTTACATCACTAGGTAACATGAGCACTGCATCATCCTTCTTTGTAGTCTCCTGTTATAAATGCAAATTGTCGGGCAGCTCTAAAAGAGCAGGCAGTGATTAGAATCTGACAACAGACTGCTTGTGATTCTCCAGATTCCCTTCTCCCTTGGGTCACATTTTGGTCCCTCTCCAGGCTCAAGTATGCTTACCTTCAATCACAGCTTTCTTTTTTTCTGCCTCAAGGAAGAAATAACCTTAGCAGCCCGCATTTAGTCATCTAGGTTGAGGAGCTTTTACAGAAGGAGCCCCAGTATGAACTGCTTTAGAAGGGCACTTGCTGTGTTCTCTGCCTTTCACAGGAACAAATGCCACCTAAAGAACCACCAGCGTTCCCCAGCGGTCAGAGTATGATGTCACTGTTGGAATCACGTGACCAGACCCTTGGACCAGCCTTGGAGAAAGGAAGATTTTTAAGGGAGCACAAAAGCCTTAAAGATGTAGTCTCATCTAAATAAATGCCATCAAACTGAGGGCAGTCAGGTCAGTTCAGAAAACTGGAGTCCATTTCCATCAGACTTATTTCACTTAGCGTAATATCCTTAAGGAGGACAAAAATAATATGTTATCACTCATATGTGGAATATAAAACAAAACCAAACAAACAAATAAAATAAATTATAGGAACAGAGAACAGATTGGTGGCTACCAGAGGGGGAGAGGGAGAGGGAGAAATAGGTAAAGGGGGTTAAATGTATAGTGAAAAATGGAAACTAGATTTTGGGTGGTGAGCACGCAATAGGATATACAGGTATCAAATTATAATGTTGTACATCTGAAACTTGTATGTTATAAGCAAATGTTATTACAATAAAACAAAATCTTTTTAAGAGACTGGGTTCAGAGAAGTTTTAGTCTTCAGACCTCATTTAGCAGAAAATTTGAAAAGGAAAAAATCTCTAAAAGCATTTAGAGTTACATGGATCCTAAGTAAAAAAGGGAGAGAGGTAAATATAGAAAAGGCTTTTTAAAACATGCACTGGATAGAAATAACAAGGATAATATCTCACAGAAATAACATAGACATAATAGAGCACATAACATGATGCTATTCATACAAGTTCAAAACCAGGCAAACCTAAATTATAATTTTTGTATGGGATACAAACACAAGCAACTACATTACAAAGACAAGCAAGAAAATGACAAAAGTAAAGACAGTGTCTACCAAAAGGAAACAAAGGGGTCATCATCTGGATGGAGCACATGGTGAGGGTGGGGCTTCTGGAATGTTGGTAATTTTTCTTGATCTGAGATTGATTACCTGAGTGTTGACATTATAATTATTCTTTAAACTGTAGACATATGTTTTATGTCTTTCTATGTAAACATCATAATTAGAGAAAAACATGAAATACTGAATTGCACATGAACTGATTACACAAGGTCAGTTCTTTAAAAGCACATAGAAACTTTGAAAACCCAGAATACAGTCAAGAAAATTAGTTGTTTCTTAGTATTAATGTTCTAGCCAGAAAGCAACATCAGATTTAATATCATTAATTCAAACAGAGTAAAAGTAGTTATTTCAGCCATGAAAATAAATTCACTGCTACTTTTGCATTGTTTTAAAGGCTTTTTTTCTTCCCAGGTCCTATTCTGAAGGTCCTATTCCTAAGTCCTATTTTTAAGCAGGTCTTAATTTATTGTGCGGTAAGGCCAGTATAGTGAAGAAGAATCAAAGTGCCATCTCCCAACTTCCTAAGAGACTCTACAGGACAGCCACTATTGAACATTAATCTAGTCAGTGTGCTCCAATAATCAGAACTAAATGGGGGGCTCTGAAATGTTGGGGTACTCCTATCAATTATTTAAGGCCCAATGCATCCTGAAATGCTAATACGACAAAACACTGAGAAGAATTAAAATAAAGTTGCAACTGATAGTATTATGGCAATGAACTACAAAGCTTAAAATGCAAAAGCTATTTGTAGCCCAAGTATAACTGTCTTATACATTTACACCTTTAGAAAAGGATATTATCTTACTTAAAGAGGATGACATGTCCAACTACAGAATCCTCCTTCAAAGTCTTTTTTATTAAATAGGATTCAACCTACAGGACCATTACAGAATTCATTTATATTATTTAATAAGACTTATGTTACCTTACTAGGATATTTTACACTTCAAGATGCTAATTGGGTTTTTTTGGTACCCCAAAAAATGTATAGTTGAAGAACATACAGTGACTGGATTGGATAACTAGTGCCATGTTAATAACTTTTGATTAAAGTTCTTGTGTTTTTCAAATGCTACATCAGTGTTTCTAGAGGAAGGAATTTTATTCCATGTAAATTTACTTCCTTTGAAAACTAGAGGGATGGTTAACTATGATGCAGTTCTCATATTAAAATGGGATTTAATTACAATTCAGATTGAGAAACGAGGCACTGGTATTCAAAGTATGACATGTTACAATTTACTTTTTAAATGTATTTTTTATATTTTAATTACAGTTGGCATAAGATACTGTGTTTCAGGTGTACAACATAGTTATTAGACATTTATATAACTAATGAAATAATCACCCCAATTAATCTAGTACCCATCTGACACCATACAAAGTTATTGCATTATTGACTATATTCCTTATGCTATACTTTATATCCCCAAAACTATTCTGTAACTACCGATTTGTACTTCTTAATCCCTTCCCCTTTTCACCCACCCTAACTCCCTCCCATCTGACAACCCTCGAAATGATCTCTATATCTATGAGTTTGTTTTTGTTATGTTTATTTTGTTCTTTGGATCCCACGAGCAAGTGAAATCATACGCCATTTGTCTTTCTCTGTCTGACTTACTACATTCAGCACACTACCTTCTAGGTCAATCCATCTTGTTGCAGATAGTAAGATTTCATTCTTTTTTATGGCTGAGTAATATTCTATTATATATATATATATATATATATATACACACACACACACACACACACACACACAAATACATACATACACACACATACATACATACATATATACACACACACCACTTCTTCTGTATCCATTCATCCATTGATGGACACCCAGGTAGCCTCCATATTTTGACTATTGTAAATAATGTTGCCATGAACAAATGGATGCACATGTCCCTTCGAAATAGTGTTTTGTGTTTCTTTGGATAAATACCAAGAAGTGTGACTACTAGGACCTTCTTTGGCTCCTGTTATAGCCTTTGTTTTAAAGTCTTTTTTGCCTGGTGTAAGTATTGCTACCCTAGATTTGTTTGTTTCCATTTTCATTAAATATCTTTTTTTCATCCATTTATTTTCAGTCTGTGTGTCTTTCTATCTGAAGTGAATCTCTTGTAGGCAGCATATATGAGGGTCTTGTTTTCGTATCCATTCAGCCACCCTTTCTTTTGATTGGAGCATTTAATCAATTTACATTTAAAGTAATTGTTGATAAATGGTTATTGCCATTTTATTATTCATATTTTTATCTTTTTGTTTGTTTGTTTTTCCTTCTACTTAAAAGAGTCCCTCCAACATTTCCTGTATACTTGTTTGGTGGTGATAAATTCCTTTAGCTTCTTCTTGTCTGGGAAGCTCTTTATCTGTCCTTCAATTCTAAATGATAGCATTGCTGGATAGAGTAATCTTGGTTGCAGGTCCTTGCTTTTCATCACTTGAAATATTTCATGCCAATCCCTTCTGGTCTGCAGTTTCTGTTGAGAAATCAACTGACAGTCTTATGGGGGCTCCATTGTAGGTAATTAATTGCTTTTCTCTCGATGCTTTTAAGATTCTCTCTTTGTATTTAAACTTTGGCATTTTAGTTATGATGTGTCTTGGTGTGGGACTCTTTGGGTTAATCTTATTTGGAACACTCTGTGCTTTCTGGGTTTGTATGTCTATTTCCTTCATCAAGTTAGGGAAGTTTTCAGTCATTATTTTTTTCAAATAGATTTTTAATTCTTTGCTCTCTTTTTCTTCTGGTACCCCTATAATGCAAATGTTGGTATGCTTGATCTTGTCCCAGAGGCCCCTTAAATTATTCTCATATTTTTTGCATTCTTCATTCTTGCTGCTGTTCTGATTGAATGTTTTTTGCTAACTTCTCTTCTAAGTCACAGATTCAGTCCTCTGTTTCATCTAATTTACTATCGAGTCCTCCTATTCTTCATTTCAGTTATTGTATTTTTCATTTCTAACTGATTATTTCTTACATTTTCTATATCTATTTTTCTATATCTATATTTTCTATCTCTTTGTTGAAGTTCTCACTCAGTTCATCTACTCTTCCCCTAAGTTCACTGAGTATCCTTACAATCAGTGTTTTGAACTCTTTACCTGGTAGATTGCTTGCCTCCATTTTATTTGGTCTTTTTTTCTGGAACCTTTGTTCTGTTCTTTCATTCGGTACATGTTTCTTTGTCTTCCCATTTGGCTGCCTCCCTGTGTTTGTTTCTATGTGTTAGGTAGGGCTGCTATTTCTTTCTGTCTTAGTAGAGTGGCCTTATGTAGTAGGTATCCTGTGGGACCCAGTGGCGCAGTCTCTCTGGTTGCCTGGCCTGAGTGCTTCAGGTGTGTTCCTTGTATGGGTTGCATGTGCCCTCCTGTTGTAGTTGAGCCTTGGTTACTCTCTGCATGTCAACATGAGAGATTGACCCTTGGGCTGATTGGTTCTGAGAATTGGCCAGTGACTACAGTAAAGGAGCTATTATACAGAAGCTGACGCTATAGAGCAGAATTCACTTTAGCAGGGCTCTGGTACCTGCCCTGTCTTCCCTTTGGGTGTGTCATCCTCAGATGTGGCCCTAGGTGGTGATCTGGCTCAGACTGAAGCTGGTCACTGGGCTAGCAGGCTGGGGACTTGTGGGAGGGGCCCCACTGCAGCCCAAGTTCACGTGCAGCCTATGCCCTGCCTAAGGCTACCTGGCATGAGCTACCCAAGTAATCTGCAAAAGGTTGCCACCCACTCTGGGCTTTGAGGTACACTGAGAGGCCAAGCTGAAAACCAAGGTCATCTGCTGCTAGTGCCAGGCTTGGGGCCGCTCAGCAAGATGTATGGGGCACACCGAAGCCAGATACTGTTTGTTTAGGTTTTGTGAACCTTTGTGAAATTTTAGGAAAGTCTGCAGGATAAGCCAAGATAGGCTATTTGTATGGACAATCTACTGGCAGTGGCTTGGGTGGGCCTGCAAATTGGGTAGGACAGGCTCTCAGGGAATCACCAGGCAGAGTGGCCAATGTCAGCCACTTTGATGGAGTCTCAGATATGGTGGCCTGGCTCTGCATGCTGGGTGCGGGAGGACTCAACAAAGAAATAATACCCTCTGCCAGCACTTCTGACGGAAAAAAAGCTGAGCCCTTGTCCTGAAGCCAGATAATTCAATATCTCCCCATATGTCCCTGGTGCCTTTTGAGCTGCTGCTGAAGCACTGGAGCTCAGAGCAAGTGAATCCATCAGAGAGTAAGTCCATGTCTGGGTCCCTTAAGAGGAATGTCTGTGACTCCAGTTGCCCTCCATTCACAGCCAAAAATTGTGGGTACTTCTCTTCCCGGCACTGGAACCCTGGTTTAGGGAGCCCAGTGTGGGGCTGGGACCTCGCACTCCTCTTGGGGGGGACCTCCACAGGCAAGATATCCCTCCTGATTCTCAACTAGCACACACAGGTGTGGGACCAGCCCGTTCTGTGTCTCCGCCCCTCCTGCCAGTCTTGAGGTGGCCTCTGTGTGTCCCCAGTTGTAAAATTTTTATTCAGCTAGACTTTAGGTGACTCCCAAGGATAACTGTTCTGTATTTTCATTGTAATTTTGATATGGTTGTGAGAAGAGGCAAGCATAACATTTTCCTACTATGCCATCTTGACCAGAAGCCCCATATTTCTTTTGCTCTTTTCTACCCCTCTATTCCCTTCTCTGCCACATTTTTAATCTGTAGTTTATGTTCATTACACAGACTGCCAGGTTTAGGGCAATTTATATCATTGTGAAAATAAGACAAAGAAATGCTTACCAAGTTTTAATGCATCCTATTATAGAAACACAGTAATATAGTTAATATTTGGAGATAAGCAGTTACCTTTCTGGAACACAGATCTAATCAGATCGTTTTCTTATTTCTAAAATGTGAGTGGCTTCTGCAGCCATCTCTTAAAACTTGCAGCATACAAAGACCATGTAATGAGCATTTGGTATAAATGTGGACCAGGAATTTTTAAATATTCATCATAATTTTTATCATAATAAATATAAAATATTTTAATGTATAATAATGATGACAATGATATTACTACTATTTTAGGTTTCATGAATGAGAATAATTAAATTGCTTGCACTCTTTCACGAAGATATTTATAATATCTGGCCTGATGATAAATAGCTTAAGCTGTGGGTCATATTCCACAATGAATTGGTTTCTTTTCTTACCATTTTCTTAGTAGAGAGAAAGAATAAATTCATAAGACTTAGTTATCAAGAATGGTAGCAGAGATTACCTGCCCATTTGGGACCAACTACTGAGGTATAAAGTAATAAAATGCAAAATGTTTGTCAAAACAGTATGTTAAGAGCTAAGTTTCTGGTGTATAAATACTGAGCTAAGAATGGTAGAGTAAAATTAAACAACAATCCTAAATGTCAAATTTGTGTACTTAGATAAGTCTAGGTTTTTGTCTATATACAAAATAAAAGTAAAAATTTTTAACACAAGTTTTGAAGGCATAGTGTGCCCTAAGTTATATATAAAATAATTTAATGCTCTAACAGGAAAATGATTCAAGTTAAAGCACAATTAGATCTCAACTTAATTAACAGAAGAAAAGCCCCCAAAGGCTAATTTGCATTTCTTGGGGCAGAGGGCTGGAGGTGGGGGTGAATAGAACACTAGTCAGGAAAAAGTCAATTTTGAAGCAGCTTTCCTAGTAGGCTACTCTTAGGTCTAAAAACTTAACAACAGATCTTTAGAAATGCATTGCTTGAATGAGGAGGCATATAAATGAATGCATTTAGCTCATTTTCCTTTTTGGAAACCACTTTCTAATTTTTTTTTCTAAAAATCACATGATGCCTGAAACTAGAAAATACTTTACAAGAAAAGAAATTGTTACATGAAAATGTTTATTTCAATCCCTAACTGATATGCCATTAGAAATTTACTGGGAGGGGGGAGGGTGGCTGAACAGTAACTGATTAAATGAACTAGTTAAACACTAACAAAAACACAAGAGGAAAGGAGGATTAAAAAAAAAAACCTTGTGCACCATGCAAGAACTCTGAAGTACTCCTTTAGTAATATCACAGCTGCGTGAGGATGCACTTATTGGCAGCAGCCTAAAGAGACAAATAAGCACTCAAAGAAATGGGGCAGGGCTATTGGTATGTATCACAGGACTTGAAAATAGTCGTATTTTTAAAAATGTGTTCAGTTTTTACAGGGATATATTGTATTTTTGCAAGGCACAGATCACATCTACAAAACAATTCAACACTCTATTTAGCACACATCAGCAGATATATCTCCTGGGGTCATTTAAACATTACCTTCATTCTACAGCAAGGACACAAGTATGAAGAGCTTATTATATGCTACTCCTCACTTCGTATCTGCACTTTATTGGTTCATTTTCTTTATTGGTTCATCCATTCTAGATCTCCCCATAAGTCATGTCATGAATTCTTTCACATTCCATTCACTTCTAATATCTGAGAATGTATAACAGCTAAACTCTCAATAATTAGTCAACATTTTTAGGACCTTCCCATCTATCAATGTGTGGCCTCCATTTTGTTTATATTTTGCTTTCTCACTTACCCAAACCCAGTAGCTGAAGAGCAAATGTTGGTGGAGTAGCCCTCCCATCTGAGCCCTGGATAGTATCACAAGACTATGTCATGCTTTAATATACTATTTAGCTTGGTCCCTTGGACATTTATCCAGGGCAACTACTCCACTGCTGCACATCTGTACAGCCATATTGGTTGTTAAATATTGAAATATCTCCATAGCTATAGACAAATAACCACTCTTTCCTGAGGACTCTCCTCCCATCCAATTGTCCCCTACATGGCTTCTGAAAGTTCCCATGATGCATCAGCTAGAATACCAGGAAGCTCCAGGACACAACCCAGCCCTATGTCTGATATCCAAACAGACTGATCAGTGCTTGTGTTGTTTCGAGTGTCACCCAAGCACTAATTTCATGTAGGGACTGATTGCTGTTATTCTTGTTCACAGCAGGTTAAAACTTGAAGCTGTCTAAGATGGAAGGACAACAAAGAGGAAATTCTATCCCAACTCTGCTGAGAGCTAGACAATAAAAAGGATGATGAGGGATATTGGTAATGGAACTACAGAAACTGAACCAAATCTCGGATATATACTTATTGAGATGAATTTGAGAATTATGTAAAGTATACAAGAAGGTGGGGCATAGCAGAAAGGGACAGGGAAAAGGCTTTCGAAATAAGCATCAGTCTAGATTCTAACACCATCTTGTGACTCTTTGTTTCCTACTGAATATAGCTCTATACTCACTGGGTTGTAGACATAACAGGTCCACCTGTTATGTCTCCTACTCCCAGTATTGGCTTTAATCTGGAAGTTCCTAACCCAACTCACTTTCATTACCATTGGAGCCAAGGTGTTATCTGCCAGAATTACCATAGCTAAGAAAAATCACATAAGGATTGTGTCTTGGTATCTATAGGTTCCCATTGGACTAGATGCCACAAAAGTCAATGGAGAACTGGAAATAAAGAAGCTATATTTGACAAAGTTGCTGAGTGGGTTATTCATATAAAAAATAGCCCTCTGCTCCATTTCCTGCTCTTTGTTCTTTCCTTCTCAAATTTACACATTTATAGGACTGAAAAAAGGACTAGGGAGTGTAATGGGCAGGGAGACATTGCCTTAAAATGGACATTACATTCTACAGTAATGGGAAACCCTTTGGCTAGCATGATCCTGTATAATAACTTGTAATTATTGTTTTAAAGCAGAAGTTCAACTAAGTCTGCATTGGTTTCTATTAAGCCATTATGCTTTAGCAAGGAAAAAGCTTCGAGAGGAAGTACTAATGAGGAGATTCTTCTTGGATTCATGGAATAATGCAATGTCATGGACAGAAAAATGATTTTAAAAAGATATTTAAATAAAAACTAGGAATTGCTCTTAAAGAAGTACTTGTACCTGTATACATCAATGTATGTATGTTATTCATTGCAGCAATTTTAGTGTAGCAAAAACCTGGTAACAATGAGAGTCCAGTGATAGAGGGATAATACAAGGAAAGTAGACTGATGTGTACTGAAATAGAAAAGTCCCCCAAACATATTATGTAAAGAAAAGCAAGTCAAAAATAATAAGTAGATTTTAAAAATACAACCTATGTTTCTGTGTTAACTGAATAGAAAAAGAATCGAAAGGGTCATACTGAATTATTTTAGTGGTAGGAAGTAGAGGGGGCTTTCACATTATACACACACACACACACACACACATATACACATACACACACACATTTTAAGGATATATGTATGTATGTACATTGTTTGAATCTTTAAAAGTGTATTTATGTGTTATATAAGTGGTTCTAAAAGAAAAAAATGATAACACAGCTAGTAGAGATGGGACACTGCAAAGGGGAGACTTACATTCTGAGAGGCAGACCACTGGGGTATTTAGAAACAAAGTAGGTGACAATTTCTGGAGAACACCAGGAGAAAAACACCAAAAGGAAGATAGTTTACTAAGTTTTCAATGAAAGTCAATGAGAAGAAAGTCTTTATGATCAGACCTATTGTTCAGCAGCTATAAGAGGCAAATTCTAACCCCAGCTCCACAACTCAACAGTTGTGTCACCTTGGGCAATTACCTTAATTTCTGTGAGTTTCAGGTTCCCCCTCAGTAAAATGAGAGGGTTATTAGCATAATTTTTTGGCCACTCATACATTGTGCTGAATGACTTTTGAGAAGATCTTAGCTTTGAGCCATTCCAAATAGTATTTTGACTGCACACTTGTCTGAGAACACACTTCTGGCAAAATCATAAAATGGCACTACCAATCTTTAGAGAAAAAAGTAAGACAGCTCATCAGTGAAGTACAGGACAACCTGGGATCCAAGACTTCTGGGATATTGTTAACTAGAGCTATATCAATATAGCTACAATATCCTTGGAGTACCTGCTAGCCACAGACCCCAGAAACATCCAGCACACACTCCTAAAACATTATAGCGATCCTTTTGTCCATCCGATGCCATAAACTGGAACAGGTGAGGTTAAAAGTAGTCTGCTCAGGATTTAAAGTACTGCCAAAGGAGCTCTAAAAAATATATGCGTGTGTGTGTGTTTCTTTCAAGAAAGTACAAAAGTGATTTCCCTAATTGAAAAATAAACGGAGCGCTTCTAGGTTCAGCTCTGGCAAGTAAAGAGCTTTAAAGTTGTTACTTCCGTCCTTAAAACAAACTGAACAAATGAGACAACTCAAAAATCAAGAACTTTTCTTGGGCCCAGTAGAGAGCTGAGGTTGCAGGGGAAACTGCAACCTCCAAATTTGAAGAAAAGGGCTTAGCCAAAGAAACACAGTTGAGATCTGCTTACCTAGAGTAGAAAATGCTGGAACCATAATCTCAGAGGGACACTTAAATGGCAACTTTGACGAATTGCTGAAGGCTGAGTGTGGACTTGCATGGAAGTGAGAAACTCCTATGGCTTACACTTTTGTGGGCTCTATCTCCAAATTCTCTACCAAGTTCTCTGTGAAGCTTCAAGAAAGATCCCCTCTTGACTCTGAGAAGGGGAGGTAAAGACTAACCACTATGAAATATCCCAGAGCTCTTTATAACAAAGGCCTATATATGCTCCAGGGAAAATTCTTTGGCTGAGCCTTATCCCAGTTGGGGGAAGGGCATTCCTCCTTCTCCAGACCCCCTCCCTTCCCAGCCTTCTTGTCTCACCTAAGGAAAAAAAAATCACAGTCAACAGGATCCTGGGCCTCCAGGAAATGGGCTAAGAAAGCTGAGGTCAGAAACAGGAATGGGGGCAGGGAGAACAAAAAGCTATACCACTGGACTAAAACTTCTGAGGTTACACTCACAAGACACAGGCCCAACAGACACTGGGGTTTAATCATAAGATGATAAAATGATCTTTTTCACAACTTAATTGGTAGATTTCATACACTATCATGTTGTTCATTTTAAAAGACTGTTTTTTCTTTTCCTAGGAGGTTGAGAGGTTATATTGAGGCTCACTAGGGTAGCCCCAAGCCCACTGTCACATGCTAGGGGGCCATGACCTGCCTGAACTTTGAAGTCATCCATGACTCTTTTCTAGTTTATTCCCCCATATCTAATTAGTCCTATCAATCCCCCCTCTGAAATTTCTCTAGAACTTAGTCCTTCTTCTTCATTCCTGTTGTCTTAACTCGGGACTTTTGATCTTTCACCTAGATTTTTAAAAAATAACAGTTTAACTGGTCTTCCATTCTCGAACCTACTCTTCCCATGAATCCATCCTCCACACTGCCATAAATTCTCTAAAACACAAATTCGATCATAACATTCCTCTGTTTTTAAATCATTTGATGATGCCTTGCTTACAAGATAAGATTCGAGGGCAAAAACAATCTGGACCCACCTAGATTTCTAACTAGATCTCTCACTTTATTCCCTGCTCTCCTCCCTCCAGCTCCAACTGCTAACAGTCCCACCCTTGGAGCCTCAGAATTCTGACACAGATTACATTTCTTGAATAGAAAAGACTCATGCTGCTGTGCCTTACCTCTGTTGCTCTCTCCCAGGAATGTCTCCTCAATCAACAGTTAGAGAGTAGCAGTAAGGCATGGTAGGTAGAAATACAAGCAGGTGAGGGGAAGAAGGGACTTAAAGAGGATTACTAAGACAGCATAGTGATCGGTTCAAATCTGGGTGCTTCATAAATATTGAATGAGTGAATGGATAAATGAATGAATGAATTGTTGACTATGAAGTCTAGGCTGCAGAGGCAGGCAAGTGAGAACAGATGGCCTATGAGAATAACTCTGAATTTTTTCCTGTTACTCAAGCTCTTTTTCTATTTTCTTCCCTATCCCCTTCTTTCAGATCTCCATGTTTATGTTTCCTCTAATTTACAGACTACTATAACATTACCTCAAATGCATTTAACTGTGCCATGCATATTTTATTTATTCATTCTTCATAAATCAATCCCTCTAGCCATTTGGAAAACAAGAACCACTCTATTGCCTTTCAAGTTCCTTTTAACTAATCTTTTTAGTACATGCTATTGTTCCTGGTACAATTGTGCACAGTTTCACCACCAAATATATAGGGCTTTATGACCTTTTTTTGTTGTTTTTATTAGGAAATTCCATGTGAAAACGTTAAAGAAAAAACAATTAAAAAGCAAAGCATGAAAATTACATTGCTACAGAGTGTAATGACTGATCTTCATGTGTAGCTCAGGGAAAACAGCCTTTTATTATTTTATGGCCAGAACTTGTAAACCACAAGCAGTCATTCTCCTGTAAAGGCTATTTAAAAGTGAAAAACTTCTCATGTAAAAACACACTCTACAATCACAGGCAATGTCAAAATCTTGTCTGTCTTAGTTTTCTACTCTATTAAATAGAAATAATGGATACTCGTTTGTCCCAATCACCTACTAAGAGCAATGTGAACACACAAAGTATTTGAGCAATCTGAATGCTATATTAAATCTTTTTCTATTCAAAGCAATGATGACGACTAAGCTAAACCACTCTGGTTTGGGAGAGGTAGCCAGTTTAAGTTCTAAATGACCACTTCTCTAGAGCAAATAATTGTTATAACTGACTCACCATGGTTATAACCTATACATAAGTGGAAGTGATACACAAACACATGTCCCTTTTATAGAAGAGGGCACATATGGCAAACCACCAAATACCAACAGTAAATACCTTTCTTTCATGAACTTCAAATTCAGGGACACTCTTCTACTGTCACTTTACTGAGATACCTTTACTAGGCAAATTTCTTGATATCCTTTTGAAACTGCAGTGTTCATACTAGTGTTTACCCAAAGTTGGTCACCTCCTCAGAGAGGCCTTCCCTGACCTTTCTAACTAGTGTTAAGCACCAGTTACCTTCTATCATCATTCTCTTTATTTCTATCCTAGTATTTATCACAATGGGTAATTAGGTAATCTGTTTATTCATTTACCCAACTAGATCTAAATTCCAGGTCATCTTGGATCTTATCTAAATTAATCCCACTACTGCATCCCAGTGCCTGCAATAGTGCCTGGGTCATACAGATGCTCAAAAGGTACTTGTTAAATGAATGGGTAAAGAAATTTATCCTTGCAGTGACAATAAAGTTAATCCAAACTTCTTAGTGTGACACTGAAGGCCCCAACTTACTTATGTGGGCTCATATTCTGCCTTTATAACTCTGTATATTATGACTGTTGATATCTCTGTAAAAGCTTGCTTTCTACCTGGAATCCTCTTCCTATCAAATAACTAAACGTTCAAGGTCCTTCTCGAATACATGAAATCTTTTTCAATCCTACACACACACACACACACACACACACACACACACACACACACACACACACAATGCTGCTTCTGCTAAGTTCTTGTGAGAGTTATAGTACTTAAAATATAGGGCTATAATAGAAATAATAATAACGATAATAACTTTTTATTGAGCATTAACTTGATGCCAGGTACGGATATAAGCACTTTTATATGTTATTACCTCATTTAATCCTAAAAATTACTCTAAGAGATAGGAACTATCAAAGGTCCTTATGTGTCTATTTAGCTAGCTAGAATCAACTTCATGAAGGCAGGGATGGTGCCTTAAAGCCTTGCTAATTCCCAGAACCTAGCAAAGTATCTGCAATGTTATATGTCCTTAATACAAATTTGCTGAATACTGAATTCTGACAGTAGTTTCTGGTCCTCTGACTTTACTCTGAGAATGGCAATCCCAATTAGTTAAAGAACCAGTTTAAAGTAATTATACAAATTTAATCTTAAAGTGATGCAGTCCTTTCTAATCACAAGAAACTCGGAAGTCACAAAAGAAAAGGGTGATATACCTAGCTGTATGATATTTTTAGATATTTTTAGATTGAAAAACAAAGTTAACAAAGGCAAACCAGAATTGGAAAAAATATATTTAACCTACATTAGACAAAAGATTAATCCTATTATATGAACAGGAAACTTTCAGAAAAAGAAATTTAAATGGTTAGTACACATATGAAAAAATGATCAATTTCATTAATTTAAAAAAGTAAAATTTAAAACAAAAGAAATGTATTTCTTTATCTATTTTACTTATCTTATTGTAAAAATGAAAAACAAATTATAATATTCAACACCAGCAAGGCTGTGGAGAAATAAGCAGTCTTATACACTCACTGCACAGAAATGCTTTCGCATACTTAAAAGATATCTATGTACACAGACATACACACACACAAGGTTATTCATTGCAGCACTATTTATAATAGCAAAAGATTGGAGACTACTGAAACATGCATCAATAGACACTTGGCTAAATAAACTACACTATTTTGTAATACAGCTATACTATGAAATTGTATGCAGCTATTGAAAAGTATGATGTTACTGGATAGTCAAATACTAGATGAGGGGAATTCTCATTTTATAAATCTATTCTGCATACTAAAAACCAAAAAATGTCAATTATAAAAAAGAGAAAGAATTTAAACAGATACTTCATCAAAGAGTATGTAAGATTGGCAAATAAGCACACAAAAGAATGGTAAACATGATAAGCCATTAGGGAAATTAAAGCCATGTGATAACACTACATACCTATTAGAATGGCTAAAATAAAAAATTATGGAACATACCAAGAGCTGTCAAGAATGTGGAGCAAGTAACATAGCTAGTTCAGATGCAAAATGGTACAGCCACTCTGGAAGATGGTTTGGAAGTTTCTTATAAAGTTCAACATACATTTACCACAAGATCCAGCAACCCCACTCCATGGTATACTACTCAGCAAGAAAAAGGAATGAATAACTTGGGTGAATCTCCAAAGCAATAAGCTAAGTATATGAAGTCAGTTTCAAAAGGTAACATATTATGCAACTACATTTTTATATGACATTCTTGAAAAGGAAAAACTATAGGGACACAGAATAGATCACTGGTTACCAGATATTGGGGTAGGGAGGTCTGACTGCAAAGGGATAGCAACAGGGGATTCTTTTGAGTATTGAACTATTCTGCATCTTGTCAGTGGTGGTGGATACAAGAATCTATGCATGTGATAAAATTCACAGGACTGTGTACCAGAAAATTAATTAACTTTACTATACATACATTAAAAATCCTTTTTTAAAAAGATAAATTGTCATTAGCGGTAATGATACCTTCTGTTTCTCCATCTAACGGAGGAACATCATCCCTCATGGAGAAATCCATAGCTGTCCCTGGTATGTCCATCAAGTCTTCATCACTGGAGCTGTTCTGAAAGCTATTGAAACTCCCCTGCTGAAAGCCTCTGTTATCCATGGCTCCTGTGCAGAAAGGAAAACAGGAAGCTTATTATAATGACCTCCAAAACCCTTACCATTTACTGTTTTTCAAATTGTGGTAAATATATATAAAATTTACCATTTGACCCATTTTAAACTAGACAATTCAGAAGCATTAAATACATTTACGATATTGTGCAATCGTCACTATCCATTACCAGAAATTTTTCATCGTCCTGAACAGAAACTCTGTACCCAGTAAATATAACTCTTCATCCTCCCCTCAACCCCTTATAACCTCAATTCCCATTCTGTTTCTATGATTGGCTGGTTCTGGATGTCATACAAATGTAATCATATAACACGTGGTCTTTTGTGTCTGGCTTCTTCCACTTCTTATAATGTTTTCAAGACTTATCCACATTATAGCATGTATCAGTACTTCGCTCCTTTTTAGAACTGAATAATACCCATTTTATGGATATACCACAGTTTGCTTATCCATTCATCAGTTAATAGACATTTGGGTAGTTTTCACCTTTTAGGTTACCATTTATTCTTATGTCTTCTTTCATACTCTTACTTTGATAATATAGACATGCTAACTACTTAGTATATTCAGTTATCTTCCAGATGTAATAATGTACCTCTACTCTTACCATGTAGTTGAGAGCAGTTTTTTGAGAACCATGCAAACAAACAAATAATATGAGGACATGTACACAAAATTCATAGTAGTTCATAAGTAATCAACTGAAATAAAAAAAAGTGACTCATCATTATCAAGAAATGTGCTAGCCATTTGGGAGTGGAAAAACATTTCTTTATGCCTCTGAGTTTCCCAGAGCTCCTAACACAATGTAGATGCACAGAAATACCAGGATGAAAAGGCATACTGTGCCATTCAATGTTGTTCTCTGCTCAAGAATTTAATATTAAAGATGAAAAATTTTTTATATCCCAGTGTGAATCTTCACATATAAATTCTACTCAAAAATAAAAATCTTAGTACAGTCAACTATACTTTAATTAAAAAGAGCTTTATATTTCAGAAAAAAAAACTTAGTATTTTGTTTTTTAAAAAAAACAGCATTATATATTGCTTCTTGGCTTTTTGGCTAATATCAAGTGTAAAAAACAGCATTATAGCCAACTTCTCATTTTTTTTTTTAGGAAACCTTGATTCAGAATTATAGTCAGAAAAATTCTATTGGGTTAGGTGAACAATATTCCTTCTGAGGTATTCCAACTTTTTAAAGAAACTACTTATTCTAGGTTATCAGAATTATGTGTGATGAATGTGGTAAAAACCAAATAGGTTAAATTAAGCAATAGGCCTGAAAAATTGGAATCATAGCAAATAAATACTTTAAACATTGAGCATAAAGGAGAAAAAACAACTTTTACCAGATACTTATCAGTTTTCAGGCACTGAATTATATGCTTAAAAGTACACTCTTTCACTTAATTTTTCCAACGTTCCTATGCTATGGCATTATCACTCCTAGTGCAGATGAGGAAACTAAAGCTCAGAGAGGCTAAGTAACTTGCTCGGTTAGTGTCAAATAAAAGTTAAGCTCCAAATCATGTGTTCGATTTCACAATACCTCACTTGTTATAAAGAGACCAAACTGACTGACGTGTGAATGATATTTATGAACCACCCACTATGTATAAATCATTGTGGAATAGACAGATACAAAAAAATGATGCTGGGTAAGCCAGATGACATGAAGTTTGGGAGACAAATATTTGGGGGTTATCAGATCAAGGTGATGGTTGAAATCAAGAGAACAGATATTCTAAGGAAAACCTGCTGGTCACTTATGGATAAGGATGAATATAAATAGAAAGGTATTCTCAATATCTTTCCTTAATATGCACAAGTAGCTTGAACTCTGTGCAGATTTGAATTAAACAATAGGTTCCCCAGCAAGATTACCATGCTGATGTGACATATGGTCACACAGAGTAGGGTCAGTTATCCAAAGGTACTAATAATATACAAAATTACTGATCATAAAACCATGTCCTCAGCTACAAAACTCTATCCTTGCTATGTGGATCAAATGAGTCCTAGGATACTAAGAATCCATGCTTTGTGGTCTTAGCCAAACTCCTTCACTGCTCCCCGACCCTTCATCCTTGAGAGACTCCTCCCCCAGCTCTATCTTGCTTCCTTCACTCCTCTTTTCCAAGAACTCCTGAAGCAATGCACTTATACAAATTCCCTTTCTCAACTGCCACTTCTAGGGAACCTGACCTATGATAGGATCCTTAGCAGTTTTTTCCTATTACTAACAACAGATAAGAAACCCTGAATCTCTCTATCTTCCCTCCTGTCATCAAGGAAGATGTGTTTTTTCCTCTCCATTTAAGAAAAAAACAGCCCCTCTACTTTGCTCTGGATCTGACTGAGATAACAGCTCCTTCCCTGCCTTCTGGTTTACAAAAGCCCCCACCTTATCCATGGGGAATAAATCCAGTGGATTTATTCACTGGATTTAATAAATTCAGGGGATTCCTGAAACCATGGATAGTACCGAACCCTACATATACGGTTTTTTCCCTGTACATACGTACCTATAAATAAAGTTTAATTTTTAAAAGAAGTAGAGTAAGAAATTAAAAATAATAAAATGGAATAATTTAACAGTATCCTATAATAAAAGTTATGTGAATGCAGTCTCTCTCTGATAATATATTTGGTAACCGAGATGGCTACTAAGTGACTAACAGTGGGTAGCATACAACAACAGTATGGATACACTGGACAAAGGGATGATTCACATCTGGGGTGGGACAGAGCAGGACTTTGTGAGATTTCATCATGGTGCACAGAATGGTGTACAATTTAAAACTTACGAATTTTTTATTTTTGGAATTTTCCATCTAACATTTCTGAACCACAGTTGACTGTGGGTAATTGAAACATGGAAAGTGAAACTGTGAATAAAGGGGGGACTACCATACTTACTTTTATCCTTTAAGGAAATCTACTGTCTCTAGCTCTCATCTCTACTTCAACCTCCAGTCCTGAATTCCTAATAACTTCATTTGACAATTCTGTTACTACTTTAAACTCAATAGGATGAAAATGAACAACAACAATGACAAAAGAAATAACATTAACTTAAACAGAAATAATAAAATTCAAACAAGGCCTGTTCCTGGACCCTCACCCTCCATATCAACTTTCCTTTTAAAATGCAGGTGGCATCAGAGTCAATATTTGCAGTTAATATTTGTCTAACTCTGGGATTTACCTCATTCAATGATCCTATGAAATTAATGTTAAAGTATATATTCAAGGTTTCTGGAAATCTTAGCTGAAAATAAGCACCATTTTAGCTGATGATAACTAAGACTAACAGAGTAGTAGTACAATTCAAGAGGTTCTGTTTTGTTTAAATTTATTAAGTGTACATGAATTCTACACAGTGACTAGCACTAAAAGAAAGCAAGACAATTTGCAAAATGAAGCAAAATCCTTTCCCTTTCTCTCCACTGTTTACATGTTTCAATCAGGAAATGGTTTAAAATACAGAATTCCAACAACTCTACATTAGCCACACAAATCATAGGAATAAAATGTATGGGGAGTGCAAAAATAATTTATGTTTGGCTTTGGGATATGTTCTGTAGTCATATTTTCAGATGGGTGTAACTATTGTTCTAGGAATTCATTAAAACAAAATAATGATGGTACAAGATGAAAATTCAACAAAGGAGACGCTGGAAAACTTACCAGTTTCCCCATAGGGACCTTACAAACTCCTTCCTGTAACCCACTGACACAAAACAATTCAGCTAAATTGAGCTGCTTCATTCCAAACATTTCCTGGAGCAGTTATCTGTTTTACTGTTTGGGTTATAAAGTGCTTCCTTAATAAGTACATAGAAATAAAGAGTCAAGAAAAGAAAATTAGAAGCAGCAGGCAAATCAAGCAAAACAGATGCTATAAATGGGAATTCAACAAACAAACTAAATACAATCAGTAAAATTGAAAGTGATATTTGTCCATGGATAAACCATTCTGGTAGTCTTTGGTTTTATTTTTATAATAATAAGTTCAAGAGGAAAAGTTAAAGCAGCAGAAAAATGAAGAAATAATTGAAAGTTCTTTAAAGCTGAGATTCGAATCCATATCTAGTAGAACTCTAAACCTAGTTCTCTCACTACAACACTTTGGGTCTTCACTATCACATGTCGATCCAGAGAATGGCATATCTGAAATAAATCAAACCTCTGATGGACCAAAACAACAACAACAACAACAACAACAACAACAACAAGAACAACAACAACAACAATTCTAGATGGCCACAAGCCTGTGATCGGTTAGAATTTAGGGTGGGCCAGGAACAAAGCAAGGGGATTTGACTTATTATCCCAACCGGTGGATATACATATAGCGCTTGTCATATAATAGAAGCCTATGGAGGGGAGTGATCAAGGGAAAATGTTTTGGTTGATATTTGTGTTACATAGGTGATGCTTTCAGCTTAAAGGCACTTTCAGTGCCTTATGTTGCTTTCTTGCTTAAAATCACAAGCTGGTTCCCCATTGCCTATAGGGTCAAGTTTAAATTTATTTTCATGACATTCAAGGATGTGTCAAATCTATATCCTATCTGCTGAGAGAAACTTGTCTACTGCCACGAATTTGTTATACCCCATATAGACCATGTACTTTTATTCTTCCATGCCTTTGCTCAGGCCAGATACTCTATCTGGAATCCCGCCCAGCCCTCTCCTTCAATCCTCTTTCAACCTGGTAAAATCTCATTCTATCCATGTAGGACCAGTTTAAAAAGGCTTTTCTCTCAACACCCTCTTTGTTCAGACATCTATGTTGATCCCATAATCTCTTCCACTGAGTCCTATGACTACATACACCATGTCCTTCTCATTTCTGTTGTCCCAACAACTCTAGTGTTTCAGAGTACATGCTCAATAAATGCTTATTGAGAAGGATTCCCATTGGAGAGGAAGGGTAAACAGACAATCAACATATTTATATGGTTGGTACTCAATAAATCTAAATCTATGCCTTGCACTATGAGGGTAGAGAATTGGGGATACAAAAAGCATTTGTTACCTTGTCACTACGCTCAAGGAATTTATGATCTAGTTGGGAAGAAAAATTTTCACATAATGCAATTATACAACAGCTAAGTATTAAACTTTTAAAATCAAAGTTCATTTGGCATTCAAAAATGGAGGGGAGATTTTAAGTGAGAGAAGGCTTCATGGAGGAGAGAGGATATTCTAGGCCCAGTGCAAAATGGCCATAATGTTGTAATGAGAACAAGGCTGGCATCTGTGCTTGACTAAAGGACAGGGTAGGTATCTTTGAGCAAATAGGTGTTGATTTACCATGATGGACCTGGGAAACCAATGGAGTCACGGTTGTTTTTCAGGAACAACATGATAAAAACATGATTTTAAGAGGTAAGTGTAGCAGCAGTGGGCTGGAAGCATGAGAGGAAGAAAGGGCTAGGAAGGTAGTTTGCTACTTTCACTTTTGATGTAGGTGATTTAGAATGGAGGAGGAGGCATATTCTCAACAGTTTCACTGAAAGAGGAAGGTTGGGGTGGGATATGATGCTAGTTTGTAGTATAGCATACTGGCATCTTGTTTCACTAGTGACAGTGATATGTGTTGGTTCAAATAAATTAATACTTCCATCTCAACTAGCCCATTTGGCAAAGACAAAAGTAAAATCAATGGGTGAGCTGATACATGTGACCTTCAAATGAAAATATAATACATATCAAATACTCCAATGCTAACAAGCACAAAGAAGCAATACACTTTTCTATTTTTTATTTTTGTTCCACAAAAATATCTGTTGATCTGCACATGGCATTCTGTATATTATTCATATTAATATAAAAAGTTTTGATCTTGCAGACCCCCAAAAAAGAGTCTCAGGAAATCCACAGATTAATCTTTGAGAGTTGCTGAAATAGAGAAAGAATAAAAACTGGAGAAACTATACTTGGGCCACACCCACAAGATGGCTACAGAAGTACCATGAGGTTCAACAACAATAGTCTATCAGGCGTGACAAAAACAACACTCAAAACAGAGTTCATAGATTACTTTCACTTTGAAATATAGGATTAAAACTCCTAAATAAACTTTAACAAACTGAATATAGCATCGGATTGAAATATTTGCCTGATATAAATAAAGAAGGTTTATTTCAAGAACACAAGACTGGTATCACAAGAGAAACTCAACATAATTTGTCAGATTGACAGATACAATTTTAAAAGCCATACTTATCTCAAAAGACATCAAAAATGGATTTTTAAAATCTATATTTATTATGAATATTTAAATATATTCCAGGCAGAGATTTCTTTCTTGACATGATATCAAATATTTTAACTAAAACCAAGAAGCAAAATATCATTCCATTTAATACATGAAGGAAATGATGCCTCCTATTGCCAATTATACTTAACACAGTACCAAAAAACTTTAAGAGGAAAAAGTGGAGAATGTATCCCAGGTCCTTGAATAACATTGTTTTGTTCAACATCATATTCTTATAACGTTGATGTAATCCTATAGTAACAAGTCTTATTTACATCAATTAGCCTGTGGTAAAGTTGGTTTTGTTATACATTGTTTTGCTTTAAGTTGCAGAAAGGAAGAAACATAATATTCTGATATTTGGATTGCATGAATGCATATCTATACAACTCTAGGAATATTAACTAAAATAAAGATAATTACAAGGTAAATATATTTTTAAAACTGCATTCCTATGTACTACTACAGAATTAGAAAATACAATAATTTATTTATATGGAGATATAAATACAATATTATTCTAAAATTTATAAAAGCTAAGCAGGAGGAAAACAAAGACATGTCAATCCAGATCTATCTTGCTCTTGGATGGAAAGTCTAAATATAGCAATAATGAAAATAATCCTAATTTGCATTGTATTATATCTATATATTACTCTAAAGTCCCCATGGCATCCTTTATATAACTTGAAAGGTTGTTAGTGAAATTCCTCTAGAAAAATAAGTAGGCAAGGATATCAGTATATGTATTTTCTTAAACATAAATATGGCAAACTTATCCTTGTCAGATTTTAATCTTCTACAAAGAAACAATCATCGAAACCTTACAGAATTTATAAAAATAGAGATTCTAGCAATAGATACAAACTATTATAAGAACTTAATAGTTGATAAACCAGAAGCAACACAAATATAGAAGAATCACTTTTTAGTAAACAGTTGAAGGATTGATAGATATCAAAATGGAAAACAATATAGGATTACAACATAAATCATATGGCAATAAATCAGAAATGGGATTTTTTACAGTTGGTTTAAAAAAGAACACAAATAGCATATTTATCCCAGATGTAGAGAATAGACAAAATTATTTCTGACTATAGAAAGATATAAAATGATTAATTTATATGTACTAAAAATAAATAATTTTTTGCATCAGAGATTATGTGCAATACAATGAAGTGAAAGGAACACTTCATTTATCTTTATTACTGATAAAAATAATAAAAAAAGGTGGCTACAAATATCCAAGTAAAAATCAAAGGAGGACTTCCAGTTTCCGGGAGAGCAGGTAGAGACCTTGGAAGTCATTACTCTGATCCTCACAATGAGAAGAAAGCTGGACAAAATGAAAATCCACAATTCTTCTTAGATCCATCAGAGAACTGAGGTCATAGGGAAAACTGCTGCCCTCCAAATTCGGGAAACAGACAGGATGATACATAGATTCATAGCTCACATAAGCAAAAACATCCATGAGAACCAGTACCAGGGTAGAAGAACTTCAATTTTAATTGAAGAATAGCTAGAGGCTCAGTGTGGGACAAGTTTGGGAGTTAAGAACTAGAAAAGGCCTAGTCTTGGGGGGACCCTACATTTCTGTAAATTTTGCTTCCAGGAGCTGTACTGGTGAAGACCAGAGAAAAATCTCCTTGTGCTTCCAGGAGGGGGCAGAGAAATGAACCAGAGCATTCAGTTCATCTTAACAAGAGAAGCCTTGTTTTAAGAAGCCTGTCTCACATAAGAGAAACAAAACAAACCAAAACTGAGAAACACTTATGAATTTCACAACCAAGGGGTACAGGCTCACTAAAAGACTCAAACTTAATCATAGGACTATAGAACACTTCCCTTCTCTCCACCACCTTCCTACCACATCAATAGGGCTCCTGAATAACAACAGGTGAATACAACTACAAAAATTGCATGCCTTAAACCTTATTTAAGAAGTCATCTCTAGGGAAACCAAATAGAAGAGACAAAAAAAAAGACGCTAGAGAAAATTTTAGCCTCTGACACATACAGCTACAGCAAACAGAAAACACATCCTAACCTCTTCCAGATAAATACAAAACCTCACATTAAAGGCCTATTTACCTTAGTTACTTTTTTACCCATATGTCATGTCCAGCTTCCAAAAAAATTTACAAGGCATTCTAAAAGAAAAAAAAAACACCTGGAGAGTGAGATATGAAAAAAATGTTGGCTTTATCACAACAGCAATTTAAAATAACTATAATATGCTAAGGACCTTAATGGAAAAGGTAGACAGCATGTCAGAACAGATGGGTAATGTAAGCAGAGAGATAGAAACTCTAAGAAAAAAATAAAAATGAAATGTAAGGGATCTATAAAATAAATAATGTCTTTGACGGCTCATCAAAAGACTGGACACAGCGGAAGATAAGAATCAGCAAGCCTGAAGAAATGTCAAGAGAAAGTTCCAAAACTGAAATGCAAACAGAATTTAAAAATGAACAGAATATCAAGAACTGTGGGACGTAACAAATGCAGAATGAGAATACCAGAAGAAGAAAGAAAGGAAAAGAAAAAGAATAGTCATGTATCACTTAATTACAGAGATGTGTTCTGAGAAATGCATTGTTTGGTAATTTCATCATTATGCAAGCATCACAGAGTGTACTTACACAAACCTAGATGCTATAGCCTACTACATACCTAAGCTATATGGTTATAGCTTATTGCTCCTAGGCTATAAACCTGTATGACATGTTACTGTGCTGAATACTATAGACAACTGCAACAAAATAGTAAGTATTTGTATATCTAAACATATCTAAACATGAAAAGTAAAAATACGGTATGAAAGATAAAAAATGGTACACCTGTGGAGGGCACTTACCGTGAATGGAGCTTACAGGACTGAATGTTGCTCTCAGTGAGTCTGTGGGTCAGTGGTGAGTGAATGTGAAGGCCTAGGACATTACCGTACATTACTGTAGACTTTATAAACACTGTCTCACAAGCCTTTCCCCTGCTTCCTTCCTATAGGTTCAGAAATAGAACATCAAAGCTATCAATGCCACTCCATGAACAGGGATATGGGTTGGAGTGATTGGAAATATTGAAGAGAAATTGGCTGAATAAGGCATAGACATCATACTAGTGACTGTCAGGAAGGAGTAAAAGGTTGCCTGAGGATCATAAGGAATAAAAAAATCAAGATAGAGATAGAAAAAAAAACCTAGGGGATGGTAATGGCAATGTGGTTTTGACTATTGTGAATTGGAGCAGTGGTCAGATTAAGAAACTTTGTGGTATTCATTTTAAAAAGAGCATGTTTAACATAGAGAAAATGTAGAAGTGAGGATTCAATATTTTGACTTTGGAAATTTGCTTTTGGTTCCATTGACCTTATCTGGCACAAAAGACTCTCCCTGGCATAGAACCAATAGAAGAAATAAAACTTATCTATGTTTTACAGTATTATGACCTGAAAATATTTCCATATTTCCAAAGGACAGGAACAGGCTGGCTCAACACTACCACAGAAAGCTTTTACTAAAGTGGCAGTGGCACTTAATACTTATTAAACTAGCTCCTGTATACCTCAGTACTTGCACAGGACCTTAGGTCCTTGACAAAGAATTTACTGCAAGGTACTCTGAAGAGCATCAAGCTAGATATGGGAGGACTGTAGCACCTCTGAATATGTAATGAAATAGGTCAGTAGCTGGCTGATTGAGATATAATCTATATACTCAAACTTGAGGTGTTATGAATGAGAGGGAATCTACTGCCAAGCCCCACAGATATTGCTCCCTTCAGCGAAAAAAATAATTACTCTTGAACCACATATCCTCCATTTCTTACAGGAAATTTAACTCTATTATAATCTATCAGGATCATCGTCATATATAGTGTGTCATTGACTGAAATGTCAGTATGTGGCACATTGACTGCATTCGAAGCAATAATGACTGAGAGTAATCTAAAATTAATGATCGATACCAAACTACATGTCCAGAATTCTCAGAGAACACTAAAGAGGATAAATATTTTAAAAATCTACAATGAGGCATATCATATCTAAACCAGAACATCAAAGAAAAAATCGTGAAAGCAGCCAGAGGGAAAACTTGCCTTACCTATAGAAGAACAAGGATTAGAATTACATCAAACTTCTCTTCAGAAACCATGCAATCAAGAAGAAAGTAGTATTAAACATATGAAGGGTTGAAAAGAACCACCAATCAAGAACTCTGGGTCCAGAGAAATACTTCCTCAAAACTGAATGAGAAATTAAGATTTTTCTCAGAAAAACAAAAATTAAAGGAATTAGGCAGCAGTATATCTGCCTTGTAGGACATGTTAAAAGAAATTCTTCAGAAAGAAGAAAAATTATACAGGTAAGAAACTCAGGCCTACATAAAAAGAAAGGAAGAGCAAGAGAAGGAATAAATAAAAATGAAATATTTAATCCTTATTCTTTTCCTCCATCTGCCTTTTATTAAATTGAGATATAATTGTCATAGAACATAGCATGTTATAATATGGCATAAAATAATAATGTTTCAGATATACAACTAATAATTTGACATTTGTATATACTGTGAAATAATCACTACAATAAATTTAGTTAACATTGTTATTTTTATTCTTAATTAATCTAACAAATAAGTTTGTTCAAAATAATAATGGCAACAATGCATTCAGTGATGACAGCTTCCAGATAAGTGAAAAGACAACAATGTTATAAAGGACAGGGAAAAGGAAGTAGGAATACCCTGTTATATGGTATTTGCATTATCCATGAAGTCATATTGTGTTATTTGAAAGAAGATTTTGATTAGTTGTAAATGTATACTGCAAACACAAGGGCAACCACTGAAAAAAGGTTTTAAAAAAGAAATATAATTGGTATGCTAAGAGAAAAAATAGGATAATACAAAATGCTTGACTAAAACCAGAGAAAGCAGAAAAAGGGTGGAAGACAAAATAAGGAAGAAAAAAAAAAACCAAGGACAACGAATAGGAAACAGTAACAAATATGACAGATCATATGGATCCAACCGCATCAGGAATCACTTTAAACGTCAATGGTCTAAACATAACAGTTAAAAGACTGCCAGAATGGGTAAAAATGCAGTATCCGACTATGTTTTCTACAAGAAATCTACTTTAAATATAAAGGCACAGATTAAAAGGAAGGAGATGGATAAAGATATAACATGCTACCACTAATCAAAAGGAAGCTAAAGTAGTTATATTAATTTCAGACAAAGCAGATTTCAGAGCAAGGAAAATTATCAGGGATGAAAAGTGGCATTACATAATGATAAAGGGTCGATTCTGTAAGAAGCCATAACAGTCCTTAACGTTTATGTGCCTAACAATAGAGCATAAAATTGCATAAGGCAAAAAGTGATAAAATGGCAAGGAGAAACAGATAAACCCACTGTTATGGTTGGAAACTCCAATACCCCTCTACTGGAAGTAAGACAGATCCAGCAGCAGAAAATCAGTAAAAATAAAGTTGAACAGAATCATCAATCAAATGGACCTAACTGACATCTGTAGACACTTAGTATCTAACAACATCATCAGAATATATAGCCTTCCCAAGCTCACATGGAACATTCTCTAAAATAGCTGACATTCTGGGCTATGAAATATACCTTAACAAATTAAAGAAAAAAAACAAATGATACAAAGTCTGCTCAGATAATAATGGAATTAAACTAGAAATCAATAAAGAAAGATAGGTAGAAAATCCCAAAATACTTTAAGATTAAACAACACACATCTAAATAACACATGGGTCACAGAAGAAGTTGTAGGAGAAATTAAAAAAAAACATTTTGAACTAAATGAAAATGAAAAATAACTTATCAAAATTTGTGTGATACAGAAAACCTAGTGCTTAGAAGGAAATCTACAGCATTGAATGCATATATGAGAAAAGAAGAAAGATCTAAAATATATTACCTAAGCTTTCACCATAGGAAACTAGAAAAATAAATGTAAATTAAACCCAAAATAAGAAGAAAAAAATAAGTAATAAAAATTAGAGGAGAAATCAATGAAATTGAAGACAGGAAATCAATAAAGAAAATCGAAACCAAAAGTTGGTTCTTTGAAAAGATCATAAAATTAACAAACCTATACCCAAGTTAATTAAGAAAAAGAAGATACAAATTACTAACATCAAAAATGAAACAAGGATCATCACTATTAATCATATGAACAATACAAAGATAAAGGAATATTATTAACAAACAATTCTATGCTCACAAATTTGAAAACCTAGATGAAATGGATTAATCCCTGAAAGATACAGTCTATGAAAACTCATACAAAGAGAAATAGATCAATGAATATGTCTATATCTATTAAAGAAACTGAATCACTAATTAATAACCTTCCAAAACAGAAAGTACCAGGCCCAGATGGGATCACTGGTGAATTCTACCAAATATTTAAAGAAGAAATTAAATCAATTCTCTACAATTTCTTTCAAAAAATAAAAACAAAGACAATACTTACTAACTCATTCTAAGTAGCTAGAATTATCTTAATACTTAAACAAGACAAAGATATTACAAGGAAAACTATAGACCAATCTCTCCCTCAAACATTGCAAAAATCCTCAAACATTGCAAAAAAAAATATGAGCAGATCAAATTCAACAATGGATGAAAAAACTATATACCATACCGATTGTGATTTATTTTAGGCACGTAAGGCAGGTCTAACATTATAAAATCAATTAATGTAATGCATCGCATGAAAAGGCTAAAAAGAGAAATGTTATAGGCATATTGATTTATACAAAAAAAAAGTATTTTACAAAATCTGACATCTGTTCATAATAAAAATCTCTCAGCAAACTAGGAATGAAAGGTAACTTCCTCAATCTGATTAAGAATATCAACAAAAAAAACCTAGAGCTAGCACTCTTGGAAAAAATAGCATAGATGATAGATGCTTTGTTCATTTGTCTTGCAACCCAATTAAAGTTGTGAGAGAAACACAGAGAAAACAGCAAGGAGAGTCGCTTGGGATCTAGATGAGCTAGCCCTACAACTAGGGAGAGAAATAAGAAATCAACCTGCAACAGTAGAAGGTAGGAGGGGGCAAAGACATGATGTTGCCCAGTCCCCAACGGCTTAGTGGGACAGAGGCTGAGGCTCAAGCAGCCGGCAGCTGCAGATGCCTCTTAAAGGGGCAGTCTCCATGAGTGGATTGTCACAGTGACGGAGCTGCTCCCTCTAAGCACCAGCACTGGGTCAGCTGCACAGGAGACACCAGAAACATACAGGGGGACACTGGGTTGTCCAAGTGAGGGCCTAAGGAGAGGCCCTCTCCTGGGCAGAATTGCTGGCGGTATCCATTGTTCCTCTGTTGAGCCCTCCCCAATGCCAGTGTGCAGACTCGGCAACATCATAGCTGAGACTTCCTCAAACTGACTAATGGAGGTCACTCCACCCAGAGGATTCCCTGAAACTTCACTTCCCCCAACTCACAGCTCCTCCCAAGCCACATCCACTTGTGTCCTGGGCAAGTCCAATGATCCTTGCTGAGCAGTTCCAAGACTCACAACTGGTGGCAGCTGGCCTCGGTTTCTGGTGTGGTTTCTTGAGATAACTAAAAGCACAGCATCTGTGGATTGCTTGCTGAATCTTAACAGGTGGCCCTGGAGGGGCACAGGCTGGGGCTAAACTTGGCCTGCAGCTGAACCCCTCTCAGGACTGTGCCACTGGACACCTACTACACAAAGCCACACTAATAATACCAGGAGACTTAGGAACTTTGTTTAGTACATAAAAACAGACACAGAAAGGCAGCCAAAATGGAAAACAAAGAAGTAAAAACCATATGAGAGAACAGAACAGAGATCCGGGAATAATGGAGTCAAGTAATCTAACAGGTACAGAGTTCAAAACACTGGTTATAAAGTTGCTCAATGAACTTAGGGGATGTGTAGATGAATTCAATGAGAACTTTAACAAAGAGATAAAAAACATGAAAATGGAAATGATAAAAGAAAATCAGTCAGAAATGAAGAACACATTATTTGAGATGAAGAGTATATTGGAGGTCATCGACAGAGTGGATAAAGAGGATCAAACCACTGATATAGAGGATGGGGAAGCAAAGGATACTCAATCAGAATGGCAGAGAAAAAGAAGCTAAGACTATAATAATTTAAAGAGCCTATGGGACACTATTAAATGTAAAAAATATCTGTGCCATGAGGGTACCTGAAGGAAAACAAGGAACTGAAGAGCTATTTGAAGAAATAATGATGGAAAAATTCCATCTCCTAGTGAAGAAAATAAGACATACAACCCCAGGAAGCTCAGAGAATCCCAAAAACCAGGAACCCGAAGAGGCCCACACAAAGACACATCATAATTAAAATGCCAAAGGTTAAATACAAAGAAAGAATATTAAAATCAGCAAGAGAAAAGTAATTAGTTACCTACTTAGGAACCTAAGTAGGTAATACTAGAGGCTGATTTCTCAAAAGAAACCATGTAGGACAGAATTGCTTGGCACAAAATATTCAATATAATGAAAACCTAGGATCTACAACCAAGAATGCTTTATCCAGTAAAGCTATCATTTAGATTCAAAGGACAGATAAAGAACCCCCTAGACAAAAATAAGCTAAGGTGAAAGGGAAAAAAATACAGCGTAGATGATAGAGGCTCTGTTCATCCCTCTGGCGACCAAATCAAAGTTGTCACGGAAACAAGGAGCAGCACCAAGGAAAAATCACCTGGGATCTAGATGAACAAGCTGCACAACTACAGAGAAAGCCAAGAAATCACCCTGCAAAAGCAGAAAGTTGGATGGGGCGAGGACGCGAGGCTGCCTGGTCTCGCGAGGCTGCCCGGTCTCGCGAGGCTGCCGGGTCTCACGAGGCTGCCCAGTCTCAGGCGGCTATGGCTTAGGCAGCAGCAGACGCCTCTTAAAGGGGCCACGTCCATGAGCAGATTTTCACGGTGACAGACCTGCTGCTCTGAGCACCAGTGCAATTTGGCTACACGCAGGGGGCACCTGGTACATATAGGGAGACATTGTCAGAGTGAGGGCTGAGGTGAGACTCGCTCTGTGTAGAAGTGCTGGTGGGATCCATTGTTCCCTGTTAAGCCCTCCCTGCTCCCAGTGTGCAGACACAGAGCTGCCATAGCCTAGACGTCATCAAACTGGATAACAGAGGTCACTCTACCCAGAAAGATTCCCTGAAACCCTGCCTCCCCAAACTCTGCGGCCCCACCCAAGCCACATCCAGGAGTGTCCTCAGCAAGTCATGTGCTCCTTGCTGAGCAGCACCTAGATTCACACTGGAGGCAGCTGACCTCAGTTTCTGGTGTTGCCTTTTGAGGCAATTATAAGCACAGCATCTGCAGATTGCTTGCTGAATCTTAACAGGCGGCCCCAAAGGGGCACAGGCTAGGACTAAATTTGGCCTGCAGCTCAACCCCTCTCAGGACTGTGCCACTGGACAGACACCTACTTCACAAATCCACACTAATAAGTCCGGGAGACTTAGGAGCTTTACTTAGTACATAGAAACAGACATGGAAAGGCAGCCAAAATAGAAAGACGAAAAAGCAGCAACCATATGTGAAAACAGCACAGAGATCCAGAAATAATGGAGTCAAGTAATCTAACAGATGCAGAGTTCAAAACACTGGTTATAAAGATGTTCAATGAACTTTTGGGAAGTGTAGATAAATTCAGTGAGAAATTCAACAAAGATAAAAACATAAAAATGGAAATGGAAATTATAAAAGGGAGCCAGTCAGAAATGAAGAACACATTATGTGAGATGACAAGTATATTAAATGGAATAAACAAAAAAATAAACAAAGCGAATAAAGAAAAGGATCAAATGACCTATCTAGGGGATGGGAAAGCCAAGGACACAATCAGAATGGCAAGAAAAAGATCCCCAAGACTATAAAAATAATTTAAAGAGCATATGGGATACTATTAAAGGTCAAAATACCCATCTGATCTGTGTACCTGAAGGAAAACAAGAAGTTGAACAGCTATTTGAAGAAATGATGATAGAAAACTTCCCTAATCTGGTGAAGAAAATGGACATAAACCCCCAGGAAGCTCAGAGAATCCCAAAAACCAGGGATCCAAAGAGACCCACACCAAGACATATCACAATTAAAATGCCAATAGTTAAAATACGAAGAAAGAATACTAAAAGCAGCAAGAGAAAAACAGATAGTTACCTACAAGGGAGCACCGATAAGCCTGACACTTGATTTCTCAAAAGAAACTATGCAGGACAGAAGGGTTTGGCACAAAATATTCAATGTGATGAAGACTCGGATCTACAAACAAGAATACTTTATCCAGCAAAGCTATCATTTAGAGTCGAAGGATAGGTAAACAGCTTCCCAGACAAAAATAAGCTAAGGGAATTTATCACCACCAAGCCAGTATTACAGGAAATGTTAGAGGGACTTCTTTAAGAAGAAAAAGCATGTATCAAAAACAGGAATAAAGAATGGTAATAACTACATTTCTATCAATAAGTACCTCAAATGGAAAAGAATTAAGTGCTCCCACTAAAAGATAGAGTGGATAAATGTATAGAAAAACAAGACCCATACATGTTGCCTACAGGAGACTCACTTCAGATTAAAAGACACACACAGACTAAAATTAAGGAGATGGAAAAAGATATTGCTTTGATGGACCTAGAAGATATTTAAGTCAGACAGAGAAAGATGAATGCTATATGATTTCCTTATATGTGGTATCTAAGGAATAAAAAGAACAAACTAATCAAAAACATACTCACAAATATGGTGGACAATTTGGTGATGGACAGAGGAGAGGGGGGTTTGGGAGGCTGGAAGAATAAGGTGAAGGGTTAAAGAAGTATGTATTAGTAGCTGATGGATGGCCACAGGGATGAGGAGCATGGCATAGGGAATGCAGTTAGCATTAATATATTGGCTAGCTGGAGGGTTAGGGGAGGGAGGGAGCAATTGGAGGGATCATATTATAACCTATGTAGATGTCTAACTCAAGTACTGTATACTTTCAACTAATTAAAATAAATAAACTTTAAAAATAAGCTAAGGGAATTTATCGACATCAAGTCAGTATGACAAGAGATGTTGGAGGAACTTCTTTAAGAAGAAAAAACATGTATCAAAAACAGGAATAAAGAATGTTGATAACTACATTACTATCAACAAGTACCTCAAATGGAAAAGAATTAAGTCCTCCAACCAAAAGATAGAGTGGCTAAATGTATAAGAAAACAAGACCTCTACATATGCTGCCTTCAAGAGACTCACTTCAGACTAAAAGACTCACACAGACTAAAAGAAAGGGGATGGAAAAAGATATTGCCTTGATGGACCTAGAGGGTATGGCACTGAATGAAATAAATCAGACAGAGAAAGACACAAATATCACATGATTTCACATGCATGTGGAATCTACAGAACAAAATAAACAACAAGGGCTACTAGATGGGAGGGGATTTGGGGGGGACAGTGAAAAAAGGCAAAGAGATTAAGTTAAATGGATAGTTACAAAACAGACATAGAGATAAAAAGTGTAGCATAAGTAAAATCATTAATAATGTTGTAATAAATATGTAAGGAGGAAGAGGGGCACTAGATTTAGTGGGGTGATCATTTTGTAAGTTATATAAATCTCTAATCACTATGCTGTACAACTGAAACTAATATAATTGTATGCCAACTATATTTGAAAAAAAACCTCATTGAATTGTACAATGTAAATATAAGCAACTAATTGTCTACTATATTTCAATAAAGCCAGAAAAAAAACCTAGAGCGAACATCATACTTAATGGTTAGAAACTAGATGCCTGCCTGTTAAGGTCAGAAGCAAGGCAGACATCTGTACTCACCACTCCTATTCATCCTCTTACTGGAATTCCCAACTAATCCAAGAAGACAAGAAAAGGAAACAAAAGGTATACAGATCAGGAAGTAAAAAATAAAACTGTTTGTTCACAAATGACATGATTGTATATAGAAAATCACAACGCATCGACCAAAAAACTGCTGATACCAATAAGCAACCATAATGAGTTTGCAGGATTCAAGGTTAATATAAAGAAGTCAACTGCTTTCTTATATATCAGCAATGAACAATCAGAATTTGAATTTTAAAACACAATGTCATTTATATTTTAGCACCAAAAAAAAATAATTAGGTATAAATCTAACAAAGTAGGTACAAGATCTACATGAGGAAAACTACAAAACTGTTATAAAAGCAATCAAAGATCTCAATAAATGGAGACATAGTTCATGCACCTAGATAGGAAGACTCAATATTGTCAAGATGCCAGTTCTTCTCAACTTGATCTATAGATTCAATGCAATCCCAATCAAAATCCCAATGTTATTTTGTGGATATTGACAATCTAATTATAAAGTTTATATTGATACTTATCAACATAAATGACCCAGAATAGTCAACACAACATTGAAGAAGAATAAATTTGGAGCATTATCCAACTTCAACACTTACTATAAAGCTAGAGTAATTAAGACAATGTGGTATTGGTGAAAGAATAAGCAAATAGATCAATGAAACAGAATACAGAGCCTCGAAATAAACCCATACATACACGGTCAACCCGTCTTTGACAAAGGAGTGAAGGCAATTCAGTCGATAAAAGATAGTCTTTTCAGCAAATAGTACTAGAACAACTGGACATCTACATGTGAAGAAAAATGAATCTAGATACAGATCTTCAACATTCACACACAAAAAAAGTGACTCAAAAGGGATGATAGACCTAAATGTAAAATGCAAAACTATAAAACTTCTAGAAGATAACACAGGAGAAAATCTTGGTGACCTTGGGTTTGGCAATGACTTTTTAGATACAATACCAAAGGTGTGATCTATGAAAGAAAGACTTGATAAATTGGATTTCATTAATATTAAAATTTTTTCCTCTGCAAAAGCCACTACTAATAGAATGAAAAGACAAGTCACATACTAGAGAAAATATTTGCAAAAGACATAAATGATAAGAAACAGGTACCCAAAATATAAAAAGATTTCTTAAAATTCAACAAGAAAAAGAACCACCCAATTTAAAAATGGACAAAAGATCTGAACCTAAACAAAGAAGATATACAGATGGCAAATAAGCATATGAAAAGATGTTCAATACAATGTGCAATTAGAAAACTGCAAGTTAAAACAACAATGATATACCACTACATACCTATTAGAATGGTTAAAATATAAAACACTGACACTAAATACTGATGAGGTCATGAAGCAACTGAACTCTCATTATTGGTGGGAATACAAAATAGTATAGACACTTTGGAAGACAGTTTGGCAATTTCTCACAAAATTAAACACACTCTTACTATACAATCCAGCAATTGTGCTCCTTGGTATTACCCAAATGATATGAAAATTTATGCCCACACAAAAACCTGCACACAGATGCTTATAGCAGCTTTACTCATAATTGCCAAAAGTTGGAAGAAACCAAGATGTCCTTCAGTAGGTGAGTGGACAGACAAATTATAGTATATCCAGATAATGTTATTCAGCGATAAAAATAAATGAGCTTTGAGCCACATAATATGTGGTGGAGTCTTAAATGAAATAAAATAAATCATTCTGAAAAGACTACATATTGTATGATTCCAACCATAAGATATTTTGGAGAAGGCAAAACTACATAGACAGTAAAAAATCAGTGTTCATCATGGATTTGGGAGGTGGGAGGGATGTATAGGCGGAGCACAGAGGATTTTTAGGATGGTGAAATACTTTGTATGCTATAATGGATACATGTCAAAGGAGGGAACGTGAATGAAACTATGGACTTTAGTTAACAAATGTATCAATATGGGCCCATCAATTGTAATAAGTATGCTATACTAACTGCAAAATGTTAATAATAGAAGAAACTGGGGTAGGGGAATATATGCTAACTCTGCACTTTCTGCTTAATATTTCTGTAAACCTAAAACTGATGAGAGAAGTCTATTAAGTTCTAAAAAATCAGAGACTGAAATGACAGTAAACACATAAGGAAATCTTGATTCAAAAAAGCATCCTGTGTAATTCAGAAACTTCTATTAAAGTTATTTAAACCAGTGGTTCTCTAAGAGTGTGCATCAGAATCCCCTGGAGGGCTTGTTAAAACACAGACTGCTTTCCCCTCCTCAACTTTCTGAATCCCTTGGTCTGAGGTGGGGAATGCTGATCCTGTTGGTCCTTCACATCAAGAGAGATGTAAAGTCTGAGGGGTGAAAAAGGCATGGCTAGTAACCAAAATGGGATTTTAGGGTATACAAAAGTTAAGGAGCACATATTAAACAAATTGAGTCTCTTCTGCGGAGTATAATGGAAGAAGTTGGGAGAGAAGGACTGAGAGTCAGGATTTTTAAGTCTTGTTTAAGAACTTGAGAAAGAAGATTGAAATGTAGTGTCTGTCTCTTCTCCCCTCCTCACCATTTGTAATACTGTATTGTTATGCTGACCTGAAAATCATAAATCTATAACAGGCAATGGACAAACGTACTAAGAAAGGTAGATTTATGATTTTCAGGTCAGCATAACAATGTGCCTGACACATTGCAGACACTCCATATGAATTCAGAAAGGCAGGAAGGTAAACATAACAGCACTTGATCCTGCCATATGTAGGCAAGGTTCCCCTTCTTTGAAAACTTGACTAAAGACAATATTTGAGATAGCACCGACATCTAGGTTGAAAGAAGTTAAAGAGGGAGCATATGGGAAGGCTCTGATCCCTGCCCACCATCCTGTGTGTAGAAAGCAGAAGGGAAATAAAGAAAAAGCTCACTGTCCAGCACTCTGGAAACCTGAGCATATAGACATTATTTGATAAGGACATTTCTTCTAGAACACAGACAATTCCAGCAAATGGAAAGCCTGAAATCCCTACCTCTTCTGTTCTCCTGTGCTTCCCCAGCACCTACCAGTCACTCAAAACTCCTACTGGGAAGGAAGAGAAGGTGGAGGAGGGACAAGGGAGGGAAGAAGGGGGGAGAGGGAAGGGTGATGTATAAGCTCTGTCATTCTTGGCGCTGTCGAGCTCACCCTCTCTGAATCCTTCCCAGGTGCATTGCATTGAGACAGCACTAGTGCCCAGATAGCAAGGATTAGAGAAGAGGGGCAGGGCAGAAGGCTCAGGACATGCACACCACATGCATGTCTATGTGAGGGGAAAAGGAGAAACTGAATTCCTGAACCCTGAGCCTATGTAGTTAAAAGCACTATCATGAGAAAGTTGACTCTTCAGGGGCCTACTAGACAGTAAGGGTGGTGTTCCTACAGCTGGTTCACCATGGCAACTCCAAACAGCAGGCCCTGTAAATTTGATAAATGGATGGATGAACAGACAAAGAAATGCAAACACAAATAAATTACTGAAAGAACAAGCAAAGTACAGTAAGGGGAGTGCTGTACAGGCTCTGCCCTACACATACACCAGGCTCACAATCTTGTATTTTTGCATAAGACCACTGCATTGATAAGCCAACACTTGCACCTAGGGTTAAAGAATAGGGGAAAAGGAGCAAACATCATGGTTCAGGTACCTGCACACAACTCGTGTATTTGAGTGTATGTACAACAAGGAAATTGCAGTTGTACAACATTTCTGAAGACAAGTGTAAATAATAATGAAGCCTCTCTCCTGCCTTTCAGTTTTGTGCAGAAATGTGTCTACATTGATGTGTGTGTGTTGTGTGTGTGTTGTGCATGCGTGCGTGCATATGCATGCATGCACAGGGAGAATGTGGGTATGTACAGGAGAATGAGAAGGCTCAATTCCTGGTATACCCTGCATGCCTGTTGTCTAGGCCTGGGGAAGTTCACTTACCATACACCTCAACTAGACAGGAAGTCCTGTAAAGAGAGAAGCTATCTAATCCAGTCAAAATAGCAGAGTAGATAAATTCTTGTGCTTGTCTCCTCTCACAGCAATATCAGAATTACAACTAAACTACAGAATAGCCATCATTGGGAGTCACCTGAATTCTGGCTGAACAGAAGTCCCACAACTGGGGACACAAAGGAGAGGCCACCTCGAGACTGGTAGGAAGGGGCGGAGACACAAAATGGGCTGGTCCAACACCCACGTGTGGTGGTTGAGAATTAGGAGAAATATCTCGGCTGCAGATATCCCCCTGGAAGAGTGAGAAGTCCCAGTCCCACACTGGGCTCCCCAGTCCAGAGTTCCAATGCTGGGAACAGAAGTCTCCACAACTTCTGGCTGGGAAAACCAGCAGAGGTGGTGGCTGAGTGAGATGGAGAGTTGAGGGAGTCACAGATGTTCCTATTTTGGGGACCACATGTGGACTTACTGCTGACTGACTCGCTCTCTCTGGGCACTAGCTTTGGGGCAGAAGCTCAAAGGGCACCATGGACACATAGGGAGGAACTGGGTTGTCTGGCTTCAGGGCGAGGCCTGAAGGGGTGGCTTTCTCCTAGACAGAAGTGCTGGCAGAGGGCATTTTTCCTTTGTTGAGCTCTCCCCACTTGGCTTGCAGAACCAGAAAGGTGTCATATCTGAGTCTCTATCAATGTAGCTAACATTGTTCACTCCGTCCTGGTGATTCCCTGAGACCTTGCCCCTCCCAACATGTAGGCCCATCCAAGCCACTTCCAGTGAATTTTCCATACAAATAGCCTGCCTTGGCTCATGCTACAGACTTTCCTAAAATCACTCAAAGGTTCGCAAAACCTAAACAAGCAGCATCTGGCTTCAGCATGCCCCTTACCTCTTGGTGAGCAGCCCCAAGCTTGGTACTAGTGGCAGCAGGCCTCGGTTAGTGGCTTGATCTCTCGAGGCACTTCCAAGTCCAGTGTGGGTGGCAGCCATCTGAGGATTGCTTGGTGGCTCACACCAGCTGGCCCCAAGCTGACAACAGTCTGTGGCTAAACTCGGCCTGCTGGCCCCAAGTAGGGCACCACCCCCAGGAGAACCCAGCCTGCACACCTGATGGCCAGCTTGGGTCTGAGCTGGAATACCAGCAGGGTTACATCTGAGGATGACACACTGAAAGGGCAGATGGGATAGGCACCAGAGCCCTGCTAAAGTGACTCTTGCTCTGTAGGGTCAATCCCTGAACAACAGCTCCTCTACTGGTCATGGCCAGTCATTACAACCAATCAGCCTGAGGGCCAATCCCTCCCACTGATGAACAAACAGTAACCAAGGCTCGACTACAACAACCCATACAAGTGTCATACCTGGAGTGCTCTGCTTAAATGACCAGGGAAGACTGTGCCACTGGGCCCCACAGCACATCTACTACATAAGACCACTCTTCTAAGTCAGGGAGACATAGTGGCCCCACCTAGTATGTAGAAACCAACACAAGGGAGCAGCCAAAATGGGAAGACAAAGAAATATGTCCCAAATAAAAGAACAGAACAAAGCTCTGGGGGGGGGGGGAACTAAACAAAATGGAGACCAGCAATCTACCTGATGAAGAATTCAAAACACTTGTAATAGGGACACTCAATGACCTTAGGGGAAGAATAGATGAACTCAGTGAGACCTTTAATATAGAGATATAAAACATAAAAATGGAAATGGAAAACATATGGGAACCAGTCAGAAATGAAGAATACACTATCTGAGATGAAAAGTACACTAGAGGGAATCAACAGAATGAATAAAGTGTAGGAAAGAATCACTGATCTAGAGGATAAAGTAGTGGAAGACACCCAATCAGAACAGCAACAAGGAAAAAGAATCCAAAAATAAAAATGAGGTTAGTTTAAGGAACCTCTGCAACAACATTAAGCATAACAACATTGACATCATAGGGACACCAGAAGAACAAGAGAGCCAGGAATCAAAAACCTATATAAAGAAATAATGATGGAAAATTTTCCAAACCTGGTAAAGAAAATGGACATATAACCCGAGGAAGCCCAAAGGGTCCCAAACAAGATGAATGCAAAGAGGACCATACCAAGACACAACATAATTAAAATGCAAAAGTTTAAAGACAAAGAGAAAATCTTAAAAGCAGCAAAAAAGAAGCAATTGGTTATCTAGAAGGGAGCGCTCATAAAATTGTGAGCTGATTTCTCAACAGAAACTTGGTAGGATCTTTGGAAACATGGCGGAATGAGAGACATCCCCAGATCTCTCCCCTTGAAACAACAAGAAGCTGATAATCCAAAACTCAACCAAAAAAACCCCACCCAAACTGCATACCAGCACGTCTCAGCTTGGGATCTGCACCTAAGAGCTACCACAGGTTAGAACCCCAGGTGTCGGGCAGTGGACCGGGATGAATAAAGAAGCTGCCTCAGCTGCCCAGAGCTCCCTGCAGGAGGATAGGGAAGGGAGAAGAAGCAACAAGTTTCTACAGCGAGTTGCCCAGACAGCTCTGCCTGGGAAAGCTGGAGGGCCCCAAACAGACCTGCCTGGGAAAGCTGCAGGTCCCAGTCATCAGGGCAGAAAGCATAAAAGCAGGATGGGACCGCAGAGGAACAACAGTTGATTTTTGCCAACCCAATTTTAAAACCAAGGCTGAGCCGCAGCCCCCAAGCCCCAACCCAGAGGGTCCCTCCCCCCATACCTTCCGAGACCATTCACTGCGGAGTCCCAGGGGAATCTGAGCAAACTCTGCCAAGACTGTTGCTGACACTGACAGGGACTGAAACTGAGGGTAGCGCGCGTGATTAAATATCTACAAGAAAATTTAAAAAGCATTATTAAGACTTTATATAAAGCAAGGATCCAAGAGGCTTAGACACCATCTACTGAAAATCAAAAGAAAAGCACTTTCTTTGCAACGGGCTAAAGATAGACCTTTATATAATAAATCTTCTTTCTGGAAAAACAGCATACTACACTTGCATTAATGTCCAGGTGAGAAATAGACCATTAAACACTATGAACGACCGAGGTGACAAGTCAGCTCAGAAAGAAAGAGGAAAATCTCCAGAAAATAAGCTTACAGACATAGAAACAGGCTACTTAAATGATAGAGAATCCAGGATGGTACTAATAAAAAAACTCAATGAAATCCAAAATAAATCAAATCAACAATTGCAGGAATTTAAAAAAAACACCTAGATGAGCAGAGAAAGGAGAATGAATACCTCAAAAAGAACCAAATAGAACTTCTAGAGATGAAGAACACACTGTAAGAGTTGAAAAATGAAATAGTATGCTTGGAAAATAGAGTCAACAAAATGGAGGAAAGGATCAGTGATATCGAAGAAAGAAATCTAGAAATAAATCAGAAGGAAGAAGAGAGAGATCAAAGACTGAAAAATAATGAAAGACAAATTCAAGAACTAGCTGAACCCATAAGGAGAGAAATCATAAGAATAATGGGCATTATTGATGAGGAAGACAAGGAACGAGGATTAGAAAGCATTTCCAGACAAATAGCTGATGAGAATTTTCCAAATCTAAAGAATGAGCTAGAGCTTGGAATTCAAAAAGTCTATAGAACACTCAATTATGTCAAACCAAAAAGGCCTTCACCAAGACACACTGTATTAAAATTATCAAAAATCAACAACAAAGACAGAATTCTCAAGGAAGGCAGAGAGAAAAAAATGGTAACTTATAAAAGATAAAACCATTAGATTATCATTGGACTTCTCATAAGCCAGAAAGGAATGGGATCAAATATTTAAACAAGTTAAAGGAACTACCAGCCTAGAATAATGTAACTAGCTAAGCTCTCCTTTAGATATGAAGGAGAAATTAAGACATTTCCAGACATACAAAAATTGAGGGAATTCTCCACTACAAGGCCTGCACTACAGGACATACTGAAAGGGGTCAGTTCACCTAAAAAAAATGACAAAAAAAACCTCATAATTAGGAGTAAAGTGACTACTGGGCAAATAGAAACAAAAGAGTGCAAACCTTACTAAGAATAAGGCATTATAAGATTAAATAATAAGAGAATTGTTATAACAAGATAGTAATGAACTTTCAGCATTTATAGGGACAAACTGAGATAACAATGACAGAAAAGGGGAGTAATCAAAGATCCAATTCGGAAAGGGGAATGGAGATAAGGCACATGCAGAAAAAAATGACTGACTGTATATATATAACTACTCTTTACATATTCGTAATGGTCTCCACACACTAAAGATTCAGAACCATTATTTATAACATAAAACAAGAAAGACCAGAGTCAAAACCCATAAAATCCACCAAAATAAAGAAAACAGTGGCACAAAGACAAGGAAGCAATGGAAACGCTGAGCTACAAGAAAGCAAAAGATAAAATGGCTATAAGAAGACCTCATATTTCAATAATCACCCTAAATGTAAATGGATTGAACTCACCAATAAAAAGGCACCAAGTGGCAGAATGGTTCAAAGAACAAAACCCAACCATATGCTGCCTCCAGGAGACACATCTCAGCTGCAAAGACAAATACAGACTCAAAGTAAAAGGGTGGAAAATGATATTTCAAGCAAATGACATTCAGAGAAAAGCGGGAGTAGTGGTACTAATATCAAACGAAATATATTTCACAATAAAAAAGGTAAAGAAAGATACTGAGGGACACTTCATAATGATAAAAGGAATCATGCGCCAAGAAGACAAAACACTTATTAATATCTATGCTCCCAATCAGGAAACCCTGAAATATATAAATTACTAACAGAACTAAAGGGAGAGACAGACCAAAACACCATCATAGTAGGGGACCTAAATATCCCACTGTGGGATATGGACAGATCATCCAAACAGAAAATAAATAAGAAAATAACTTCCTTAAATGACACATTAAACCAACTGGACATAATTGACATTTACAGAGCCTTCCATCCCAAATCAGCAGCTTATATATTCTCCTTTAGTGCACATGGAACATTCTCAAGAATCGACCACATACTGGGACAGAGATAGCCTCAACAAATATAAGAGGGTTGAAATCATATCAACCATATTCTCTGATCATAATGGTTTCAAACTAGAGATCAACTGCAAAAAGAAAGCAGGAAGAACCACAAATACATGGAGATTAAACAACATGCTAATGAAGAATAACAGGGTCAGAGAAGAAACAGAGAGATCAAGAGATACATAGAAATGAATGATAATGATAGTACAACATATCAAAGCTTTTGGGACATGGCAAAAATGGTCATAAGAGGAAAGTTCATATAATTACAGGCCTATCTCCAAAAACAAGAACAAGGTCAAGTAAACAACATAGCGCTTCATTTTAAAAAAGTAGAAAAGAAAGAACAAATGAAGCCTAAAGTCCACAGAAAGAAAGAAATCATCAATACTAGAGTAGAAATAAATGAAATTGAAAATAAAACAAAAATCAATATGAAAAATAAATGCAACCAAGAGCTGGTTGTTTGAGAAGGTTAATAAATTTGACAAACCACGGCTAGACTAACTAAAGAAAAATGAAAAAGGACACAAATAAACAAAATCAGGGATTAAATAGGGGAAATTACGACTGACATCGCAGAAATACAAAGGCTCATACAAGAATATTATGAAAAAGGATATAAAACCAAATTTAATAACCTAGAGAAATGGGCCAGTACTTAGAAAGATACAATCTTCCTAGACTGAATCAAGAAGAACTGGAAAATGTAAATAGACCGACCAACAGTATGGAAATTGAAACAATTATCAAAAACCTACCAAAAAGTAAAAGTCCAGAGCCAGAAGTCTTTACCAGTGAATTCTACCAAATATTCAAAGATTTACTATCTATTCTCCTCAAACTCTTCCAAAAATTCGAAGAGGAGGCAATACTTCCAAACACATTTTATGAGGCCAATATTACTCTGATACCAAAAACTGGTAAAGATAACACACACACAAAAAGAAAACTACAGACCAATATCTCTCATGAACACAGATGCAAAAATCCTAAATAAGATACCGGCAAACTGAACACAGCAACATATTAAAAAGATTATACACCAAGATCAAGTGGGCTTCATCCCAAAGACACAGGGATGGTTCAACATACACAAATCAATTAATGTGATATACCACATAAACAAATTAAATAATAAGAATCATATGATCATATCAATAGATGCAGAAAAAGCCTTCAATAAGATAAAGCAACCATTTATGATCAAAAGACATAACAAAATCGGGAAAGAAGGAAAGTACCTTAATATAATAAAGGCCATCTATGACAAACCCTTAGCTAACATTATACTTAATGGTGAAAAACTAAAAACCTTCCCTTTAAGGTCAGGAACAAGACAAGTCTGTCCACTATCACCACTGCTATTCAATATAACATTGGAGGTCCTAGCGAGTGCAATCAGACAAGAGAAAGATATAAAAGCATCCAAATAGGAAACAAAGAAGTAAACTGTCACTATTTGCAGATGGCATGGTTCTCTATATAGAAAACCCTAAAGACTCCACAAGAACATTACTAGAAAGAATAAGCAAATACAATAAAGTCTCTGGATACAAAATCAACATTCAAAAATCCATAGAGTTCCTGTACTTTAATAATAAAGTGTCAGAAAAAGCTGTGGAAAAAATAATTCCTTTTGCAATTGCAACATAAAGAATAAAATACCTAGGAATAAATTTAATGATACAAGTGAAGGACCTATATAATGAAAACTATAAGACTCTATTAAAAGAAATTGAAGAAGATACAAAGAAATGGAAAGATGATCCATGTTCTTGGATTGGAAGAATCAACACAGTTAAAATGACCATATTACCTAAAGCATTATACAGATTTAATGCAATCCCCATCAAAATCCTATCAGAATTTTTTAAAGAAATAGAACAAAAATTCATCAGCTTTGTATGGAAGCACGAAAGACCTCAAATTGCCAAAGCCATCTTGAAAAAAAGAACAAGGCTGGAGGCATCACTCTGCCTGACTTCAAATTATACTACAAAGCAACAGTAATCAAAATGGAATGATATTGGTAGCAAAACAGACACACAGACCAGTGGAACAGAATCGAGAGTCCAGAAGGCAACCTATATTTATATGGGCAAATAATTTTTGACAAAAAAGCAAAAAACATACAGTGGAGAAAGGAAAGCTTCTTCAATAAATGGTGCTGGGAAAACCTGAAAGCCACCTACAAAAGATTGAAATTAGACTGTTGTCTATCACCACACACCAAAATTGACTCAAAACGAATTAAGGACCTGAATATAAGACCTGAAACAATAAAATACACAGAAAAAAACGTAGGAATGAAACTCAAGGACCTTGGACTTAAAGAGGATTTGATGAACTTGTCACCTCAGAAGCAAGGGAAGTAAAAGCTAAAATAAATGAATGGGACTACATCCAACTAAAAAGCTTCTGCTCAGCAAAAGAAATTGTCAACAGGGTAAAGAGACAACCATCCGAATGGGAAAATATATTTGCAAGCAACACCTCCAAATAAGGGTCTAATATCTAAAATATACAAAGAATTCATATGATTCAATAACAACAAAAAAACAAATGATCCAATCGAAAAGTGGACAGAGGACCTGAACAGACACTTCTCCCTAGAGGACACACAAATGGCCAAAAAAATATATGAAAAGATGCTCAACATCGCTAGCTATTAGGGAAATGCAAATCAAATCTACAATGAGATACCATATCACAACTGTTAGAATAGCTATAATCAACAATACAAGTAATAACAAATGTTGGAGAGGATGAGGAGAAAAAGGAACCCTCATACACTGCTCGTGGGACTGCAAATTGGTACAGCCACTATGGAAAACAATATGGAGTTCCTCTAAAAACTAAGAATTGATCTACCATATGATCCAGCAATCCTTCTACTGGGTATTTACCCCAAAGACTTGAAAGTCCATATCCAAAAAGATATTGGCACGCCGATGTTCACAGTAGCATTATTCACAGTGGCTAGGACATGGAAGCAGCTGAAGTGTCTTATGATATATGATTGGCTAAAGATGCTGGGGTACATATATACAATGGATTATTACTCAGCCATAAGAAGAGATGGAATACTGCCATTGCCACAACATGGATGGACCTCAAGATAATTATGGTAAGCAAAATAAGCCAGAAAGGAAAAGTTGAAACCACATGATATCACTTATATGTGGGATATAAACCTGAAAGCAACGAATGAGTAGAACAAGACACATGGACATGTACTATAGACTAGTGGTTACCAGAGGACTACAGAGTAGTGGTTATTAGTAGGGTGGGGGAGGAAGTGGGAGGTAGACATGATAAAGGGGGTCAAATATGGGGTTTAGGGGGAGGGTGAAGTGGGTAAAGGGAATCAAATATATGGTAGCTGAAGGAAACTGAACTTTGGATGCTAAACACACAATAGAATATACAGATGTCAAATGATAATGTACACCTGAAAATTATATAATTGTATTAACCAATGTTACCCCAATGAACTTATTTAGAAAGAAAGAAAGAAAGAAAGAAAGAAAGAAAGAAAGAAAGAAAGAAAGAAAGAAAGAAAGAAAGAAAGAAAGAAAGAAAGAGAAAAACAAACTCTGTAGACTAGAAGGGCTTGGCAGGAAATAGTCAGTGATGAAAAGCAAGGACCTACGACCAAGATTGCTCTACCCAGCAAAGCTATCATTTAGAATTTAAGGACAGATAAAGAACTTTCCAGACAAGAAAAACTTAAAGGAGTTCATCACCACCAATGCAGTATGATAAGAAATGTTAGAGGGACTTCTTTATGAAGAAGGAAAAATAAAAAATATAAAAAAGATGAATAAAATGACAATAACTATATATCTACCAACAATTACTTTAAATATAAATGGACTAATCAAAAGATAGGGTGGCTGAATGGCTAATAAGACTCTTACATATCCTGCCTACAAGGGACACTTCAGATTCAAAGATCCACACAGAACAATAGTAAAGGCATGGAAAAGATGTTTCATGAAGTTGGAAACAAACAAATAAGCTGGAGTAGCAATATTTATACCAGACAAAATAGACTTTAAAACAAAAGCTATAACAAGAGACAAAGAAAAACCTAGTTATCCCATTTCTGGGTATTTATCTGAAAAAACCCAAAACACTACTTTTAAGAGACATATTAATCCATATATTATTCCAGTATTATTTACAGTAGCCAAGATATGGAGGCATCTCAGGTGTCCATCAATGGATGATTGGCTGAAGAAGAGGTGATATACATATATACAGGAATATTACTCAGCCATAAAAAAGAATGAAATCTTGCCATCTGCAACAACATGGATAAACCTAGAGGGTATTGTGCTGAGTGGATTAAGTCAGACAGAGAAAGACAAATATCATAAGTGGAATCTAGAGAACAGGATAAACAAACAACAGAAACAAGCTCATAGATACAGAGAGCATTTTGATGGTTGTCAGATTGGGGGTGGGGGATGGGTGAAGGTGGGAGAGAGTTAAAAGGTACAAACTGATAGTTATACAATAGTCATGGGGATGTAGATTATAGCATGGCAATATAGTCAGTAATATTGTAATAACTATACATGGTGTCAGATGGGTACTGGATTTATTGGGGTGATCACTTGAAAAGTCATGTAAATGTCTAATCACTGTGGTGTACACCTGAAACTAATATAATATTGTTTGTCAACTATAAATGAAAAAGTAAAAATATAAAACTGTTTAAAAAGGCAGAGAGACAGAGAGAGAGAGAGAGAGACAGAGAGAGAGAGACAGACAGACAGACAGACAGACAGACAGAGAGAGAGAGAGAGAATGAATATACTCCCAGCACAGTGCATGGCATAAAAAGTGATCAACAAATATGTGCTGATTGAATTGTTTGATAGAACGTTCATGATGATAAGGCTCACTCTCCTGTAATCCATGCACACAGGAGGTGCTTTGAGAATTCACAACTCCAATATGCAATGGGTATGGGAGAAGGAGCAGTTCATTCTTCTGCACACCGTGTGTATATGTATGTATGCATGTGTCTATAGTGTTAAGTGCATGCCTTGAAAAGTAATGATAAGGCTCTTTCTTGATATTCTAGGTTACGAGTTCTCTTAACTCCCTATGCTGGCCAGTGTGTGGTTCTAGAGGAGGTGGGGAGAATAATGAGCAGATGTACTCCCTCTCACACCCTGCAGGGACATAGTACTTGGGAATGTGCATAAGAAATGGGGACACTTGATCCTTTCCACCCCTCTATAGGCTGAGCCCCCACCTGACTTTCTTATCACTGTGTCCCAGCACTTACACTAAATCAGGGATTCTTAAACTTGAGTGAACATCAGAAACAGTTGGAAGGCTTGTTAGAACACAGACTACTATGGTTCATGCTTTAGTGGGTCAAGAGCAGGGCCCAAGAATTTGTATTTCTAACAGGTTCCCAGGTGATACTGATGCTGAGAACCACTCTTTGAGAACCACCACCCTAAATGAACATCAAAGAAGTAAAAGAATGGAAGTGATAATGTAAAGACTCTCCGCTCTTTTAAACATGGATGAGATTACCTCTCTTTGAATTTTTGTACTAAGGCAATGGACTGGGCCAGAATTTGTAACCAACTACCAAGAATGAGAGATAGGGACCCGAACAGAAGACTCAAGCATCTTCAGATCATATGCACACACGTGTATGGTGTGTACAAAAAAACATCATTCTTCTGTTCATAGGTGATTTACCTATGATTAAACAAAAGTGAAATGTCCTTTCTGCATATGCATGTGTGAGATAAGCAAGAAATAGGAGCCACTTTCCTTCAAGCTCTAGCTGTTGCAGGACCACGTAGAAAGCTCATTGCCCTGCACACTGGACACAGGCAAAAGGACACTGCTAATTACACTCAATATACTATACACACCGTGGATACAGCTCCATGTATAGAGAATACACCTTCTATATTTCTATACCTGAGTGCCATGTGTGTGTGTGTTTGTTTACAGGGAAAGCTCACTTTTCTGTATATAGTGTGTTCACATGTAACTGTACATAAAGGTATAGAAAAGGATCTCTCTCACACACGGCAGCACTAAGAACAGCAGCAAGAAGATCTCCTTCATTTAGCCCCTATTTATGGGAGGGTTAGGAAAGCTCACTGGTCTGCCTGCTGGGGTGGGAGTGTCTACATGCAGGTGTATATCATTGGGTGTGTCTGGAGAATGGGGTGGTGAGAAATCTCACTGTAGCAAAACCTCCATGTGTTTATTTTCACAGAGCAGGTATCAAGGAACATAAAGACCTACCAAATTCATTCTTCTGAACAGCTGCCTATTAGTGCACAGCATCCATGTGTCATAGTGTGTTCATTAGTCTCCCACCTGAATGTAAGGGTAGCAACTTTGTCTGTTTTGATCTTTACTATGTCCTCTGTGACTGACATAGTACCTGGCATCAAGTAGACACTCAAATATCTGTGAAAGGAAGAAAAAGGAGGAGGGAAAGTTGCCACACAAAGGATTCTAACCTTATAAATGTAGACAAGGATCCTTTCTTTGGCATCCCTGAACAGGGACAGTGATTCAAGACAGCACTGACACCTACATCGAATGAAGGAAATTGATGTTCCTGGTCAGGGGCCCACTGTGCATTATGTGTGTTTACCCATTTGGACCCTTCTCCTGCACAGTGTGTGTGGGATTGTACTGAGGTTTAGAAGATTTCCTACATACATCTGGTATGAGACCAGGATGGGAGGAGCATGTCAAGTCCCAATGCACAGCCCGCCCACCCTCAGGACATACAGGAATAATGAATGAGGAGTCCATTCTGCAACCTGCAAGGAGGGATGTGGCTCATTCTCCTGTAGGCCAGCTACTGAGCACAACACCTGAAATAGAGTAGGTACTCAATAGGTAGTTGTAGAAAGGAGGAGAGGAAAACACAGAGGCGCTCTGTTCTATTCGAAGATGGTGCTGCCCCACTCAGAATCCTTGCCCAGGTGCACTGCATTCAGAAAGCACTCTCACCCAGGTAGCAAGGATTAGAGAGGGGGAGCCAGAACAGAAGATTCTAGCACCTGCACCCTCTGTGTGTGTGTTTAACAAAAAGGCTCACTGTTCTTGCCCAGGGCGTCTATGTAGGATGGAACTAAAGCAAAGAGGTTCTCCTACACATGTCAGTGTGAGATCAGGAATGAGAAGTATCCCACTTGTGTGTAAGTTGGGGGGGTGGCAGGAGGTAGACAGGAGTCGCAAAACTGGCCCACTCTCTCTCAGTATATGCAGGGGTGGTAGGTGGTGACAAAGTCCATTCTCCTCCCTGGTCTGTCTTGTTCATTCTTCTGTGTCCAATGCTCAGCACAGTACCTAATGAATACTATTAGAGAAAGGAAAAGAATAAATGAGGGACAGAGGGCAGGCAGGCAGGCATGCAGCAAGCAGCTAAGAGGTGATGTACAGATCCTCTGCTCATTTACACTCAGAGGAGGCTCACCCTCCAGGATCCTTGCCCCAGTGCGTTGCATTTTGAAAGCACTCTCAACCAGAGACAAAGGTTGAGAGAGTGGGAGCAGAGTAGAAAGATCAGGCACCTGTACCCTGTGTGTGTGTGTGTGTGCATGTGCATATTTAACTCTAAGTCCTATTCCTGCAAAGCATCACTACATGTATTTAATAAGCTTGATACATCTTCCCAGGGTGCACATATGTATTCATTCTCATACACAAGGTCACATGGCCATTTTCTCTCAGACAAAGCCTCTAAATATGTACTGTGAGCGGCATCTTTTTCAGATCATACATGAGAGTCTGCATGATTGGCTGTGTGTTTGGAAAACATAATCTGTATGCAGTCACACATATGCATGTACATGTTGGAAGATGGCGCAGTAAAAGGGATACTTTATTCTTTTCCATTCCTCTGCTAAGCTATAAGCTCATTAAGGGCAACAACTGGTTGTTTCAGTCTCATCACCCAGAGCATGTCTCCCCATTACAGTATCTGACACACAGTAAGCTGGAATAAGGAGAAAGTTCATGACCTGACATAGGGGTAAGCCTGTCCACAGAGAATGAAATCCATTCTCCCATAGCTGTCCTTTAGAGAGCCCAGAGATGAGGACTCTAGGCCAGGGATCTTGTCTATCTCATTCACCACTGTATCTCTAGCAGCCAGTGCAGGGGCTAGCACCTCATAGCAAACTAAAATATTTTAAAGAATGTGGGAAAGTAAAAGAGGTGATGTACAGGTACCCAGTCCTTCTACATGCAGACAAGGCTCAGCTTCTTTGAATCCTTGAATAGGTGTGTTGCACTAAAACAGCACTCACACCTAGGCTCCAAGGATTTGAGAGGGAGAGCAGACAAGGCTCAGGCACCTGTCCTTCATGTGTGTGTGTGTGCACACGTACAGCTATGACAAAGATTCTTATTCTCATGTATAGTGTCATTTATGAGTGATTGTACAGAGGCAGAGAATGTTCCCTCCTGTATAGTTCTGTATGAGATCAGAGAAGATTCATGCTTTTGTGTATTTGTGGGTGACAGTGGCAATAAGAAGTCTACTGTGACCCATCCACCTTTGGGGCATGTAGGTGTAATGGCTAATGAGGAATTCCATTCTTCTCCCTTGACTGTAAGCAGCATGAGGGCAGGAACCAGGCATGTCTTATTTACTACTGTATGTTCACTGCACAATTTAGTAGCACGTATAAAAGAGGCAACCCATAAATATTTGTGGAATAGATAGAGGATGGAAAGGTGCTCTGCCCTAAATGAAGATGAAGCTCTCACTCTCGGAATCCTTGCCCAGGTGCATTGCATTCCAACAGCACTCTCACCCAGGTAGCAAGGATTAGAGAGGGGGAGCAGGGAAGAAGGCCTCTTGAGGGTTTAACAAGAGGGCTCGCTCTTCACAGAAAAGGTGTTTACTTGTGAAGGTTCTTAAATATCACCTTAAAAATGTGTAGTTGAAGACATATTTTGTCTTCTCTTGGATAACAACAACAAAAAACGACCAAAAGGTATAAATCTACAAGGACAAAGAGACTGGGAGGATAGAGTAGAGCGAGAGGAAGAGAATGAATGTGAGATGTCACCAAAGCTCGTTATCCCCCAAATAATTTGTGTGAATATATGACCAGAAGACAGTATAGGTGAGTGCAGTTGTTCTCAAACTTCAACATGCATCAGAATCACCCAGAGAGCTCGGCAATATAGAGACTACAAGGGTTTCTGATCCCATAGGCCTGGGGTAGGGCCAAAGAATTTGCATTTCTTACAGGTTCCCAGGTGATGATGCTGGTCTGAGCCAACACTGGTGTGGGGAAATCTATGGACTTTGGTATCCTCAAACCCCAGTTCAAATCCAAGCTCTACTATGAATTAGTTTATAGAATCAACCCGATTTTCCCAAGGTCAGGTTACACTTCTGAAAAACGGGGACAATAAAGCCCACCTCTTAATGGTGCCAATAAAAATGAAATAGGATGACAAACATAAAGTGGAGAACAGCACCTGGCACACAGCTATCACCGCGGGCATACCTCACTTTATTGACCTTCACTTCATTGCATGTCACAGATGTTATATTTTCTACAAACTGAAGGTGAGAGTGTGAGAGGGATGTAGCAGGTGAATGGCTAAATCTCCTGAATGCTTTATGGAACTGTGTGTATCAGGGAGTACCCAGAGAGAGGGCAATGAGTCAGAAAGTGAATTTCATGAGTGTGTGTGTGAGGGGAGAGAAAAAACAAGTAAATGTAAGAGCATGGGGGCATTTGCCCCCATGAGTATGAAACCAAAGGCTCCAGTGTATCCTGTCTCTGAACACCTGCCTGTTATATGCGGTACACTTAGCCACATGTGGGCCTCCCACGCATGTTCATCCTCCTGTCTACCTTGCTTATGTGTATGTGCATGTCTGGAAATACAAACAAGGAAAAGAAACATGTAAACTACACCACAAGGATACAATCAGAAAAATCCAGCCTGTGGGAAACTGCAGGACAAATGGTTCACTTTTTTCCAGTAAATAAATTATAAGCAGAGAAAAAATATAGATGGAGGAGGAAATTATAATTCTGAGACTACGGATACTTACCAACCAAATAAAATGTATGGACTTTATTTGAATCCTAGTTTATGATATTTTTGAGACAACTAGAAATTTGAACAGTGGATATTTGATGACATTAAGAGGTTAAGTGTAATAATGGTATTATGGTTATGATTTTTATAAACAAGATTTCTCACCTTTTAGAGATACACACTAATTATTAGCTTTCCCTTTCCTCTATATCTTGCTACTTCCCACCCCTGCTCCTGCCACAATGGCATCTTTGATATTCCTAGAATACAGCAGACCTTTCCTGATTGCCCAATTTGATCCTGAAACTCCACCGCTGTTTCCACTGCCACTACCTTACCCACTCCCTATCCCCCTTTCCTGCTCTATGATATCTCAGAGCATTTATCACCAATTGGCTCATTACATATTTTACCTACTCACTTTGTTCACTTGCTATCTCCCTCCCCCAACTAGGACAGGGATTCTTGTCTTTTTATCACTGATGTATCCCTGTTGCGTAGTAGAGTACCCAACATATAGTAGATGCTCAATAAATATTTGTTGACTAAATGAATGACTCATTGAATGAATCGACTGCAAATCCTGGGTCTGGAACTAGAACAGAGAAAGCTTACACTCTGACTCATGTCTATGTGACTGTGTAAGAAGACAGTACCCTCTCATGCAAGTAAGTATGCAGTTGAGAAGGCATGTACCCTGTACCCTGTGTGTGTGCACTTCCATTATGCTAAAGAATGGATGCTCCTTAATTTCCCTTACACATTGGGTTCATGAGCATTAGCTACAAGGCCTCATTTCCACCACACCCCATGAGTGGGAGTACTAAAAAGGATATCTCTCCTTCCCCATAGGTGCTGGCAAGGAAGGAACAGGTCTAAAGATTCCTTCCTTCTAGGTTATCCTTGTTACTGACTGTGAGGACCTATACTTTGTATAAGAAAAAAAAGGTAAGAGAAAACTCCTTCTCCTGCAAGATCTATGTAGGACTGAGGTACAAGAAAGGACATGGGAACAGTGGGTTGTTCTCCTTTTCACCACCTGTATGTGTCCATCTTTTTGCAAAGGGGTGTGTGTACATGTGTGCATACATGCACAAGAGAGCAAGGAAAGCTGAGGCTCACCATCCTGCAAACCCTGCATGTGGGAGGGGTTTTCAGCAAGTGCACCCTCCACCATGCAAGGGATGTGAGAGAGGGAGCAGGGAAAGGCTCGCTCTCTTGGCACAACATGTAGAATGCTCTAGAAAGTAAGGTGCATCAGCTTGGGGGTTGCCCATGGGCAGCAAGGGATCTAGCCAAAGGAGACATGCTGGTCGGTAAGCTAGGAGGGGTACACATGGAGTGGTACAGTCATCCATGGCAGGGTTTGGTAGCAGTGAAGAGGCTACATTAAGACCAAAACCATCTTCCATGTGTTTTTGTGCTCATGCCTGTGCACTGGAGAGGAATGAGACGGCTCACCCTCCTGCAAGCCTTGGGTGTGGGAGGGTAATTAAGAAGCCAACAGTCCTACACTCAAGGCATGTAAGAGAGAAAGCAAGTCAGGAGGCTTGCTCTCCTGTACACTGTGTGTGTGTGTGTGTGTGTGTGTGTGTGTCTGTGTGTGTGTCTGTGTCCCAGATAACTTGGAGATCGATTGATCAATCGATCTATCTATTGATAGATATAGATCAACATATATCTATATGTAGATAGATATAGATATAGATAGATATAGATAGATACGCACATACACACAGTTATATATAACTGTGACCCAGACACACTGTAATGAGAAGGTATGTCTTCATGTTAGTTCACATATATACGTTCAGAAATGTTCACTACTACCTTTTTTTCCCCATTTTCATGCTTTCTTTTTCTTTATTTTTATTCCAAGCATCATTCTGGTATTTTCTACAGGGCACTGTTCTAAGTGCTTTTCATATGTTAGCTCATTAAGTCCTCATAAAATATCTACAAGGTAATCATTACTATCACTATTTTACAGATGAAACAACACTGGACCATGCATAGAGGACACACAATAAGAAAGCTTGGAATTTTACATGCCAGTGTTTAGAAAGAGGACCCAAAAATGAAGGCTCAACCTTCTGAGAAAGGGAGGGAGGAAAAGAGGGGGGGGGAAGAGGGAGAGAAGAAGGGAAGAATGAGAGAGAGAGAGAGTATGCGAGAGCAAGCGAGTGAGTGAGAAAGAGGGAGAAAAAATGCTACATCATGCATAGCATAAGAGAATGCCTCATGGAGGGAAGTGTGGATCTGAGAGTGAGGTGGAGGGGATTTTGACTCCAAGTGTGTGCTAGATGTAATAGGGAGGCTTATACTCTTACATACCTGCTTGTGGTAGGCACAACACTGCTTGTGGTACGTGTTAAAGTAAGTCTACAACCCTACACACTGGGCATGAAAAATGACCGGGGTCTAGGTGTGGGAAGACAGTACAAGAGTGTCAGAGGGAGAGAAAATGTAATCAGCTTGTTAAGAAGGTTCACCTTGGTGGCAAATCATAGGAGGGAGATTCAAAACATATGGTTTTCTGAAGGCAAAGGATGTGAGATAGAATACAGTAGTTTCCCCTTATCCACAGTTTCACTCTCAACAGCTTTCAGTTACCCATGATCAACTACAGTCCGAAATATTAGTGTGAAATTCCAGAAATAAACAATTTATAAGTTTTAAATTGCTTGCTGTTCTCAGTAGCTTGATAAAATCTCTTGCCATCTCACTCCATCTTACCTGGGATGTGAATCATCCTTTTGTCCAATGTATCTATGCTGTATATGTTATGCTACCTGCCTGTTATCTACTGTCCTGGTATCACAGTGTGTTCGAGTGACCCTTATTTTACTTAACAGAGGCCCCACAGTGTAAAAGTAGTGGTGCTGGCAATTCAGATGTGCCAAAAAGAAGCTGTAAAGTGCTTCCTTTAAGTGAAAAGGTTAAAGTTCTTAACTTTATAAGGAAAGAAAAAAATTGTATGCTGAGGTTGCTCATCTATGCTAAGAACAAATCTTCTTTGTGAACAAAGAAAAAGAAATTCATGCTAGTTTTGCTGTTGCACCTCAAATTGCAAAAGTTACAGCCACAGTGCATGATAAATGCTAAGTTAAGATAGAAAAGACATTCCATTTGTGGGTAGAACACATGAACTAAAAACATGTTCCAATTCATAACAATGTGTTGAGCAGGGGATCCCCTGAAGTGAGTGACACCAAACCATTTACTGCAAGTAAGGCATGGTTACACAGATTTGGGAATAGGTTTGGACTGCAAAATATAAAAATTACTAGAGAGGATTTTCCAGTCAAGATTACAGAGTAGATAAATGCTGTGTCGGCCTCCTCTCACAATCACATAAAAATTACAACTAAACTACGGAACAGCCATCACTGAAAATCAGCTGAAGTATAGCTGAACAGAAGTCTTACAACTAAGGGCATACAGCAGGGGCCACCTTGAGACTGGCAGGAGGGTAAGAAACATAGAACAAACTGGTCACACACTGGCATGTGGATTGAAAATTGAGGGGACTATCTCTGTTGTGGATGTCCTCCCAGAGGAGTAAGGGGTCCCGACCCCACACCCAGCTTCTCAACCCAGGATTCCAGGGCCGGGAAGAGACGTCCCCACAAAACCTAGATGTGAAAAATCATCAGACAGTGGCTGAGTGGGGCAGAGAGCTGCAGGGGTCCCACACAGCAACCTACACGCTGTTGGACTCACTCACTCTGAGCTCCAAGCTGGGGCAGAGGCTCAAAGGATTCCAGGGACATACAGGGAGAAAATGAATTGACTAGCTTCAGAACGAGGGCTGAGAGGGAAGTTTTCTCCCAGAGAGAAGGGCTGGCAGAAGCTATTGCTTTTTTTTTGTTGAGCCTTCCCAACTCCTGGAATGCAGACACAGATGGCTCCTATATCTGAGTTTCCATCAACCTGGCAAACACTGGTTGTCCCACCCTGGTGATACCCTGAGATCTCACCCCACCCAACTTTTTGGCCAACCCAAGCCACATTCAATGACTTTTCCATACAAATGATTTATTGGCTCATACTGCGGACTTTCCTAAAATCTCTCAAAGGTTCACAAAATGTAAACAAGCAGCATCTGATCTCAGTGTACCCTGTACCTCCTTCTGAGCAGCCCCAAGCCTGGCACTGGTGGCAAGTGGCCTTGGTTCATGGCATGGTCTTTCAAGGCATCTCCAAGCCCAGCACAGATGTCAGCCATCTGCAGATTGCTTGACAGCTCATGCAATGTGGCCCCGGGAAGGGCAAAGGCTATACCTGAACTTGGCCTGCAGCCAGGTCTTTCCCAGGAGGCCCCAGTGCCAGGATGCCTGGTGGTAGGCTTCTGACCAAGCTGGAGCACCACCTGGGGCTGCATCTGAGCATGACACACCCAGAGGGCAGACTGGGCAGGCACCACAGCCCTCCTAAAACCAATCTTGCTTCATAGGGTCAGCCACTGTGTAAAAGCTCCTCCACTGTAGTCAACAGCCAATCCTCATAACCAATCAGCCAAAAGTCAATCTCTCCCATTCATGTGCAAACAACAACCAAGGGGGACACACACAACCCATACAAGAGACATACCTGGAGCACCCAGCTCAGGTGACCATGGAAGACTGTGCTGCTAGGCCCTAACAGGACACCTATAATATAAGGCCACTCTACTAAGACCGGGAGACATAGTAACTCTACTTAATACATAGAAACAAACATAAGGAGGCAGCCAAAATGGGGACACAAACATGTCCCAAATCAAAGAACAGAACAAAGCTTCAGAAAAAGAACTAAATAAAATGGAGCCAAGCAATCTACCAGATGCAGAGTTCAAAACACTGGTTATAAGGATGCTTAATGAAGTTAAAAGTAGAGTATATGAATTCAGTGAGAACTTTAACAAAGAGATAGAAAACATGAAATTCAGATAGAAAACAAAAAGAAAAAAAAACAGAATTGAATACAATAACTGAAATGAAAACTACCTTAGGAAGAATCAGCAGTAGATTAGATGAAAGAGAGGATCAAATCAACAATTTGGAAAACAAGGTAGCAGAAAATACCCAATCAGAACAGCAATGAGAAAAAAGAATCCAAAAAAATGAGGACAGTTTAAGGGGCCTCTGGGACACAATCAAGTGTACCAACATTCACATCATAGGGATGCCAGAAGGAAAAGAGAACAAGGAATTAAAAACCTATTTGAAGAAATAATGATGGAAAACTTCCCTAATCTTGTAAACGATATAGACATATGAACCCAGAAAGCACAGAAAGCACCAAACAAGAGGCCCACACCAAGACACAGCATAATTAAAATGCCAAAGATTAAAGACAAAGAGAAAATCTTAAAAGCAGCAAGAGAAAGCAGTTAGTTATCTACAAGGGAGCACCTGTAAGACTGGCAGCTCATTTTTCAATAGAAACTTTGCAGGGCAGAAGAGTTTGGCAGGAAATAATCAGAGTGATGAAAAGCAAGGACCTATGACCAAGATTACGCTACCCAGCAAAGCTATCATTTAGAATCGAAGAACAGATAAAGAGCTTCCCAGACAAGAAAAAGTGAAAGGAATTCATCACCACCAAACCAGTACTACAGAAAATGTTGGGGGTGGAAGGGGGAGAGGAGGAGGAGGAAGAAGAAAAGGAAGAGAAAGAGGAGGAGGAAGAGGAGGAGGAGGAAGAAGAAAAATAAATATGAATAATAAAATGGCAATAACTACATGTCTATCAACAATTACTTTAGATGTAAATGGGTTAAATGTTCCAATCGAAAGATAGGGTGGCTGAATAGATAAGAAAATAAGATCTTTACATATGCTGCCTATAAAAGACTCATTTCAGAATGAAAGATACAAACAGACTGAAAGTAAAGAGATAGAAAAAGGCATTTCATGAAAATGGAAACAACATAGCTTGGGTTGCGACACTTATACCAGACAAAAGAGACTTTAAAATAAAGGCTATAACAAAAGACAAAGAAAGACCAGGTAATCCATTTCTGGGTATTTATCCGAAGAAACCCAAAACACTACTTCAAAGGGACATGAAAATCCATATGTCTGTTGCAATGTTACCTATAATAGTCAAGATATGGAGGCTACCTGGGTGTCCATCGATGGATGAATAGATAAAGAAGAGACCCATTCATATATACAATGGAATATTACTCAGCCATAAAAAAGATGAAACTTTGCCATCTGCAACAATGAATGGACCTACAGGGTATTGTGCTGAGTGGAGTAAGTCAGACAGAGAAAAACAAGTGCCATATGATTTCGCTTACCTGTGGAATCTAAAGAACAAAATAAACAACAACAAATGTGGACACAAACAGATAGACACAGAGAATGTTTTGATGGTTGCCATATGGGAGGGGGTTTGGGGTGAGTCAGTGAAGAAGGGTAAGGAATTGAGAAGTTCAAATTGATGATTACAAAGTAGTCATGAGGATGTATGGTGTAGCATGGAAAATACAGTTAATAACATTGTAATAACTATGTATGGTGTCAGCTGGGTACTAGACTTGTTGGGATGATGACTGTAAATTATGTAAATTTCCAATCACTGTGTTGTACACCTGAAACTAATATAATAATATTGTAGGCCAACTGTAATTGAAAAATAAAAATTGTCAAAAAGGATTACTGGAGAAGGTGCATCTGCTGATGAAGAAGTTGCTGCCACATTTCTGGAAAAGTTAAAAAAGTTGATTAGGTTTAGGTACGATGCAGGACTTCTGGAATCCACTGGAGGGTCTTGGAATATATCCTCCAAAAATAAGGGGGGACTCACTGTAGAAAAAAAATCCTTATTCACTCATAAATGTGAGAATGTTCATGAGAGCAAGGTAAGCTAAAGCTCCCTCTCTTGCTAATTAGCAGTGGTTTCAGAAAGCTCACCTTCTACCAGGCAAAAGATAGGAGCAAAGGAGGGTGAGATGGTTCACTCTCTTGAACTCACATGTATATGTGTGATTCTGCACACACATATACATGTAAGATACAGACAGAATGCAAGCAAGATACAGACAGAATGTGGATTGTGTAGGCCACAGGTGGACAGGTAGACAAGCAAGGCCAGGGTCTGGAACAATAAGCTGACTCATTTTCATGCATGCCTGTGTCCCTACACTATATGTGGTGGTGGCCAGAAGGCAGGGGAGGGGCTATAATAAGCCTCCCTTTTGCTCAATCCAAGTATGGAGGAGGAGTAAGAGGAAAGCAGAGTGTAGGAAAAGGAAGAGAGAGGAAAGAAACAGAGTCAGAGAGAGACAGAGAGACAGAGAGAGAAAGAGAGAGAGAGAGATGGAAATGTAGACAGATGTGTGTAAGTGGAAGGCCCATGGCCCACTCCCCTGTCAACCTGTAGAAGAGTTGGATTAGGGTAGAAGTAAAGGAGGAGGTGAAAAGCAGCTGTGTGAGATGTAGTCAGAGCAGGTATATATTTTAAAAGTAGAATGAACAAAATTTGATAATGGTTTGGATTTAGAGTGTGGAAAAAAAATAAGTGTCAAGGATGAATCCAAAGACTTCAGTATATTAAAATCTTATAAGTCTCTGGCCTGAGCAATTGGGGAATGCTATCTACTGAGTTGAAGAACAGTAAGGGAGGGGAGAGGAAAATCAGGACTTCGGTTTTGTTTCTGTTAAAGTTTGAGGCACTTATTAGACCTCAAATGGCAGATGTCGAATATGCAGTTGGATACATTCATCTAGAACTAGGGAGAGAGATCCAGTCTGGAAATATAAATATGGAAGTCATCCATAGAGGATGGTATTTAGAGCAACAGGGCAGAATTAGAATACCTGAGGACTACCAAGAAGTATAAAGAAGTCATCCAAAGACTAAGCCTCTATCCGTCTATTGCTTACAATTAAGAATGAAGAGAAGGAGCCATCAAAAGAGACTGACAAAGACAAGGTGAAGTAAGAGGACAACTCAGTCTGGAATCCTGAAAACCAGGTAGAATCTTGAGACAGAGAGAGTGAGCAACGGCCAAATAAAATGATGGAACTTCCCAATGTATCAAGTGATGTGAAAGGCACCAAGGACCTTGAAAAGGGTATTTTTAGTGGTGAGGTAAAAATTAAAACCTCAATTGGAGTGTAATCAAGAGAGAATGGGAGAAGCATAAATGGAGAGAGTCAAATCTTTTAAGGTATTTTTCTGTAAAGTAGAATACAGAAATGAATAGAAACTGGAGGAGCTTTGGGGGTCAAGGAAGAAGGCAGTTCTTTATAAATTTTTTATTTGATTTTTAAATTATGTGTATTGTGGAAATTGAGAAACTAACAGCAAAAGTTGCTTGTCCAGGATCAGAAAACTAGGAAGGAATAGCACCATGATGCCATCACAGTGGGCCTGATTGTCAAGACAGTGGGCCTAACCACCACCCCAAGTTGTATGTAGCTATGCACATATAAAAACAAAAGGTGACGAGGACTCACTCTCTGGCACATCCTCGGCACACATGTATAGGAGAGGGACATGGGAAATGGAAGAAAGATCAAAAATGTATAATAAGGCTCAAGCTCCTGTCATAAATGCATGTGTGGGCTCATAGAGAAAGGAGTCACAAAGAGGCTTACACTGTAGCACAACCAATGTGCATATTGGGAGGCTGTAATAACAAGGCTAATTTTACTTTAGTTTAAGAAATGCATGGAAAAGGAGGGGCAAATTCTAGAAAACTTGCTTTCCTGTAATGCTGGATAAAATGGGACAGCTCAGGTGTCTCTCCAACATGGACACCACCCATGTGTGTACAGAAGAAAGAGCAGTACAAGATAAGAGAGAGGCAAGTGGGAGTGGGCATGGGAAAACACACTACAGCAGACAGCGTGCATAAGAAAGAAGTCACCAAGCTCACTTTTCTGTGTGTGTGCATGTGTATGTGCATGAAGGATGTTTTTTAATAGGCACAAAACCTTGTATGCTGAAGGCGGAAAACCATGGGACAGCTCAAGAGGCTTGTACTCCCGCAGAGATCGTGGGGACATTTGCAGGGGGAGGGGCAGAGACAGGGCTAATATAAGAAAAAAATCACTTACTGATGAATCCTATAAAAATGTTAGAACTTCATAAATATTCACATTATTTTTATGATGTAAATATCATTTGAATAATGTTTCAAAACCTTTGAAAGGACTAAAAGACAAAGGGCTTTTCATGAACAGACTGATCGAGCAAACTTATCAGCTACTTAATAACACTAATTATAGTATAAAGAGCCAAATGGGTATTCACCTTGACACTTTTTCTTTAGGTTTCAATCTTGTTGGCCAACAGATTATAGTTTAGAAGTTGCCTACCATCCTTCAAGGATAAACTCTCATTTCTGATCTTATTTTTTTCCCCTAAGTTAAGAGGGGCAGATATTTTTTATTCCTCCACACACTCCACCATACAAGACAAACACTGATAGGATTCTTCTCCCTCACTGTGTGTATGTTATGTACACACCTGAATATGTTCATGCCTGTGAGTGTGAGACAATTTAAAGTCCAGTATCCTATAAAGCACGCTTGTGGGAAGGGTAGTGAGAATACCTGCTGGGTTTAAGAGACACAACACAGCTCAGAATGCTTGCACATCTGTAACACTTGTGTGGGATAGGGGACCTGAGACAGCTCACGCCTCAACATATGAGACCGAATAGGTCAGGATTTACCTGCTCCTCACAGATAGAGAACATGCATGGACACAGGTACCCGGCAACTGGGGATCATAAGAAGCCTCAACCTCTTACATGCTTAAACGCATCATCTATGTGTGTGTATACCACGTCAGGGAGGGTGTCACTGTGATAAAGCTGACTCTTGTTCACCATACCTATAAGAAAAGCATTAAGAAATCTCAGTCCCACATGCTAGGTGAAAGCCCACTCTCCTGCAAACCCCACAGGTGGGGGGTGGGATTTGGAAAGTTCACACTCCTCCAGTCAAAGCGCATAAAAGGGTGATGGAGTCAGAAGACTCTTCTCTCTCTGGCACTGTGTGTGTGAGAGAGGGAGGAAGAGACAAAGGCTCATTTGCCTGCAAAACTTCGGTGTGGGAGGGAAACTGAGAAAATTCACACTCTGATATGTAGTAAGGCATAAGGCCTGTGAGGTAGCAAGCAAGTCAGAAAGGGAGTGTGCTTGTAGGTCTAGGGTAAGAAGGCTTGTTTATCTGCACCTTTTTGTGTGGCTGCTCATGAGACGGTTCACTCGGTGGCAAGCCATCTGCAGGTATATGCAGATGTCCACACGGACAGGAGCGAAAAAGGTGGTAGGAGGGTAAACAAGACAGGTTAAGTGACTGAACATCATAAGCATATATTCTTTTGTGCATATGAGCAGGAATATGCAAGGGGGAAATGGGGCTCATGCTCCCATATACTTCCTGCACTGTGTAGTCTCAGCTTTGAGATTCCTGGTTCTGCCATGAACAGTTATGTCTAATTGCCCCATGCCTGCATTTTCTCATCTATAAAGTGGGGACTGTCATAGTTCCTTATTCTTGGAGTTGCCACAAGGATTGACCCAAACAACATGACGAGTACCTAGATCAGCACCTGGTACACCATAAGTGCTAATAAAATGTTTATCATCACTGTTGGTACCAGTAAAAGCAAAATACACCTCTGTAAGGAAATGTCACTTGAAGATCCCTTTAGGTGTCTATGACCCCAACTGTTCACTTTCTCCCTGGTCTGTGGCCAGAAAAGAGCTGCTAAAGTGTGGTTAGTCCAAAACTTTACTCTGAGCTCAAAACCTGGGGCTAAGAGAGAGAGAAAGAGAAAACTAAAGAGACAGACACAGAGATGGAACCTTCAACAAAAATGTTTATTATAATTTTAAAGTAAAGGAAAAAGTGGCAAAACAGATTGCAGACCACAATGGCTGTATGTATGTGTTCATGAGGTGAGTGAGGAGGTAAGATGTGAAGGGTATAGACTGCACAACAGGGACACACATGCGGTATGCCAAATATTAAAGTTGTAACTTTGATAACTCTGGTGGAAACACTGGTGTTCATCATTATAAAGCTAGATAATGAGCTCCTAAAAATCATGAGATAATGGTACATTTACTGGCATCCAAAGTAAAAAAAAAAAACCCTGATGGGGAAAATGGCATAAATGATAGAAGTTTTGTTTATCCCTCTAGCGAACCAAATCAAAGTTGTGACAGAAACAAGGAGCAAACAGCAAGGAAAGTCAATGAGGTTCTAAACGAACAGAAGCACTACAGCTAGGGAGAGAAATAATTACTCAACCTGCCACGGTAGAAGGTAGGAGGGGGCAAAGACACAAGGCTGCTCCAACCCAAACAGATGAGTGGGACAGAGGCTGTGGCAGTGGCAGCCAGCAGCTGCACAGACCTCTTAAAGAAGCCGTATCCACGAGCAGACTTTCATAGTGATGAACCTGCTCACTCTGAGCACCAGCACTGGGTGGACTGCTCAGGGAGCAGAGTGAGGGCCAGAGGTGAGGCTTTCTCCTGGGCAGAAGTGCCGGTGGCATCAATACATTGTTCCTTTGTTGAGTCTTCCCCTCTCCCAGTGTACAGACACAGCTCCCCCATAGCTGAGACTTCATCAAACTAACAGAGGTTACTCCACCCAGAGGATTACCTGAAACTCCACCTCCCCCAACTCATAGCTCCACCTAAGCCATATCCACTTGTGTCCTGGGTGAGTCCAATGATCCTTGCTTAGCAGTTCCAAGACTCACACTGGTGGCAGCTGGCCTCGGTTTCTGGTGTGGTTTCTTGAGATAACTAAAAGCACAGCATCTGTGGATTGCTTGCTGAATCTTAACAGGTGGCCCCAGAGGGTCACAGGCTGGGGCTAAACTTGGCCTGCAGCTGAACCTCTCTCAGGACTGTGCCACTAGACACCTACTACACAAAGCCACACTAATAAGACAAGGAGACTTCGGAGCTTTACTTAGTACATAGAAACAGACACGAAAAGGCAGCTAAAATGGAAAGATAAAATAGCAACCATATGAGACAACAGAACGAAAATCCAGGAATAATGGATAAGAAAACAAGACCCCTACATATGCTGCCTACGAGAGATTCACTACAGATTAAAAGACACACACAGACTAAAAGGAAGGGGATGGAAAAAGATTTTGCAATGATGGGTGAATTGGGTCGAGAAAGACAAATATCACAGGATTTCACGTACATGTGGAATCTAAAGAACAAAATAAACAACGACAACAACAAAAGTGGACATAAACTCATAGATACAGAGACTATTTTGAGGGCTGCTAGATGGGAGGGGGTTGGGGTACAGTTAAAAAAGGTAAAGGGATTAAGAGGTACAAATGGATATTTGCAGAATAGATATGGAGGAGAGTGTAGCATGAGGAAGATGGTTAATAGCGTAATAAATATGTAAGAGGGAAAAGGGGTACTAGATTTAGCAGGGTGATCGCTTTGGGAGTTCTGTGGATTTCTTATCACTAGGCTGTACAACTGAAACTGGTATATTATTGTATGCCAAATATAATTTTTAAAAACCTCACTGAATTGTACAATGCAAATATGAGCAACTAATTGTCTACTACATTTCAATAAAGCTGAAAAAAGTAATATTAAAAAAATACAAACTTGTAGTTACAAAATAGTCACAGGGTTGTCAAGTACAGCATAAGGAATATAGTCAATAATACTGTAATAACTACATATGGTGCCAGATGAGTATTAAACTAATTGGGGACATTACTTCATAAATTACATAAATGTCTAACCACTGTGCTATATGCCTGAAACTAATATAAAATAATAGGGAATGTCAACTCTAATTGAAAAATAAAAATTAAATAAATAAAAAATAGAACAATGACCAAAAAAAAACCCTAAAAAGGAGATGCCCATTTGGGACTTGATATGTATAATGTGACTGCCGTCCTCAAGGAGCTTGATGTCTCTATACCAAGTTAAAAGTCCTATGAAAAGTTCTCTAAGCTCCATCCCAATTCTGAGACTTTATGATGCCATGAGGACAGAATGAAACCAGATAATATGAAATGCTGAACTAGTGATACAAAGCAGTAGATGCGAAATGAAGAAATTTAGAGAGGAGAGACACTGCGCTGCAGACCAGGTGAGATGGAGTGAAGACTAACCGAAGAGGATGGGAAAGACATCAACAGGTCAAGAGGAAGAGGAAGTGGAGGAGGTTATTCCAGAAGGTAGGGAGAACAGTAAAGGGTCTACCTAAGAGGCCACAAATAAAACCAGTTTGGCTGGAGTGGAGAGTTCTAACAGGAAGAAGGGGGTGAATAAGGTCAAAGCCAAGCTGTGGTCCTTAAATACTGCAAGAATAACAATGAGTTAGCCTATCGGCGTGGTGACAAACCATTCTGAAGAGAGAATTTTAGGTGGTTCACTGACGGTGTTTCTCTTAATTAACATGACCACTTGAGGGTGAAGAGGAATAAACTAAAACTCCAACTCATGTTTGTCTGGAGTTTATTGCTCGAGATGACACTAAAGTAGGCATTTAATTTTTAAAATAAGATGATTTAAAGGAAAACAGCAAGTCCAGGTAGATGTGAAGATTGTAAAGACAATAAGCAAATGACCGTGATGCCTGTGAAACACAGCTGCAGGTCATGGGAAGTTACAAAAGGTTATAAATTGGAAAGAAAAATGCTTCATCAGGAAGTTTATTCTAGCAGCATGTGGAAATATGGATTGGCACTAGGAAGATCGATTTAAAAGCTCAGCTCTCACACCGATAGATGAGAGAGTTCAGGAGGGCCTGAACTGGGCTGAATAAAGGCGAGAATAGAAAGGAAGTGATAGTGGGAGGAGTGAAGATGGATTCAGTAAATTTCAAAAGCAGGAACTGGCAACTCATTCTATATGGTGTTTTGTAAAGATGAATCTTATGACAGTGTTGGGGGCGGGGGGTGGGGGGGGCAGAAAAGCCTGAATGATGTGGTAGCTTTGCCAATATAAATGAGATCAGTGTGAGGGACACTTTAAGCAATCTACAGAACTTGGATGACTAAGCCAGGGCATGATTACATCAGAAAGGATTCCCACATTAACATACAGATAATGGCTTGGCTAAAAATTAGGTGTTTGGGGTCTTAGCATCCTTCACTGAAATGGTCACATTGTATTATGAAGCACTAAACAACAGAATGTTGTTTGCTGCACAGATACCAAGTCATTTAATATATATTTGCTACTCTTAATTCTGGACAAACAACCTATCCTGTGCTAGTGTTCCGAACATGAAACATAAATTTTTCCCTCATTTCCCAACCCCTGTAGCTCTAAAACCAAGATATAACACATGATAAAAATGGCAGTTGAGTGGATTTTACTTTATTGCTCAAGGGAAATTTAAACAAAAATCGACAACTTGGAAAGACTTTACTCATGAGCTCAAGTCTCTTCTAAAAATAGAAACAGTTACACCATTTATTTGGTACGAAAACTTAATACGACTTACAACTTGAAGGACTGGAAGAATGAATAAATTCATTATCTCTTCATTTATGTTTTTCTTAAGAACTGTCAAGTCCTTGCACTCTACATTTCCCCCAAGAACCAACTCTGAGAATGTCTCTCCTCTGAGTGGTTCACATAGCAACTACACACATCCTGCCTTATGTTGGAGTTATTTGCATTGTGCCTTATCTTCTCCTAAAGGAAGAAACTGACTATGACATCACTTGGAGGCCTCAGATACAGGACAGAAACTCAACTATCTGTGAAATAAATCTGTTTGCTTTTAGGCTAAGTACAGCTGCTCTCATTTTGTTTGAAGTGTTGCCATTTCAAGGCTCCATGTCTTATCAGCAGCTATTCAAATTATTTCCCTTTCACCCTTATTGTGCAAGAAGACAGGGATAAAATGATTTACAAATTCTGGAAGATTTCAAGGTGTGTAAAGTTTTGGTATACACACAGTATCCTTCAGTCAGTGTTCTGCCTAACCACCCAACCAAGGTGTGGTGACTACTAGCATGACAAATACTGCCTACACCTTGCTCTGTAATTCTAAAATATAAGCTTATGAATAAGTCTTGATCTGAATTTAGGTCCAAGAGGCAAGCCATATTGAGTTGAAGTTTAATCTTTATTCTCTCAATGAGCTACAGAAGAAAAAACATATTAAACAATCTGGGGAACTGAATTCTAGTTCTAACCCTGCCACTAACCTAATCTTAGTCTTAAAGCAAGTGGCTGACACCTCTGCATCTTAGGTGCTTCATATTCATGGTGATATGAACAAACATTTGTTTTAGGGAGAAAAGAGTCTGCTGAAACTGTGGAAGAGTTCACCCAATCATGTTTAACTTTGGTGACTTATTGCATATAATTGAGAATATGCATAAGCTTTGTCTTATACTGTCCCTATGGTTTGTGCAGCAGAATGGAGTCATGGCTAAGATTCTTCTAGGAATATCAACCCTTTCAGAATGGACTACAAGACTGAATAAGGGTGCATCAAATTCTGCATTAGTATAGGTTGTGTTATAGCGAGATGCTAACTTTACCTGTTCAAAAGGGCTTAATATACACTAGAATCGTATACAGCTAAAAGGATTGTTTTAAATTTCCTACTCCTCAGTTTCTTCTTTTAACAACTTACTTAAGGTGACTCCCTAATTCCTAAAATGCCCCTGTCTTCATTTATGTTATACTGTATAGTAGTCTGATTCTCCTACTACCTTCTCTGATCTTTCCTTCTTTTCAGTCTTTGCTGCCACGTCTTCCTTTTTTAAGGTTCCTACTGTATGTGTCTCCCCCATCACCACCACTGGCAAAAATATATATACAGCTTTCTAATCATCTCTCTCTGAATTATTTATGGGTTTTAAACCTCCTTATTCTCAAATAAATTCAAAGTATCTATTCTCGCTTTTCCATTCAAGATACAGGATGTTACAAATTACTTATTACAAAATAAAAAGGTTGACATCTAAAAACATATCTAAAGCTAAATTCATTACTTTTCTCCAAAGTAAACTTCCTTCCTTCAAAATTGCCTGCAATCGCTATTTTGAGCTTACCAATTTATAATGTTAATTATCTTTTCCTCCCTCCTACCATAACCCCTATATTTACTTTGTTACCAAATATAAACTTTCTGGTTTATAGTGTTTCAAATTTGTTCCTTTACTTTTTATCTCCACTTTTCCCACTGGAGTCTGGCCCCAACTGCTTTATACCTTTTATTATGTTATTCCTCTCCTAGACGGGTCCCTACTATTGGCCACACTCAAGTCTCAGACTCCTCCACCCTGCTTCCCAGACTCTCCACAGTTTTCTTGCTCAGTAAAGCCAATTTCCTCATGGTCAGCTGTCAATCCACCTCTAACCAGATTTGTGTTACTGAACCAGACTGGATTGTCCCTCTCCCTTTATACATGTCCAAATGTTAACTGTCTTTAAAGGCCCAGCTCAGCTCTCACTTCTTTCATGATACTCTGCCTTTTCTAAACTTTCATAGGTCAATGCTACTCATTTCATGATTAATAAACTCATTTTCCATCCCCTTCATTGTTTCTTAAATAATAAGCACAAGAGAAACTAGGTTTGGAGCATTTTTCTCTTGTATCCTCCTCCACAGGGCTAGGTGTATAATGGGTATTCGAGAAACACTTTTTGATCATACAATGATTAATGTTCAAACTACATTATTTATTTGAAAACTCTGCTCTTATTTCTCTCCTCAGTGATTACATATTGAATCTAGAAGAGCCCATGAGATTCGGGACACTCTGGTCCCCCTCCCTACTCCTCTCTCCCCCTTTTGGAATTCAACACCTGAAAAATACACATCATATGATACTAAAAGCCTGTATTTCAGAACTTTAGTAACAAAAGCGTACAAAATCCAGCTGGATACTTCCCTTAAATGTGAAAAACTTTTCCCACCAGCAACCAGGTTAAACAAAGCCCTTAAATTAAAAAGAAAGGACAACAGGAAACACTTCCTCTTCAGTTCCCTGGGGAAATGCTGCTCTGAGGCTGACCCCTGTGGTGAAGAAGGTGGGTGTGGAAAGGAAACCTTAAATGCCTAGAATCTAGGGCTCAAGCCAAGGGAGGAAGAGACCCAAATCCATTGGGGCCCAGCACATCTTTCTCTGATGCCAAAAGTTCAAGCGGTGGGGGTGGGGGAAATCTCAATTCCTAACTTGTTTTGCTGTATTCTTAAATTCAAATTAAATATCTTAAATTCAAGATATTGTATTGTTTACTCCATCCCCCACCAGCCGCCAAGTAATAAGCCTTTTCTAGTTAGCTCAAAGGAACAACAGCACACCAAGTCACATACCCTATTGTACTCTGCCTAAGAGTAATTGCAACAATTAGGTTTCTGTGGGCCCACAGAACTTAATTAACTATATTATATACCAAAGAAAATTATAGCTCTGTATATATATGCAAAGGTTTTTTTCATAATTTTAATACATCCCTTAACTAATCATAAGAGAAAACAAAAAACTTGCATTAAAAACAATATAAAAGAGTTGTTAGCTTGCCACAAATTTAATATATTGAATTAAGAATTTGTTGCTAGGGAAAAATTGAAGAAAATGATGTGCAGAATACTCAGCATATTATCCTAGCAAAGTGATAGTTCTGTTGCAACGGGATTTAGCAGTGCAGCCATTTTTCTCCTTGACAGAAACCACAATATTTAATTATTTCTTCTCTTTGTTCCTTTTAGTTTCTAAAAATAGGTCTTAGAGATTCTGTCAGTGATGTACCTGGATAGTCATGTTTTTTTTTAATGTGGGTACTGATTAAAATGCCAACCCTACAAACCACATAGGACCTTGAAGAAGAAAACAGGCATGTTTCCCAGTACAGAAACTTTATCAGAGTTGTGTCTATTCCTATATTAGGTCGCAAAAAATAGTGTCGAATTCATCCTTTGAAATCCCAAAGAAAATAGTAATAGTGGGAAAATGGGGATATGTAATTTTTCCAAGCTAAAGTTTCGGAAGACAAAAATAAAAAGAAAAAATAGGGGAGAGGGGGGATGGATACTGGCCCTAGGACCCTTTTGCAGATTCTATGGCACAAGTCAAGAAGGTGTAGCCAGCCAGCTCATAAATTTGCCACCAGCCACAACTAAATATAATTCAAAACACCTGGAAACCTTTTTTTAAAAAATAAACTGAAAGACCCTATAGATTTGGGCAGTTGTCAGAATTTGTGCTACCAGACGGATGGCGTCAATGCTCTCAGCACAATGAGACAAGTCAAAGGCTTAATTCATTCAACTCAGCAGCACCTCTGCACATGGATTACAGTTTACACTTCATAATGTACACTCCAACTAATGCCATATGTTTAAGAAAGCATTATTGGGATTGTGAAAAAAAAGAAAGTTCCCAAATTCTCACTACCCTTGGCTATGCAGGTATGTTCACTTTGTGATAAATCACTGAGCTGTAACTTTGGATTTCCATGCTATTTTGTACATGTGTTATATTTTGATAGAAAAGTTAAAAAAAAACTTCCCAGCATCCTTTGGCTAAACTAGTAGCATCATTAAATACCTTGATGCAGAAATGCTTAAATGGCATAGGTCATTTGGAGTAGAATCACTGTTTGAGATGGAAATTTAACTGCTTGTGGACTACTGGTGTGCATGGATGATAAGAACCAACCTTGTGTCTAAATGCATAAAGGAGAAATTATCCATTGATTAAGGGATATGCAGATAGAGAGCCACTAAACTTGAAAAAGACTAATTTAGCAATTTCCAAATTTGGAGCAACTATAAAACTCTCATTTTAAAGTTTCCTCTAACCTCTAAAGGGATAAAGCATTGTATGGTGTGTTGGGTAAATAGGATTAATTTTTGAAGTTTTGCAATATTTTTAACATGTGACACTCCATGTAATCAAAAAAGCAGGCTCAAGAACAACTGGTCTGAATCAGCAGAAAATGCCTATGAGAGGCAAGACACTTAACCAAAACCTGTGCCATAGTTACAACCCTATACAGTGGCCAAAAGGTTAAGTGACATAGCAATACTGAAAAGTGGGTACTCTGTATATGCCTAGACTGCAATCATTTTAATATACTTTTAAAATACATGTTTTAATCAAATGCCTACTATGTATTGTGGAGATAAATTGGAGGGGATAAAAATGTTATTTTCATTTGAGCAGAGGATTCATTTATTCATTTAATCAATATGTATTGAAAGACTTACATGGCTAGATGCCAGGATACCATATTTTTTTGGAAGACACATTTTATACTCTTTAGGACTGCAGGCTACTTGGGAAGGCAGGGGGTGGTCAATACTAATAGAGAGATAAATTATAGAAAAATAAAATATGGTGTGTAATCGGGTACTAAGCAGTGCAGTATTAACTGCAGCAGTTTACCCCAGCACCCTTCAGAATGTAATGGCAACCTCTCCTTTCTTGGCCACCTCTAAATTCTTGGCTTTATGGGTCCTGTAATAGGAAAGGAAGAAGGCCCTGGAAGAACAACTGAGAAAAAGTTCCTGAGTCCTTAGAAGAAAGTAAGGGGGAAAAGGGAGGTTGGGGTCACTAGAGGTAGTGGGTAGTCTGGCATATCATGACCCTGCTTTCCTCTGTCCCCTGGGCCTGACCAAGGCATGAAAGAGTGCTCAGACCGCAGCTTGTTTTTATCTTTCTTTTTTTTTCTTAAAAAAAAAAGCTTAGTATAGCTGTGGGGGCGGGGGTGGGAAAGGGCACACAGTCTGGGCCTTCTAGCATGGGCGGGTAAGATTGCTGATAAAGAGATAGGGCATTCCAAGCTAGGGCAGGTACAGTCTAAGCAAAGGACAAAGCAGTGTGAATCAGCAGGAGATAGAGCAGTACTATTCAAAGTGTGGTTCAAAGTCCTAGCACCAATCCCCAACTCGTTATTACCAGTGTTCACCAAGTCCAGCAATTAATAAGCATTTAGAAAATTTTATAGTAATTTGACAGTAATTTTATGCCTTGGGAATCTAGTAATAAATATGAAGCTTATATTTTATATCTTTATAATGTTATTCTCCTAATGATTTTTATTGTATTATTAAAAAATTATCAATCCATGATGGGTTAGAAGAAAAAAAAATAAAATACAAATAGCAGGTCTGTCAGCACAGCTCCTTTGAGAATCACAGGTTAGGAGAGTGATAATATGTCTGAGTCGAGGGGCCAGGGTGGTGGGGAGTCAAGGATATGTAAATGAGGTAAGGCAAGATAGTGAAGACCTTGAAACTCAAAGACATGGAGAAATTTATAGTGGAAACAATAAGTATTGGAAAGTGGTCCTAGGTTCATGAATAAGGAAGTGACATGAAGAAAAAAGTTATTCTGTAGAGCAGAGTCTGACAGCAGTTGGTTGGGTTTGACTGGAAGGGCAATTGATCTCTAGGGAAATAAAGAAATATCTGGGGATAAATTTGGAAATCTGATGAGGAGGCTGAACCACCATTTTACTCTGTTTTTTACAGGTGATAGACAGTAGCACTGAAGAACAAGGGACAAAGTTTAGAGACACTAGCTATCTGGTAGTGCAAAGGACAAACAGGACTCTGAGAGATTTATTGCTGGAGGCCAGACACAAAGGGACCTTGCTTCTGTAAAAAGAAAAGCTAAGCCTTGACCAAAGATAACAAGTAAAGACAGGCTAGTAAGGATGTGAGGAACTCAAATCACTAAATTACTGGAATGATGGAGGGGTTTGTGGCACGGGGGGGGGGGGGTCGGGTAGAGCAAGGGAAACAACTATGGGAAGCAAGAATGTCCAGAAAAGCAACACTTAAAACACTAAGACTATGTATCTAAATCTCATTAAATCTGTATAATCTTTAAACTAATTTACATAGTTTCTACCCTGAGATTTCTCTGCACTGGAATTAGTGTATGTTAAAATGGCTGCCTGCAGAGGACACTGGGAGGATGACATTTCAAGAATATGTTGGCAATAAAAGCTGGTTTCCTTATCAGCACTTGAGTTTTTGGCTTATACTATGCCTGTGTGAACTGTTCCTGAATGTGCCTTGTAATTTTCCTTATTATATAATCTGGTTTTGAAGATGATGGAGTTCAGAAGCCTCTTCTGAATGATACAAGTATATGTTCCTTGGACCAATATTTTCTAAACTGTGAATTATGGAACACTGGTTCTATGAGCTATTACTGTGTCCCTAATTTTTTTTTAAAAAAAGTAGGATTCTCCTATGGCCAAAAAAAAAAAAGTTTGGAAAATACACATATTAAAAGCTATGAGAAGTCCTGCAGTAAAGAAACTTAAACTTTTTATTTACCTCACAATTTTGGAAATGACCAGAAAACCTTTTTCCACATCTCAGAATGTTTATTATGAACTTCAAGGTGAACACTATATTTTTTGCAGTAAGTGCCACTTTGTCTAAACATAGTACTCTAAAATCAGTATTTAAAATAAAAACTGAATGAGGTGGATCACTAGGACAAAAAAATCATGTGAACTTTTTGGGAAAAAGAATATATAATTATTATTACTATATCCTTGTTAAGTTTTGATTATGCTAACCAAAAATAAAATGTTTCAGATGTATCTGAATGAAGTAGAAAGTGTGGCAGGGATAATTACATTTAAAAAGAACAGATCATTTAAGTCATTTATAGTAAGTATTGAAATTCATTTCATATTTTTAAAGTATATTTACTTTCCTAGCTTTACTTTCTACGCTTTTCATTTTTATTCCTAATTGACATCATGGGATAGCACTTTCCAAAACATCAGATAGGTGGCAGGAGGAAAGCAGGTGGGATGTAAACTTTTAGGAAATTTTAGGAACAAAACTGCTGTAATTCGGTAAATTTTAAGATCTGCTAGTGGAGAGAAAAGGTAGATTTCTAAGTCTTTTCTCCAATAACTGACTTTTTCTAAATTAAATAAAATGAGAAAAATGGAAAATTAAACTACAAATGCAAGGGAAACTCTTAAATCATTCTTAAAGTTTTACCACATATGAATGCGCTAAATATCACATCTGCTGCCTTACAAATTAAAAGAAGCAAAGGATTTTTTTTAATTTAAACAAACAAATCATTACATACATTTGACTAAGGGAAAAGCAATTTACTTTCATGGACTAAAAAAGAAATTCCATGTAAGTATTTCTTAAACATAAGATTCATTGTTAATAATAGAGAAAATGACTAAAACTGTACAAGAAGCCAGGCGTCTGTGCAGATGGCAAAACAACAGCTCCTTTGAATTAAACACATCAACTTTTTAAAAAAATCTCAAACAATAACAAGTATTATTAATAAAAAAAAATCAAGATAGGACTCAATTACTATGATTTTTCTAAAAAAGCAAACCAAGTCCAATTAAAAAGTTTTATAATACTAAATTTAAAAAATAAAAGTCACAAGGATAGGGTGAAACAGCAGCAATTAAGATAGCATAAGATGGATGGCCTAACAAGTACCTAAGAAAGACTACAAGTTCTATGACCAATAACCATTAGATTATTAGAAATAAAAGAATCACTGGACACAGCAATAAGAAACTGAAGCAATATTTCAAATTAGAGAATTACAGCTATCTTTACACATTATTAAGCCTTCCATCAAATCTATTAGAGTATGAATTTAAAAAGAAATAAAGTTCATGGATAAATGAAAAATACAAGATACAGTAGTCCCCATTATCCAAAGTTTCACTTTCCAGGGTTTCAGTTACCCGTGGTCAACCATGGTCTGAAAATATTAAATGGAAAATTCCAGAAATAACCCATAAGTTTTAAATTACACACTATTCTGAGTAGTCTGATGAAACCATGAGTCATCCCACTCCATCCCATCTAGGATGTGAATCATCTCCTTGTCCGGTGAATCCATGCTGTATAAACTACCTGCCCCTTAGTCACATAGTAGCCATTTTAACTATCAGCCATGGTATCATAGTGCTTGTGTTCAAGTAATAAGTAATGCCACATTCCCACAACTCTCATTGCAGTATATTATAATTGTTCTAACTTATTATTAGTTATTGTTGTTAAACGCTTACTGTCCCTAATTTATAAATTAAACTTTATCACAGGTACGTGTGCATAGGGAAAAACATAGAATACATAGGATTCAGTACTATCCTTGGGTTTAGGCATCCAGTGAGGGTCTTGGAATGTATCCCCCTCTGATAAGGATACTGTAATTATAATGCTAAATTTTATGTAGGAAATACAATAAAATAATTACAGATTAAACAAAATCTGACCCTAATTGGTTATAAGAAGGCAGGTTAAAAATGACCATTTCTTTTAGGTTCACTCACACAAATTAAAAGGCAAAACATTAAGTCACAGAATCTGGAAAAAAAGCAAACTTTAAACCAAAATAACAAATATATTATAAAATGATACACGAAAGCACCAGATAATAATTACTTTGAATAGCCAGTAAATAAAAGAAAATGTAATGACTTTTTACAAAACACAAAGCACTGATAAATTTAACATGATAGAGACAAATACAATCCCAGTTGGAGAACCATTCCATTGTTTGAATATGAGGAATCAAATTAGCAACAACAATGAAAAAGAAAGAATTCAGTATATCTAAACAAAACAATCAATACAATATAATTGTTGGGTTTATCATAATTTTCCAGTGGAAATTTTTGGGATAAAGTTTTTTTTACAATTTATCATATACACAAACACAAAGACATTATCAATAAATATGAATTAGCAGGAATTTTACATAACAAAAGGCAGTAAGATAAGAAATGGGATATAAGAGCCAGAGGAGAAAAAGAGCAGTTAGGGGTATCATTTTATAAACTGTATAAATATCTAACCAATATCCTATGTACTTAAAAATATTGATAAATTTTCTTTAAAAATTAATACTCTCAGCAGAAAAAATAAGCAAATGAACTACATAAACTAAACATCAGGTTTAAAAAAATACACAATCGAACCACATGGAAATTGTAAAAATATATCTTTCTTAAATGACTTCGGAATCAAGAATGTAAGGGACTATTTAAAATACAGTGAATCAAAATACATCTGTAGTTTTACATGACCATCTTAAGAAAGGAGCAGTTTGAAAGAACTAGTAAATTGATAAACTGCTAGTACAATTAAACAAAAGAGAAAAGCACACAAATTATTGACTTTAAAGATATAGTTAATGCAAAAAAATGATTTAAATTATTAAAGAGTTCCGTTTGCAAATATGCATCTTTTAAAAATGAAAGGAATAACTTTCTTTAAAAGAAAAAAAGCCCAAGTATCCAAAGTGAAATAAAGAATCTAAATAGACCAAAGAAATAAGCAGTATTATAAACAAACTTCAAAAGAAACAAAAATAGCACTTAAATGTTTAAATATTAAATAATTATCCCATTACACAAATGCTTCCTATCAACAACAAAAATAAAAACTGAAAAACCAATAATAAAAGCAATGTGAAAATATTTTCTCTCTATACATGCGAAGAAAAAGAGACAAGAACTTGTATGAGATAAACAATAATATAGTTGATATTTTATAATTCTGTGGATTATAAACTTCTATAATACTTTAAATAGCAAAATTTGGCATTATCTGGCTGTTTCTATTCCTATATTTTTACAGGGGACCAACCTTTAAGTACCTGTAACTCCATATACACCTTTTTTTTCTCCTCTGTTTCTCTTTTAACTACCAATAATGTAAAATCCAACTACTTCTTGAAAATTACTTGTTGCATTTGAATAGGGGGTTTTATGTTCTCTTTTTGTAATTTTAAAACAAAATGAATGGAACATGTTATATTTCTTTACTTTTTCAAAGATTTTTTGAAACTTGTGACCCCTAATTGAATTCTTTCAGTGAGCCAGTGGCCCTTGCTTAAAAATAATAAAAATCCTTCATCATGTTTTATATGATGCTATTTCTTGGAATATAAAAAGAAATCCTGAAAGTAGACATGTTTCCCACTGAGAGCAGGGGGCTCCTCTACATTTAGGCTATCCCTGGCTCTTTAAGACATCAAGAGATTTTAAAATGTTTATTGTTAAAACTCCCAACTTATTTTAATGTTCCTAAACGTCGCCTGCATTAACAACAATGTTTTGTCTCTGTTGTCACTCTGATAAACAGCTCAAAATTAGGAGAAAAACAAAGAAATGAGCATGAATGATGATGGCAGTCAAAGGGAAGAGAGAAACTGCCAGCAAAGCCAGGATAATTCCCCCAGATTCTCTCATATACTGGCTCCAGTTAGAAGTATCACAAAGCCTTCAGACTCAGAGGTAAAGAACACTGAACACGAGGACTTGGACTGATTTCCCTTAATGATGCCACTGAGAGTTTAGTGAATTTCAACTGGAAAAGGTTTACTGTATTTGTTTCATCCTTATATTTTGCTTAAACACAATTAACTCCAGTCCAAATATATCCTCCTCGCTGTTCTTGTGCTATTTTCTCAAAAATACTTACAGCTGCTGCTCTCTGGCTGCTAGTAATAGAAATAAATGAATTTAGTAATATTTGGATTTACACCCTGAAACTGGAAAGACATGACTTTTGTGCTTAGAAATGTCATTTCCAAAAACTGGTAAATAGACTAAAAACTGAGACACTAAGGCTGAGAGGTGTGGGAAAATGACATAAAATACCCATGGTGTTTTTAAATGCAATTTCAAGATACAGGATTTCTTGTTTGTTTTATCATTATTTTTTGGTTAGGGTGTAATATGAGTTGAGTTTCCCGATTAAAAAATAGAGAAAGAGGTGTATAAGGCTCAGAGATGGAGAAATGTGTTAACCACGAAATACTAAATTAGAATAGGATTCAGGCAGCTTCATCTATGTGGGAGAATGGATAGTGGAAAAAGAATTCATACAAAGTCTTCAGATTATAGTGTAAGAAATGATAGTTCACTGGGGACAGAAACTTTTAATAAATGCGTTTGGGGAAACAAAATTCATTTCAGTTGAGTCCAGGATTTAAACTTTTTTCCTAATTAGAAAACTATATGAAAATGGAATGGTGCATTTATACTCAATGTGTGAGAGAATTGATACCAAAGGAAAACAATACAGATAAAAGCAGCCACAATTTTCAAAGAAAAAGAACTTAATATAGAAAATAATAAAGATCTGATACAACCTGATAGTTAATAGTGCTTTTCTCTGGGTAAGTGGCTAAAAGATATCAAAATATTACACCACAAAGAAAGGAACACCAAAAAATGTTCAACCTCATCAGAAATTAAAACTTCCTAATAAAACTCAACATTTCATTTTCCTGACAAATGATACCAGTTTTTAAGGCTATAGTACTCTTTTGGCCCCAAGTAAATCAGTCAAAGCAACAAATAGGAAAAAATATCCATCTATCTTTTCAGTCATTGGCATTCTACATACTGGCCACTACATGCAGCACTAGGACAAGTTTGTAATTTTTAGTGCATGTTTTTAGTATTTCAGTTCCTTTCGGATTTTTTGTTTATTTTCAGATTTAATTTTAGTCATTTATGCCTAAATCTATTTGGCAATCATTCATAAATATTTCTCCATTTTATCTCTGCCACTAAGTGAAACTGCTTTTGGACATTTGGTTAAAAATGTTTCCAATCACAAGTTTATTTATCAATAAATAGTTTTTATATACTTTCTGCTGATTACACATTTAAAAAATACTCTTTAAAAAGCATTTTGGGCTATTGTAATTATTTTGTTTCACTAAAGCCTAAACTAGAAACAAAGTTTTCAATAGAGTTGAAGGACTGGCTGAATTTTTTTGTTAGGTATTCCTAAAAGTGGCATTAGATTTTAAATGTCATTTTATGATAAGAAGTGTTAGCTAATGCTACAGTGGGTAATCATATTACAATATACAAATGTATTAACTTAACGCATTGTATACCTTAACTAACACAATGTTATATATCAACTATATCTCAATTAAAATCAATAAAAATGTTAACTGTAATATAAAACTGAAGAGACATATATACACATATAATTCAGCATTCTAATGATCATAGGAATACTTATGCCTTTAATCCTAAATATATTAGACAGTACTAGACCTTTAATGTGACTAATTAGTATTTATAAAAGTAAAGTTGCTTTAATATAAAAATTACAGAAAAAATTAAGTGGAGAAAGCATAGTTGAAGAGGTAAAGCAAGCAGAAAAGTTAATTTTTTTTAATTACCTGAAAGTTTACCTAATACTGGAGAGAATTTTTTATTCATGAAGACACTGCCAAACAAGTAGATAGGTATGACTGGCTGAAAATGAGTTAGATTTTGTTGAGTCTGAAGAATGAACAGAAATAATTCATAGCAGGTAAAAAGCTTCAGAACTAGCCTGTGGTACACAGAAATGAGCAATATGTGAAACTGGTTAAGTTCATTCTTTCAAACAAATCATCTGCTCCCCAAATGTTTTAAAATTGGTCAATGGTTAAACTATGGTATATTAGTGAAGGACTAAAATCTAGCCACCAAAAACGAAAAATGATAAATGTGTGGCCCATGGTGGGGGGTGTTGGGAGGGGTGGACTGTAGGCAAGACTTTAATAAAATATAGAACACAACATCTGTCCACTTGGGACAAAAGACAAGGGCACTAAGAGATTACAGAGTTTTATAGTTGGTACGTTGTGGGGAAGATATTGCCCTCTTTTCTTTTAAGGTATTTCAGTATACAATAAAGAAAAATAGTATCCTCAACCTATTTTTGCTTGTTTCAGAAGATGAAGTCCCCCTCACCCTCTCCAAAGTTTGCCCCCTAATTTGCATTTCGATTATGTTCTTCCTCACTTTTGTGGAGGCCTGTGCTTCAATTGTCTCCACGGGACCCCTATATCTCTGGTACACATGTGGTCCACTCCTCCCATTTAAAACAGAACCACAAGTATTCCTTTGATCTTGCTGTCTCCTTCTGTAACCTGCCACCCTCCTACAGACACTTTACTTCTACCTTTACCTTCCACATTGGTTGAAAAAATGTTTACCCTTAGGGGAGAGTCTACATGCCAAACCTACTCACTTAACATATTATATTCGCTAAATAAATGAGTACATTTATTTTTGTCAGCTTTACTGAGCTACATTGAACAAATAAAATTTAAGATATTTAATGTGTACATGATGCTAGTTTGATATAAGTATACACTGTGAAAGGATCCCCACCCCCGTATCTAGTTAATTAACACATCCATCATCTCACATATTTATCTTTTTTTTTTTTTTGGTGAGAACATTTCAGTTCTACTCTCTTAGCAAATTTCATTTATATAATACAGCGTTATCACCTATAGTCACAATGTTATTTTATACATAAGATCCTCAGACCTTATTCATCTAATAACTGAAAAGGCAGATTTAAAATAAAGAGGAGTTAAAATCACTATGTAAGAATTTTCAAAGGAGATTTTGAGATTAGCAGGAAGAGGCTACAAGCAGAGAAAATTAACAAGGACATATTTTTAAAAATTTGAACCATAAAGAAAGAAAATTAAACCTTCTGTTTAAATAGCAGCCCTTATGTTTTTCAAAGTGCTTTCCTATTGGTTAGGAAAAGTTATAGGTATAGTGTATATTGTAGCAGAAGTCTTAGACATCCTCTAATATAGCACTTTTATTTTATGTGGAGAAACTGAAGCCCAGTATCTTGTTAAGGATGAGTAACATTTACTGGGCATGTACTCTGAGCCTACAAGTGCTTTGTGTACATCTCTATACAGGCCTCAGTACAAGCCCCATTTAACAGTTGGGGAAACTGGCTCAGAATAGTTAAGGAATTTCCCAAAGGTAACACAGGACAAGCTATGTAACTTGCAGGGCCTGGTACAAAATTCAAATACAGGCTCCCTTGTTCAAAAATTATTAAGAATTTAAAAGTGGAGACATCAAGGAATTAAACTAAGCCCTTCAGAGGACCTGGCCCTGGGGGAATGCACAAGTTACATGACCATTAAGTCGATCCTGGGTATACAGTTAGTAAAAGTGCTAGAGCTGGAGCTTAAATCCATTTTCCTCAGTTCTCAAAGTCCCAACACTTTTTTAATTGAATAAATTTGACACGCAACATTTTATAAATTTAAAATGTAAAGCATGTTACTTTGATACATTTATACGTTGTAAGATTGCTGATATAGTGATTATTTATCATATTACATAATTATAGTACAATATTATTATCTATGTTCATTATACTATGCATTAGATCCCTATGGCTTATTTACTACTTGTTACAAGTTTGTACCCTTAAACACCATCACTCTTATCCCCTCAACCCTACCCCACCATCCCCTGGTAACCACCATTTTACTCTGTTTCTTACAGGTGTAACTATTTTAGATTCCACACATAAGTGATATCATATAGTATTTGCCTTCTGTCTGACTTATCTTAGCATAATATGCTCAAGGCCCATCCATATTGTCACAAACTGAAGGAGATGCTCCTTTCTCATAGCTGAATAACGAACATTCCATTGTGTATAGGTACCACATTTTTTATCCATTCATCCATTGATGGGCACTTGGGTTGTTTCCATATCTTGGGTATTGTGAATAATGCTGCAATGTATATGAGAATGCATATATCTCATCAAAATCCTGTTTTCATTTCCTCTGGGTGTATACTCAGAAATGGAATTGCTAGATCATATAGTAGATCTATTTTAAATTTTTTGAGAAACGTCCATATTCCACAGTGGATGAACCAATTTACATTCCCACCAACAATGCACAGCAGGTCATTTTATTATGATGTTAATTATAATGTTCATGAGATCCCATAGGAACTTAACTCTTGTTTATATCAATAAGCTATATGGTAAAACTGGTTTCATTATAGGTCCTTTCACTTAAAGTCACAGAACCTATTGATGACATTAAGTGAGGGTTTACTGTATAAGGGTTACCTTCTCACCACATCCTTGCCAGTATTTGTTGTCTCGTCTTTTTGATGATAGCCATTCTAACAAGTGTGAGAAGATACATAACTATGGTTTTGATTTGCACTTCCTTGATGATTAGTGGTATTGAGCAAGAAGTCAAGAACATCCAATGAGGAAAGAATAGTCTTTTCAACAAATGGTGCTGAAAAAAACTGAGGAAATAACATGCAGAACAATGAAATTGGACCCCTATCTCACACCACCCACAAAAATTCACTTGAAATGGATCAAAGACTTAAACAGAAGATCTGATACCATAAAACTCCTAGGAGAAAAAGTAAGGAAGAAGCTCATCAATATTGGTCTCGGCAATGATATTTTTGAACATTACACCAAAAGCACAAACAACAAAAGCAAAAATTATTAAATGAGACTACACCAAACAAAAATTCTACACAGCCAAAAAAAAATTAACAAAATGAAAAGACAGCCTACGGAATGGAAGAAAATTTTTGCAAACTATGTATCAGATAAAAGGGTTAATATCCAAAATATATAAAGAATTCAGTCAACTTAACAAAAAAAATCTGATTTTAAAATGGGCATTTTTCCAAAAGGACATCAAAATGGCCAACAGACACATGAAAAAATGTTCAACATCCCTACACTTAACCAGTGCTTTATTCTGTCTCCTGGGAAATTTTAAAGGATCAGCTTACCCAAGATCACACCATTGGTTTACAACAGAGATAAAACTTGAACCCACGAAATTTGACACCAGTACCCATGGTCACAGAAGACCCTTTTGCACCCCGTCCCTTCTCCAAGTGATTGAGATCAGCTAGTTGTGGGCAACTGGAGAAGAGCAGCTGTCACAATCACAGCTGAATCAGCTTGGGGCTGGCTGGCACAGCCCTGCCCACCATCTGCTCCACACACTAAAATCAGCCTTTGCATAGCTCCACTCTTCACTCTTCGGAAAGAAAAGGAGCTAGGAGGAAATAGGGGGAGGTGGGGAATGAGGGAGAGAGGGGGAGACAGGGAGAGGAAAAAGGGAGAGAGGGAGAGAAGGGAGAGAGGGAGAGAAGCAGACCCTCCATAGAACTTGTTTGGGAGGAGTCTAAGTACATATTTTGAAAAGTTCCCTTGTGGTCCTTGTACAACCTTGGGTACTGACTTTAGTCTTAAAAAAGGAGGTATAAAGACATCTCAATGTCTTTAGGAAACTGATCACTATGGCAACTAAGTTACATGAAAATTACAGTGGACTTGCAGAAAAACATACCAGCTTTATAATTCTAGTCCTGACACTTATTTGTTGTCAGACCCTGGCCACATCATTTCACTTCTTTGAGCCTCAATTTCCTCGTCTATAAAGTGGGAACACCAACATTAATTTCTTTGACTTGTAAAGTGTGTTTAAGGATTCATTGCCTGACACACATATATTCATGAAGGTTTTTTTTTCAAGAGAAAAAAATAGGTCATCTATGCAAAATAACTGCTTTTAAGATACACACACATATGTGTGTATACATATACACACACACACACACACACACATATATATATATATATATATATATATATATATATATATATATATATATATATATATAATATGCAATGTTAGGGAGCATTTCCCTAACATATTCAATTTGTTAGAGAAACACACCTCTAACCCCAATACCCATCTTAACTCTCTCTACCCCCCAAAGTAGACAATGCTCTAAAATATTTTTCTCCCCTCCCCACCATTCAATAAAAAGTTTCTTTAGAAAACTGTCCTATCCAAATAACAATCCAAATAAAATATAGGAAATTCACAGGATGGCTCTGAGATACCACTCTGAGTGTCTACTATTTATGACACTTTTCCCTTAAAGGAGTCCTTTTCTCCCACATTGTCTTATCAATATCCTTGGCTTCTTTAATGAGGCTTAAGAACAATTTCTGTTTCTGTCTTGAAATTTTTTTACTGTTTTCTCCCCAGAGAACCAATATTAGCCTAAGTGCACCTGCCTGGCTTTTCCTAAGATCTCAAATTCCACCAAACCACCCTGCCCCAAGCAGAATAAACTGGTAATAGAATCAATTTTACCTTTGCTGCCATAACAAAATGCTGCCTACTGCTCTGGCATAATATTTGAAAATGCCTTTTTATTTATTGTGACAGCAGAATACTTCACTGTAAAAATAGTTAAGTACACAGACAAAGCTTGTTCTTCCTTCAAAGGAAGAAAGTAAAAAGCATAAGAGCCTCTGTGTTAGCAGGATGAGAATACTGGAAAGTTATTCCCATGAGCCTAACATTCTATTTGAATTTTATAAAGCAGTTATTTTGCATAGATGATTGCAAACTAAAAGATTTCAGATCCCCCATACTCAAACCTTTCCTTCTTAACAGCATTATGCTCACTTTCCTCTGTTTCAGGAGTCTTAACAATAGTGTCTTGCCTCCCTTTGGCTGTTCTCATATTCGGCAACTCCTCAAGAATATGTGATACCAATGACCATTTCCACTCTGGAAACCATCACTTCCTGTGACTTGTTTAGACGTTATTCCTTGACCACTCCCACTCTGGCTTCTCTTGGAATTCTGGTGCGGGCTCTGTTACCAATCAGGTTTTGACTTTAGAAGTGGTTCTCAAACTTCAGCCTGCATCAGAATACCATGGAGGCCTTGCTCAAACAGTGCTTGGCCCTAACCACACAATTTCTCCTTCAGTGGCTTTGGGGTATGACCCTAGAATTGGCCTAACAGTTCCCAGGTGATGCTGACACTGTCAGGCTGGGGGCACAGGGCACACTTTGAGAATCACTGCTCTAGGTTAAAAAAAAAGCTAAACTAGATTAGACAAGGATTTCTTAACCTAAGTGCTACTGACATTTTGGGCTGGATAGCTCTTTGTTTAGCAGCATCCTTGACCTCTACTGGATGCCAGGAACCACCTGCCCCCACCCCCTACCACCAACTATGACAACTACAAATGTCTCCACACATTGTCAAATATTCTGGGATGGGGGAGAGGGAAAATCACCCCAGATTAAGCACCCCTGACAAGCAGGCTCCTTTTCTATGAAGTGATAAATCCTCCTCCTCTTATTTATAAGACGCAAATTTTTCTCAAAATATGGTCATTTTTGTTTAGTTCATCCATGCATCCATCCTACTGTGTGTCAGACATTCTTGGTGGGGGGGGTGGCTACTCAGGTTGATGAACATGTCCCTGCTCTTAGGGCACTTACAATTAATAGGAGAGACAGTGTGATCAGTAAACCCGGGAAACTGTAGGGACATGGAACAGGGAGATCATGGCAGGTTTTCTGAAAGATGATAATAAAGATGAGCAGGAGGAGGCCAGACAAAGGGATCAGGAAGGAGAATTCCAAGTAGAGGGCATGGCATATTCAAAGGCATGGGGGCAGCAAAGCACAAGACTCAGGGAACTACCAGTTGATTGTTCCACGTAGCTGCTGGCAATCACTTTCTTCCCTTATAGGATGGGGGAAAGTGGAGGGAAACAATATTATCAACTCTTTAATCATTTTATCTCCTATATCCATCCCTGAGAATTCTATGTCCTTCCCCCATTTGTACCTTAAGTTATAGCCATTTTGAACTTCTTTATACTAACCTCAGAGCCATGTAGAATCAATCTTCTTCTCCACACACATGAATTAAAGATTTCTCTTCTGTTATGACACTGATTACATTTGATTATAATTTTTTTTCTGTCTGCCAGACTAACCCCACAAGCTCCATTAAGGCAGGGAACCATGGCTATCTCTGTATTTTGGCAGCCTGCACTGTGCCACTCAAATATCAGTTGAATAAATGATATCCTCAAATTCCATATGTCCCAAACTAAACACTGAACAATACCTCCCTTTCCTAAACCAGGTTTTACTCCTGTATTTACCTACCATCTCTTCCACCTCCCACATACCCCCATTCACATAGTCTCACAAAATCTTAGCATTATCTTTCACTTCTTTTTTCTCACTCCATATATATATCTTGGTGTCTCCAGTGAGAAACAAGATCTGTCCTCTGAACCTCAAATACTTCATCTGAGAGACGGTCTATGAAAAGGGCATAGACATTGGAATCAAACAGAAGTAGGCTCATCTTACTTCTGCCTCTTAATTGCAAGGTGTTTCTGAACAATAGTCTCGGAGCTTTAGATTCCTCTTCTTTAATTGGGTTTAACAGCACCAACCTTATTATATAAGGTTGCTATGAAGTTAAATATGAAGTACTTAGCACTTCAATATTATTCAATAAATGTTTCCTTTCCCTTTGCAACATCCCCAGCAGGAGTAAGAAGCAGGCAGGAAGAAAAGTAAAGAGCTAAATAGGAAGGTCAATAAAATGGGACAAAGTGAGAGGGACAGCATAAAAAGCCAAAAAAATAAAATAAAATTTAATTCTCTGAAAGAGCCACATTTACTTTTCTACCGTTTTTCTTCTCTCAATATTTGACACATAACATTTATGCTAATCAAGGAAGACCGTGATATCCAAGGGAAATGAAAACATATGTCCACCGAAATCCTTGTATATAAATGTTCATAGTAGCATTTATTCATAATAGCAAACAAGTAGAAACAGCCCCCTAACATCCATCGACTGGTGACTGGATTAACAAAATATGATCTATCAAGACAATGAAATATTATTGGGCAATAGAAAATAATGAAGTACTGTCACATACTATGACCTGGATGAACCTTGAAAGCATGCTGAGTGAAAGAGGCCAGACACAATAGACCACATACTATACCATTCTATTTATATGAGATATCTACAATAGGAAAATCTATGGAGACAGAAAGTAGATTAGTGGTTTCTTGGAACTGGGGAGTGACTACTAATGGGTAGGTAATTTCTTTTTGGTAGGAGACACAAATGTTCTGAAATTAGTGTGAATGTACTTAAGACCATTGAATGGAAGAGTTGATGGCATAAATAAACCTTATTAAAAAGGAAAATACAGAGAATAAAAGAACAGCTAGAGAAACAACAAAAATATCTCTTTTAAAAACATTTTTATTTTAAGACATTTTTATTCTGTGTATAGTGACTGTAATATTTCAAGTCTTTGGTACTAAGACTATGGTTCCAAGATTTTGTGAACCTTTATGCCATACATGGAAGATTGTCAAAGGTTTTCAGCCTCCTCCCAAAAGAAAGTGCACGTGGATGGTTACAGTCTGAATGGGCACTTCTTATTAATGTGTTTGTTATGTTTTTTTTTATGGTGAGTTGCAGTTTCTTCTATTTTCTTTAGTTTTATTAAATTTATTGAGGTGACATTAGTTAATAAAATTATATAGGTTTCAAGTATATAATTCCATAACACATCATCTGTAAAAAAAATTCTAATTGTTTCCTTCCCACATCCTAGTAGATCATCTTGTATGTCCCACTCCGAAGACTAAAGAGCAATTGTCTGGCTATGGAGAAAGGCTCTGACACTGGCCATGACAAGAACTCATGGACATTGCCAGAGAGGTTGGTGAGAGAACAAAGAGAGTCAGGTTTGAGTAGAAGCAAAGGGTCAGTTCCCTAGAGCAGTGCTTCCTAGACTTGAAGCTGCACATGCATCACCTTGGGGTCCTGTTTTCACAGGGCTGGTGTGGCTCTAAAATGGAAGAAAATTTAAATGCACTGTAATCAGTAAAATGCCATATAAATGTTGTTACACAATCAAGCCAAACATTTTTGAGGATGTAGGGTGCAGGTCCTTTTGAGAGGAGGAAGGGAAATGGCAGTCCTTTATCCTACTTTGTTTAAGAGAGGGTTTTGGAAAATAACAGCCACTTAACCTCAGTGAGCCACAGGGTTTTCAAATTTATATGGTGGAAGTATCTCGCACAGATTTTAGAATCATACAATCTTAAATTGCTTTAAAATTCACAAAATAGAAAAGTCATATGTAAACAGCTAAAAGCTTATTCAACAAGGTCACTTGGTGTGCAAAGAGTACAGACTCTGGGGTCAGAAACCCTGGGGTTGAGGCCCAGGTCCAACACTTGCTAAGCTTTATATCTTTAGTGAATTCCTCAGCATTTCTTCATATTTAATATGGGTGGAGAAAACATATCTTGCCTGTTTCACAAGGCAGTAATTGATCAAAGACAAACTGTGAAAAATCCAGAGCTAACATCATAACTAATCGTGAAAGTTTGAATACTTTCCCCTTAAAATCAGGAAGAACACAAGATGCACAACCTCACAGCTTCTATTCAATACAGTACTGGAAGTCCTAGAGAGGGCAATTAGGCTGGAAAAAGGCATCCATGTTGGAAAGTAAGAAGTAAAACTATCTGTAAATACAGATGACATGCTCATATATACAGAAAACCCTAAGGAATTCACTAAAACAAAATAGAACTAATAAATGAGTTCAGCAAGGCTGCAGAACACAATGTCAATGTATGAAATTCAATAGCATCTTTATACACTAGTAATCAACAATCTGAAATAAAATTAAGAAAACAATTACATTTATAATACCATCAAAATAATAAAATAGTAATGCATTTAACAAAAGAAGCACAAAATTCATACTCCAAAAACTCTAAAACGTTCTTAAAAGAAATTAAACAAGACCTAAATAAATTGAAAGGCATCTCATGACAGACAATAACAACTGTTGGCAAGAATATAGAGAAATTAGAACTCTCATACATTGCTGCTGGGAATATAAAACAATGCAGCTGCTTTAGGGGAAAAAAGGTTGACAATTTCTCAAAATACTAAACACAGTTATAATATGACCCAGCAATTTCACTCCGTGATATATAGCCAAGACAAATGAAAATATGTAGCCACCAAAAAATTTATATAGCATTATTCATAATAGCCAAAAAGTGGAAGCATCCCAAAAGTCTATCAATCGATGAACAAAATGTGGCTTATCTACATAATGGAATATTATTCAGCCAAGAAAAAAATGAATGAAGTACTGTTAACATGGTACAACATAGATGAACCTTGAAAACATTATGTTGAAGAAGTAGCCACAAAAAATCACATAGTGTATGATTTCATTTGAAGAAAATTTCCAGAATAGGCAAATCTATAGACACAGGAAGTAGTTTAGTGGTGGCCTAGGGCTGGGGTGGAGGTAAGGGTAGTGAGATGGTTTGCTAATGGATACAGGGTTTCTTTTCAGGGTGATAAAAATGTTCTAAAATTAGATTGTGCTGATTGTTTCACAACTCTGCATATAATAAAAACCATTAAATTGTATACTATAGATAGGTTAATTATATGGTATGTAAATTATATCTTAATAAAGCTTTTTAAAATGTAAACAGTCTAAACAAACCAATTAAAGGCAGAAATCTATAGACTGCCTATAAAACCTATGCTGCCTATAAAAACCCAATTTAAATATAATGACACAGATAAAACTAAGAGGCAAACTAAAGCTACATTGAGATACCACTACATACCTACTAGAATGGTTAAAATTAAATACATTGACCATATCAAGTATTGGCAAGGATGTGGAGCAACTAAAACTCATTGACTGCCATTTCACATTCACATCAGCAACCACTTTGGAAAACAGGTTGGCAGTTTCTTAAAAAGTTATATGTACGCCTACCATATGATTCAATCATTCCTATCTTAGCTATTTACCCAAGAGAAATAAAAGCATGTCCATAGAAAGATTTACTCGCAAACATTTGTAGCAACTGAAAACAACTCCAGTGTCCATTAGCAGGAGAATGGATAAATTGTACTATGTCCATAGAGTAGGATAATAAAAATCAGTGAGTTATTCATACATGCAACATGGGTGAATTTCAAAATAATATGCTGAACAAAAGAAGCCAAACAAAAGAGACTACATAGTGTATGGTTCATTTACATAAAACTCTAAGAAATGCAAATTAACACATAGTGATAGAAAGCAGATGGGGGCCTGGCTGAGAGAGGAGGAATTAATGAAGAACTGGGGAGAAACTTTTGGAGGTGATGGATATTCTCATGATCTTGATCATGGTGATGGTATATATATATTTCAAAAGTTATCACAAAACTTATCACATTATACACTTTAAATATGGGCCATTTATTGTATGTCATTATGTCTCAATAACGCTTATTTAAAAAAATAGATTAAAGTCACATGTTCTCAAGGCCAAACAGAATCTCACAAATGATTAGAGCAACCCCAGGCAAATCCTTCAGCCCCTTTGTGACTTTGATCCTCCTGGTGTTAAGGTGAAGAGGACTATGATCCTGTGTGTTCACCTTCCAAATGGAACAAACAACACAAGACTGTTGAAGAACCTATTTCAATCCTGCTACTGGGTGCCCTGGAAGCACATATACTTTGTTGTATGTGACACAATTTTCAGCCATTCTGCATATTCATATAATTCAAGAAAGGTTTTTCCCTGAACTTTGGAGATGTGGTCACTAATAGACTTAGGCAAGATAAAGTCATCCCATGTGATGACTTTAGCAGCTGCTGAGGGAACAATGAAGAGAGGGCTTGTGGAACTGAACAGTGTGATGGCTAAAAGAATAAGCCTTAGAGATAAGTGCCTGGCACATAGTAAGCACTCAAAAAATGAGCAAAAAAATGATAAAAATGATAAAATTTGAAAATAAATACCATTAATTCAGAATTTGTCATAATCTAGATTAGAGTTGGGTAGAAAACTATCTTTATACAGGAGCAAAGAAGTTTGATAAACACATCAATAGCATAAGCAGGATTTCAGGGTGCATGAAAAATCCCCATAAGCAAATTAACCTTACAGGTCTCTCAGAAAGAACCTATATGCAGCTTAATACACATAGCACAAACTGCAGAAACAGACTACCTATATTGGAATCTCAACATCAGGGCTTAATAGTCTTGTAACCTTGGACAAGGTGCTAAAGATCCATGTGACTTGGTTTTCTCCAACTATAAAATGAAGGTGAAAAGAGTAACTACATCATAGGGATGTTGGGGGTATTACTGAGTTTAGCACAAACCCCGGCACTAAATGCTACTTGTTTATTAAAGCTATAGCTGGCAAAAGTCTGTTTCAAGCTACACGTTTTGCTAAAATACACTGGCTTTGCTTACAATTGAATGGAATTAATGAAGTTTCTTTTCAAAAGTAATCTCTCACCTACTCTTCTTGTGACAGCTCTTTAAAAAGAACATATCTTGTTAAGTGGTTTGATGCTGTAATTCATCAAAAAAGCTCAATTACTCAAAATATCATTTGACATTTTTTGGCACATAGTTGGTGCTCAATAAATGGCTACTGAACAAATACTCTTCCAGACCAAAGTGAATTTATCATACTTAATATTATGTTGTAGTCAGTTAAAAATAGAACATGCATCACATCAAAATAGGAAATAAAGGACCCAAAAGAGGTAGAGTTACCACATAACCAGTTAACCAACTTCGATGAAGTTGTTGAAGATAAGAAAGGTGCAGTTTACGCAAATTCAGAAGAATTAAGGCTTCGATTTCAGCCAAAATGATGATGCAATACAGGCATTCTTTAGCACTTTTTGGTGATAACAAGTAAAAAGACAGATTTAATGGTCCACAAACAGAAGAACATGGACCATATCCTAAATAGCCTCACTGGGAAACAGGTCTTCAAAGTAACTGACATGGAATTCCCCTGTCATTCCTCTTTTGAGGGGAATACTGACCTGGTTTGTAATATTTGTCCTGAGATACCATCCAAGGAAGGAAATCAAATTCCTTTTTTACTAATTTAAGGCCAGAAAAAAAAAGAAAGAAATAGCTCCTTGTTCTGAGTGGTCCAGGCAAGCAGAAGTTGAAAGCATCTTCTACACAGTTAACAAGGAAAATGCCTTCAAAAGAAGTTGCCAAGTGGTTACTGCTCTGTCCTAGGTAATGCTAGACATTTCTGTTTCTTCTCCTTTCTAGACTACTTTTATGGTTCTATGATGGTCACCCATTCTAACAGTCTCTTCTTAAATCCTAATCAGACCCTCCCCAACCCTCAAATCAGATACTTCACTAAGAAGAGAGATCAATGAATGCAAACTTTTTTGTTCTTTGCTTCTCCAGTCTCAAGGGAAAGGGCTATTTTTCCAGTATGGCTTATTCATTTTGGCTTCTAGCCTTTTACACAGAATCACTTGCCCTCACTCCCTACCCAATCCCAACTCAAACACTTTCTTAAAAATATTTTTAAACCAATAAATGTCTCTTACTTCTTTCACCACTCACTTCCTTTTGGAGTCACTGTCTGGCTGCTCATGAAGTCTGCATACTTTTACCACCATGACACAGGTATGTCAAGTCCCTAATTTCATTCTTAATACTGCATTTTTTGCTCATGCTATTAACTCTAGGCTAAGACAGCACCATATTCATCTGTTATCAGCACTATACCTGGGATGAGCCAGGAAGGTGGTGGAGGCCTTCATTCTCAAGGCAGGAAATACGGAACTGAGCCAGGCTTGAACTTAAATAAATAGGCCTCCTGTTTAAATAAACAAGCAGTCTTTTCTACAATTTGTGCTATGTGTATTAAGCTGCATATAGGTTCTTTCTGAGAAACCTGTAAGGTTAATTTGCTTACGGGAATTTTTTATGCCCCCTGAAATCCTGCTTATGCTATTGATGTGTTTATCAAACTTCTTTGCTCCTGTATAAAGATAGTTTCTACCCAACTCTAAAAAAATGGGTATTTTCTCATTTGGAGAAATCCCAAGATAAGACTGACATTTAAAATTTTATCAGCTAGAGTCTACAGCCATGCTACCCTGAACACACCTGATCTCATCTGATCGTGAAAGCTAAGCAGGGTCGGGCCTGGTTAGTACTTGGATGGGAGACCATCTAGGAAGAACAGGTGCTGTGGGCATTAAAAAAATTTATCAGCTAGAGACCACCAAGAACAAGCCTGTAGACCAACAAAGTCCAATTTATTCACACATCACAACAGAGGGCACTCCAGAGGAACCATGGGATGCCACTTGACAAGAAGGAGAAGGGAAGCATCTTTTGGGTTCCTGTTAAATGATTCTGAGAGTGGTCTAAGGAAAGTGGGGATAAATTCTGGATTGGTCATTATTTCTGCAACAGGATTAGAAGAAGTGGAGAAATACTAGGGGTTGGGTGCTGTTCTGAGGCAAGGGAAGCTCAGCAACTGGGAATCCCCAGTAATAGGGAATAATAGAGTGGGTCTGGGATATCATTGACACAGCAGTATTCACTAAAAGAGAGTACCTTTATGGCTTTTTACAACTGCTGCATGACTTTGGGAGAAGCAGTATTTCCTATTAACTTTGCAGTTGTCTTTATCTATGTCAAGCCTCCCATCCCAATTAACAGTAAGTTTGCCTTTGTTGTTGTTGCTGCTGCTGTTGTTGTTGTTGTTCCAGTCCCAGTGGATTCTCTAGTCCTGATGTTTTTTGACTCATTAAGATGGATATGGATTCTGTACATCTCCCAGTTTATCTTTAGTCCTGCAAATGTTTAGATCTAGGCATAAGTTATACGACCAAGAATAACCTGGACTATACCTACCTAAAAGTTTAGGTAGAAAACTGAAGACTTCAGGGACATGTGGAAGCTTTTCACCTATTCTTCCTGTTGAAGGTCTTAACTTTTGACTAGAATTTAAGATATGGGAAAATGAATATCTTGCTATTTAGATGATGTCAAAGAATAGGATATAGTTTTCCTGGGCAATCGCTTAAGATCTCAGAATGACAGACTTCTGACAAGGGAAGGAGGAAATTTCACATGGACCAAAAAGAAAAGATTTTGCTGAAGATTCATTAACATAAATGTAGACTTAAAGGAAATTGTTAAAGGAAGGGAAAAATCACCAAAAATGTAACACAGAAAGAAAAACCATGGTGGATGAGAGATACCCACTACTCTTCAGGAGAAAACTAAACAAAAGAGCTAGAAATCATGCCTAGGTCTGAAGAAGTCCACAGACTGATTTAACAGGGTAGTAGCAACAAAGTCACTAGGGCACTTGAAACACTAAAAAGTAAATATGATCTCACAGTTATCATCAAAAGCTAGTAAAAAGACATCTGGCACTAGATCACAGAAAGCAGTAGAGTGTAGTGTCTAAGGAGAGGTTTAAAGCCAAGCTGACCAGAGTTCAGCTCCCTGTGCTGCCTCTTGTCATGTGATCTTGGTTAAGACACTTACCCTCTCTGAACCTTCTTCATTGGCCCATCTGTAAAATAGGTATTAAAATACTTCACTAAGCTGTTATAAAGATTAAACTTTATAATGCATGTAAATATCTAGCATAGTGCATAGTGTAGAGTAAGCATTCAAAAGGTTGCCACTATCATTACCATTATCATCATAATTTGTAGTAAAAAGGTGGTATTTTCTTATGGAATTCAACAAATGAGATGGTGGAAATATGGTTAATAACAGTTAGTTGAGAATAAAAGCAAAGAGAAAAAAGCGATGTTAGATCACACAATGAACTTCCCTAGAACAGAAGAAAGGCCTAATATTAAATTCCATACCCTCGCCCTCATACTTCTTTTCCTCTCTAATCAGGCATGGGCAACACACACACACCCCGCCCCCCACCCCACTTTCTCTCCTCTGTTTTTGGTATCTCAAGACATCCAATCCAACCGATCTAAATTTAGAAGTCAATGCTGCTGACCTATGAGAGGTCAGTTTTTAGTAAAAGGAAGGGTTCACAAGCCAGAATTTATGAACTGAAGACTGAAAGATAAGGATAGATGGCTCTTTTAAGAAATTTTCAGATAAAATGAAAGAAAGATATCCCATTAGTCGGTGGGGATGGTAGGATTAAAAGATTTGGGGAAGTAGGTGAAAGAGGGATTCTTGGATATGTTTGCAGAGAGAAGAAAAAGAGCTCTTGGAGAAAAATACTAAAGATGTAAGATAGAGAAAGGAGAGATTAATGGAATAGAATATTTTAAAGGAGGCATTTGGGAATAATTGAAAAGACAGGTGAGCCTTGGGGAAAAATGATACACAAAGAATGAAGATAAAAGTAGCCATAGAAATAAATGTTTTGAGGAAAAGAGAGAGTCTGTAACCAATGGGCTGTTTTCAGGGAAGTATATAACTAGATTATCTGCTGAGTGGAGTTGGGGATAGGGAGGGCTAAATTAGGGCATCAGAGGAGTATACTAAGAAAATAGAACAGATGCTGTGGGAAATTGGAAAAGGAACCAACCAAGAATGTGTAAAAAAGGATTAGTAAACAGCCATTGAGGATGCAGCTGTGATCAGAAATCACAGTCTGGTCATGGACATAATCTGCATGGTGAAATGATTTTCCTGAGTACTACTCAGCAGTCTGGGAACAGGACAGAAGAAAACATATGCTAAAGTCCATCTAGGTTTGGAGATTAGCAGGACAGGTGCAGGGAATAAGAGGGATATGAGAGAATCGAGGATACTGGTGGGAATTAATATCAAATGACCGTCAGGGTTGAGTGCAGGTGTGAAATGGCTGATTGAGTGGGAAAGACCATAGTGTCAGGACAGGATTGAAGTCAGCAAGAAAAGAGAAGGGATTAAAAGTGTCAATGAGGTCAAAGAGGTTCTGTGAGAGTAAGGGGATGGGGAATGTGAAAGGCTAGAAGTATTAGTTAAAAAGCAGAATTTCAGAGTTTGAAATACAGAAGTAGAACAGTTCAAGTTGGTGGCAAGGCACAAAGTGTGGCCATATGAAGAAGCTACTGAAGAAGAGCAAAAATGAAGGTTATATTGTTGGAGGTCAAGGAAGTGTCATGCTGGAGTATTTGATGATGCATCAGTGTGGCCAGTGACATAGTCTAGGATGATGCCAGGAATTAGGATAGCAAAAAATACTAAACTAGGTGCAAGAGGCAACAAAGAATGGGTGTAACAATGATGTAATCGGTGATGATGATGTGAGTTAATATACTACCCAATGGCATGCATATTAAAGAAAAGGGAAAAGCAAAGTTGTTGAATTACCTAGCACCAGAAACTAGTTTTGAGATTGAGGAATTATGGAAGAATGAGCAGCTTCCATTTAAGAGGGTAGTGAAGAAAATAGTGTAATCAAAGCAAAGAGTTCCAGAAAAAATGGGTGAGAATATATGGACATTTATGCACCAAAGAACAGGTGTTCTGCAGGGCACAGGAGATCTGAGAAGGGAGAGTCAGACAGGAAACAATACACCTATCAAAGGGGAAGGGTTGTGCTGATCTTACAAGAGGGAAATTTCACCCTTTAAAATGCTGAAGAAGCAGCAAGAGGAACTACAACTCTGTATAAATTTCACCAAAAAGAAGAACTGATTGGTAAAAGTAGAAGTGAAAGAAACTTGGAAATATGGCCAAGTCATCTTAAATACATTGGGTAATGAATGACCAGACAAAAAAAGTGATAGGTACAAAGGTAGTCCCCAGATATTAGGAACGAAATTTTCTACAAGAGACCACAGTGACTCTTACATACACTACTGTTTAAGAGAAATTTAAAAAAAGATTTTGGGGGAAAAAATCCTCATAATTTCATCAACCCCTCACAATCTTGAAGGAAAAAAAGGAGAAATGACTAAGCAACACAATGTAGCTACACTAGAAACACGCTGACAAACTACTAGAACTAATGTAGTTATAGTAGCTCAGATATTTCAAGGTAAGATCATAGACCCTAAGTAGAAGATATATGTGAACAGGTGACAGAGAGCAAATGAGCAAGCAAGAATACCAGTGGGATGACTTGGCTCCTATTTCTATTTCATCTTAAATAACGATAGCTTTCAAATTGGAAACAATAGCAAAAATGTGAATAATAGTTCGTCAGAGCCCAACAGATGCTGAGATACTGAGAACAAGTAGTTTAAAATGAATTTGGGTCTGTGGACCCACATCAAGGGTATCCCATGGTATTGAGCTAACCGACATTCCTGATTAAGAAGCCATTGCTGATAATCTCTGAAAAATCAAGGCCAACAACAAAAATGAAGGAAGACTAGTTTGACAACAGCCCAATTTTCAAAAGCCAGACATTTCTAAAAGGAGCTCAGAAATCAAGGCTGCTGATCTTGATAGAAAAACAATGTAGTAGTGAGACTGGTAGACTGAGATAATGCCACTGACGAAGGGTCTTTGAGTTTCAGTAAGTAGTTAAAGACACTTTCTCATAGAATACATTCACACAAGACTTTGAGATGTGCTCTGCACTGTTACACAAGTAGGTTGATTTATGACTGAATAACGTTATTCAAAAAGAATGCAAATGGAATCCTATTCAACAATAAAAAGGAACAAACTCGATAAATGGAACAACTTGGATGAACCTCAAGGAAATTATGCTGAGTGAAAAAAAAAGCCTATCTAAAAGGATACAAATGTATCCCTCATCTATAAAACCAGAGAGGTGATGGAGGGAAAAGTTGTTTTTTGACCTCATACCTCATCCCAAAGGAAATGCTAGACAGATTTAAGATTTAAATATGATTAAAATAATAAATACAGCTATGAGAAACAGGTCCACCCCTGACATTTACAAGGCCAGAAGCAAGAATATAAATATAAGCTCACAATCCCCCCCTTTTGCCCCCTCCCCTGATCTCCCTCCTTCCTATATGATTAGGGACCTTGGGCATATATGTGTGTACCACCCAGTCCACATATCCAAGCTCTACCCACATTTCTTCCATCAAACAACTACCCCCGAGAACTAGGAGAACTCACACCTATGGAACAGTGCCCCCTCTTAGGAAGACAGACCCAAGAAGAGGCCCTTGGAAGCCCTGGAAGCAGACTGAGCAGGGAATTCTCAGCTTCAAAGCACCTGGAGTATGGTCTGAAAGGAAAAGGCAGGAGTTCTGGGTGGGTACGTCTCCTTGACCCTTTGAAGTCCCTGCCCTATGATGAGAGACATGTAAAGTATAAACCATAAAGGAAAGGCTGGTGCATTTAACTATATACAAATCAAAAGTTGTGGATGTTAAAAATGAATCAATCATAAAACAAATATCAAAACTGAGAAGAAATATGTGTAACATTATAACAGAATGACTATCCTTAATTAACTCAAATTAGTTCAAAAGTGACTACCCAATAAGGTATTAGCAATAATATAAGCATATGAAGAAAACTCAACCTCACTCATAATTAAAGGAACAGACTACAACAAAAAGCTCTTTTTCACTTATCAAACTGACATTTTCCAAAAAATAATACACAGTTTGGCAAGAGTACGAGAGTGTAAACTCATCAATTTTTACCCTCCTATCTATCCAATCTATATTTTATGATTTATATCAAAGAAACAGTTAAGGATGTGACAAAGAGGATGTTTACTGCAATACTGGTAATGACAGAGAACAACCAGAAACAACTTAAATGTCTCAAAATGGGATTGGTTAAATAAATCATGGTACATTAATACAATGGAATAGTCAAAAGTGTTATTACAGATGAAGAGCTGACAATGTAGAAATATGTCCATGATGTAAAGATGAAAAAAGGAAGTTCATAAAGTGGTATAATTCATTTTATTGTTAAAGTTACACACACACACAATCTAGAATGCTATTGGCAAGTATTAAAAATGTTCTCTCGATTATGAACAAAATACTCTACTGTGGTTCCACATTGGCCCTGTGTAGTCTAACATGATGAAGCCTTCAATCTTCCTGCCCAATATTAGGGCTCCAGATGTATGTGTCCAGCTGCCTACCGATATCTCCTTCAGAGATCAAACATCTCCAAAACTAAACACATGTCTCACAACCCTATCATTCTCCCAAAGCTTTCACCTGAGCATCTGTTAGAAACTTTCAGAAAACTCCCACCTTATCCTTAAAATAATTAAAAAATGAATGGGAGGATCCTGGGAAACATGGTGGAGTGAGAGATGACCCCAGATCTCTCCCCTTGAAACAACAGGGAGCTAGACATCTAAAACTCAACAAAAAGCACCCAAACTGCACACCAGCATATCCGAGCATGGGATCTGTACATAAGGGCTATCACAGGTCAGAATCCTAGGTGTCCGGCGGCAGACTGAGAGAAAAAAAGAAGCTGCCTCTCACAGCTGCTGGCGCTACTGGTAGAAGGAGAGGGAGGGGAGAAGGAGTGGCAAGTTCCCTGAACAGCTCTGCCTGGGAGAGCCATGAGCTCCATGCACCAGCGACAATGTCAAGTCATCAGGGCAGAAGGCAGAGAAATGGGGACAGTAGAAATGCGGGGATGACAGAGAAACAATGGTTGATTTTTACTAGCCGTGGTTTCAAAACAGAGGCTAAGCCTCAGCCCCCATCCTCCAACCCAGAGGGTACTGCCCCCCATACCCTCCGAGAAGTAACACCATGGAGCCCCCAGGAGAATTTAAGCAAACACTACCAAAACTGTCACTAAAACTGACAGGAACTGAGACTGAGGGTAGTGAGTGTGATTAAACATCTATAAGGAAAAAAAGACATTAAAATTTTTATATAAAGCAGAGATCCAAGAGGCTTAAACACCATTTACAGGAAATCAAAAGAAAAACACCTTATTTGCAACAGCCTAGGGAATATTATATAATAAATCTTCTTTCTGGGAAAAAAAAGCAGAATACATTTCCATTAATGCCCAGATGGAGAAATAGTCCATTAAACACTATAAACAACCAAGGTGACAATGCAGCTCAGAAAGAATGAGAAAAATCTCCAAAAAATAAGCTTACTGACATAGAAATATGTGACTTAAATGACAGAGAACTTGGGATGGTATTTCTAAAAAAAAAAAACTCAATGAGATCGAAAACAACTCAAATCAACAATTTCAGGAATTGAACAAGCAAATAGATGAGCAGAATAAGTTTTTTTTAACATGGAGATTGAAACCCTCAAAAAGAACCAAATAGACCTTCTGATATAAAAAACACACTGCAAGAGTTGAAAAGTTAAATAACAAGTTTGGAAAATACAGTCGACCAAATGGAGGAAAGGATCAGTGATATCGAAGACAGAAATCGAGAAATAAATCAGAAGGAAGAAGAGAGAAACTGAAGAATGAAAAATAATAAAAGAGAAATACAAAAACTAGCTGAAACCATCAGGAGCGGAAACATAAGAATAATGGAAATTCTCGAAGGGAAGGAAAAGGAGCAGGGATTAGAAAGCATTTTCAGACAAATAGTTGATGATAATTTCCCAAATCTAAGGAATGAGCTAGAGCTTGGAATTCAAAGTCAACAGAACACCCAATAATCTCAACCCAAAAAGGCCTTCACCAAGACACATTGCATTAAATTATCAAAAATCAACAACAAAGACAGAATTCTCAGGGCAGCCAGGATAAAGAAGATGGTAACCTATAAAGGAAAACACATTAGATTATTGTCAGACTTCTCAGCACAAAACTTTCAAGCCAGAATGGAGTGGAATCAAATATTCAAACTATTAAATGAAAGGATCTACCAGCCAAGAATAATGTATCCAGCTAAGCTCTCCTTTAGAAATAAGGAGAAATTAAGACTTTACCAGACATACAAAAATTGAGGGAATTCTCCACTACAAGGCCTGCACAACAGGAAATACTGAAAGAGGTCAGCTCACCTACAACAAAATGACCAAAAAAAACATAATTAGGAGTAAGGTGACTAGCAGGCTGATAAAAGCAGAGGAGTACAACCCTTACTAGAAACAGGGCTTTATAAGCTTAAAATAAAAAGAAATTTGCTATAGCAAGATAGTAATGAATGTTCAGCATACATAGGGACAAATCGAGATGACAGTGACTGAAAAGGGGAGGATTCAAAGATACAAATTCACAAAGGGGAATGGAGATAAGGCACATGCAGAAAAAGATGGATGACTGTATATATATAACTATTTTTCTATATTCATAATGGTAACCACATGCCAAAGATTCAGAACTGAAGTATATAACATAAAACAAAAAGAATCAGAGGAAAAAGCCACAAAACCCATCCAAAATAAAGAAAACAGAAGCACAAGGACAAGGAAGCAATGGAAACACCGAGCTATAAGAAAGCAAAGATAAAATGGCGATAAGCAGACCTCATATTTCAATAATCACCCTAAATGTAAATGGACTAAACTCACCAATAAAAAGGCACAGAGTTGCAGATTGGATCAAAAAACAAAACCCAACTATATGCTGCCTCCAGGAGACACATTTCAGCTCCAAAGAAAAATACAGACTCAAACTAAAAGGGTGGAAAATGTATTTCAAGCAAATGGCCTTCAGAGAACAGTAGGAGTAGCGGTACTAATATCAGATGAAAGAGACTTCAAAATAAAAAAGGTAAAGAAAGATATTGAGGGACACTTCATAATGATAAAGGGAATCATGAACCAAGGAGACATAAAAGTTATTAATATCTATGCTCCCAATCAGGGAGCCCCGAAATACGTAAAGAAATTACTAACAGAATTAAAGGGAGAGACAGACCAAAACACTATCGTAGTAGGGGACCTATAAACCCCACTGTCAGATATGGACAGATCATCCAAACAGAAAATCAATAAGGAAATAACTTCCTTAAATGACACATTAGACCAACTGGACATAATTGATATTTACAGAGCCTTCTATCCCAAATCAGCAGCTTTTATATTCTTCTCTAGTGCACATGGAACATTCTCAAGAATCAACCACATACTGGAACACAGAAATAGCCGCAACAAACATAAGAGGGCTGAAATCATGCCAGCCACATTCTCTGATCATAATGCTTTGAAACTAGAGATCAACTCTGCAAAAAGAAATCAGGAAAAACCACAAACACATGCAGATTAAACAATATGCTACTGAAGAATAATTGGGTCAGAAAAGAAATAAAAAGAAAGATCAAGAGATATATAGAAACAAATGATAATGATAGTACAACATATCAAAACTTTGGGACACAGCAAAAGCCATCAGTCATAAGAGGTAAGTTCACAATAATTATAGGCCTATCTCCGAAAACTAGAATGAGCCCAAATAAACAACCTAATGCTTCATCTTAAAAACTAGAGAAGAACAAATGAAGCCTAAATTAAGCAGAAAGAAAGAAATAATCGATATCAGAGCAGAAATAAATGAAATTGAAAACAAGAAAACAATAGAAAAAATAAATGCAACAAAGAGCTGATTCTTTGAGAAGGTTAATAAAATTGACAAGCCCCTGGCTAGACTCACTAAAGAAAAAAGAGAAAGGACACAAATGAACAAAATCAGAGATGAGAGAGAGGGAATAATGACAGACACTACAAAAATACAAAGGATCATACAAGAATACTATGAAAAAGTATATAACACCAAATTTAATATCCTAGAAGAAATGGACCAGTACTTAGAAAGATACAACCTTCCTAGACTGAATCAAGAAGAACTGGAAAGTCTAAATAGACTGATCAGCAGTATGGAAATTGAAACAATCATCAAAAACCTACCAAAAAGTAAAAGTTCAAAGCCAGATGTCTTCACCAGTGAATTCTACCAAACATTCAAAGAAGAGTTAATACCTATTCTCCTCAAACTCCTCCAAAGAATCAAAGAGGAAGCAATACTTCCTACTCATTTTATGAGGCTAATATTACCCTGATACCAAAACATGGTAAAGAGAACACGCATGCGCGTGCACGCGCACACACACACACACACACACACACACACACAATGGACCAATCTCTCTCATGAACACAGATGCAAAAATCCTAAATAAGATACAAGCAAACTGAATACAGCAACATATTAAAAAGATTATACACCACGATCGAGTGGGCTTCATCCCAAGGGCACAGGGATGGTTCAACATATGCAATTTGATTAATGTGATATACAACATAAACAAATTAAGAAATAAGAATCATATGATCATGTCAATAGATGCAGAAAATGCCTTCGACAAGATACAGCATCCATTTATGATCAAAACACTTAACAAAATTGGTATAGAAGGAAATTACCTTGACATAATAAAGGCCATCTATGACAAACCCTCAGCCAACATTAAACTTAATGGTGAAAAACTGAAAAACTTCCCTCTAAGATCAGGAACAAGGCAAGGCTGTCCACTATTGCTACTGTTATTCAGGATAACATTAGAGGTCCTAGTAAGTGCAATTAGGCAAGTGAAAGATATAAAAAGCATCCAAATAGGAAATGAAGATGTCAAACTGTCACTTTGCAGATGACATGACTCTCTATATAGAAAACCCTAAAGACTCCACAGGAACACTACTAAAAGAACAAGCAAATACAGTAAAGTCTCTGGATGCAAAATCAACCTTCAAAAATCCATGGCATTCCTCTACTCTAATAATGAAGCGTCTGAAAAAGAAGTAGAAAAAATAACTCCTTTTGCAACTGCGACAAAAAGAATAAAATACCTAGCATTAAATTTAACCAAACATGTGAAGGACCTATATAATTAAAACTGCGGGATCCTATTAAAAGAAATCAAGGAAGATACAAAGAAATGGAAAGATATTCTGTGTTCTCGGACTGGAAGAATCAACATAGTTAAAATGACCATATTACCTAAAGCATTATACAGATTTAATGCAATCCCTAAGAGAAGCCCATTGGCATTTTGTAAAGAAATAGAACCAAAAATCATCAGTTTTGTATGGAAGCACAAAAGACCCCGAATTGCCAATGGCATCCTAGAAAAAAGAACAAGGCTGGAGGCATCACTCTGTCCAACTTCAAATCATACTACAAAGCGACGGTAAACAAAATGGCATGGTATAGGCAGCAAAACAGACTCACAGTCCAGTGGAACATAATCGAGAGTCCAGAAGTAAACCCATATTCATACGGGCAAATAATTTTCAATAAAATAGCCAAAAAGATACAGTGGAGAAGGGAAAGCCTCTTCAATAAATGGTGCTGGGAAAACCGAAAAGCCACCTGCAAAAGAATGAATCTAGACTATTGTCTATCACCACACACCAAAATTTACTCAAAAGTGATTAAGGAATTGAATATAAGATCAGAGTCAATAAAATGTAAAGAAGAAAGCATAGGATATAATCTCAAGGACCTTGGACTTAAAGAGGAATTTATGAATTTGACCTCAAAGTCAAGGGAAGTAAAAGCAAAAATAAATGAGTGGGACTACGTGAAACTAAAAAGCTTCTGATCAGCAAAATAAATTGTCAACAAGGTAAAGAGACAACCATCTGAATGGGAAAATATATTTGCAAGCAATGCCTTCGATAAGGGCCTAATATTCAAAATATATAAAAAACTCATACAACTCAATAACAACAACAAAAAAACGATCCAGTCAAACCTGGGCAGAGGACCTCAACAGAAACCTCTCCCTAGAAGACATACAAATGGCCAAGAAATATATGAAAAGATGCTCAATATCACTAGCTATTAGGGAAATGCAAATCAAATCACAATAAGATACCATCGCACAGCTGTTAGAACAGCTATAATAAACAGGACAAGTAATAACAAATGTTGGAGAGGATGTGGAGGAAAAGGAACCCTCCTACATGCTGGTGGGACTGCAAATTGGTATAGCTGCTGTGGACAACAGTATGGAGGTTCCTCAAAAAACTAAGAATTGATCTACCATATGATCCAGCAATCCCTCTAACGGGTATTTACCCCAAAGACATGAAAACCCTATCCGAAAAGATATTTATACTTTGATGTTCATAGCAGCATTATTTACTGTGACCAGGACATGAAAGCAACTGAAGTGTCCTACGACAGATGATTAGATAAAGAAGCTGTGGTACATATATACAATGGAATATTACTCAGCCATAAGAAGAGATGAAATAGTGCCATTTGTGACAACATGGATAGATCTCGAGATAATTATGCTAAGTGAAATAACCCAGACAGAACAAGTTGAAAATCACATGATATCACTTATATGTGGGATATAAACCTAAAAGCAACAAATGAACAGGACAAACAAACAGCGTTTACCAGAGGGTAGAGGGAAGGGGAGGAGGAGGGTGGTAGATAGGGTAAAGGAGGTCAAATGTAGGGGAGTAGGGGGAAGTGAAGTGGCTAAGAGGGATCAAATATATGGTAGCTGAAGCGAACTGGAATTTGAGTGGTAAACACACAATAGGATATACAGACGTCAAATTATAATGCACCTACAAATGAATGGTACAAATAAACAGAGACACATGGACAATGGACTAGTGGTTACCAGAGGGGAGGGGAGAAGAGAGAGTGGGAAAATAAATAAATAAAATGTTAAATGAATGAATGAATAAAATATATAAATAAATAAAATGTTTTAAAAATTATAATGCACCTGAAAATTATATAATTGTATTAAGCAATGTTACCCCAATAAACTTAATATAAAAAAAGAAAAAAGTTGTCTCTTTTTTTAATTTTGGGATGTTAAAGTTCTTCTTTGTTCCTTATTTGTAGTTTCTAACTTTTAAAAACACATTACACTAATATTTATTTTCTAAAGAGAAAAGATGGATTATCATTTCTAAAAGAGTTGCTCTAACATTCTACAAGAGTATATCTTTGTAGCTTTAACATTTTAGGATTCTATGAAAGGAAAAACCAATGAACTGTATGTTATCCTCTGGAAAGGAGGGAGTCACTATAGCATTTTCTCTATTAAAGGGACAAAATTCTATTATCATAAAACAATCAGACAACAACAATAAAATCCCATTTGGAAGACAAAGGCCATGCAAGTATATAGAATGGACAGTCCCCACTACTTAAGGCTATAGAGTTCTTTTTTTCTGAATTTTATCTTGAAAGGTATATTCTTCTTCTACTCCAAAGTCCTTTTTTTTTAATGCCAAACGACTTCCATATAAAAACAAACCTATCGATTTGATAAACAATTGTTAGGTGGAAGGAAAGGACAGAATTGAACACAGTGGTATTGGTAGGAGCTGAAGGGAGAATTTTTTTTTCCCCACTTCTTCATTTCAAAGTTGAGAAGCTTCTCTTAGAATAACATTTCTAGGCTCTCTGTGACCCTTGCTTACTCCTCCCCATGGAGGGAGCTACAATTATTTGCTTCAGTCATTAGAGAACAATTTATAAGAAGAGTTCGTGTTAAACCTAAATTTCAAGTTTGACCCACACTAACTACAGTTTAAAAACAATTTATCTGTCTATCCATCTATCCATACCTAAAAAAAAAACATATGCACAGGCACGAGCTATGTGCTTAAGCAACACTTGATGCCTGGATGATCCAGGAGATCAGAAATCAAAAGACTTAGATATGTAGTCTGTTTAGTGAGTGGAAGTTTCTATGTACATGCAAGAAAGGGGTCTGCCAAGAAAGGCATAGCAACACAGACGGGTCCTAAAAAAATCCCCATTTCAGTGTATTGAAACTTTCTCCATTTTGTGTCACACAGAGCTTCCATTTGGTGAACAAGAAACCATAAAAGTCAATGACCTGTCACCTATTTCTGAATGTTCCTTTGAGTTCAGACAGGACCTCTTTTAAAATCCTATCTTTCTCCAGCCAGCTCAAATGTCACCTCCTTCCTAAACCTTCTCTCCTCACCGTAGCTGCAAATTATCTCTTGTGCTCTTAAGATTCTAATCCCTTTGCTTCTACCACTCATTACTTATGATTTTATATAGAGTTGCATGTGTAAATGTTCTTTTACTAGATGATAAGCTCCTCGATGGCAAGGTCCAAGTCACTGATTTTTATCTGAGCCATAATATCAACACAGTGTCTTACAGTTATTCAATAGATGTATACAGGACTAAAACTTTAGAACTTACATAAGTTTAAAAGTATCCTCCCTCCTCACCTCTTGATAATGCAAGCATTACAGAATAGATCTAATTTTTACCTTCCTCAACTTTTAGTCTCATTTCGATAACAGGGTGAGAATCACCCACCCCGGGAGTTGGCTTGATAAAACTCTCTAGAACAGTGCCATCTAACAGAAATATAAAAATGCTAACCACATATACAACTTTAAATTTTCTAGAAGCTACATTAAGACAAGTAAAAAGACTTGTTTATTTGTTGTTTCCAAATAAAAACTCATAGACACAGACAACAGTTTAGTGGTTACCAGAGGGAAAGGGAGAGGGGAGGTAGAAAAAAAAATAATAAAAGGAGTCAAATATATGGTGACGGAAGATTTGATTTTGGGTGGTGAATACACAATGCAGTAGATAGATGATGTCCATAGAACTGTACACTTGAAACCGATATAATTTTATTAACCAATTTCACCCCAATAAATTTAATTTTTAAAAAAGTAAAATAGAGTGAATTTAATTTTAATAATAGATTTTATTTAACCCAATTTATCCCAAATAGTATCACTTTAACATGTAATCAATGTTTTAAAAATTATTGAAATACTTTATATTCTTTTTATCATACTAATTCTTTGAAAGCTGGTGTGTATTTTCCATTTATGGCATGTCTCAATCCATATCAGACACTACTTATTTACTATGAAAGCTAGTTATGTAACCTTGGTTTCCTCAATTTTAAACTGGGAATAACAGTATTTACTTTATAGGGATTTACTGAAGTTTAATAATATAAAGGATTAGAATAGCACCTGGCAAATTGTAAGGGTTCAATAAATATTAAATAAATATTAACTGCATTTATCACTATCATCCTCCATTTGCTATATAAAGAAACTCAGCATATGAAAATAACAAGTGTATTTCCCAAGTTCATAAAACAAATCAATGCTGGTTCTATTCTCTTTTAAATAGTTGTCTATTAAACCATGCAGAGCAGCTGGGAGCAATGGAAAATCATATTTTTACCCATTTAAAATTCCAAAGTGCTAGCCAAATGCAGCTTGGGAGTTTGTCCAAACGGCAATATTCTTCAAAATGGTAGCTTAGAGAAATGTCATCCAGCTGTGTTATACTAACAGTCCTTTTACCCTACCACTTCCTTTAAGTTCTTTCCCCCATTTGCTGCAATGTTGCATCCATGTTAATTGGTGAAAAAGTATAACTCCTTAAGTTTAATGCTGCATTATTTGAGGTTGTTTTTGTTGCTTTTTCTTAGTTGACTAGTGAAGTTGAATATTTTTTGCATAAATTTGCAAAATGCCTAGCACCTAAAACCATCTTTGACATACTTGATTGTGCATTTCAGAAGACTCAAAGCATAGAAGCAGCCATACAGAAGCAATGAAAGAACTGAAGGAACAATGGCCTTGGAATCGAGAAACCTGATTTCTGGCCCAGTGCCTATGATTAAATCACCACATGGCCTTGGGTCCACTTAAATTCCTAAGCTATATCTCAGTTTAAGATAAGGTTGGTAGCCTGCAGTATTTAGGACTAAGAATTAAAATGTAGTACACCACAGCAATAACTAAAGATGAAATTGCATCAGGTCTTAGCATTCTTGTTTAGCTCTCTTTAAGTGTTCTGGCAATAAGTTCCCCTTGAAAAAATGAGTATTGACAAAGTTTGGGGATAATTTCCCTTAACATCCAAATAATTAGAATACCTAGAAAAACATATAAAGTTCCTCTTTCTGATATTTACACTGCTATCCCTGAAATCCACACAACTGTCATATCCTCCAAAGTTAAGAATTACAGGACATCAGCATAAAGACAATGGAGCATCAATGACCACCTCCATGGCTCTCTTCCTACACCCAAATTCCCTGGAGCAAAGTTTGTGAGGGACAATATAGGATATTTAACAGATTCCTGACTTCTACCCACTAGATGCCAGTAACGTCCCCCCAGTTATGACAAAAAATATGCCTTCAGGCATTGCCCAATGTCCCCAAAGGAGAAAAATGGCCCTCAGTTAAGACCCACAACTCTGGATATTAGACCATGGCTACCCTAAATTCTTTTGGAATTAATATAACAGAGACCTGCAATTTTCAGGGTGTCACTGCTTATGACACAGCCTCATTAATACAACATGCAATGACCAAGTTCCATTGGCAATATGGATTATAGTTAATTTTCTAGTTAATTTGTAGTTAATACTCATATAATGAGAAATACTTTGTAAAATGACCCATTACACTGCAGAGCTTGTCCATGTATCTTTTTCAGAGCCCAAACAATGTTTTCACACAAATAGCGATTTCAGTAGCTAATATTTTAGATTAAGATATTTAAATTTTAGAGCCCATTATATATATTTTTTCCTTTTGATTATGGTGACATTGGTTAACAAAATCCAGTAAGTTTCAAGTGTACAAATCAGCAGTAAGTCATATATATATTGCATTGTGTGTTCACCTCATAGTTATATTTCTTTCTGTCACCATGTTTGACCCTCTTTAAATCATTTACCTCCCCCTTCCCCCCACCCTCTGGTAACCACTAGTCTATTGTCCATGTCCATGAGTCTCTGTCTGTTTATCCTGTTTGTTTGTTGCTTTTAGGTTTATATCCCACATATAAGTGATATCATGTGATTTCGACTTTTCCTTTCTGGCTTTTTGCTTAGCATGATTATCTTGAGGTCCATCCATGTTGTCACAAATGGCAATATTTCATCTCTTATGGCTGAGTAATATTCCATTGTATATATGTACCACAGCTTCTTTATCCAATCATCTATCGTAGGACACTTTGGGCACTATGAATAATGCTGCTATGAACATCAGTGTGCATATATCTTTCCGTTATACATTTCTTTAATGTTAGCACCTTGTCTTTAATTTACTGATCAACGTTTCCAATATACTACCCATATACTACTTTATTCTCTTCCATCAAGTCCCCATGTTTCCTGTTACTCACCTAAGTACTTGTATTTCTGGTTTCCAATGACTGGGCCATATATCTAGTTGTCCACCTTTTCATCTAAAGTTTTGACAGAGGAAAGATATTCTATTTCCTTGGGTCTGTACACATAAGCAAATTGGGAAGGAGTACTAACAAGACTGTATCAGCCATAAAATAACAGGATCAACCAAACATACAGGGAATATCTACTCCTTAATGCTATGGGGACACAAAAAGAAATACATATTAGACATAAAAGAATCACAGAATAGGGACAACCACAGAAAGAATCACAACAACATATCCAAAGTCATTCAGCTGGCTAATTTGACATGCTGATAGTGGAGCACTCGAGTAAGGGTATCCTGATTGCAGCTATAGATGAAAAACTACAGTTTAGAACTATATTTATGGGCTTGACACTCAACACCTAGAAGACTGGACACCAATGTGATAACGGTGGTTATCTCTGAGGAGCAAGCTGAAGGGACACTTTCACTTTTTAGTCAAGATGCTTCTATATTTTTTAAAACATGAACACATAGTCATGTGTTATTTCTGTAATTAAAATCCAGCATAGGTAAAACCAGGAGAGAAGACAAAATCTCAGAGGGAGAGAGTATAAAGAGAGAAAAGGCAAAGAACATGTTATTTCCAAATATGGACATAATTAGGGGCAGAAGGAAGCAAAAGCAAAGAAACAGCAGTGGGACAGGCTGGCAGAAAGAGAACTAGGAGGATATAATAACTCTGTGGCCAAGGGAGGGAAGTTTCAAAAAGGAACTGAACTGTCAACAGAACCAAAAGGGGAAAAGAGGAGAGAAATAAGATGATAAAACAGAATTTAGATCTGAAAGAGGCTTATTAAAAATTATAACCTTCTCCTACATCACGCCCCTCAATCTTTGTGATAATTGAGGCCCAGAAAGGTTAAGCGGCTGACAAGACAGGTATTGGTAGCTAGAGAGCACAGCAGAGGGATACTGCAACATGTTTATGGATAGTCCAGTGGAAAAAAAGAGAAGATACCAGAATAAAAGGAGGGTAATTGGATAAGTAATATCTGGAAGAGACAGGAAGAGATGGGACTGAAGGCAGAAGCAATAAAAAATAATATGACTTTTCCTCTGAAGCTGGGTAACTTGTTTCCTGTTCCATTGGGCTTATTAGATTAGGAGGTTAGGGGAACCACTTAGAGTACCTGGGTTTCCCCCCAGAACTCCACCCTTGGAACCTTTCCCATCTCAAACTATACATATACCCTAGACTCTATTTACCATCTATACTTGAAAGATTCCCAAATCTGTATTTCAGTCCAAATGTTCTCCTAAGCCCCAGACCCAGCGGAGATGAATCTTTACTTATATATCAATAAGTATCCAAATTGTTATCTCCATTTCCACAATTCTACTCCTAGTCTAGTGCTGTCTCAGTGAAAGGTACCACATAATAATTTTAGGCAACATCATCTCTTATTATATCTTTGTAAGCAAGTTGGAAAAACATTCGCTGGATGACAGTAAAGTTTAAGTCACAACTGTTAGAGCAGCCTCACCCATTGAGTGTCCATTAATGGATTAATAGTACATTGCAAAGTCTCCAATCAGCCTTGTTTAGCTCCATGCCAAGTGTAGCAGACACTTATAAGCAACCCCCAATAATGACTACCTCCTGGTGTTCATGCTCTTGTATAATCCCCTTGCCTTGAGTGTGGACAGGACCTGTGACTAGCTTCTAGCCAATAGAATACAACAAAGGTGCTGGGATATCACTCCCATGATTAGGGGGGTGTAGGGTGTGTGTGTGTGTGTATACAACTTAAAGCAGCTTAAGACAATGATAGAAAAGATGTTATAAAGCAAGCGTTAGAATTCATCTGGCAATTAGTTAAAGGAGGTAATAGAAGCAGGAATTTAGAAGAGGGAAACAACATATCATTATCAATATTATGATTATTGTTTTGATAATATAAAATTGAGCATATTCAACACTGGGGCTCAATTTCACATTACTGAGCACAAGCACTCAAATTCTGAAAATGTGGAGGTAAAAAAAATTCAGATAAGCTGAGCTATTTCAGGAGCTTTTTAGTGACAGATAATATTACATTTTACAGATGAGTAAATACAGGCAAAGGAGGGTTAAACAATTTGTTCATGATTACAAATCAGTAAGTCAATTGTACTGAGAAGAAGAATTTTCCTTAATCTAGAACGCTAATGAAAACTCACATTACTTTTCTAGGTTACAATGGCTGGTTTGGGTTAACAATGTTTTCACTAAAATAATTTGAAATCCTGAGTCATCCTTCACTCTGTCTTCCTCCAAAGTTTACCAATAGTTTACATCTTATATCCAGACCCTCATAATGTTCCACCTGAATCTCTTTCAGCAATTTCCTAACTAATCTTCCCAATTCCAGTATCTCCTTCCCATCTGTCTTACATAGCTCTAACCATGACATCGTCCCCCATTACTTACAGAATGAAGTTTGGGAACCAGAGTTAAATTCAAGTCTTGGCTCTACCATTTCCTCACTATGTGACTTAGAACCTCATTTTTATCATTTATGAAATGAGGATAATACCAACTGCCTCATATGTCCTGGTTTTCCTGGGTCAGTCCCTGTCTATGCCTACCCCATCTGACTAGCACACAGCTTCACTCTCAAAATTTCCCTGGCTTTAACAATAAATCATCTGATCAATAAAGTGCTGTTGTAATGATTTAATGAGACAATGCATATAAATATAACAGACCTGGCATGATACTTTTCTCACTCTCTGTCTAAAAGCATTATCTCCAACATCAACAACTACAGAAGAACCTACCCCATATTACATGGTCTACCTCAGAGGCCATCTCCTCACCTTTGTCTGTCTCCTACTGGTATTCTAAACCTCTCTTATAATGTGTATCTAGCACTTGCTTGGATCATGATTATCTGTGCACGTTTTAACTTACTTCGAGACTAACTATGAGAAGGACAATTTCTGCATCTGATGCCTCTTAGTTCCACATGTGACACCTAGCAGTGTCTTCCACACAGAAGACTACATTCTTCAATTTAGAAAGAATCAGAATTTTGGCCACGGAATTGCATTTCATTTATCCATCAGCTGTTTATTCAAGTCTTCTGTTTCTTACTCCCTTAAGATCATTTCACTTGCTCATTAGTACCACAGCAGGCATACTCTAATAGGAAGTTTCCTTCTTTCACAACTGGTTACCACTCTGATTGTCTTGAGTGGTTGTGGTGGAGGGATTCTTAGAGTGATGGTCCTAGTAATAGAAAGTAACCAAGAGCACAGGTTCTAGAGCTGGACTGCCATTCATAACTGTATCTCTATCAATTATGAGCTCAGAACCCATATAAAGCACTTGGAGAAAAGCACACAGTAAGTATCCAATAAGTGATAGCTATTTTTATCTGTTCTCTTCCTCAACCTCAGTCAAGTCAGAATGCTTTACTAAGGAGTGAGGCCTCTCAGCAACATTCTCTACACAGGCAGCCAAGTACCAGCTCCGGCAGACACAACCTCCAGGGCTCAGGTCTTCTCTGTCCATCTTTCTAGAATGCCTGTTTTCTTGTCCCAGTTCCTCCCTCCTTTACACCTAGGCCACACTGAGGCCATTTCTAACAGTTTCTCTGACCACCAGCAAAGATGAGATTCCTTCTGTCTGACTCTCTAAGCATAACTTCTAGGTCCAGGTTCAAGTTCAACCTCAAACCACACTCCAGGTAGCTCCCCATGCTCTATGGTTTCTACAGCCAGAAAAATCCCTCACAAATTGCATGCTTTATGATTCCAGTCTTTCTACACCTATGTATACCCTGAAATTACTTAGCCTTTCTCCTTTCTCACAACTGCTCTCATCACTCCAGTCTCTGCCACCTGCCCATTTTATGCATACAATTAAATATCCGAGTAAAACCTGTCTTGCTTCTTAATTCATTGTTAAGTTTCCTACCATCCACCTCCTGTCTAAAATTTCAAATATTAGAGAACCAGAGTCAGTTAAATGGGCTAGTGACTCATCTCTAAACACACAAAACTGAGCGAAGAAACTATTCATTAAACCAAATCAAGAGAACTTTCAGCTGGACATTCCTTTTACTTCTTGTATCTCAGGCAAAAGCCTTCTTTTTTGGGGGGGGGGAGCAAGGGGAGTTAGCTAAAATGATCTTGAAGCATTTGAAGATTTAATTTAATCATAACTTTATTATGCAAATATCAGGCTATTTATATCTACTCTACTTCAAATAAAAGACCATACCTGCAGTCCTCCTCAGGTCCTTAAGCAAAATGCTCAAGAAATGGTAGCCTAACATTCACTGGCAATATTTTAAAAAGTTAAGCAAGAACAACTATTTATCCAGACACTGAGACACTTAATTGTTTAATTGTGGCCTAGAATAAAATTACTATGCTACTTAGGTATTAAAATACCCACAGATCAAAACTAATGACATAATTAAAATTGCTTCATCAAAAAAAAGACTAATAAAACCATGGTCTTTATCTAATTTAATTTCACTTACTTTTTAGCATGAAGCTTTAACAAAGCCACAGCTCTTCCCCTGAGCCCCCTGGTCACTCTGCCCTATCCAGTCTATCCACAAAGCCTTTAAATTGCACTTAGGAGACTTAGTAACATGGCCTACAAAACCCTGTGTGACCAGCGACCTACCCAACCCTCCAATTTCATCCTGTGCCTCTGTATACCTCATTCACTGTGGCCAGCCACACTGGACCATGCTGGGGAAGAATCCAGGCTCTTTCCATCTCAGGGATTTTGTTTTCTATCCCTGAGATGCTCTTCTCCCAACTCTTCACCTGGATAACTCCTACTCAGCTGAACTTGTCACTCCCTCCCAGACTCTTCCTCCCAATAAATTCTGCCTCATTTATTATTCATTTCATCAGACTTTACTTCATAGCACTCACACTTCATAATGAAATATTTGTGCATTTATTTGTTTGCAACCCAACTCTCCCACATGACTGCAAGGCTTAAAAGGGCAAGAATTATAATTTTTGAGTCACTGCTATAACCCCCGCACTTACCCAATGCAGTGTCTGGCACATAGCACATGCAAAAACAGAAGTACCAAACAAATACAGCCAATACCTTCAAGGAGTATACAATACAGTGAGGAAACACACAAAGAAGGGAAAAACAAATTTTACCAGAGGATAAGTGAGGTTTTGAGAAAGACTTCTGATAAGAGACAACTCTTTAGCTGATGGCTAAAAGGTGAGTAGGTGCCTGCCAGGAATGTGACCTACTAAAATGATCTAGGCCACCAGGGATGGATTGCACATGGGGAAAAGCAAGAACTGTGTAATTCCTCACAGACTTTTGGCTTTGGTATCTGGGTGGATGGTGGTACACTTATTTGATACAGAGATTGTCAGAGAAAGAGCCTCTAGTATTATTTATTACCGGTAGAACCCAAGAGAAAGAAGGCACTAGCAGAGTTGAGAATTCGGATGGTGGTGATTCCTCCATCCACCTGCCTCTCACCACTCTCAAGCTAAATAGGAAAGATCATGATTTCAACCTGGGAATATTCGGTGCTGAGTCACAGGTGGCCACAGGTCAGGCCAGGCCAAGGGAGGGCAGTGGAAAGACCAGAAGACTTACTACAGACAGGGTAAGGGAGGTTTGCTACATCTGAACACTTTTTTGGCCAGAATATCTGAATGATGTAATTTAGTGTACCTATCTTTTTCTGTGGGGGCCAGAAGGAATAAAAGAAAAATTCACTGTCCAGAGTATCTCATATGCCTGATAATTCCGAGTTCATCTCTACTGAATGGTCTCTGACCTGGATTTATTTCTAACTGCTCTGTGTTGCAATTTCTGTGTTGCTCTTCATGTAAGTAGTCAAGATAGAAATCCTAAATTAATACAATAAAATACTACCTAATGTATGAATGATATTGGGTTGAAAAACATCAAAATATGCCATTACTAAGGGGATTACCTCATTCTATTAACTCCTAAACAGTTTCTTTGGTCTGATCACAGGTCTATAAGTACCTGGGTATAAACAGAAGGTAGGAAGAATAAGAATCTGGCATCTGGCCACCTGTAGTGACTTTCTAGTCTCTCCCCCCTCCCTGCCTACCATACACAGAAGAGCCTTATATGAAAAAGGAAGTTTTGAATCATAATTCTAATCAAAACATAAGAACCTACAGTTTATTTCCAAAAAAAAATGCTAACAGAGTGACAGGAAGAAAAAACTCACTCAAGAAGCCTCAATGACAAAACAATTCTTTGGGTGAAAAAAAAATGAACTTGTCAAAGTACCAATAGAAAGCATAGTATGAAAATACTAACTCTTAGCAGTAGGGCTAAACAGGCAGACAGACTGGCAGCACACCAGGTAGCATCGATCATCAGGAGCCCGGGGCCCAATTCTGGCTACATGCACTATGTGACAGCAGTATGACCCAGAATAAGTTTCACTGTGCCTCAGTTTCCTCCTTTGCAAGATGAGGCATTTGCAATAGATCACCTCAAAAGATCCTTTCCAATTAAAAAAAACATTCTTTTAAGAGTGTATTGTTTTGTTTGTTTGCTGCTGCAATTATTACACAATCCAAGCAGCTAAGATAGGCTGGGCATTTTGGTGATTCTCATTCTGACCTACGACTGTGGAAGGTAAATATTATCATATCTTTTTGCACATTAAAATAGTAAAGGTCAACATTTGTGAGTGCTTAACAAGTGCCAGGCAATGTTCAAAGGCCATATATATGCATATTAACTCACTTTATCCCCCAATAATCCTAGGAGTAGGTACGATTATTATTTACCCCATTTTACATATGAAGAGGGTGAGGCACAAAGAAATGAAATAACTTGCCCACTACTAGCAATGACCAAACCAGACTACAAACCCAGAGAGGAGTGTGTCTCCAGAGACTACATTTAACTCCAGAGGAGACAACTTGAGCCTTTTGGAGTTTAGGTAACTTTGACTACCAACTGGCAGAGCTGGATTCAGATCCAGGTGTATTGGATTCCAAGGCCCATGCTCATTCTATAGCCATATGCTTGAGAAGGAATGCTGGCTCAGAGAAAAATTATCTGAAATATTGTTTTCTTTACTCCTTACTCAATGCTTTACATCATAGTCCATCCTCCGCCTATCGGCGCCCCCCTGATGAGCTGTAAAAAGGCAACAGTGCAGAGAAACTAAGAGCTCATCTCTGTATCTGTAGGTAAGAAACAGCCAGATAGAGAAAAAAGGGGAGGAGGGACTCTTTATCTTTATTCCTGCTCTAACAACATGACTTTTGTTTGAGAGCCATGCAGATGCTAATGTTTTGGTCAAGAGCAGATGGCATTTCTTATGCAATGGTGGTCCAACTATGCAGCCACAGAGCTATCCAGATTTCACACTGAAGCTCTGTCATCTATCCACTGACTGCTGTGATGCTCCCCTGGCCTCCATGTGTTAGCTAAATCACCAGAGCGCTTACAAACACACTGTGCCAATAAACAAACAAACAAACAAATAAATAAAAATAATAACCTGCAAGGTTGAAACATGCTTCTTTTGGATCTGAAGCCAACAGAACAGTTTCTCATTACAACTATTTTGTTATAATTTCACTCTACCTTATTTTTATGCTTACTCTGACATATTTAGCCACCTCGCCTCATTATGTAACTCCCACACTAGATTAAGTGATTTCCCTACTTTTGTACAATCTCTCTGTTCCTACTCTCGCTCCTGAAAGAGTTTTTAGAAGTCAATAGGAGAGATGGCCAAAAATTACAAGACTACTTAAGTAAATATTAATAGCAAAAAAACTGCTCTAACCAAACCCCCAGGGGCATGGTTTCTTTCTTTTTCTTTCTTTTTTTTCTTTATTTTCCCTCCCTCCCTCCTTTTCCTCCCTCCCTCCCTCCTTTCCTTCCTTCCTTCCTTCATTTCCTTCCTTCCTTCCTTTCCTTCCTTCCTTCCTTCCTTCTTTACTTTCCTTTCCCTTCCTTCCTTCTTTCCTTCTTTCTTTCCTTCCTTCCTTCCTTCCTTCCTTCCTTCCTTCCTTCCTTCCTTCCTTCCTTCCTTTTTTTTATTTTAGTTTGGAGATGGGCCACAGAATGGCTGAAGCAGCTATCCAGAATTCACTCCTTGTGGAAAGCACTGTTATTTTATATCTCATTTTCAAAGTACCTGTTTTCTGATTATAAAAGGAATACATATTCATTGTATAAATATTAGAGAATAAAAATATAAAAAATAACTGCATCTTACTACCTGAAGATAGCCACTTTATCAACTTTGTTTCATTTCCTTCCATTCCGTATTATCACATAGGTGTGTATGTAAAATGAAACACACAGAAATACACATAAACCCACACTTAAATAAAAAACCAGAAATGAAATAATCCCATACTTTTCCACTATATCATGAAGATATAACTATTGATAATTTGAGATCTGCTTTCCCCAACCCCACCATTTAACATAGGAATCTATTTCTATGTTAACAAATAGAACTCTACATTATCATTTTAGTAACTATAGCATTACACTGCATCGATGCATCAGAATCCCAAATGCTATCACTTTTCCCACTATAGAAAATGTTGCAATCAATATCCTTACTGATACGTCTTTGTATACACTCTTCATTATTTACTTAGGATAAATTCTCAGAAAAGGAATTGCTAGGTCTAAAAGGTTTTGATAAATATTGCCAAATTGACATTCCCATCAAAAATGTGTGAGAGTGCCCATACCAACAATGAGTTTGTCATTTCTTTTCAATCTTTAATCAAATTTTATTGGAGAAAATGGTATGCCATTTTAATTCCCTTTCCTTTACTACCAAGAATATTTTTACATGTTTACTGGCAATTTAAATTTCTTCTTGTACGTATTTTCCTATTCCCACCCTTTGCACATTTTTTTCTAATAAAATACTCGTATTTTTCTTATTGCTCTGTAAGTCTATGTATTAAGGACAATGAGTCTGGTTGCAATTGTTTCTAGTTTTCCCATTAACTTTATTTATGGTTTTAAACAGAAATTTAAATTTTTCATATAGTTGATTATACTAATCTTTTTCTCTTAGTCTATCTTTTATATTATGCATATAAATATCTTCCCTAACCTGACATTATTAGTCTCCTATATTTTTTAGTTCCTTTATCATTTCTTTTTTTTTAAAAAAAACAACTTTTGATTATTTAATGTAGCAGTTCCCAAACAGGATTAAACATCAGACTTGCTTACAGAGCTTCTTTAAATGTTCAGGTCTTAAGACTGAATCACAATTTGCACAGATGAAATCTAAGCAGGCAATTCTGATGCACCTTTCCCTTTATTAAGAAATTATTTTAATACTTCTAAATTTACATTGGTATCATTTACCCAAATGATTTCAGCACATTTGTTAAGTACTAATTTCATGAATTTGAAATGCTACCTTTATCTATTTGGTAAACTCCATGAGAGCAAAGACCATATCTCTTTTTACTAATCATTACATCTCTAAGGCCCAGCATAGTGCCTGGTGCACAACTGGTGCTTCATAAATGTTAACTGAATAAATAAATAACATCTGACAACACAAGTCTCCAACTTCATCCCATCCCAAACTGGTCTGTCTTCTCTTCAACATTTGTTGACTATTAGACCAATAAAACTGATGTTATTAATAATGACCCTGCGTTATCAAAAATGTTAAATTATGCCCAGTACACTCTATTTAAAGTGGCGAGGAAATGTATTAGAGGGCTCCATCAAATGAAGTCAAAATAATTACATTGACCATGTTTAAGAGGTATGGGAATTCTGATCCAATTCTCAATGGAGAAACTAGACAGCGTTGACCTGCAAGACTAAGGATCCTTGGATTTCTCTACCTCTCAGAGTTCCTCAGCTAGCTCCAGAGACTGACTCAGAGCTTCCTTGAGCTGAATGGCCCACACACACCCTCTTCCATGAGCCCATGGAAAGAAGATTGGAACAGGGAATAGGAAAACCTGAATTTTAGTCCTATTACCACTATCAACCTGTTAAGTGGCATGTCACTTAACCTCTAGGGGTTGGGCTACACATTTTCTAAAGATCTCTTCTGCTCTAAACCTCTACCTAAAGACCCAGACAGACTACCACAGGGCAGGTCTTCCAAGGACCACATAAAATTCTCTCCAAAGAACAAGGTCCCAAATCCCGCCCACGCTATAGCAAAATAATAGTGGGGGTGGGGGTGGGGATGGAGGTGGTGGTGGTGGTAGTAGTAGCAGTAGCAGTAGAAGAAGAAAAATGTAGTAGTAAGAACAATAGCTGTCACTAAATTTTATCAATTACTTATGATACATGATATTCTAAACATCTTACTATTAATAACAACAGCACACACACACTTATATGTTCCAAATGCCTTGTATACATTAACTTAATCTTCATCACAGCCCTATAAGGTGAATTCTATTATTATCCCCATTTTACAAAGGAGAAAACTGAGACACAGAGAGGCTAAGGGACTTGCCCAAGGTTTCACAGCTACCAAATGATGGAACCAACTGAGTTAAACCCAGACCCATACTTTTATCTACTATATCATACTGCTACTCAAATTATCACTGTACTATGCTTAGCACCTCAGAGGTTGCACAAAACAAGAAATAAGTTGAGTTACTTATGTGGAATACTCCCCTCTTTGCTAATGATAGAAAAATTAGATTTTACTCCAGTGTAATTTTAAGCAGATCAGATTTCAGGTCCTGAGATAGCAAAATAATTTATTAATAACCTTTTTATTAATTGTTATCCATTAAAATGTTTGTATTATAAAACAAATCATTAACTACTACTGACATTTCCATTAATCACAGAGAAAACATATAAGCTCTTTAAGTATCATTAGGAACAAAACTTTAGATCCCCACGTGCACAAACTCAAGTTCCATACTTTCAGAACTGGCTTTTAAACAGCATCCTGACAGCCCACAGGTATTTCAAACAAGACAGGCCAAACTAAACCTGGTACACTAACTTTCTACTATGTCCTTTTCACCATCTACCATGTTCCCTATCTTAGTGAATGGTACCACTGGCCCCTGGCAGCCAAACTGGGTGTCAACCCAGGCTCAATTCCTCCCACATTGTCACAGAACATTTCTAGACTTCATCCCATTCTCTCTCTCCTTGCTGCCCCTGCTTCTGCTCAGATCATCACCTTCTCTTCCCTAAACCACTACACCAGAAACTTCCTAAATAGCTCTTAGCTTTCATTCTCTCCATCTCCAACCCCACTTCGACACTGCTGCCAAAGTTATCTTTCTAAAACAAAATCTGATTATGTTACTTCCCTGTTTAGAATCTTTGTCTTCAGGATGAAGTGTAAAATCCTTCCTAGAAAATACAAGGCTCTTTATTATCTGGCCCCGACTACCTTCCTTGCTTCATCTGAGGTTGTGCCCCATAGATCTCACAGGAGGAAAACGGCAACTTGAAAGTTCCCAAACAGTGCTTCTCTGTCTGCCCAGAATGCAATTCTCATTTGTCCATCTGGCAAATTCCTACCCATTTTTTTAGACCAGCTCGAAACTCATAGTTCATTATGCTTTCCTCTGGGCTTCCATCGCCTTTTGTACCTCTCCCTATTTTAACACTTATTCAACCTTACACAACAATTTATTTGTCTGTCTGTTCCATAAGACAAGCAACCGTCTAGTGTTCCATGTCTTATTTGTCTCTGTATTCTGTTTGTTGAACGAAAGAATGCCTCGGGGTTTAAACAAAAATATCCTAGCTGCTCCTGGTAAATGTCCACTGTGTGAGTGAAAATGGGCATACAGGTAGGATCCCATTTCAACAAATGTTTTTAACTTGACAAGCCAGGTACATCAGAAATAGTTGTTACATTTATGTGGCTACATATTTGAAGCCATAACCAATAGGAAACAGTTTTAAAAGATACATTAGACCACCAACAAACTTACCTGTGGAATATTTATAGACATGAGAGCTCTTCACTCTACCTAATTCTTAACCTTCTGTGAGCTGTGCACCAATTTGGATACTGTTTGTCTACCAATTCTTAAGCCCACACTCCCTTTTGATAAACATAAAAATCTCACACACTCTGGAGATTCCAATACTCTCCTAAAGGGCCCAATCCTCGACCCCTACCAAAAATAAAAAATAATTTTGTGCATGGTAGGAATTCACAGGTTCACAAGAGATGTAACCCATCGGGCAATATATCATTGAGCTTTGCTCTTAGATAGTTCATAATATTAAAACAGACATTTTCCTTCTATCACCAAATATAAACATTGTGACATTAAATATGTTTTAAAGTCTTTACTGGGAAGAGGAAGCCAGGGAGGTGTTGACATCTGTTTCCCCCACTTTTGAGAAACTTATAGAAATTTACTGGAAACAAATAAAAAACACAAATATGAAAAAGTATTCCATTTCCTCACATATAACCTCCACAAGCACATGTTCAAATGAAGAAAGTTCTTTGAAAATGCTTCTGGCAGTACATTTTCCTGCTACTTCCTCCTCTACCTCTCTATCCCCACATTAAAATGATTTGAACTTCTAACTAGCAGTGACTTCTTTTAAACTAATATGCTTTGTCCTCATGAAGATAAAGGGTTAAAGAAACAGCTGGCTGCCTGCCACTAGCTGGGAGAGGGGGCCATGGTTGGGTAGGGATGGAGGATAGGGAAGGAGGAAAAACCAGTTAGAGAAATGAGTGTTAATTTCTTACCCTGCCACGTGGCCATGTTTTTCCTATCCTCTCCCACGTTAGGGTCACAGGCTCAGAGTTTCCCAGAGCCCCCCAGTTTTGTAGGGAGGTTTAAATGGGATGTAGATATAACAGCAGCTGTGTGGTTTTACTTTCTTGCCAGATGCTCAAGTCCTAAATCTGAAAACGTAAACAGAAAAATGAATACCTAAATGAACAAAATTCAAATCCTTGAAAATTATCTCCTATCCCTCCCTGAACCTCTCTTTCAAAGATATGCAGACACAGGCAGTGTCAAATTCCCCCTAAGCAGCAAGGGATGGCTGAAGAAATATAGAATGGGGAGATCTAGAGTCAGTTTATATTGCCATTGAGTCACTGGATTTTCAGTAAATGGGTTTTGGAATCTCAAAGGATGAGTGGCTAGATAAGATAACCATTTAGCATCTTTCCTATCTTGACATTCTATGCTTTGGGGAATGAAGAGCAACATAATATCCAATGACCTCCCCAAACTTCCAACTTTACATTAAAAAATATTAGTAAGGACAGCAAATTTTATGACTATTTAAAGTTTAAAATAGATCTTGTAGAGGAAAAGTAAAGAAAGGAAGCATAATAAAGAATGATGCTCCCTGGGTAGTGGTTCTTCCTCTCTGCTTCATTATAATTTCCACACTTCACCAATGTCCTATAAGGAGCATATATTGCTTTTATAATTGGGGGGGGAGGAGCAAAGAAAAAAAATTTAAATAAAATACTAATTTGAGTAATGCCAAATTAATTCAGCTCATTCCTACTTTTAAAACATAAAATTTAGTCTTAGGACAATACTGTTTGCAAGAATATAAAAGGCAGGCGCTAAGAATGGGAGAAAAAAATGTAAGGTCTGACTACTTTGTTTGATTAGGAAGTTTAATATATCAAACATTTTGTCCATTTAAACAAGTTCTTAATTAATAAATTGGTCTTCCTTATATAGCATAAGAGCCAACCTGATTTTTCTAAGAAAAAGTCCTCACCTTTTTTGACCTGGTGAACAGCAAAGTAGATTGCTATTTACATAGCTTTTATACAAGCGACACCTCCACGCTGAATTGAAAGCACTAGCACACACGTACCGAAGACTAATATTAAGGCTAAATTAAGAGTCATTATTTCAGTCTTCTTGATTTTTTTTAAGGACAACTGTGTGAACATGTACACGAGTCCAAAAATCAGCGATTGAGAAAAGACAATGCTTTGGATAAGGAAAGGTTCTCGAAGTCCAAGAAAACTAGGAACTCACAAAGTCCCAGAATGGATTCACCAGGAAAAAGCGATCGGATGACTTATCTGAAACCTGGGACACTTTGAGTTTGCGTCCACCACCACTTCCTCACTCCTCGCAACCCCCCACTCCTCCCACCCCCCGCATTTAACGTTCAGTTAAATAGTACTGATCCACGCCTGGCAGAACCAGGGGAAATTTAACATCTCTGAAGTCCAACTGGGTAACTGCTAAAAATGTATGAAGTTTATGTAAAGCAAATTCTTACTGTCTTTTTCTGCTCCACACTTCTAGATTTCCCTCTTATTCAAGATAGCTTACACTGACGTTATCACACGGGCACGCGCACAATTTCACTTGGCAGTCCAGGAAACTGATTTGCTCTGAAATATATAAAGGTAAACGCGCATCAGTGTGAAGGTAAAGCTATGCGGAGTGCAAGCCTGTAAAGTCTGGAGAGGACCAGCTACTTGCGTTAAGTGGGAAAAGGAACACTCGCAGCAACTACTTTTCCGAGAGTATGGACTCCACTTTGCTAAGAGCCACACCAACCTGTGAGTCCAGAGTAGGAGGGAGAAGAACAGGGCCTTGACTGAGCTTTACCAGCCAAAGCCACCCTACCCCAGTCCTAGAAAGGGGACGCCTGAAGCTAACCTCCCCTATTCAAAAGCAGGGTGAGCTTGGCGCTGCTCGAGAAAACTTTGCCAGGACAGAGCAACGACCCTTGCTCGGAGACGAAGGCTGGACTACGGGGAAGATGCCTCCCTGCACTGGCTAGAACTAGCCGATCTAACTCCTTCGACTGCCAGGCGGAGGCAGCCAGGCACCGGGAACCCCACCTCCAGGGGGCCGAGCCAGCAGGGGAGCGCTTCCCCGTGTCGCTGCGCCCAGAGGGTATTCCAGGGGCCAACCGTCTGCGAAAGACCTGTTAGGGAAGGGAGAACCAATCCGTCTTTACCTGTCGCCGAGGTCAGGAGCGGCGGAGCCCGTGACTGCCGGGGGCAGGCCGAGAGCTCAAGTCGGTTCTGGCGTCCAAGTTGAGCTAGCGCCCCACGTAGCCGGCAGAGCTTCATTCACAGCCCTGACGGGAGGAGGGGTAGCTGAGCGGGCGCACGGCTCATGTGACAGGCGCCTCGCCAAGTATCGCCGAGCACAGCAGACGTCTGCGCGTGCGCGCCCTTCCCGGCCTTCTCCCTGCACCTCAGCGGAGCGGAGAGGGGGCCACGCCAGCGGGGGAGGCGGCGGGGCCCAGACGGCGGCGGTGAAAGAGGCGCTGGGAGGGGTTTCCGTGTGCGCAGCCGCAGTAGGCCGACCCTGCTTGCTGCCATATTTAATGAACACTGGGCAGGTCCTAACCCAGAACTAGGCGTGTCAATTGCTTTTGAAGGAGAAATATTGCATTATGTTTCACTGGTTAGAGCCTGCGGTACGTTTTGTTGGTCTTGTACCTACGATGAAAATGTTTATCCTGCGTTCCTGGCCCACAGTGATTTGTAGTAGAAAGTGAATACTAATTATATTAGCTCATGTATTTTGAGCCTCTAATTATATGTGAAACACTGTTCCAAGCCCTTTACTTTTTTCATCTCATTTAATGCCCACAATAACCCCATTGGGATGCCTACTATTATTTCTCCACTTTTATTCATAAGAAAACTGAACCACAGAAACGTTAACTTCTCCTAGCTCACACAATAGGAATAGGAATAGTTACCAAATGTAGTGATACTTGTAACAGCCAACTTAATCCGCATTGCAACACTGGAAAATCTACACAGCAATTTTCATTATTATACCCATTTCAATAATTAAAATTAAAACGAAGGCTCAGAAAAGCAAAATTCATAGGTCTTAGTAAGTAGTAGAACTGAGATTCCAACATGGATTTACCTGACGCCAAAGCTCTTGCCTTAGTATTGGAAGAAACAGCCCCTTGTTTTATAGAAGAGAAAACAGGCCACAGGGATATGTTGACTTACTTTAGATGATCCTGTTAATAATTAGTTATTGGTAGAACTGAAACAGGAATCTATACAATCGATCCATGTAATCTAACTAGAATCTCGGTACTCTAATCCAGATTCTACTCTGGGCAATTTTGAATGCCTACTTTGGACAACCTAAGTGATCAGGAATACAGGATGGCCAGTCAGCGTAAGGCCACCAAAGACAAACCTGTAATACGAAAAGTGAGGCTTTTTGGCCTGTTGCAATGAGGGAGAGTGCACACCAGAGAAACCGTGAGACATCTCACCAAACAGGGTGGAGTTTAGGTGAAATGAAGCATTGTTTTAGTAACTGTAGGGGAGTTGTGCAATATATCACCATAAGATAAATTGAGGCCAATTTTGAGGATCCTGAATGTTGGGCAGATTTTACTTAATTCAGAAAGTAAAAGAAATTAGGCTTTTGAGCAAGGGAATCTCTTCACTGGAACTGACTTTTAAGAAGGTGAATCTGGGGTGATCGTTCAAGGACAGGTTTGTTTGTTTTTGTCATTGCAGGAAACTTGAGCTTACCTGTAGATTTAACAGGAGGAGGCACTAGTGAAACAGAAATTGAAGAGGCAAGAAAAAAAATAATGGAGTAAAATATGCGGATAGAAATGAAATGAAAAATACAAGCTAACCTCAGGAAGACACCTCTTTCTCTGAGACAAGAAAAAGATGGGTTGAAGGATGGCAATCTTGTTAGAAGCAGATTTGTCATGACGCTACCTCTAGAAGGCAAGCTCCGCTTGGAATTAGTAGTTATTTGGGAGAGGTTGGGCAGGAATGGTTTATGACAAGTAAAAGAGGGATGCAGTACACCCATATTACCACGTGGTGTCGCCACTGACCGCTGACGGGTTGGAGGGCTCCTGCTGGGATTTTAGGAGTACATTTCAAAAAAGAAGTCTTTAACTTTTGCAAATTGCAAAACAAAATAGTTGTGAGAGTGGGCTCTGGAGCTGGACTGCCTGGGCTAAGAACCAACCAGACTCAGACGTTTAATAGCTTTGTCACTTCATTTAAGTTACCTAATTTTATTCTCCTTCAGGTATCTTGTTTATAAAATGGAATAATAGGATAAAATGTATTAATAGAAGTAAAACAGAAAAGATTAAACCCTCAATAAATGTTCGCCAGTGTTGTTATTAATGAAGAAGATGATGATGACGTGTCCTACAGTCTTTGGATCCCCAAGTTTTGCAGGAGCTATTTATATGTTGAGTTGTTACAAATGCCTATACCATATACCTTTCCAGGTGAAGTGGTTAGAATGTGGTGCTAATGAGCCAAAGTTGGTAATTAAATGAAGAGTTATAGATTCTGTTAACTCTGTCCTCTTTTCCATGAGAACCGTAGCCAGGTGTCCCACAAGTGTGTGCACATGGTTACAAGTGGATCTGGCCGAAAGAGTATAGATAAATCAACTTAAATGAGTCTTATGCTCTCTTCCCTCTCCCTTGGAAAAATTGAAAAAATGTTCCCACCCAACCCCCCACAGTGGTCAATAGACTCAGTCAAAGGCCATTTGGGGTTTTATAAAGCAAAAAGTAAACACAATGTGATCTTAAAAGTTAATTATAAAGAAAGAATAAAACAGTAAATTTCTCTGTATAGTGAAAGGTAGCACTTTAGAGTTAATTTTGCAAAAGAAAAACTTTCAGAGCAGTAGATCACAGTGACACCTGAACTCTCATGTTCGAAGCATCTTTATCTTTAATTTTGAAATTGTCATTGCAAATACAGACTGAAATCATTACATGAGTACATAGTCATGTAATAGTAAGTGAATGTTTCTAGTATAGTTCTTATGATTTGTCCCACATTTTGTTTAAGCCCTTACTATTGTGCCAGGTACTGTATTAGCCCTTAGGGATATTAGCTTGAAAATAAAATGTCTAGGATATCCAAGAAATGCCTAGGATAGTTCCAGAAAAAAAAATGGTCAGAACCAAAGGAAATGAACAAAGTTCTTTAACTCAAGAGATCTATAAAGACAGCAGGTCGGGAAATTCTGAAAATAGAGTGACCTAGAATCATTTGCAATTGCCCTATACCTGTACACCGAGTATCAAAATGAACAAATGGCTTCTGTGCCCATAGCTTCTAGGCTAACCTCATAATTGGAGAAATAGTAACAAAAACTAAAGTGAGATACCATTGGTAAAGTATAAAAATATTGATAATACACGATGTTGTCAAAGGTGGGGGGTCCTCTCATCAATTGATTGTGGGAGTGCAATTAGTCAATTCAGGAAATTTTGCAATAACTATAAAAATTACAAATACATGAGACTTTGATCTCAAAATTTCATTTCTAGGAATTTCTCCTTCAGTTATGTGTACATTGATGTAAACTGCTGTGTATGCAAGATTATTCACAGTACCATTGTTTGTAATAACAAAAAATGACAACCAGATGTCCATCAATAGAGAACTGATCAAATAAATAATGGTACATCTATCCAATGGAAAAGCTCTTTATGTACTTATATGTAAAATTCTCTATGATACAATATGTGAAGAAAGTAAGATGTGGAGCTGTGTGGTTTCCCAATTTTGTGCCATAAACGTGTATTACCTATTCAATTATATAACTTAAAAAGTAATATAGAAAAAGATTTGAATAGATTGTCAATGATAGTGTTTAGATTGAAGAGCCAGTTCGTTAGCTTACTGCCTTAGTGCCACCTAAAGAAAGACCCTCTTAGCTCGTGATCATATACTAGAAAGTCTATGATATGCAAAAAACTAGTCTTTATAGTCTTCTAACTGGGGCCAGTATAATTTTTGACAGGTGGTTTTCAAGAGAAATTTTACTTTTCTAAAAATGCCATATCAGATTGCCCTCTATTTGAGAGAAATCTAATCCTGTCTAGATTAGTGCTGCTGGTAGTCTATGGGGACAAATATGAGAGTTTAGGGAGTGGTTTAGAGGATTTTCAGGTCTCTAATCTGTAAGTCCATCCAGGTCTATATTGCCTTCTGTTCCATCAAGAAGTTGAAGTACCTGGTACAGTAGTAGGGTTTTCTCAGAACTACTGTTATACCTGTTCACTCTCTAGCATGAAAGCTCCTTGAGAGCATGGTCCATGGCCTATACTTCCTTTATATTCATCACAGCAGTGCTTTTAAAACCACTTGTGGGGAAGGACCATTTCCCCAAAAATCCATCATGTACAATAAAAATGAATTATTAGAAAACTGAAATCAAAACAAAGACATATAAAATACAAGCCCGATTCTTTTATGATTATATCCAACAGCCATAGAATTACTGTCAAATTCTTGTTAAGATTTCAAAATGTTTACTCTCAGTTTCTTGTCACAGATCAGTAATGAACAGTTTGTGGACTGGCACTGGACCATGGACCACACTTTGAGTAGTATTTATTGCCTTACAGCACTACTATAGAGCCCAGCTTATGATAGGCATTCAATAAAGGCTGAGTTTAATTCATCATTCTTATAGTTTTTTTTACTTTGCAGGGTGTCTTCACATCTTTCTTTCTAGCCTCATACCACCTTCAGAATTAAGCAAAGCAGATTTTATCATTCCCATTTGACAGAAAAAGTTGAGGCATGCAGATTACGTGATATACCTGGTCTAAAGCAGCTCCTTAGTCAACATCGCTACCTATTAGGGAAATGCAAATGAAAACCACAATGAGATACCATCTCACACCTGTTAGAACAGCTATAATCAACAGAACAAGCCATAACAAATGTTGGAGAGGATGCAGAGAAAAAGGACCCCTCAAACAATGCTGATGGGGCTGCAAATTGGTACAGCCACTATGGAAAACAGTATAGAGATTCCTCAAAATACTAGGACTTGATTTACCATATGATCCAGCAATCCCTCTACTAGGTATTTACCCCAAGGACTTAAAAACTCATATCTGAAAAGATATCTGCACACCGATGTTCGAAGCAGAATTATTCACAGTGGCCAGGACATGGAAGCAACCAAAGTGCCCTAGGATAGATGATTGGCTAGAGAACCTGTGGTACATATATACAATGGAATATTACTCAGCCATAAGAAGAGATGAAATGGATGGACCTCGAGATAATCATGCTGAGCGAAATAAGCCAGACAGAAAATGTTGAAAATAGCATGATATCACTTATACGTGGGATATAAACCTAAAAGCAACAAATGAACATAACAAACAGAGACACATGGACATGGACTATAGACTAGTGATTACCAGAGGATAGGGGGTGGAGGGCAAGGGAAGGTAGACAGGGTAAATGGGATCAAATATGTGGTGACAGAAAGAAATCTAATTATGTGAGGTGAACACACAGTGTAAATATATATATGCCTTACTGTTAAAGTGTACAGATGAAACATCGAATTTAGTTAACCAATGTCACCATAAAAAATAATTAATTAATTAAAATTAAAATTAAACAGCTCCTTAGCGTCAGAGCCCGCATTAGTCTGACTCATTGCATTTTGTGGCAGAGGCACTAAGAAAGCCTTCCAGTCAGAGAGCTTCCCAAGAGTTTCACCAATTAGAAATAAGAAAACCTGTCTTAGGCTTTCCAAATGACAGCAGGTTGACCATGTGGTGTGATAGAGAATCAGAGAGCTAGTTTGGAATCCAGGCCTAAGCAAGAGATTTTACTACTGAGCCTGCCTCCTTATCTCTAAAGTATGTATAATAACAGCTTCTCCACAAAGATGCACTAAGAACTAAATGGTGAATGTAAATAGCCAGGCACATAATTCAAAAATAATGGTTATAATTATTAGGTTCAGTTTAGGACTGCATTAAAGAACTTGCTCTACAATCCAGTCATGTGGGAGGAGCGCCATCTACTGGTAGAGTGAAAAACATCTCTGGAAATAGAACGTTGCTCTCAAAAGATGGGATCAGTGAATCATGTCAGTCTTGTCTTTCTCTTGGCTGCTTGAAAGCTCCGAGCCAAATGTTTGGTCCACCCCTAGCAAGTGAACCGGACTTTACAGATTATATTTTGTGTTAACCTCACCTCTTGCTACATTTTATTTTTCCTATCTGTATTTTCCCTCAGGTTATCACACTTTTATATGTTTTTATTAAGTCATATTAAATACCCTTCAGAATATGCTAACTGGTGATTTATGAAACTAGATAGGAATGTGACAAGAATACATTAATTTTTGGTTACAGTCATGTTGATCTATTAATCTGGCAACCTCCAGAATTTAACAATAGATATAAGAACAAATAAGTTGACTCTAAGTTGTGACTAAGGTTTCTTTAAAAATTTCACATTAAAAAATAAAACTTTAATAAAACTCCAAGCCTATGAAAATTTAAATGGCTACTACCAATTAGTGCTGGAATACTGCACATGTGTTAGGTGATTCGTTCATTTATTATACACTGTGTACTTAAAAATGTGTCATATACTGTCTCAGGCACAGAAAATATAGAATTAAACAAAAAGGCAAAATTCCATACCCTCATTGGGCTTACACTCTTTTGGGGGAGGGAGGATAGTAAAAACAGATCATTAACAAGATAAATAAAAATAGTAAATGGTATATGTAGAAGGTAAGCGTTATGAAAACAATTAAGCTACGAAGGAGGTATAGCAAAATCTGGAGGGTTATAATTTAAAATCAAGTAATCAGAGAAGACTATGAGAGGTGACACAAGAAAAAACTTGAAGGACGTGAGAGAGTAGTCTATGCTGATACCTAGAAGGAAAGTATTTCACATAGAAAGAAAGCAAGTGTGAAGGCTCTTAGATGGGGGCATGCCTGGTGTGACTGGGAGCAGTGAAAAAGCTAGTGTGGTGGAAACACTGTGAGCAAGGAAGAGGGTAGTTTGTGATGGGGTCACAGTACTCACAGTGGGCCAGATCATGTGGTGACTAGTGTAAGGACTTTGACTTTTGCTCTTGTTTGAGCCTAGGCTTAGGAGCTATGGGAGAGTTTTTAAAAAGGGTGGTATGATTGACTTACTTCTTAAAAGAATTTATCTGGTTACTGTGTTAAGTAGGAGGATGAAGCACAAGCTAGGAGGCTATTTCAGCAATCCAAACAAGACATAATGGTAGCCTGTACCAAGGTATTAGCAGTGGGGGTGATCAGAAGTGGTCAGATTGTGAATTTATTTTCAAAGTGGCACCATTGGGATTTGCTGATGGATTAGGGGTGAGGTGTTGGAGAAAGAAGGAAGTCAAGAATGATTCCAAGGTTTGTGGCCTGAGCAATTAGAATTAATGAAAGCTAAGTGGGTTTGAAAGGGTAGAGATCAGAATTTAGTTTTTTACACTGTAAAACTTGAACTATGTATTAGATATCCATGTGGAGATATTAAATAGGCAGCTGGTTGTACCAGTTGTAGCTTAGAGTAGAGTTTTGGATTTAAGATACAAATTTGAGGGTTGGTACTTAAAGCCTTGAGATCAGATGAGATGACCAAGGGAGAAAGAAAATAGGGAAAAAGACAAGACTGAGCCCTGGAGCACTCCCATAAGAAATCAAGAAGCCAAGAAGAAACTAAAAAGAAAACTAAGAAAAAACAGCCACGTGATAGGAGAAAATCCAGAGCACTGTGGTGTCATGGAAACAAGTGAAGAAAGTGTTTTAAGAAGGAGGGGGCAATTAACTGAGTTTAATGTTACTGGTGGGTCAAGTCAAACAAGGACAAAGTTGGATTTGGCAATGTAGAATCACTTATGACTTTGACAAGTTTTGTTTTGGTAGAGCCATGGAGGATGCAAGCTTAATCAGAATGGGTTTAGGAGAAAATGGAAGAAGAGGAACTTCCAGTTTACCAGATGGAGTGAATAAACTTATCTTTATTCCTCTTGTTAAGTAAAGATACTGGACATTATACAGGAAACAAATGTAAGAAGATTTTGAAAGATGAAGAGAAGAAAAATGACTAGGGACCTTAGAACCTGAGGAATAATACTGTACTTGAGTAGTGTCAGTGGAGGCCTAACAAGAAGCCTGAATTTTGCCCCCTCCCAATAGTAATGAGGTGTCTCTCCTGCCCCTGGTAAAAACAAGGCATGAAACATGGTCTTCTACCTTCAATTGACAGTAGCAGAGTGGCACCACCTTCCTAACGAACAGAAGGTTTAAATAAGATCCAGACACCCTGAAGCACATCTAGATATTGTCCACCATGAAGTCCACACTATATAACTTGAGGGGCTTGGTGTCCCATGACCTGAGGCTTAGCTTCTTGCTAAACAGAAGGTTTAAATAAGATCCAGAGTCTCATCAAGTAATACTCAAAATGTCCAGGATACAAATGAAAATCACTTGTCATAACAAAAACAAACAAACAAATAAACAAATAGAAAAATCTCAACATAAGGAAGATAAATCAACAGAGACCAAGACTTATGTGACACAGATATTAGAGTTCTATTACAAGGATTTCAAAGCATTCACCATAAAAAATGCTTCAAAGAGCCATTTTAAATAGGTTTGAAATGAATGAAAAATAATAGAAAATCTTGGCGAAGAAATAGATTATATAAAGGAGAACCAAATGGAAATTTGAGAACTGAAAAATGTAATGACTAAAATTTTTCAAAATTTGGGGAGATATAAACCTACAGATTCAATAGCTGAGCAAACCACAAACAGAATAAACCAAAAGAAATCAATGCCAAGATATATCATAATAAAATTTTTGAAAATTAAAAACAAAAAAATCTTGAAAGCACCAAGTGAGAAGGGGGAAAAAACTATTTGAATGAAAGCACATTTCTCATCAGAAACCATGGAGGCCAGAATAAAGTGGCACATTTTTCAACTGCTAAAACACTAGAATATATAAAGAATACTCAAAATTGAAGAGTAAAAGAAAACAAATAATCCAATTAGAAAATGAATAAAAGACATGAAGAAATATTTCACTAAAGAGGATATGTAGAAGGTAAATAAACACATAAAAAGATGCTCAACATACTCATCTTCAGGAAAATGCAAATTAAGACTATGATGAGATATCACAACACACTTACTAGAACTGCTAAACTAAGAAAACATGATAATACAAAATGCTGACAAGGATATGGGAAAACTGAATGTTCCATAAATGGTGGGAATGTAAAATGATACAGCCATTCTGTAAAAACACGTACACTTACCATATGACCAAGAACAAGTTCCAGGTCCTGTATGAGAAGCAGAATAGCCCCAGGGACTGTCCTGTGTTCCTGCAACTGCCGCCTGGTGTCTGTCATCAGCTAGAAGGGCTTCCTATGGAGCCCGTGGGCCAGCCAGCTGAGAGGTATGGCCTTCATTGACATCCAGCTGTACTTCCACCAGATGATTAGCCTGAAGCACTTCATTCTGGCTGCTTGTCATGAAGAGTATGTCCCTGCTAGCTACCAGTCAGACAGCAGGAGGCTAAGCCTCAGGTCACGGGACACAAAGCCCCTCAAGTTGTACAGCATGGACTTCATGGTGGACAATATCTAGCTGGGCTTCAGGGTGTCTGTCAGAGACTGCAACCTTGTGGTATATATGGACCTGCTGGAAACTAAGGACAGTTTCCGGGGCACGTGCCTGCGGCACTGGGTAGACATCCACGTGGGCACCCATGTGAACACGTTCTGGAGGATGCTGTGGGGTGGGGAGCTACCTAGGAGCCCAGCATAAAGTCAGTGGGGTGGGAGAATAAGCACATCACATGATTTGTCACTACTGGACAGTGGCATCGGGCTCCTGCTACCCAGGTGTGAGAAGACTTACCGGTCGGTGGCTGCTGATACTACAGAATGCGCCAACCACCATGCTGCCAGCTTCCATCCCTGCCTCTGCGGATACGTCGTGTGGACCTTCGCATCCTACACAAGGTAGGGAGGACCGTCAATGCCCTGGCTGCTCAACAGCTGCCTTCACCTCAGCACCATGGAGCATTGCGAGCTGGACAAGACGATCAGCACCAAGCCCAACAGTGTCCTGAATGACATGATGAAGACCAGAAGCATCGCCACCCACTTGTAACTCCATGGATGCTGCCACTGCCCCTGTGCACTGCCTCTCACCCCCTTTTATATAAAATACAGGGAGAAATGGAAAGGGGAGGGTGATTGATACATGCAATAACTTAAATGGATCTCCGGGAAATAGTGGCGAGTATAAAAAGGCAACCTCCAAAGGTCACATATTACAGGATTCCATTTACTTAACATTTTTCGACATAAGACAATTACAGAGATAGCAAACAGATTAGTGGTTGCCAGGGGTTAGGAATGGTAGAGGGAGGCAGGTAGGTGTGACTATAAAGGGGTAGCAGGAGGGAGATCTTCCCGATGATGGAACAATTCTATATCTTGATTGGAGTGGTGGTTACATGAAGCTACACATGTGATTAAATGGCATTGAACTATTCACATACTTTGTATTAATGTCGATATCCTAGATTAGAAATACTATAGTTTGTAAGATGTAACTATGGGGTGGAGCGGATCTGGGTGAACTTTACAAAAGGCCTCTCTGTAGTATTTTTACAACTTCCTGTGAATCTATAATTATTTCAAAATACTTTTATTAAAGAATAGGAAAAGAGAGATTGTAGATAGATATCGAGTATAGACAATTCTAGTGAGGAATTTTAATGTAAAGGGGAACAAAAAAATGGGATGGGTAGTGAGCAAGGGAAGGTGGCTCAAAAGACGTTAAATTTTTTAGTGGGAGCAAAAATAGCATGGTTGAAGCTGATGGGGAAGAACCTGTAGAAGGAAAAATAATTATAGTCAAGGGGCAAGAGAGAATAGAGTTGTAATAGAGTATGAGATCTAGTAAACAAGTAGGGGATGGGGGACTTGGCCTTAGCTAGGAGCAGAGACAGTCTGTCCATAGTCATAGGAGAAAGGGTAGAACATATGCACAGATTTAGGTAGGTGAGTACATACAGTGGTAGAAATTTGTGGGCTTTCTTGTCTGATTGCCTGTTTTCTCAGTGAAATCAGAAGCAAGGTCATGAGCTGAGAGTAAGGATGGGTGTGGCGGTATTAGAGCCTGGATGGGAAAGGAGAAGGTATGAAATAGTTGTCTAGGAAACCAGGAGAGTAAATGGACTAGGATAATATGTTATTTCCTGGCAACATTAAGTGCCCACTTCAGATTCGTGGTCTTGAATTTAAAGCGAGAATGTCATTTTGTGTTTTTCTCCAGCCACATTCAGCTCTGGGGATATAGGAGGGGACAGGAGATATTGATAATGACAAGATGGAGGCAAGTGACTGCAATTAAATGGAGGGGAAAACTGGAAGAGAAGGTTTCAAGAAATTGAGAGGCTAGACCGTTAGAAGGATCAGATATTTAGTTATTGAAGTCATAAAGAATTAAGACAGGAATAATTGGAGACAGTGACAGTGAAACAAGCAAAAACCTTTTGAGAAGCTGGAGGGGTACCTGAGGGTCTATAGATAACTACCACAAGGGAGGATACAAATATATATGCGTATTAATTGATTGATTGATTGATTGATTATAATATGTAATTAATTATATATAATATATTCTGTGACAGGGAATTCAAAGATGGGAATTTTTAGGGAGGAGAAGAGAGAATTATTTGGAAGTGACAATGAGGACCTCGAGCTGTGGGAGTAAAAATAACCACCGTTTGAGAGGGCTGTAAGGTCCTTGGATAGATGCCAATTTTAATCAGATCAAGATTAGGGAAGCGTTCAGAAAACAAGGAAAGGTATAGGGTTTTTCTAGAGACTATGAGTTCTAGATAGGTTGAGTTCAATCTGGGACACTTTTGAGAGTGACAAATGTTAAACTGGGCAGGAAAGTGGCACACTATGCATAAACTGGAATTGTCCTGGGTAAACCAACACTAGAGGTTCTAGAGGACACAATAGAAGGATTTCAGGATCTGGAGAGGGCTAAAAGGTAGGGACTGGGAAAGTAAATACACAAAATTATATGGGATTAAAACATGAGATGTGTGGGCCATGACCAAGGGATCCCAGAGTTCTTGTGATGACTGACATAAACAAAGTTAAAGAGCATAACAAGCTTAGCTCTGGTTAATTTAAGGCAGATAGTGGTGGCAAGTCTTTAAGTGTTGAGAGGGAGAAATGGGTGGATATTCAGGGCTTACTCTTCACTCCTGTTAATGGAGATGCAAAGTCTTAGGGAAGAGAATTCTATTCCTAGCCAACAAGGATAGCAACTCAATCCTAAGCCCCACTGAGGAAGGTCTGGATATTTCTGAAACTCTTCATGTTTCCAGTATGAATTGTTTGGAAACTGGGACTGGATTGACTGCAGGTGAGGAAATTAACTGACCTAGCTCTGAGAAGCTGAGAATGGCAGGAACAAGGGACACAGTGGTGTTTCAACAGAAACTATAGGGAAACACACCAACATTGACAAAGTAGAAGATACCAAGGTGAATAGAAAAAAACTACAGTGTTTACCAGATAGATCCAAAATCCTAACTGCACAAGAACAAAATGGATAAGATGGTGCTTAACTATTCAAGGGCTCATCACTCCAGATCTGGTATCTCCCCTAAGTCCCAGATCTTATATCTAACTGCCTTCTTGACGTCTCAACTTGGATGTCTAATAGATGTCTCAGAATTAGTATGTTTAACGTTAAACCCCTGATTTTTCCGTAAAAATTTATTCCACCCCCAGCATATCCCATTTCAGCTCATGGAAAACTATCCTTCCAGTTACTCAAGCCAAAATACCTTAGTCATAACTTTAACCCTAATTTTGCCCCCAATTCTCTTTGATTTCTTTCTTTTTGTCACACTCCACCTCCGGTCTATTAGCAAATCCTTTTGGCTTTCTCTTCAATATTGTACCTCTCTGTTCCTAAACACCATGCTCTCTCACCTGGATTATTATAATATTCTCCTAACAAGTCTCCCTGATTCTACCCTCGCCACCCTATATTCTATTCACAACATAGAAGTCAAAGGGAACCTTTTATAACACAAATCGAATTATGCTACTGCTGTGTTCAAAACCTTATGGCTTCCCCATCTTACTCAAAACAATCTATACTCTTTATAATGGCTTACAAGAAAGGCCCTATGATATTTTCCCTGTATAGCTCTCCTCTAGACACACTAACTTTGCTGTTTTAGACTGGCCATGTTCTTCCTAGTTTGGGGCCTTTGCACTCTCTGCCTGGAAAGCTTTCCTTCCCCTACCCTACACCTCCATTCTCTGCCTGATATCCCCTTGGCAAGCTCTCCACTTCATTTGAGCCTCTATTCAAATGTCTTCTTCCCTTTTACCACTCCTTCTAAATATACAACTTCCTTTGTCATCCATTCCCTTAATTTGATTTTTCTTCAATCACTTTTTAAAAAGCTATACATTTTACTCATTTTATTTATTATCACTTCCTCCCACTAGAATGTAAATTTCATAAAGGCTAGAACTTTGTCTCACTCATCACTACATCTCTGGCCCTAACAACAGTGTCTGGCATATAGTAATCACTCGAAATTTTTCTTGAATGGAGACAAAAGTATAAATAAATAAGTACATAGAAATAAATTTTAAGCGAGATCATATATCTTATTATCTTAAGTAAAATATTGGTGTTAGATTTATTACTAGATACTTTACATATTTGTTCCATTGCAAATGAAATCCTTCTTTAAAATTATGTTTTTAACTGCTAATTGCTGCCATATGGGAATTCTATTGACATTTACATGAAACTGTTGTATCTAGCAACCTTGTTGAATTCTCTTATTCTAATAGTTCCTTTATAGATTCTTGTAGAGTTTTTACATAGACAGTCATATGTATTTATTTATCTTTTTTCTATTGTAATTCTTGTTTTCTTTTTATCATCTCAGTTCACTGTCAGAACCTCCAATATAATGGTGGATATTAATGGCACTAGATTTGATGCAGGTTTGGGGTAGATACCTTTTTTCACCTCTGTAGCTGCTGTGCTTTATTGTTTATTGGTTTTAAAATAATGGAAGGGTGCTTAGTTTTATCATTGCTTTTTCTACAACTAAGATGATCATATGTATTTTTTTCCTTTTTGTCTATTAATCTGGTGAATTACATTAACAAATTCTCTAATCGAACCATGCTTCAAATAATGGGATGAACCCTACTTGTTCTTATTTTTTTAATGTATATTAGAGAGTAAATCTGCTTGTATATTAGCTAGGAGTTTTCATTTCTGCTTACAATCAAGACTGGCCTATAAAAAAATTTTTATACACTATCTTAGCCAAGTTTAGGCATCCAAATTATTCTATCATCAAAAAATGAGTTAGGTTTTCCTACTCACCAGTAAAGTTGAGGTTATATAATTTTTTTAACAGACAATTAATTAGTTGCTCATATTTACATTGTGCAATTCAATGAGTTTTTTTTTTTCAATTATAGCTGGCATACAATAGTATGTAGTTAAATTTATACGGCGTGGTGATTAGAGATCTATATAATGCACAAAGTGATCACCCCATTGTACATATGTACCACAGATTCTTTATCCAATCATCTATCGTAGGACACTTCAGTTGCTTCCATATCCTGGCCACTGTGAATAATGCTACTATGAACATCGGTGTGCAAATATCTTTTCACATATGGGTTTTCAAGACTTTCGGGTAAGTGCCCATTAGAGGAATTGCTGCATCATATAGTATTTCAATTCTTAATTTTTTGAGGAACCTCCACAATGACTTCCATAGTGGCCGTACCAACTTGCAGTCCCACCAGCAGCGTATGAGGGTTCCTTTCCCTCCGCATCCTCTCCAACATTCGTTATTACTTGGCCTGTCGATTATAGCTATTCTAACAGGCATGAGATGGTATCTCATTGTGGTTTTAATTTGCATTTCCCTAATAGCTAGCAATCTTGAGCATCTTTTCAAATATTTGTTGGCCATTTGTATGTCCTCTAGGGAGAAGTGTCTGTTCAGGTCCTCTGCCTATTTTTTGATTGGATCATTTGTTTTTTGTTGTTATTGAGTCGTATGAGTTCTTTGTATATTTTGGATATTAGGGCCTTATTGGAAGTGTTGCTTGCAAATATATTTACCCATTTGGATGGCTGTCTCTTTAACTTGTTGATGTTTTCTTTTGCTGAGCAGAAACTTTTTAGTTTGATGTGGTCCCATTCATTTATTTTAGCTTTTACTTCCCTTGCTTTTGAGGTCAAATTCATAAAATCCTCCTTAAGTCCAAGGTCCTTGAGTTTAGTTCCTATGTTTTCTTCTATGCATTTTATCTTATCAGGTCTTATATTCAGGTCCTTAATCCACTTTGAGTCAATTTTTGTGTGTGGTGATAGACAACAGTCTAGTTTGATTCTTTTGCAGGTGGCTTTCCAGTTTTCCCAGCACCATTTATTGAAGAGGCTTTCCTTTCTCCACTGTATGTTTTTTGCTTTTTTGTCAAAAATTCTTTGCCCATATAAATATAGGTCGCCTTCTGGACTCTTGATTCTATTCCACTGGTCTGTGTGTCTGTTTTACTGCCAATATCATGCCGTTTTGATTACTGTTGCTTTGTAGTATAATTTGAAGTCAGGATGGCTTTGGCAATTTGGGGTCTTTTGTGCTTCCATACAAAGCTGATGAATTTCTGTTTCTTTAAAAAATGCCAATGGGATTTTGATGGGGATTGTATTAAATTTAAATCTGTATAATGCTTTAGGTAATATGGTCTTTCTAACTGTGTTGATTCTTCCAATCCAAGAACACGGACTATCTTTCCATTTCTTTGTATCTTCTTGGATTTCTTCAAATAGGGTCTTGTAGTTTTCATTATATAGGTCCTTCACATGTTTCGTTAAATTTATTCCTAAGTATTTTATTCTTTTTGTTGCAATTGCAAAGGAATTATTTTTCCACTTCCTTTTCTGACGCTTTGTTATGAGAGTATAGGAACACTATGGTTTTTTGAACATTGATTTTGTATCCAGATACTTTACTGTATTTGCTTATTGTTTTTGGTAGTGTTCTTGTGGAGTCTTTAGGGTTTTCTATATAGAGAATCATGTCATCTGCAAATAGTGACAGTTTGACTTCTTTGTTTCCTATTCGGATGCCTTTTATACCTTTCTCTTATCTACTTTCACTCACTAGGTCCTCCAATGTTATATTGAATAAGAGTGGCAATAGAGGACAGCCTCGCCTTGTTCCTGATCTTAGAGGGAAGATTTTTAGTTTTTCACCATTAAGTGTAATGTTGGCTGAGGGTTTGTCATAGATGGCCTTTATTATGTTTAGGTACTTTCCTTCTAGACCAAATTTGTTAAGAATTTTGATCATAAATAGATGCTGTATCTTGTAGAAGGCTTTTCCTGCATCTATTGATATGATCACATGATTCTTATTTTTCTTTTTTGTTTATCTAGTGTATCACATTAATCGATTTGTTTATGTTGAACCATCTCTGTGCCCCTGGGATGATGCCCACTCCATTGTGGTGTATAATCTTTTTTATATGTTGCTGTATTCGGTTCTTTAGTATCTTATTTAGGATTTTTGCATCCGTGTTCATGAGAGATATTGGTCTGTAGTATTCTTTTTTTGTGTGTTATCTTTACCAGGTTTAGTATCAGGGTAATATTTGCCTCATAAAATGAGTTGGGAAGTATTGCCTTCTCTTCAATTTTTTGGAAGATTTTGAGGAGAATAGGTATTAAATCTTCTTTGAATGCTAGGTAGAACTCAATGGTAAAGCCATCTGGTCCTGGACTTTTACTTTTTGGTAGGTTTGCGATGATTGTTTCAATTTCCAAACTGCTGATCGGTCCATTTAGATTTTCCAGTTCTTGATGCAGTCTAGGAAGGTTGTATTTTTCTAAGTCCTGGTCCATTTCTTCTAGGTTATTAAATATGGCGTTATATACTTTTTCATAGCATTCTTGTATGATCCTTTGTATTTCTGCGATGTCAGTCGTAATTTCCCCTCTTTCATCCCTGATTTTGTTTATTTATGTCCTTTCTCTTTTTTCTTTAGTGAGTCTAGCCAGGGTTTGTCAATTTTATTAACCTCCTTAAAGTACCAGCTCTTTGTTGCATTTATTTTTAACATTTTTTTTGTTTTCTTTTGTTTTCAATTTCATTTATTTCTGCTCTAATTTTGATGATTTCTTTCCTTTTGTTGACTTTAGGCTTCATTTGTTCTTCCTTTTCTAGTTTTTTTTTTTAAGATGAAGCGTTAGGTTGTTTATTTGGGCTCATTCTTGTTTTGGGGGATAGGCCTGTAATGATATATGAACTTTCCTCTTACGACTGCTTTTTCTGTGTCCCAAATATTTTGATATGTTGGACTGTCATTATCATTCGTTTCTATGTATCTCTTGACCTCTCTTTTTATTTCTTCTCTGATCCAGTTATTCTTCAGTAGCATGTTGTTTAATCTCCATGTATTTGTGGTTCTTCCTGATTTCTTTCTGTAGTTGATTTCTACGTTCAGATCATTATGATCAGAGTATATGGTTGGTATGATTTCAATCCTCTTACATATGTCGAGGTTATCTCTGTGTTTCAGTATGTGGTCAATTTTTGAGAATGTTCCACTAGAGAAGAATATATAAGCAGCTGTTTTGGAATGGAAGGCTTTGTAAATGTCAATTATGTCCAGTTGGTCTAATGTGTCATTTAAGGATGTCATTTCCTTATTGATTTTCTGTTTGGATGATCTGTCTATACCTGACAGTGGGGTATTTAGGTCCCCTACTACGATAGTGATTTGGTCTGTCCCTCCTTTTAGTTCTATTAGTAATTGCTTTGCATATTTCAGGGCTTCATGATTGGGAGCATAGATATTAATAACTGTTTTGTCTTCTTGGTCCATGATCCCTTTATCATTTCGAATGTCCCTCAGTATCTTTCTTTACATTTTTTATTTTGACGTCTATTTCATCTGATATTAGTACCAGTATTCCTTCTTTTCTCAGAATGCCATTTGCTAAATATCATTTTCCGCACTTTCACTTTGAGTCTATATTTGTCTTTGTAGCTGAGATGTGTCTCCTGGAGGCAGCATATGGTTGGATTTTATTTTTTGATTCATTCTGCAACTCCATGTCTTTTTATTGGTGAGTTCAGTCCATTTACATTTAGGGTGATTATTGAAATATGAGGTCTTCTTATAGCCATTTTATCTTTTGCTTTCTGGTAGCTTGGTGTTTCCATTGCTTCCTTGTCCTTGTGCTTCTGTTTTCTTTGGGGTTTTTTTGGCTTTTGTGGGTTTTCCCTTTGGTTATTCTTGTTTTATGTTATATACAATTGTTCTGAATCTTTGGTATGTGGTTACCATTATGAGTATGTAAAGGATAGTTCTATATATATACAATCACCCACTTTCTTCTGGACGTGCCTTATTTTCATTCCCCTTTGCAAATTTGGATCTTTGAATCCTCCCCTTTACAGTCATTGTTGTCTCTATTTGTCCCTATGTATGCTGAACATTCATTCCTATCTTGTTATAACAGTGCACTTATTATTTAAGCTATAATGTCCTTCTCTTAATAAGGGTTGCACTCCTCTGCTTCTATTTGCACGATAGCCACTTTACTCCTAATTATGAATTTTGTTGTTGTTATTATTTTGTTTTAGGTGAGCTGACCTGTCTCAGTATTTTTTGTAGCACAGGCCTCATAGTGAGAGTAGTGAGAATTTCCTCAACTTTTGTATGTCTGGAAAGGTGTTGATTTTGCCTTCATATCTAAAGGAGAACTTAGCTAGATACATTATTCTAGGCTGGTAGTTCCTTTCACTTAATAGTTTAAATATTTGATTCTATTCCTATCTGGCTTATAAGGTTTGTGCTGAGAAGTCTGATGATAATCTAACGGGTTTTCCTTTATACATTACTCTTTTCTTCTCCCTGGCTGCCTTGAGAATTCTGTCTTTATTGTTGATTTTTGATAACTTTAATACAATGTGTCTTTGTGAAGGCCTTTTAGAATTGAGATATTGAGTGTTCTCTTGACTTCTTGAATTCCAAGCTCCAGCTCATTCCTTAGATTTGGGAAATTCTCATCCACTAATTGTCTGAAAATGCTTTCTAGTCTCTGCTCCTTTTCCTCGCCTTCCATAATGGCCATTATTCTTATGTTTCTTCTCCTGATGGTATCAGCTAGTTCTTGTATTTCTCTTTCACTATTTTTCATTCTCCAGTTTTCCTCTTCTTCCTTTTGATTTATTTGTAGATTTCTGTCTTTAATATTACTGATCTTTTTCTCCATTTGGTTGACTCTATTTCCCAGGCCTGCTATTTCATTTTTCAACTCTTGCAGTGTGTTCTTCATCTCCAGGATATCTATTCTGTTCTTCTTAAGGGTTTCAATCTCCTTTCTCTCCTCATCTAGTTTTTTTTTTTTTAATTCCTGAAATTGTCGATAGAATTTGTTTTGGATCTCATCAAGTTTTTTTAGAAGTACCATCCTGAAGTCTCTGTCATTTAGGTCTTATATTTCTATATCTGTAAGCTTATTTTCTGGAAATTTTTCTCTTTCTTTCTGAAATGCCTTGTCATCTTGGTTGTTCATGGTGTTTAATGGACTATTTCTTCACCGCATTAATGGAAGTGTATTCTGTTGTTTTTCCAGAAAGAAGATTTATTAAATAAAGGTTTATTTTTAGCCTGCTGCAAAGGAGGCACTCTTCTTTTGGTTTCCAGTATGTGGTATCTAAGCCTCTTGGATCTCTAGCAGTTTTGGTAGCATTTGCTCAGATTCCCTTGGGGCTCCTTGGTGATCCTTCTTAGAGGGGCCCTCTGGGTTGGGGGTTGTAGGTTGTGGCTCAGCCTCGGTTTTGCAACCTCTGCCAGCAAAAATCAACTGTTGTTCCTCTGCGGTCCCGCGCCCCACTTCTCTGCTTTCTTCCCTGATGACTGTGCCCTGTAGCTGTTGGCCACATCTCAAAGCTTTCCAAATAGAGCTGTTCAGGGAACTCGCACAGGAACTCGTGCTCGAACTCACGCTCCTTCTCTCCTCCCCCCTTTTGCAGGGAGTTCTAGCATCTTCGATAGGCAGCTTTTTTATTACTCCTAGTCCACCACCTGACACCTGGGGTTATGACCTGTGGTAGCTCTTATGCACAGATCACACACTCAGATGTGCCAGTGTGCAGTTTGGGTGTTTTTTTGTTGAATTTTAGATGTTTAGCTCACTGCTGTTTCAAGGGGAGAGATCTAGGGACGTCTCTCACTCTGCCATGTTTCTGCCAAATCTTTTAGAAACGCAATGGATTTTAGTACATTGATTTTGTATCGTGAAACTTTACTGTATTTATTTTTTTTAGTAGTCTTTTCTGGTGGAATTTTTAGTGTTTTCTACATAAAGAATCATGTATGCTTTTTGAACTGACAGATGTGTATGTTATTTCACATAATAGTCCAAGACAGAATAACAGATATTGAATTAGATAATAAGTTTATTCTTATTATTAAGAGTTGTTTGCATATATAGTGTCATAACATTAAACAAAATATATTTAATTTTAGTTGCTTAATTTCATTTAGACTATAAATCTTTTGAGTAAAAGCCTTATTTGAGAATTCTTCACAACTTGTGAAGATGAAATAAAAAGCAAAATGTCATCTTTTCCCTGTCAAAATTTCATTTGATGGAAAACTCCAAAATCATGTATGACAACATTCATTATAAATCATCTTTAGTTCAGACTTAATAAAGATTATAAAGAGTTCAAAGAAAAGAAGAAGATTTAGAGAAAAATGAGAAGTTCCCAAAATATATTCTTCCACTGATGTCAATCAAAAGTATTTAGCACTGAAAATATGCACTCTAGTGAGCACAGGAGGGTTCTGACTGCTAACAGTGCTGGGAAATTCATATTCCTGCATTATAATGTCAAATTATTAAAAGTTAATTAATAAAATTGTAACTGTAAAAACCCTTACTGATAAAATTTCAATTATGTTCCATGAGTTTATTCTATAATAATGATATTCAGTTTTGGCTTTGGCTTTGACTGAACATGGATGCCATGCATGTATGTTCTCTACACTTCTATTATCCAGAATATAGAAATCACTGTTATAAAGTGCTAAGAGGAGTGCACAAGCCAATGGAAAAAATGAACAATAGATATAAATAGGCAATTTACAGAGAAGGAAACCCAGGTGGATGATATTCAATTTTACTAGCATTAGGAAAAGCAAATTAAACAATATTGAGACACCATTTTTATATTCATATTCATCAGACTGGAAAAAAATTAAGTTTGAAAATACCAAGTTGGCATTGGCAAGAATGTTAGGGTAACTGGGACTTTCATGTACTTCTGGTTGGAGTATGTGAGTATGTATTGGTACCACTTTAGAGAGCAATTTGGAGTTTGCTTATTTTTCTGTTTGTTTCTTTTTTCTCACAGATTTTAAGAGGGACATGGTACTAGCCAGCTATTATACTTCTACATTTAAACCCTAGAGAACTCTTGCACACAGAGTATTGCTTTTTATAGTAAAATTTCCACCAGTGAGGGAAGAGTTGATTAAATGTTGATATATTAATACAATGGAATGCTTTATAGAAATCAAAATCAATTAACTTGATCTATATGCAACCACATGGGTAAACCCTACAAACACAATATTGAGGGAAAAAAAACAAGTTGGGAGTGACACATACAGTTTGATATTATTTATATAGATTTAAAAAATATACCAACCAGCACTAAGTAAATGTTTTTAAGGACAAACACCTATAGTGAAAGTATAGAAACATTGATAGGAAAACTACCGACCAATTTCAAAATAGTGATTGCTTTATGGGAGGGAGAGAGGAGAATGAATCTGGAAAGAGTACAAAGGTGGCTTCATCTGTATCTGTAATATTTTATTTATTTAAAAAAAATTTTTTTGTAAATATGCCCAAATAACAAAATTTAGGGTACATGGGTATTTGTTATATTATTCTGTGTACTTTTCCATATGTTTAAAATATTTCATAATAAAAATGTGATTTATTCATCTAAGTCACCATAAGCAATGTAAAAAGACTGATAACAAACTGAAAAATAGCTACAGCTCATATCACACAGGGTTTATTTTTCTAAGATACAAAGAACTCCTACAAATCCATATGTAAAAAAAATAAAAATATTTGACAGTTTACGGAAAAAGAAAAAAAATGGCTTTTGCACATAAACATTTCTCAAGCTCAGTCATAAAAAGGGAATGCAAGTTAAGTCTAAGTTGGGATGCCGTATTTTATATAACAGACTTCCAAGGATAAAAAAATGTCTGCTAACTCACCATAGTGGTGAGAATGTGAAGCGACAGACTAACAGATATTGGCGGTAGCTATTAAACACAGCTTCTGTATAGACAAATTACTTAATATCTATCAAAATTATAAATGCACATACTAAGCAATTTTGTAGGAATTCATCCTACAGATATACTTGCACATATGCAAAATGACATATAAGGTTATTTATTACCAACTTTGGAGACAACCTAAATGTCTATCGATAGAGAACTGGTTAAACAAATTGTAGTACTTCTGTACATTGAACTAAAAATGCAGCTGTTAAAGAAGAAATAAACTCTTTATGTACTCATATGGAATAATTGGCAAGATATATTAGTGAAAAAAAGCAAAGTGCAGAAAAGTAAGCATGAAATGCCACATTGCATATGAATGTGTTATCTATTCCAAAGATATGGATTCAATTATGTATAACTAGTATTAATTTCCATCCAGAAATTTGTGTGAAATAAACTTTATTTTCAATAATTCAACCTAATTTCTGTTTCTTAGCCCCCCATCTTACCAGTAATATTATCTCAGACCTGCCCCCATCTACCACCATAATGGCACCACAATTCTGATATCTTAGTGCGAGGATATCGACGATTGACAGCTAGTCCTCAATCATGTGTCCACGTAGTTTCCCACTGAGTAAATCTCGGGCTTTACGGCTTCATGAAATCTGGTGGCTAGCTGATGAATCCATGCCATGTTTGGGATATGACACTTTCACAATGCTGTCTATAGTATCATCTGCTCAGATGCACCACATAGCAATACAGATAAAAGTATGACTATGGCTGATGATTGATAGGTAGGTAGGTAGATACATAGATAGATAAATAGATAATTACTTACTATGTGCCAGCACTGTGCTGAACACTGAACACTGCAGTGAACAAAACAGATGAAAATCCCTGACTTCATGGAGACTATATTCTAGAGAAAGAGGAGAAGAAGCATAACTCCAAAGTACTTTTATGAGGAGGCAGGAGTTAAAGATGGTTGAAGCCCATCTTGCCAGTGGAGTCCATGACAGGATTTGGGAGTTCATAGGAATGAGAAATAAGACTGAATTTAGGGGAATGGCTTATAGATCTGTCTATGAAACAGCTGAGTCTGTTGCCTCCATCCCCACCCCCAATACACATAAGCAACCCAGAAAAAATTGGAAAGCTTTTATAAAGTTATTGTGTCGTAAAAGGCTTGAATCACAAGGGTCTGATGAATCGGTGGCATGGGAAGGGAGAATGTAGGGGAGGGCGATGGGAGCATTTCCTCAGGGGAGGAGTATTTTATCACAGATATTATTTAGAATTGCTGATGCTTGGTGATGATAAATAGCACACCAACTTTAACTTCTTGTTTTAAATTATTATTTTTAAATTATCTAAAGGTAATACACCTTTATTGCCTTGCCACCCAGTGCAGAATGCTGTTTCAGCCACCCTTGCTGGTGGTAGGGAATGACAAAGATAGAGGGAGTTGTTCTTCTAGAACAAATAAAATTAATATAACTTGAGACAGGGTATTTGATACAGTAAACCTATATCAAGTATGTAAACTGCTTTACATATTTTGCAACAGGTCAGTGGTAAACAAAAAAGAATTAGTTCAAGATCTATGCATAGAAACTGGGATGGGTGGGGGAGGATGAGGAAATAGAGAAAGAAAGCAAAATGCAAATGAAGAGAATACATAATGAGAATGTTTACCAAAAGACACATTGAAAGTATTATAGGTATCATGATGGTATTTAGATTTTATAAGTATCATGATGGCTCTTTAAAAAGAGCACAATCAAGAATTATAGTGTAGCACACCTGAAGTTTATGTAATGTTATTAAGCAATGTTTCTTCAATAAATTTAATTTAAAAATACATACTTAAAATAAAAAAGAAATACAAGGATTCAAAGAAGATATTTAATACAGTGGGAAATTAAGAAAACATGTCTATAAATCTCAAAACGAAAAAGAAAAATGAATCACAAAGCCACATTAGAAGCAAAGTCCACAACTGAAAAGGTAGAAACATTACGAAAAGACTCAAGGAAATCACACCAAACAAAACGGAAAAGACCAATGACTGTAGAAAGAACTACAGCTGATAAAGTAGATGAAGCAAGTACCAGAGACAAAAAGAGAAGGCAAAGTTAGATCAGTGACCCTGACCTAAAGTTGAAAATGACCTACGAGGGCATCAGATTTTGCCATACACTAGCAGTAATAAAGAAAGAGAGGTCTGGGGACCCCTGAGGATTCCCCAAATCCTTTTGAAGTTCTTTGAAGTCAAATTACTTTCAAAAAGATGGGGAGCACAGCAGAGGGAATGCAGTTAGCATTAATATGATGGCTAGGTGGAGGGCCGGGGAGGGAGAGAGCAATTGGGGGGATCATTTTATGAATTATATAGATATCTAACCAATGTACTGTGTACTTGAAACTAGTTTAAATAAATAAATTTTTTAAAAACTGAGATTTTATTTGAATTTATCACTCTCATTTATCATTCCGTCTATCAAGCGTACAGTGGAGTTTTCTCAGAGTTACATGACCTATGATATTGCAACAGATTGATGCAGAAGCAGAGGAAAATCTAGCTGTCTTCTATTAAGCCAGACATAAAAGATATTTGCAAAAATGGAAATCAATGAGATCGCATTTTTTGTGTATTTTGGAATACATATAGTTATTTTTCATTGCAAGCATATTATTTTTAATTTTTTTACAAATAAATATATTTTCAGTATTTTTATTTCAAATGAATTAACAAATTAATATTTAAAATGTCATCACTTATAACTTCTATTCTGGCAAATATTGATAGATATAATTCACATAAACAAAAGCCCTTTAGGACGTTCAGTATTTTTTAATTTTTATTTTAAAATTAACATATAGTAAAATTGACTTTGTTGGCATACAGTTTGATGTTTTAATACTTGTATAGGTTCACGTAACCGTAACCACAATCAGAATAAAAAACAATTCTATTACCGCCACAACTCCCTTTTGCTGTCCTTTTGTCATATTTTCCCTCCAACCCCTAAGCTCTCACAACCACTGATCCATTCTCCATCACTATGGTTACATCTTTTTGAGAATACCGTATAAATGGAATCATACAATATGTAACCTTTTGAGACTTCTTTCCTTCATTCAAGTTATTGAGTAAATCAATAGTTCATTCCTTTTTATTGCCAGGTAGTATCACAGTTTGTTTATCCATTTGCCTGCTAAAGAATATTTGGGTTATTTCCACTTTGGGCCTATTACAAATAATGCTACTATGAACATTCATGTACAGATTTTATGTGGACATTTCTGTAAGGTAAATACCCAGGACTAGAATTTCTAGATCATATGGTAAGTGTATGTTTAACTTTGTAAGAAACGCTGAAATATTTTCCAAAGTGACCATAACATTTTGCATTCTGAAGAACAATGAAAGAGTTCTAGTTACTCTGCATCCTTGGTAGCAATAGGTTTTGTCAGTATTTTTTATATTAGCCTTTCTAAAACTGTGTATCTTATCATGATTTCAATACGTATTTTCCTAATGGCTAATGTTGTTGAAAATCTTTTCATGTGCTTATTTTCACCCATAGATTCCCTTTGTTGATGTGATTGCTCAAGTCTTTTGGCCATTTTAAAATGGAATTCTTATTTTCTTACTGTTGAGTTGTGAGAGTTCTTTATATATGCTGGATACAAGTCCTTTGTCATATGTGGGAATAGAAAATTTTTTCTCTCAGTCTGTAGCTCCTCTTATTATTCTCTTACCAGTGTTTTTCACAGAACAAAATGTTTCGATTTTGATGAAGTACTATTTATTATTTATTTTTATGAATTGTGAAAAATACTCTTTAACTCAAAGTTATTTCTCCTATGTTTTCTGTTTAAAGTTTCAAGTTTTATGTCTTACATTTAGACCTATTTTTGATTTTCAGTTAATTTTTGTAAAAGGTGTGAGATTAAGGTAGAGGTTCTTTTTTTTTGGTACATGGAAATCCAGTTGTTCCAATGTCATTTCTTGAAAAGACTCTTTTTTTTCTGTAGAATTGTCAAAGTCAATTGGTCATATTAGTGTGGTTCTATTTCTGGACTCTATGCTGCATTGATTTATGTGTGTGTTCCTTCACAAATACCATACTGTCTTGCTTTCTGTAACTTCATAGTAAGTCTTAAAATCAGGTATGATTACTTTGACTTTTTTATTTTCAAAATTGTTTTAGCTATTCTCATTTCTTTGTCTTTTCATATAAATTTTAGTGTCACCTTGTCAATGTTAACAAAAATATTGCTTGGATTTTTATTGGAATTACATTAATGTATAGATTAATTTGGAGATAACCAACATCTTTACTATGCCAAGTTTTCCTATCAATGAACATGATATGTCCTTCCATTTATTTAGAATTTCACTGATTTCATCCATCAGCATTTTGTAATTTTCAGTATATACTTTTGGGTTTTGGACTTCTGTAAGTACATATCAGGTTATACCAGAAGAAATAAAGCGATAAACTTATTAATAATTCAGTGATACTATAAAATCTGGTCTTCTCCAATCCACTCTATTATTTACTTTCAGAGTATTCAAATAGCTGTTCCAAAAATTTTGTCCAGGTTTTACAGCTGTATTTATTGGGAGAAAGAGTTTATCCCCTCCTATCACAACAAAATAGTAATTTCTAAGTGTAAATGGGTTCTGAGATGGAAAAGTTAAAAAATCTCTACATTTTAAGGATTGGAGTTTTAACACTTTCACAGAGATGGAAGATGAGGCCATGAAGCAGGAACAGATTTTCATCTATTAAGCCTTGAGCCTCCCTTTCACACAAAAAGAAGTAGTAAAATTTCATCCATAAGGCCAGAAATATGACAAGAAAGCTTACCAGTTGTCCAGGCGATAGGCAGAAAATGGTCACCTTTAAAACAAAGAGCATATAATGAATAACTTCAAAATCATTAGAGAAATAGACAGGAATTTTTTAAAAAGTGATTAATCCAAGAGATGCAGGAAAGGAGGAGGGAAAAGAATTTACGGTTCAAAGAAAATACAGCAACTTTCTCTTCTAACCATGATGGAGTAAAAAAAAACTGTGGTTACCTTCTCATCTTAAACAACTAAAAAGGATGGATAAATTATATAAAACAATGGTTTTCAGACACTGGACATCAGGCAGCAAAGGACACTGATCTTTAAGAGAAAGTAAACAAAGGGAGTCCTATGATTACCTTAACATATTGTCTGGAGAATTTCAGCTCACAGCACAGGCAGGGGAAATCTAAACAGAGCCTAGCAGTCTCCTTGAGTTCAGAAGACACGGATGAAAATTCAAGAAGGACTAGGTGATTAGATTCATAGGGTAGAGTAGTGTGTATGGATTGTCCTAGAATCTTCAGCTGAGTACTGATCAGCATATGCATATGAGGAAACTATCCAAGGCCAGGTAATAAGTCACAAGAAATGAGTGTGGAAGACAAGTTTTGGAGCTCAAACAGGGTTGGGAAGGGTTCATATCCCTAATATTCTGAGTGGAGAAATCTTGCAATACACAAGGCTTTGGGTAGAATATTCAGAAGAGTAGTGCCTCAGTAAAGGACAATATTAGCCTTAAACTGCTGTTCTGATCTGCTGGGGGAAAATTAAAGATAAAATTACCTGCCAATCTAAGAAATCCTCTCCTTCATAGGAGAAAAGAAAGAAAAGTTTTATTATTGAATAAGAATTAAAGCAGACTGCGATGCATTACAGGTAATCTGCTAACGAGATTCCAAAGAAAGAAATAAATCCTATTATTATGTATGTAATGTGCCCATTATATTCATGTTCTTAAGATAAATAAGTTGTCCTTATAAAAGAGGACTTAAAAATGCTGTTTACTATACATTATTTCATAATTCATCCTAAATTCACCTGGTAATTGGAGTAGCCATCTGTGCTAGTTACTTGCTTTTACCTGAAGCTAAAATAAAACTTATATCTCTATGACAAGTGGGTGCTTACAGCTTAGAGCAAGGTACCTAGGCTAAGCTACTAGGATGACAGATAATATAGGGGTGTTATCCTTCTCGATGTTTACATCTCAAAGAGATGGTTCACAGTACCTTAAAAAACATTTCTGGGTTACAAGGCCGGCAAGAGGTTTTTTAAGTCTTTGAAAAGACATACGTGCTAAAGGAACAGAGGAAGGATTTGCAAGTACTAGGTTTCTCAGAGAAATACTCTAAGAAAATAGAGGAATAAAAGTTCTCTTTCCTTTTTGGCAACAGGGAAAGTTCAATTTATTTTTATTTTCCTTCTAGATTTTACTTTACAGAGATTAAAAACAAACTTCACAAGGATCAAACTCTTTCCAAGTAACTTAAATGCATCCCAGAAACAGCTGAAAAGTATTAAAAGAAATTCAGAAAATTTAGTATGAAACGACACTAAATTCACAATGTTTGGCATCTAATAAAAAATTACCAGGTATGCAAAGAAGCAGGAAAGTGTAACTCATAGTAGGGAAAATATAATCAGTAGTAACAAACCCAGAAATTGAACAGATAATAGAGTTCAGAGGCAAGGTCATTAAAACAACTGCTATAAATATATTCCATACATGTGGAGGAAAGCAAGAGTATGTTAAGGAGAGAAATGGAAGATATAAATAAAGATTCACTTTGAATTTGTAGAGATCAAAATGTATGTCTGTGATAGAAAATATACTGGATTGGATCAAGAGAAGATTAGGCACTCTAATAAAAAAGATTAGTGAATCTGAGGACATAGCAATGAAAATTATTTAAAAAAGAAACAAAGGAAAAGTCTGAAAATAAATGAACAGAACATTAGTGAGTTGTGGGATGATAACAAGTAGCCAAATATATGTATGATTCCCAGGAGAGGAGAGAGAAGAGGGCAAAGAAAAACTATTAGTAGAAATAATGGCCAAAACTTTCCCAAATATGATAAATCTACAAACTCACAAATCTAGAAACTCAATGGACTCCAAGCACAAGAAACAAAGAAAACTACAACAAGGCGTGTCAAAATCAAGTTGCCCAAAAAACAATGATAAAAGAGAAAACTTAAAAGGGACCAGAAAAATACATATGCAGATAATAAATATAAATATATTTACAGAGGAATAAATATGAATATATTTATGAATATACAGAGGAATAAATATGAAATTTAAAAAAAAAATTCGAAACTATGTAAGTCAGAAAATAGTGAAGCAGCATCTTTAAAGGACTGAAAGAAAAACTCAATCTATAATCTATATACAAAAATATTTTCAAAAAGAAGGAAAAATGAAGACGTTTGCAGACATACAGAAGGTGAAATAATATATAACCAGCAGTCTAGTACTACAGGAAATGCTAAAGGAAGTCTTTCAGGCAGAAAGAAAATATCATGTGGAAACCTGGATCTACATAAAGAAATAAAAAGATTGAAAAATGAAACTATGTATGTACCTACAGTTTCTTTCCTTAATTTAAAAATCCCTTGAATAGATAATTGACAGTTTAAAGCAAAAAGGATAACAATGTATTATGGAGTTTATAACATATATAGAAAAAAATGTATGAAAATAATTACACAAAGGCAAGGAGAGGGACCATGGAAGAACACTGTTTTAAGTTTTTTATACTGTACATGAGCTGTTATAATATAGCCTTGAGGTTGGTTGCGATAAGTAAAAGATGTATACTGTAAATCCTAAAATAATCACTAATGTAATAAAAAATTATATCTAATAAGCCAAAAAGGAGATAACATGGAATCCAAACAAAAAACCTCATTAATCCAAAAAGAAGGCAATAAAAAAATGAAATGGGAACAAAGAACAGATGGGATGAAGAGAAAACAAATAGCAAGAGAGCAGATTTCAATGAGACCATATCAACAATCACATTAAATAGATTAAAAATAAACAGAAGATATTCCATGCCATAAGGAAGCTGGAAAAATAGATTTCAGGGCAAGGAATATTACCAGACAAAGAGTGTCATTTTTTAATGATAAAATGATCAATTCATCAAATAACTGAACTTCAAAAGCATGAAGTAAAAACTGATATATTTATAAGGAGAAATAGACAAATTCACGAATAGGAGATTTCAAGACCTCTCAATAATTGATAGAACAAGTAGACTGAAAATCACTAAAGATATTGGAGAGTTACTCAAAACTATCAACCAACATGATCTAATCAATATTTACAGAAAACTTTACCCAAAACAGTAGAATATGCATTATTTTCAAGGGCTATGCAGAAATTTACTGAGGCACCATATTCTGAGCCATAAACAAGTCTCAATAAATTTAAATGGATTCGAGTAATATAAATTATGTTCTCGAACCTCAAAGGAATTAAATTGCAAATCAATAACAAAAAAATCCCAAAATATTTGTAAACTAATTAATGCGCCTATAAATAACCCATTGGTTAGAGAAGAGAACTCACAGGCAGAATTAGAAAGCATGTTGAAATGAATGAAAATGAAAATATGACAGAATATGACGGTGGCAACTAAAGCAGTGCTTAGAGGAAATATTACAGCACTAAACACTTATATTAGAAAAGAAGAAAGGCTTCAAATGAATGACCTAAGCTTCTAGCTTAGGAAACTAGAAGAAGAGAAGCAAATAAAATACAACATTAAATCCAAGAATAGAAATAATGAATATTAGAGCAGAAATTGCTGTAATATAAAATAGAAAAAAAATGATGAAGCTAAAGGAAGTTTCTTTAAAAAATCGATATAATTAATAAATCTTTATTCAGATTGAGTAGGAAGAAAAAAGAGAAGATACAATTTACTGGTATCAGGAATGAAATGGGAACATTACTACAAATACTACACATATTAAAAGGATAGTGAGGGAATATTATGAATAACTTGATGCCAATAAATCCAGCAACTTGGATAAAATGGATGAATAAAGTCTACCAAACATTTATGGAAAAAACAACACAAATTCTATACATCTATACAAACTCTGCCAGAATATAGACAAGAACACTTTCTAACTAATGGTATGTGGCCAGAATTACTCTGATACTCAAACAAGACCAATAAATTTAAAAAAAAAGAAAAAGAAGAAAAGAAAACTACAGACCAATATCCCTAATGAACATAGATGCAAAAATTCTCAAAATTTTAGCAAATAAACTAGTATATCATGAACAAGTGATTTATGCCAAGAATACAAGGTTTTAGCATTTGAAAACCAATCAGTACAATTTACAATATTAAAAGATGAACCAAACAAACCATATGATCACTTTGATAGATTCAGAAAAAGGATTTTACAAAATCCAACAGCCTTTTATGATAAAAATTCTCAGAAAATTAGGAAAAAAAGGGAACCTCCTCAATCTGTTAAAGAACAGTCACAATATTTATGGTGAAAGATGGAATGCTTTCAACCCAAGATCAGGAACAAGGGGAAAATATATAGTCTCTACTTATACTCATTAAGATTCTACTGGAGGTCTTAACCAGTAAGGGAAGACAAAAAAAAAATAAAATGAATACAGAGTAGAAAAGAAGAGGTAAAACATTCTATACTCAGATGACATAACAGTCTATGTAGAGAATGCTAAGGAATTAAAAAAAGAAGCTGCTAGGATTAATAAATGAATTTAGCAATGTTGTAGGATACAAGATTAATATACAAAAATCAGTTGCATTTCTATATACTAGCTGCAAACTACTGGAAGTATTTAAAAAATCTATACCACAAAATACTTAGTGATAAAAACATGAAAAACTATGTGCAATATTTGTGTATTGAACATATTTGAGATTTGCAAAGGTAAATTTTTCTCCATAGCAAATTTAGTAGACATGCAAATAAAGCTTTTTTTTAGACTCATAGAAACAGACCAAAGGGATGCTTACTAGATGGGAGGAAGTTGAAGGATGGGTGAAAAAGCTGAAGGGGAATATAGTCGATAATACCATGATAAGTTTGTGTGGTGAGAGATGATTTCCAGAATTAGTGGCGATTACATTGTAAGATATAAAAATTCTTAATCAGTATATTGTACACCTGAAACTAATATAACTATATAATATTGTATACCGACTATACTTAAATAAAAAAAATAGCAAAAAAAAAGAGCTGTGTATTGAAAACTAGAAAACATTGCTGGAGGTAATTACAAAAGACCTAAATAAATTGAGAGGTATATAATAATCATGGGTCTGAAGATTCAATAGTGTTAGGATGTCAGTTGTCCCCAAGCTGGTGTAAAGATTTAATGCATTCTCAATTGAAATCCTATCAAAAATTTTTAGAACCTTACAAAAAGATTCTAAAATTCATATGTTAAATCCAAGAACCTAGAATAGGTTTTTTAAGGAACAATTGATTGATTTGTTGTTGCAGGGTCGGACTCTGTCTTTATTTAAAATTTTATATTTCATTCAATGTGATTTTTTACATTAATTTTGACTTTTTAAAATACTGCATTAAACTATTTTTTGATTACTGAATTTTTTGGTGCCTGCTTAAATTTTTTAGTTTTATTGGGATATAATTAACAAATAACATTGTGTAAATTTAAGATATACAATGTGATGATTTGCTGTACATGTTCAAACACAATTTTGAAAAAAAGGAGAATAAAATTGCAATACTTACAACAACTGACTTCAAGACTTATTATAAAGGTACAGTAATCAAGACAGTGTGGTATTGTCATGAATATAGGTAAATAGATCAATGAAACAGAGTAGAACATCCAAAAATAGCTTTATGAATTGATTTTATTTATTTATTTATTTATTTTTATTAAGTTTATTGGGGTAACATTGGTTAATACAATTATATAATTTTCAGGTGTATATTATCACTTGACATCCGTATATTCTATTGTGTGTTTACCACTCAAAGTCCAGTTTCCTTCAGCTACCATATATTTAATCTCCTTTACCCACTTCACCCTCCACCCTCCACCAACCCCCCTATATTTGACCCCCTTTGCCCCATCTACCTCCCCTCTCCTCTCCCACCCCACTAGTAACCACTAGTCTATAGTCCTCTGGTAACCACTAGTCTATAATCCATGTCCATGAGTCTCTTTGTTTTGACAGAGATGCACAGGCAATTCATTAGAGAAAGGATTGTGTTTTCAACAAATGGCACTCAAATTTAAATCTGTTCTCTGAAAGATGCTATTAAGAGAATGAAAACACAAACCTCAGATTGGGATAAATATTTGCAAATCCATACTTTACAAAGAACCTGTATCCAAAGTACATAAAGAACTTTCAAAAGCTGAATATACCAGTAACCATTAAATAAGTCAAATTGGTAATTTAAAAGAAAATCCCTTTAAAACAACTTCACCACAGTGTTTTCTTAAAACCAACCTTCAAAAATTATGTAACCTCGAGGGGGGAAAATGGCATAGATGATAGAGACTTTGTTCATCCCTCTTGTGACCAAATCAAAGTTATGATGGAAACAGAGCAAACAGCAAGCAGAGTCGCCTGGGATCTAGAGGAACAGAAGCCCTACAACTAGGGAGAGAAATAAGAAATCACCCTGCAATGGTAGAAGGTAGGAGGGGGCGAAGATGTGAGGCTGCCGGGGCCCCAGTGGCTGAGTGGAACAGAGGCTACAACAGTGGCAGCTGGCAGCTGCAGACACCTCGTAAAGGGGCTGTGTCACCAAGTGGACTTTCACAGGGACAGACTTGCTCACTCTGAGTACCAGCATCTGGTCGGCTGCATGGATGACACCAAGGACTTTCAAGGGGACACTTAGTGGTTGGAGTGAGAGCCGGAGGTATCATCAAACTGGATAACATACGTCGGTCCACTCAGAGGATTCCCTGAAACTCTGCCTCCCCCAACTCACAGCCCCACCCAAACCACATGCAGTTGTATCCTCTGTGAGTCCGGTGCTCCTTGCTGAGCAGGCCCAAGACTCACATTGATGGCAGCTGGCCTCAGTTTCTGGCCTCTCGAAGCAACTATACACATAGCATCTGTGAGTTACTTGCTGAATTTTAACAGATGGCCCCAGAGGGGCACAGGCAGGGGCTAAACTTGGTCTGCACCTGAACTTCTCTCAGGACTGTGGTGCCAATAAGACCGGGAGACTTAGGTACTTCACTTAGTACATAGAAACAGACACAGAAAGGTAGCCAAAATGGGAAAACAAAGAAGAAAAAACCATATGAGAGAATAAAACAGAAATCCAGAAATAATGGAGTCGAGCAATTTAACAGATGCAGAGTTCAAAACACTGATTATAACGATGCTCAATGAACTTAGGGGACATGTAGATGAATTCAGTAAGAACTTCAACAAAGAAATAAAAACATAAAAATGAAAATGGAATTTATAAAAGAAAATCGGTCAGAAATTAAAAACACATTATCTGTGATAAAGAGTATATTACAGGGAATCAACAGAGTGGATAAAGAAAAGGATTGAACACCGATATAGAGGATGGGGAAGCCAAGGACACTCAATCATAATGGCAAGAAAAAAGAAACCAAGACTATAATAATAATTTAAGGAGCCTACGATACCAAATTAAGTGTAAAAATATTCATGTCATAGGGGCACTTGAGGGAGAAAAAGAAGTTGAAGAGCTATTTGAAGAAATAATGATGGAAAACTTCCCTCATCTGGTGAAGGAAATAGACATACAACTCCAGAAATCTTAGAGTCTCCCCTAAAAAATGAACCCAAAGAAGCCCATACCAAGACACATTATAATTAAAATGCCAAAGTTTAAATAAAAAGGGAGAATCTTAAGAGCAGCAAGAGAAAAGCAGGTAGTTACCTACAAAGGAGCATCCATAAGACTGGCACCTGGTTTCGCAAAAGAAACCATTCAGGACAGAAGGGCTTGGCACAAAATATTCAAAGTGAACAAAACCCAGGATCTATAAACACAAATTCTTTATCCAGTAAAATTATCATTTAGAGTTGAAGGACAGATAAAGAGCTTCCCAGACAAATATAAGCTAAACGAATTTACCCACCCCAAGCCAGTATTACAGACAATGTTGGAGACACTTCTTTAAGAAGAAAAAAACATATATCAAAATCATGAATACAGAGGAATCTTTGGAAACATGGCAGAGTAAGAGATGACCCCAGATCTCTCCCCTTGAAACAATAAGCTGAACATTTAAAACTCAATAAAAAAAACACCAAAAGTGCACACCAGCACATCTGAGCATAAGATTTGCTCAAAAGACCTACCACATATCAGAAACCCCAGGTGTTGGGCAGTGGACTAGGAGAAATAAAGAATATGCTTCTCACAGCTGTGGGAACTCTCTATAAGAGGAGGGGAAGAGGAGAAGAAGCAGCAACTTCCCTGAACACACCTGCCTTGGAAAGCTGTGAGCTCTCAGTGGCCGGCTGGCGGCAGGGCCCAGCTAATAGGGCGGAAGGCACAGAAGCGGATGGCAGAAAAATAAGTTGATTTTTACCAGCCACGGTTGCAAAATTGAGGATGAGTTGCAGCCCCCATCCCCCAACCCAGAGGGCACCTCCTGCGATACCCTCCAAGACTGAACATCATGGAGCCCCAAAGGAATCTGAGCAAATGCTACTGAAACCGTAACTAACACGGATAGAGACTGAAACTGGGGGTAGCAAGAATGATTAAATATCTACAAGAAAATAAAAAGACATTTATAAGGCTTTATATAAAGCAGGGGTCCAAGAGGTGTAGACACCACCTACTGGAAACCAAAAGAAAAGCATCTTTGCACCAGACTAAAGATAGACCTTTATATAATAAATCTTTCTGGAAAAACAGTAGAATACGTTTCCATTAATGCCCAGGCAGAGAAATAGTCCATTAAACTCCATGAACAACCAAGGTGACAAGGCAGCTAGAAAACAAAGAGAAAAATCTCTAGAAATAAGTTAACAGACATAGAAATATGTACCTTAAATGATAGAGAATTCAGGATAGTACTTCTGAAAAAACACAATGAGATCCAAAACAACTCAGATAAACAATTTCAGAAATTGAAAAAACAACTACATGAGCAGAGCAAAAAGATTGAAACCCTCAAAAAGAACAAAATAGAACTTCTGGAGATGAAGAACACAATGCAAGGGATGAAAAATGAAATAGCAAACTTGGGAAATAGAGTTGACCAAATGGAGGAAAGGATCAGTGATATCGAAGACAGAAATCTAGAAATAAATCAGAAGGAAGAGAGAAACTGAAGAATGAAAAGTAATGAAAGAAAATTCAAGAACTAGCTGATACCATCAGGAGAGGAAACATAAGAATAATGGGCATTATCAAAGACGAGGAAAAGGAACAGGGATTAGAAAGCATTTTTAGACAAATGGTTTATGAGAATTTCCCAAATCTAAGGAATGAGCTGGAGTTTGGAATTCAAGAGGTCAACAGAACACCCAATTATCTCAACCCTAAAGGCCTTCACAAGACACATTGTATTAAAGTTATCAAAAATCAACAATAAAGACAGAATTCTCAGGGCAGTCAGGGAGAAGAAAACAGTAAATTATAAAGGAAAACTTGGTAGATTATCATCAGACTTCTCAGCACAAACCTTATAAGCCAGAAAGGAATGGAATCAAATATTTAAACCATTAAGTAAAAGGAACTGCCAGTGTAGAATAATGTACCCAGCTAAGTTATCCTTTAGGTATGAAGGCAAAATCAAGACCTTTCCGGACATACAAAAATTGAGGGAATTCTCCACTACCAGGCCTACGATACAGGAAATACTGAGAGGGGTCGGCTCACCTAAAACAAAATGACCAAAAAAGTACATAATTAGGAATAAAGTGACTATCAGGCAAATAGAAGCAAAGGACTGCAACCCTTCTTAAGAACAGGACATTATAAGTTCAAATATTAAGAAGAGAACTGCTATAGCAAGATAGTAATGAACATTCAGCATAGATAGGGACAAATAGAGACAACAATGACTGAAAAGGGGAGGATTCAAAGATCCAAATTTGCAAAGGGAATGAAAATAAGGCATGTTCAGAAGAAAATGGGTGATTGTATATATATAGAACTATCCTTTACATACTCATAATGGCAACCACATACCAAAGACTCAGAACTAAAGTATATAACATAAAACAAGAACAACCAGAGGGAAAACCCACAAAAGCCAAACAAAACAAAGAAAACAGAAGCACAAGGACAAGGAAGCAATGGAAACACCAAGCTACCAGAAAGCAAAAGATAAAATGGCTGTAAGAAGACCTCATATTTCAATAATCACCCTAAATGTAAATGGACTGAACTCACCAATAAAAAGACATGGAGTTGCAGAATGGATCAAAAAAATAAAATCCAACCATATGCTGCCTCCAGGAGACACATTTCAACTACAAAGACAAATATAGACTCAAAGTGAAAGGGCGGAAAAGGATATTTCAAGCAAACGGCAGTCAGAGAAAAGTGGGAGTAGCGATACTAATATCAGACGAAATAGACTTCAAAATAAAAAATGTAAAGAAAGATACTGAGGGACATTCATAATGATAAAGAGAATCATGGACCAAGAAGACATAACACTTATTAATGTCTATGCTCCCAAATATGGAGCCCTGAAATACGTAAAGCAATTGCTAACAGAATTAAAGGGAGAGACAGACCAAATCATTATCTTAGTAGGGGACCTAAATACTCCACTGTCAGATATGGACAGATCATCCAAACAGAAAATCAATAAGAAAATAACTTCCTTAAATGACACATTAGACCAACTGGACATAATTAATATTTACAAAGCCTTCCATTCCAAACAGCTGCTTATATATTCTTCTCTAGTGGAACATTCTCAAAAATTGACCACATACTGAAACACAGAGATAACCTCGACATATGTAAGAGGATTGAAATCATACCAACCATATACTCTGATCATAATGATCTGAACGTAGAAATCAACTACAGAAAGAAATCAGGAAGAACCACAAATACATGGAGATTAAACAACATGCTACTGAAGAATAACTGGATCAGAGAAGAAATAAAAAGAGAGGTCAAGAGATACATAGAAACGAATGATAATGACAGTCCAACATATCAAAATATTTGGGACACAGAAAAAGCAGTCGTAAGAGGAAAGTTCATATATCATTGCAGGCCTATCCCCCAAAACAAGAATGAGCCCAAATAAACAACCTAACGCTTCATCTTAAAAAAAAAAACTAGAAAAGGAAGAACAAATGAAGCCTAAAGTCAACAAAAGGAAAGAAATCATCAAAATTAGAGCAGAAATAAATGAAATTGAAAACAAAAGAAAACAAAAAAAATGTTAAAAATAAATGCAACAAAGAGCTGGTACTTTAAGGAGGTTAATAAAATTGACAAACCCTGGCTAGACTCACTAAAGAAAAAAGAGAAAGGACATAAATAAACAAAATCAGGGATGAAAGAGGGGAAATTACGACTGACATCGCAGAAATACAAAGGATCATACAAAAATGCTATGAAAAAGTATATAACGCCATATTTAATAACCTAGAAGAAATGGACCAGGACTTAGAAAAATACAACCTTCCTAGACTGCATCAAGAACTGGAAAATCTAAATGGACCGATCAGCAGTTTGGAAATTGAAACAATCATCGCAAACCTACCAAAAAGTAAAAGTCCAGGACCAGATGGCTTTACCATTGAGTTCTACCTAGCATTCAAAGAAGATTTAATACCTATTCTCCTCAAAATCTTCCAAAAAATTGAAGAGAAGGCAATACTTCCCAACTCATTTTATGAGGCAAATATTACCCTGATACTAAACCTGGTAAAGATAACACACAAAAAAAGAATACTACAGACCAATATCTCTCATGAACACGGATGCAAAAATCCTAAATAAGATACTAAAGAACCGAATACAGCAACATATAAAAAAGATTATACACCACAATGGAGTGGGCATCATCCCAGGGGCACAGAGATGGTTCAACATAAACAAATCGATTAATGTGATACACTAGATAAACAAAAAAGAAAAATAAGAATCATGTGATCATATCAATAGATGCAGGAAAAGCCTTCTACAAGATACAGCATCTATTTATGATCAAAATTCTTAACAAATTTGGTCTAGAAGGAAAGTACCTAAACATAATAAAGGCCATCTATGACAAACCCTCAGCCAACATTACACTTAATGGTGAAAAACTAAAAATCTTCCCTCTAAGATCAGGAACAAGGCGAGGCTGTCCTCTATTGCCACTCTTATTCAATATAACATTGGAGGACCTAGTGAGTGAAAGTAGATAAGAGAAAGGTATAAAAGGCATCCGAATAGGAAACAAAGAAGTCAAACTGTCACTATTTGCAGATGACATGATTCTCTATATAGAAAACCCTAAAGACTCCACAAGAACACTACCAAAAACAATAAGCAAATACAGTAAAGTATCTGGATACAAAATCAATGTTCAAAAAACCATAGTGTTCCTATACTCTCATAACAAAGCGTCAGAAAAGGAAGTGGAAAAATAATTCCTTTTGCAATTGCAACAAAAAGAATAAAATACCTAGGAATAAATTTAACGAAACATGTGAAGGACCTATATAATGAAAACTACAAGACCCTATTTGAAGAAATCCAAGAAGATACAAAGAAATGGAAAGATAGTCCGTGTTCTTGGATTGGAAGAATCAACACAGTTAAAACGACCATATTACCTAAAGCATTATACAGATTTAATGCAATCCCCGTCAAAGTCCCATTGGCATTTTTTAAAGAAATAGAACAAAAATTCATCAGCTTTGTATGGAAGCACGAAAGACCTCAAATTGCCAAAGCCATCCTGACTTCAAATTATACTACAAAGCAACAGTAATCAAAACGGCATGATATTGGCAGTAAAACAGACACACAGACCAGTGGAATAGAATCAAGAGTCCAGAAGGCGACCTATATTTATATGGGCAAAGAATTTTTGACAAAAAAGCAAAAAACATACAGTGGAGAAAGGAAAGCCTCTTCAATAAATGGTGCTGGGAAAACTGGAAAGCCACCTGCAAAAGAATCAAACTAGACTGTTGTCTATCACCACACACAAAAATTGACTCAAAGTGGATTAAGGACCTGAATATAAGACCTGAAAAATAAAATACATAGAGGAAAACATAGGAACTAAACTCAAGGACCTTGGACTTAAGGAGGATTTTATGAATTTGACCTCAAAAGCAAGGGAAGTAAAAGCTAAAATAAATGAATGGGACCACATCAAACTAAAAAGCTTCTGCTCAGCAAAAGAAAACATCAACAAGTTAAAGAGACAGCCATCCAAATGGGTAAATATATTTGCAAGCAACACTTCCAATAAGGCCCTAATATCCAAAATATACAAAGAACTCATACGACTCAATAACAACAAAAAACAAATGATCCAATCAAAAAATAGGCAGAGGACCTGAACAGACACTTCTCCCTAGAGGACATACAAATGGCCAACAAATATTTGAAAAGATGCTCAAGATTGCTAGCTATTAGGGAAATGCAAATTAAAACCACAATGAGATACCATCTCATGCCTGTTAGAATAGCTATAATCGACAGGCCAAGTAATAACGAAGGTTGGAGAGGATGTGGAGAAATAGGTGACCTTACACACTGCTGGTGAGACTGCTAATTCTTATAGCCACTATAGAAAATAATATGGAGTTTCCTCAAAAAATTAAGAATTGATCTACCATATGATCCAGCAATCCCTCTAATGGGTATTTATCCCAAAGTCTTGAAAACTCATATCTATAAAGATATTTGCCCACCAATGTTCATAGCAGCATTATTCACAGTGGCCAGGACGCTAAAGTGTCTTACAATAGAGGTTTAGATAAAGAATCTGTGGTACCTATATACAATGGAATATTACTCAGCCATAAGAAGAGATGAAATATTGCCATTAGCGACAACATCGATGGAACTCGAGATAAATCATGCTAAGCAAAATAAGCCAGACAGAAAAAGTTGAAAATCACAGGATATCACTTATATGTGGGGCATAAACCTAAAAGCAACAAACGAGCAGGACAAACAGAAACTCATGGACATGGACTATAGACTAGTGGTTACCAGAGGACTATAGAATAGTGGTTACTCGTGGGGTGGGGGAGGAGGAGGGAGATAGATGGAGTAAAACGGGTCAAATATATGGGAGTAGGGGGAGGGTGAGTTGGGTAAAGGGGATCAAATATCTGGTAGCTGAAGGAAACTGGACTTTGGGTGGTGAACACACAGTAGAATATACTGATCTCAAATAATAATGTACGCCTGAAATTTATATAACTCTATTAACCAATGTTACCCCAATGAAATTAATTAATTAATTAATTGATTGATTGATTAATTTTGAAAAGCATACAATGCCTTTTCTAAAACTAGGTTGCTAATATGCTCTCTCTAAATACTGGTGTTATAGGTCAACCTATGTCCCTGTTTAACAATTTAAAATCCCTTTGTGACACATAGCTTATATAAAATTAACAGAATTTGCTCTTGCAATACTAAATAAAAATGTATTCTTCAAGGGACTGATAGAATTTCAATATATAAAACAAATGAGAATTTTTTCGCTTCAACTTATATCTGGAATCTTTTTCTTTATATTTATTTATTTATTTATGTTCTGCTGAAGAAATCCTAAGGTTATAATATTCTCCTATATTTTCTTCTGAAGGTTTTAAAATTCCATTTTTCACATGTAGATATTTAATCTGTCTGAAATCTTCTTTTGGCGGGTAATCGTATCTATTTTATATTTATTGGTAGAAAATTGTAGTCCTTTAAAATTATTTTTAAATCTTCATTGTATCTATAGTGTTGTCCCTCTGTTTGTTTTTAATATTATTAAATTGTGCCTTCTCTTTTGTTTTCTAGTTCAGTCTTGCCAGAGGTTTGCCTTTGCCAAGAAGCAAGTTTTGCTTTATTAATCTTCTCTATTGTATCTTTTTTTTCTATTTTATCGCTTTATGATTTTATATAGATTATGTCTTTTCTTTTGCCTTCATTAGGTTTAATTTGGTGTAGGTTTTCTAACTTCTTGTATTAGATGCTTAAATAATTAAATTTCTACCTTCTTTTCTAATTAAAAAAAAAGCATTCAAGGCCATACAGTTCCCTTTGCATTCTACTTTACCTGTATGTCACAAGTTTTGATAGCCATTATCATTCAGTTCTAAAGACTTTCTAATTTACATTATGGTTTTCCTTTAGCCCAAGAGCCATGGAAAAGTGATTTTAAACATTCCAAAGAACTTTTTAAAAGTTGTTGTTGTTGTTGTTGTTGTTGTTGTTGATTTCTAACTTAATTGTACTGTGTGATCAGGAAATGTGGTCTGGATGAACCCAATGCTGTGGTATTCATTAAGACTTGCTTTATAACCTAGAATGTGGTCAATATCCCAAGTGCTTCAAAAGAAACTCGTAGGTGTATGGAGATATATATGTGTTTGTACACACACATACACATACACATACACATACACACACATCTGTTAAATCCAACTTGATAATTGTGCTGTTCAGATTTATGTTCTTATCAATTTTTTGTCTGATCAATCTAAGTCTCTAAGGAAGGTGTGTAAAAATCTCCCACTATGATTATAGATCAGTTTTTCCTCACAATTCCATCCATTTTTGCCTTATATATTTTAAAACTATGTTGCTAAGTATATAAAGTTTAGAATTTTTACATCTTCCTACTGAACCGACCTTTTATTGTTGCCTATTGATACTCTCTATCATTAATAATTACATTGATCTTACAATCTATTTTGTAATGTTATAAACAGAGCAACGCTGGCTTATTTCAGTTAAAATTTTCCTGAATATCTTTTTTCATTCCTTAGTATTTCCAACCTGTGACCTTGTATTTTAGATATGTTTCTTTTAAAGAGCACATACTTGGTTAATATCCAAAAACATATAAAGAACTCATACAACTCAACAACAGGAAAAAAAAAACAATCCAATTAAAAAACGGGCAGAAGACCTGAACAGATATTTCTCCAAAGAGAAAATACAGATGGCCAATAGACATGTGAAAATATGCTCACGGTCACTAATCATCAGAGAAATGTAAATTCAAACCACAATGAGATATCACTTCACACCTATCGGAATGGCTATTATAAATAAATCAAAGAACAAGTGTTGATGAGGATGTGGAGACAAGGATACCCTCACACTCTTTTGGTGGAATTGCAAATTGGTAGAGCCACTATAAAAAAGTCTGGATGTTTTTCAAAAAATTAAAAATGGATATACTTTTTGACCCGACAGTTGTGCTTCTGGATATTTATCCAAAGAAAATCGAAACAATAATTCGTAAAGATCTATGCACCCCTATGTTCACAGCAGCACAATTTACAATAGCCAAGATATGGAAGCAACCTAAATGTCATCAACGGATGACTGGATAAAGAAGTTATGGTTCACATATACAATGGAATATTACTCAGCCACCATAAAATGAAAAATAAATAAATAAAAATTAAAATAAAAAAAAATGAAATCATACTATTTGCAACGACCTAGAGGTTATTATGCTGAGTGAAATAAGTCAGACACAGAAAGACAAATACTATATGGTTTCACTTATATGCAGAATCTAAGGAACAAAAAGAACAAACTAATCAAAAGCAGACTCATAAATATAGAGGACAATCTGGTGATGGCCAGAGGGGAGGGGAAATGAGGGGCTGGGCGAATGGGGCAAAGGGTTAAAGAAGTACAAATGAGTAGTTAATAGATGATCACGGGGATGGGGAGCATGGCATAGGGAATGCCATTAGCATTAATGTGATGGTTAGGCTAATGTAGAGCCAGAGGAGAGAAAGAGCAATCAGGGGGTCATTTTGTAAACTACATAAACTATATAGATGTCTAGCCAATATACTGTATACTTGAAGCTAATAATAAAATAAAAATTTTTTAAAAAGAGCACATGGCCGGATTTTTCAAAATCCAATCTGACACTATTAACTAGAGAGTTTAATTTGTGTATATTTATCCTTGTCATTGTATTATTGTATTTCGATTTGTTTCCACTATTTTAATTTGTGCTTTCTTTATACCCTAGTTTTTCAATGCTTCTTTATTTTTCCTTTCTTTTCCTACCTTTAATATGACCAATGGGATTTTCTCCCCTTTTTTCCCTTTCAGTGGATTGGAAGTCAGATAGTCTTTTTTTATTATTCCATTTTCCCTCCCTACTAGTGTGTAAGTTATGAAATAATGCACTCTATTTCTATTATTTAATCATTACAACAGAAATAACAACATGCATGATTAACTTACAAGTCTAAAGTTAAAAAAAAAATCCTTTATCTTCCTTCCAGATAATAACTCCATTAACCTTCCCAACTCATATGCTTATTTCAAGTCTAGACTGCTTTTCAAATCCCACTAGCAATGATTATTATTGTTTTATACCTCCATATTTATTTACACTTGTCCACATGTTTACCATCATCTTTACTTTTCATTCTTTTATTCACAGACATTCTGCCTGGGATTCTTTTCATTCTACTTTTTACTTACAATACACTCAAATTTCCTTTAGTAAGGATCTGTTGGTGAAGAACTATCTCAATTTTTGTGTGAAATGTCTTTATTTCACTCTCATTCTTTAAAAAATATTTTTGCAGAAAAATATGTATATATTTTTCCTGAGTATAGAATACTAAGTTAACAATCAGCAAATTGAAGATCATTCCACTATCTCCTGATTTTTGAGAAGTCAGCTGTAGGTTTAATTGCTGTTCCTATGACCATGATCTGTCACCTTTCTCTGACTTCAGTTTCTCTTTCTCTCACTCTTTATTTATTTTGTCTTTTTTTTTGAGATGTCTAGATTAGATATCCTACTGAGGATTTTTTAGGCTTCTTGAATGTGTGGATTGATTTCTTTCATTAAGTCTAAAAAATTTTTCAGCTATTCTCTTCAAATATTGACTCTGTGCCATTAATATTCATATTCATAGTCTCTTTCTCTAACCCTGTAGTCAGATATGTACTAGATTTTCCACTGTACTCTTCTCATTTCTTTCTTTCTCTCCTGTATTTTCATTTTTTTCTTTCTCTGTGCTGAGAGGATGATAATGTCTTCAGGTTTATATTCTAGTTCATTAACGCTCTCTTCACTTATGTCTGCATTGCTGCCAGATGACATTCAATGAGCTGGTATTTTCTTTATTTCTAGAAGTTCTTTTTTAAAGTTTTTCCCCAATATGCTATGTCACCTTTTATAAATTTTTTTCCCTCAAATATTTTCAAATTAACAATCTGTTTTTTTAAACATAGTACACATGTACACATAGTTGTTTCAAAATGTGTCTGGTAATCTAGTCTCTGAAATTTGTATGAATCTGTTTTTGTTGTTTCTTATCCCTGCTATTTCTAGCCCAAATTGCCTTGTCTCCTTGGGTGCCTAACTATTATAGTCTGCTTTCTGGTCATTGCCCTTGAAAATTTATTTGAAGGGGTTTGCTGAGGCCTGGAATAAATAGATTCCCCTCCAGAAGCTCTGTGTTTGTTTTTACTGAGCACTGTGAAGTACTACCTGTCTGGAAGCCACCTAAAATCAAGTTCATAGCTTGAAGTGCATTGGCTGGTTCAGGCCATGGGTGATAGACATGAAAATCTGTTGGAGGACTGGAGTGTGGCTTTATTTTCTCAGGGATGGATTTTTTTTTACTTCTCTCTGCCGTTTTTGCCCTTCCTTTTTAGCAAATGATCTCTGCTTGTTCTCAAGACAGCCTCTATACAGTTCTCTGGGATTGCTGAGAGCAGGAGCAGGTTTTTTTCTGGTTGGTCCTTATGCAGCTATTATAGCCTTTTGAGGTTTCAGCTTAATGTTGAGAGAGTTTCCTATTAATCTCCTACCTTGGACTGGCCCTGAGCCTTAACTTCACTCCCTCTAGCCCTATATGACCACTAAATCAAAGCTCAGGTGGTCAATGTAGGCAAATGCCCTCAGAGCAAATTGACTTTGGTACACCAATATTCTACTTAGCTGTCTGGTCACAAACTTTCATCCAAAAATTGTCCTAGAAGTTTCCCTCTGTCTTCTCAGCTCTTCAAGTGCTTTTAAAGTGATTTTGAAAGATTTTATCTAGTATACTTCATTGTTTCAATAGCACAATTGAATCAAATAACCAAGCTTGCCATTGCCAAAAACTAGAAGTCTGTATTCTTAAATGTTTAAAATTCATACTCGACTAAACAAGGTCCAAATTCAGTTAATATCACTACCCTCCTACCAAATAATACAAGAGCCTTAGAATGCTTTAAATATTAATAGTCTCATGCTGTCTTACATGTTTTTGTGCTCCAGTGTTTTTAGTGCCAGCTAGTTTTGATACTTCCATATTATTCAACATTATTGTTTTATATACTTAATGTTTATTTCAGTTTGCCTATGTTTACCATTTTTTGTTCACTGTTTCTTGTCTCTTATTCACCCCTGCTCTCTGATTTAAATTTCCTTCTTCCTGACATATATCTTTCAGTAGTCATTTTAGTGAGAGTTTACTATCGCTAAAATTCTTTTGGTTTGTTTTTCTGAAAATGTCCTTATTTCGCTAACAACAAAAACAAAAGAGTAATAATTCTCATCAGTATTTCTTGGGAATACTTGTGGCAACTGGTGACTCTCCTGTGTGGTGTATTATTTCTTTGCAAGTACAATATTTTTATTGTTTCTAAGAATATCTTCAGCAGATATGGTCTGTGGGGTGCCATGTGCCCTAAATTATGAAAATGTATTTGCTTTTGCTGAGATTCTAGAGGTTTAAATGGTTCTGCTCCAATTTTTATTTTGACTTTTCAGCATGTGGTTTTCATAACATACAGTAAGGTAAGTTTAGACTACACATCCACATAAGCCTGGGGTTTTTATTTCTTCAGGTGGCACCAGAGCAACATGAGACTTTTCACTGCTTACTTTCCGAACCCCTTTTAACGGACAGAGAAGCTACTAAAGGCTTTATCCAGAGGTTTAAGTTGTACTTCTCTGCCTCTAGTGGACTTGAGGCTGTGTTGCCAGGACCTGCATGAGCATTAGATTCCTAGCTCTAAGCCTTAGTCCCCTAAAGCCTGATATCTGGAACCAATACCATCATGGGTTATTGCAGTGTCTGTTTACAATTATTAAACTGGCTTTAATTTTTTTGTTTGTTTTTCTGGAAATTTTACTTTTTGTTTTTCTAAAGCTCGGCTATAAATTAAAACTTTTGTTATAGGTATAGTTAAAATGTGTGTAGTTGGGGAGATACTATTGTCATCTTAGTATACTATATTGTCAGAAAAAAAGTATTTTATATATATGATATTGCACCTAATTATTAAGCACTTTCCCTTATCATGCCCATATTAATAAATACACACTTCTTTAAGTTCTAAGAAAATTAAGTTGCCCTCAGGACCATCTATATTGAGGACATATATGAAGCCAGGTCTCTGTAGCATGTTGGATTATTTTCCAGATACACCGCCCATGTAATTTAATATACTACATCATTCCCCTGGGTCTAAAATTTCTTAGCATAGTGATTTTCAACTTTTAAAAATTTTAGTAGCAGAACCCTGTTTTTGAATATTACTTGGAACCACAAAATATAAAATATATAAGCGGGGATCTGCTTCAGTTGAAGTGGCACTGAGAGTTCCTGATTTTCACCAATTTACACTCGCCCTTGCTCTCCAAGGTGCTCCCTGGGAAGCTTCATAGACCTCTTGAGCTCCACATACCATGGTGTGGAAACAAATTGAATATTTCAGTGGTTCTCAAAGTGCGGCCCCAGCCAGAAGTATGAGCATCCCTTGGGAATGTGTTAGAAATGTAAATTATCAAGCCACCATCCCAGATATACTGAAATCAGAAATTCTAGGGGCAGGACCCAGCAATCTGTGTGTTATCAAGCCCTCCAGATGACTCTGATGCAAGTTAAAGTTTGAGAACTTACTAGAGTAGAGTATACCATTAAGAAGGTGGTGGAACAGGGCTGAGGTCCAAGATTATTAGACAGAGTAGGGCCCAAAAGTGACATTTCTTGGTACTTAAGTTATCCTAAGCTTATCTGGAAGGCTCTTTCCATCCACCATTTTCTTTTCTTTTTCATTTTTTTTCATTTTGTTGATTTTTTAATTTAATTAAATGTATTGGGGTAACATTGGTTAATAACATTATATAAGTTTCAGGTGTACAATTCTATAGTGCATCATCTGTATATTGCATTATGTGCTCACTACCCAAAGTCTAGTCTCCTTCTGTTACCATATATTTGACCCCTTTTACCCTCTTCATCCTATCCCCAAAGCCCTTCTCCTCTAGTAACCACCATACTGTTGTCTGTGTCTATGAGTTTGTTAAAAAAGAACACCCACCATTTTCTTGTACCTGAGTGAAATTATAGACACTCTCGAGGTCCGACTTTGCAATAGCCTGGGTCCTTTAGAATTGGTTCGGTGTGTCAGAAATCACAAGGAAGAGTAGAGATTTTTTACTTTTAATTCATTAGGCAAAAATAGTGACACTCCTCATAATTTTTCTTGACAAAAAGACTTTGTATCCGAAGCTCATAAAATAATGTTAAGCAAAAGAAGCTATACATAAAAATATACATACTGAACAATTCTATTTATGGAAGGCATAAAAAAGTCAACACTAATCTACAATGGAAGAAGTCAGGATAGGAATTACCCTTCAGGGTTATTGACTGGAAGGAAGCAGGAGTGGCGACTGACTTACAGGTAATGTTCCGTTTCTCGATCTGGATGTTATTTACAGGGATGTGTTTATTTTCTAGAAATTCATCAAGTTGTGCCCTTATGATATGTGCATTTTCCTGTATATTTGATATACTTCAATACAACAGTTTAAAAATGGTATTGGGTCACCTGAAAAGGAAGGTCAGTATACAATGACACACTGTTGTGGATTCTGGGCTTCATAATATCAGAGAACCTGGGTCTTCACTTCTGGGTATGAATATACATTTGGTGCAAATACAGATTCCTGGCACCAGGTCTACTGCATTATGACAATAAGAATTGTATGGAGACCGCTCTGTTTCTTGATTGAAAAAGACCTCTTGGTTGGTGGCTTTCTTGATCAGGATTTCCTGTGGATTGGGAAGAAATAAGGCAGTTACCTATGTGAACTGTGGGCCAGAGTAAGTTTCAGCATCTGGCTACTCCAGGAAATGGGAGGTGGTAGGTTCTGGATTTTCAATCTGGTTAGGCCAAGAAACTATAGGAAGTGTGTGTCACAGGTAAAAGTACACCATTGTTTGGTCCCTCATTCTGAATTCTATAGGTAGATAAGGGTCTAAGTTGTGAGAACCCCATCTTTTTGCCTGTACCCTTCTGGGCCCAGACCATAAACCAACATGTAAACTGAGTTTCCCTGGCTTGTAGAAGTAGATAAAGTCTCAGTTAAAGAATTAGCTTAAATTTCACCAGTTCTTGCCCACATCTGCAATTTACACAGGAATTCCAGCCCTCATCTAAAATAGCCCAATTATGTCTTAATGTCCCTAAGTAGATCACAAGCCAATCTGTTTTTAGCATCTCCCATGTTCTCCTTTACTAATTCTGGGCCCCACCTTTGTGTACTCTGCCCACAAAGCTGCTTAAGAAGTATTTACTCCTCCCCTGCCCCTACCCACTGCTGCTGTGTCCACCATGGAAATGTTGATAAAGGTGCTAAGGGTGTTACCTCCTGATCCCCCTAAAGGCCCCAACCATGGAGGTGCCCACCCATGTGCCAGACATGCTCAAACATGATTGACTCTCCATTCAAACTCAAGGTAATATACCTACTGAATACATGATGCCCTGGTGGTGTGATCTGAAAGCAGGCCCTAACTGCTGTTACATTCCATTACATTCCATGGCTCAATTTTGGGGTTGGTGACAGGTAGGGGCATAGGGCTGGGATTGAATGGCTCTCCTGTTGATGAAGGACAATGGTGTTTTCCAGAGGAGATGCGGGCTTCAATAAGGAAGTGCCAAGCACTGCCGCTCCCTCTGGTGGTCTGTGCTTTCCACCAGTGGAGACAGGGAGGTCAGCTTCAGCAGTCTTGCGTCATTCATACCTCTTAGAACTATTCCTGAGTGCAGGATATTTAAAAGATAGTTTCTATACCAGATGGACCCAAAACGAGGAACATTAGTTAATAATGCCACACAAGATGAAGAAAGGTTGTGGAGATGTTCCAGATTAAAGGAGGCTAAAGAGACATAACTAAAAGCAATACCTCACCCTAGACCAGACCCTGTGATGGAGAGGAAAAATGCTATAAAGGATATTACTGTCCCAACCAACAAAATTGAAGAAAAAATGGTAATTAGATAACAGTATTGTATCAGTGTTAATTTACTGAAGTCGTTAACTATATTGTGATGTAGAGAATATGTCTATTCTTAGGAAACACACACTGAAATACTTAGGCATAAAGGGCTATGATGTATGTAATTTATCTTCATATGGGCCAAATACACACACACGAAAGGGAGGGGAGGAGGAAGAGGGGAGGAGAGCTAGAAACAGAGACAGAAAGAGAAAGGGAGAAAGGGAGGGAGGGAGGGAGCGAGTGAGTGGGAGCATATACGCACAAACTATAAAGCAAATGAGGTAAAATGTGAGCAATAGGTGAACCTGGTAAAGGGGATATAGATGTTCTTTATACTACTTTTATTGTTGTAACTTTTCTGTAAGTTTAAAATTATTTCTAAACAAAAATGTTTTTAAAATGGAAAAGACCATTTCTGTGCAGTTAGAATCTGAAGGTACATGCCTGACTGAACTCTTCCTATGGCAGAGATGAGGAATGAGGGCATGGCTGTCTTCCCAGGCAGGGCTACCAGACACATCCCAAAAGGTAGTCAGATAACCAGCATGTAGTTGCAAAGTAGCATCCAAGGCAACTCATCTCTTGATCTCCCCCACCCTACAAGATACCAAAAATAACACCTTTTACATTTTCTCCTGAGGATTACGGGTCTTGCGTATTGGTGAAAATTTGGTTACAAAAGGTGTATTGGTTCATTCATCCATCCAATAAATGTTTTAAATATCTACTATGTAACCAGTAACTGAGGAACTGTACTAGGGCCTGAGTATACAGCCCAGGGTACAAGAGGAGGCAGAACCTCTGTCCTAAAAAAGCCTATGAGCTAGTTGGGGATGTACCCACAACCACTTAAATATATGTATATTTCAAAATGAGTTGACCATGAAGTCAACTTAGGAAGCCCTAGGGGAGCCTAGCCTTTTACCAGAGAGAGTACAGCCAAGCCCCATGGCTCTGATACACATTCCAGTTTCCCCCAAGGATTTTTAGGTAACAGGTACTTTTGTATCTGATGCTAACAGAAGAAGGAACCACCAATGCTTACCTCAAACTGAGCACAGCCCATCTGTTTTGGCTTAGCTTTCTGCAGGCTGCTCTGCCCTCTGTGAGAACCAGAGAAGAGGCCAACATGCCACTCCATCGATATCCCTGGGTTGGTGGGCCAGTGACCTTTGGAAAAGTCTTTCTACTGATATGTACCTGCAGATGAATGTAACAGCTACACCCATAATGCTTGTGGAAGGCAAAGACCACCAAACACCCTCGTGTGGAAGCCTGACAGCCTAGTGGCCCTAAGACTCCATCACTGGGGTGCTAAGTCATGAAAACAACATGACGATTTTCCAAATAGACAGAATAATTTGGGGGGACAGTTGTGGTTATCCCCCCAACCCTGGGTGTGGCACCAACTGTGATGCCCTCTACTTGGGGCTCCAAGTAGGCAGTGTTAGGGAAGGAGTGTGTGTGTGTGTGACTGCAAGTGACATGATATATGCCCATTCTGTCCATGGGTCTCAGGTAGGACCGATCCTCACCTCTGATGCATTCTGGTCCTGGTCCAAAGAAGTTCCAGATCCAACAAATGTTTACTGAGCCCCTATAAAGTTCCAAGCCTTTTACTTTATACTTTGACACATTTTATATCATTTAAACTTTAACAATAACCCTTTAAGGTAGGAATTATCTCCATTGTACAGATGAGAAAACAATCGCAAAGAGATTCATTGATTTGCTCAAGTATATCATACAGCTTTTTTTTTTAACACTCAAACACGATACTCTTAGCTGAGGCCTGTCTGTGTTGGTTGCTTATCTTACAGTATTTCTTGTCTTCTCTACTATTGGAGCCTTTGCTCCTCATATATAAGCTCTCTTATTCTCTTTTCACTAGCCCAGATGGGCTTTTCTTTTTTAATACTGCATTTAATAGCACAAAAAAACACGAATACAAAGAAACTGGCAAAGGTGTTTGTCAATGAGATATCCCTGCCTCCTCCACTTTTCCGCTTTCATGCCCATATATGTAATGGGCTACATTTATATAAACTTTTCTCCCCCACACCCCCCGCCCCGCCCCAAACATATAACTGTTATGTGATTGGTCAGTTGAAGCTGAAACACTCATGGAGAAAGATGTTTTACGGTTACAAGGGCACACCCCCCACACCCCCCACCCACCCCCACACTTCCCCAACACAATCTTTTGGAGGAATATATAGGATATGTACCAGTGTCAGGATCTCCCTTTTTCTGCCTTTCTCACCCAGAACATTCCTGCCATTTAATTTTCCTTTAAGTGACTGCTTAGACTAGAGCCTCTTCTCCCATTCTTTCTATTTTTCTTCCAGTTAGGACCTTTTAGACACTGGGTACTGTTCAATTCTTACTCTGTCAGGCCCATAGGCCATGCACGTAGGTCCTTTAAATCTCGATGCCAGTTGTAGTATAGGCGTCGTCATTTTCCATTACAGGTAGGTCTGTGTGTCAATTCAGTAGGCTTCTGTATTCATTTCTTTCACTTTTTCTGACTCATGTTCCAGGACCTGTTTGTGATAAAACAGTAAATACCCTTCACTGTCCAGAACATCCTTAATACTGGCCTTGGTGATAACAGCATCATCACACTTGAACCACTGGTCCTTGTGATGCCGGATGAAGCTGGTGTAGTGGCCACTCTCCAAGGTTCCTTGGTGATTAACCACAGCAAACAGGGAATATTTATTCTCTTCGTTTCCACTACTGGTTGGCAGCTGCAACTGTCCATTCATCCTGCTCTCTTTACTTGAGGCCATAAATGGTGTCATATCCAGCTCCAGAGGAAAGGATATGTATGTAGTGATCTTGCGCCTCTGTTTGGCGGAGTGTTCAAAACGTTTGAAATGAAAACAGGCAACAACGGGTAATTTATTCATTGTGAGCTGTTTGGTAGATTCCTGGTAGCTTTGGCAACTACCACATTTGATTTTGGCACTGCTCCCTAGGTGCTCTGGCCTTGTAAACCTTCGCAAGCAGTCTGTGAGAGTGGTGGTTCCTGGTATGTGGCTTTCCCCATTCACACTGCTCTCCCTCCCTGGGCTCATGGGCCAGAAAGAGGTGCAAGAGCCAGGCAAGTCCAAACTGATGTCCCAGCATGGGTCTATTGTGGTGGAGACACCATGGCAGGCTTGGCAGGTGACATCGGACTGCAGGCCACCTGTAAAGATTTGGTCTATGATGCAGTTACAGTGGTTGGGATTGTTGGCTGCCTTCCCAGCATCATCACCTTTGCAGTGCCGGTGCAGGACATCTAATGCTGCAATGAGGAATTCATGGGCATCCTGTTGCCTGTACCCTGCTAAATGGCGTGCATGTATCCATACCAGGTGCAGTAATTTATAGGGAACATGAGGAGATGGGTTTCCAGAATACAACTCCCGAAAAAGCGAAGACATCTCACAGACCAGACACAACTCGGGACTTGGCATTTCACATCTGTGCCTGTCAGAGAGGAAGAAATCTCTCAGGATCGGAGTGTGCGTAAGGGCCTGGACAATGCAGTTCATAAAGCACGTGTTGCCAAGATTGATCAGTCCTCTTAAACCGATGGTAAAGCTAGAGGTGATTCTTCTTCTCCTTGGGTTGTGTCCCAGCAGTTCTAACTCCGGTTTGGTTGTCTCCCAGGTTGGGTATTTCTCACCCAGGCGGGACACTGAACACTGCTGGTGAGAAACCTCGGTTGAGGTGGAAGCTTGTAATTTCAAAGCTTCTCCTTGCTCTTCTTTGGCAATTTGCTCAATGTCTTTGTCATATACATAGTCCTTACACATAAAACAGTATATACCTCCATAGTAAAGGTCTACAGCTAAGTTGTGTTGTTTTGTCTCAGCGTGCTCATGAATGTGTTTCTCCGTGAAGCAGCCAAAGAAGACACAGGAAAGGCAAGAGTGGAGTCTGTTCAGATGGGTGCTGCACACATGGCAGATGCACGACTTTGCCTTGCTTTTCCTGGTCTCTGGGGTTCCACACCACACGAAGCACTGGTAGATCACCCGCAGTTCCTTCCTCCAGTTCTCTCCCACCTTAAAGCTGTTCACGTGGGAACAGCCTGGTGGACCCACAGCGAAATCCACATCCAGGCATCCACTCCCGGGGCCGCGCCGGGGCCGGGGCCGGGGCGGGGGCCGTGGCCTAGGCTGCGGCGGGGTACGGAACCGGGTCTGTGGCCGCGGCCGGGGTCGCCGGCGGGGGGCACGACTGCGCCGCGGAGAGGGATCGGGGGGCCGCGGAGGGTCGGAGGGAAGGGTTGGGGGAGGAACCTCGTCGCTGCTGCCGCCGCCACCGCCGCTCCGCGCTGGGTTCTCATCCTCCAGCTCCTGTTTGGACTCCCCCTTCGGCTCCTGCTCCGCCTCCCGTACCGACTCGGGTTCGGGCTCCAGCTTGAGCTCAACCCGGCGGCCCGGTCCCTCTGCCGGCTCCACCTTCCCGGAGGCGTCCACCTTCCCCACCGCCTCCACCTTCCCGGTGGCGTCCACCTTCCCCGCTGCCTCCACCTTCCCTTCCACCTTCGCCTTCGCCTTCGCCTCCGCCTCCGCCTCCACCTTCCTCTCCGCCTTCTCCGCCGCGGTCTCCTCCGTCTCCGCCTCCTCTACCTCCTCCGCCTCCACTGGCGGCAGCTCCTCCCCCTGCTCGCTGGGCTCGAGCGGCCACTGGGCGTGGCGGCACGGGGGCCACGCAGACCTGGGGTGTCCCCCGCCCAGCCTGAGAGAGCTCAGTTGCTGTGGCAGCTGGACCCAAAAGGGACTTTCACTGGAGGCGGTGGCGGAAGCAGGCGACGCCCCCGGGAATCCTCCCGCTGTAGCCCCCTAGCGGAGGCCGTTTCTGCAGCCAGGCTCGTTTCCTTTAATTCAATATTTCCCAAACTTGCTTGTTCCCGAGAATCACGTGGGGAGCGTGTTAAAATTACAGATTCCTCGGCTCCACCCGCAGATCCACTGAATCAGAATCTCAAAGGGAGGTGCTCCGGGACCTGCATCTGTAACTAGGACCGGAGAGGATTCTTATGATCAGGCAAGTTTGGGAAACACAGCGCTAATTCATTGAGGCTGGCGGGAAGGGGGGCGGTGACCGCGCAGTCTCTTTAAGGCGCTTCCAGTTCTCGTCTCCAATCGCTGTTCTAACCCCTTTCGTCGTCTCCTCCCCCTCCTCGTCCGTCCCTCCATCCAGACAGCTTCCCCCAGCAGTACGGGACCGGGTAGCCAAGTCCACAAACGCCTCTGGGGCTGTGAAATGTCCCCTCAGAGGCTGGGTTCTCAGGAGTGCAGTCAGAAGGTGTGATAGGCCATCATCTCTGCAGCTGAGCTTGGCCCCAGCCCTGTCCCAGGCTCCCCTCCCACCCCAGCTTCTGCACCCCTGCCCAATATGGATGAAGCCCCGACTCCATTCTGGGGCAGGCCTGAAACCCGGATTCCCAGGATCAGAGTTCCTGAGGCCCCTGACCCTAAAGAAGCATGTCCTTTTGCCCATCTTATCGGCACTCTGCAAAGGCTGTGCCTGCTCCACGCCTCCTCCTTGGGCTCCCAAGGCCGCGAGTGGGTTGAGGTTTTGGCAGCCAGCCTTCTAGCCCAGCAGATGCTGAGCAGCCCGGGGTCAGTGGGAGGAACCAGGCGCAACGAGGCCATGCTTACAGCCTGCACCTCCCCTGTGGCTGATAGAGGGGCCTGAACTGCATCCCAAGACCCTTAAGCCCTAGCAGGTGGGAGGGGGCGTACCTGGGTCAGAAGGGTCTCAAGGTGCTCCTGCACTGAAGCTGCTGAAAGTGGGCAGCAGCAGGACAGGGTCCACGAGGACAGAGCCCAGAGTAAGCGGCTTGGCTCTGGGCACGCTGGGGGATGTCAGGGAGCAGGCACAGGTGCTGGTCCCAGGGAGGGCAGCCCAGGGCAGACATTGGGATGGGGCTCAGAGGAGAAATCGATAGCCAGTGCTTGAGGATCAGAGAGGATGTGTTCTAGAAGAGTCAGTCCCTGAGTCCTGGTGGTGGCTGATCTTGGCCCAGTACACACTGCCAGGCTGGTGGAACTGTGCTGCCTAATACCTTAGCAGAGTTCTCCTTAATTAGCATGGGACATCTCCCCTCCTGGCCCCTTCTTCTAGGGAGCAGTTCCTACGGCTCCTGGGTTTAGCAGCAGGAATTGGTTGTCAGGAGTCAGGAGCCCTTAAAGAAGATAGGATGCCTGGTTCCCATAAACCTGAGGTCCCCCAGAGCTGCTCTACCTAAGCCAACTCTTGATTGAATTCCTTGAAGCATCCCAGCAGCCTTCCAATAAATCCTGCCCTTTATGGCCTGCATCAAGAGGAACTGCAAAGTAGCTCACCCACTGAAGGAATCCTACTCCTGCTCCTGCTGCTAAAAATAACAGAAGTCATAGAGTGGGGTGTAGAGGGACAGGAGGTACTCTCATCCCACCTCCGCAGAGTAACAAACATCGAAGAGACCTAGATCTCTGTGTACTTTGGACTGTCTACCACTAAAGACACTATGGCAACCTGACAGCCTTACCAATCATCTTCCAGCAGAAGCCCACAGGTTCAGCATGTTCTAGAAATTGGGGTCTCTGTCATCATTCGCTCAGCAAATGTCAGCTCCAACCCCAGAGCCAGGTGTTGTACTGGGAGCTGTGGACACACAGCACTAAAACAAACTTGCCCAGGGCCAGAATCAGGGCTGGGTTCCCCAAAAGACAGCCTAAGGAAGTGTCTAGGTCATTACCAGAGAAGCACTAAAAACAAAAGAATTGAGAAAAAAATATCAGAAACAATTTAACATTTTTAAAAGTAGTCCTCATGGCAAAAGTCAGAATTTTGTTGTGCTTCCTTACATTCTTTTCCTGATTGCATGTTGTCTTTGCTCTGAATCATGTGCAGGGGGTGCTTGTATGGGTCTGGATTTAGTCCTGGGCAAATGTCACCATTTCACAAAGATTTGACTGAAGGTTAGCAGAAGGACCTAACCTAAGAAGAGACCCCATCCTCATTGAAGTCACAGCTCCTGTGATTGAATATAACTTTGACCACAAGGTGGCAAAAAACTATATGACACTCCTTTGAATATTAATTTTGTATGTTTATATAAAACTGTTGATTTATATCAAAATACTCTCTAAAAATATTTTTCATGCTGTGCTCTACACATTGTGACATCTAAAATTTTGCATCAAAAAGTCAGCTGGAAATAATGTGATTTCTGACAAATATTAACATTCCCAAATAAAATTGTTGCATCACAATTTTACATGAAACCAGTGAAACCTAAATACCCTAGTGATTTCTGTTTTGGAAATTCATAACCAAGCTCTTTGATAGCTGGAAATCATACATTTACACTTTTCTCCCTGAGTTCTTAACTCTATCCTATTTTTCTAACAGAATTTTATCATAACAATATGTATTTTTGCGCTTGAAATGATTTTATTGGTTATCCAATTTCTGTGCAGCAAAAATATGTATTTTTTTGCTATTCAAGTGCTTTTTAAATGTTCCCGTGATCCTAAAGCTCTAAGTACTGTTTAAAATTTTACTATTGCTTGTGTTATCATGACAATTAGTATTAGAATATAGTAGGTCAAAGCATTGTAAATATATTACAGATTTTGAAGGATAATTATTAAACATAAAGACAAAAATTTATTGGCAGTAGATGTCTTTTTTTTTTAATTTAGTGGGTGTATCCGTGGATAAATATTGCCTATTGCTAGAATTAGACAGGGTTCAACACTAATTCTCTTCTAATTTTTTTGCTTTGTTAAACACCAGCACACAGAAACCTCGTTTATATAAATAAGTCAATTGGAATGGACATTTTGTTTTAGAAACGTCACTCAAGTCTTTGAATTCCTTTGGATATATGGGGGGGGGGATTACACAATGATTTATCTTCAAAATTATTTTTCATAATTTATCAGCTGACAGCTCCATTGTGTTCTCCTTCAATTTCATTGGAAACCATCTAAGTTGCAAAATGATTCGATCCCCATTCATTTGTTAGAGTAATTTGTTTTTATATCATTAACAGCAATGTTTGGGAACTGTCTATCTGGTGCCCTAAGGATTTTACATCGCAGGGCAGTGCAACTGGTAAGATTCAAGAATGGTAAAAAGATGTTTTTCTATTGTAAAGTGCAAAAAGGACCGTTGTGAAAAAGGGAAATGAAAAAGAGAAAACCAACTTGATTTCTCCACTGCAAGTGTGTTCTCTGGAAGATCAATTTTAGGAAATACGAAATATTAGGATGTAGAAATTGATCCCCTTAAAACTCTAAGTAGTTTATTTACCCTATGGAAAGTCTTCCTGTAACCCGGGGTAATGCACACTCCACTTTTAAAGTTGCTAGTTTATATTTATCATGATAAAAGTAATATATACAATATTTGTGGTTTTAAAAAAGATATAGAAGAGGGCAAAATATGAAAAGTTAAAGCCCCTCTCTGCCCTGCCAATCACACCCAGTTCTATTTCCCCGAAATAACCACTTGTTAACAGTTTCTCATATATCCTTTGAGAAATTTTCTATGCAAATACAAACATGTTTTTTACATTTTTTTTATGAAATAGAAACAAGACTGTAATACATTGATCTACAACTTAGCACTTACATATTGGACATGAGGCAGTTCTCTCCAAGTTGACCTACACATCCAGTGCAATGCCATTAAAAATTCCAATGAATTTTTTGGGAAGACTTTTACAAGTTAATATAGAAAAATAAAAAGCATTTTTACTTCTCTTCATTCCTCTCAGAAACAAGAATTTAATGGCTATAGCTGAATAGCCATCTTGCAACCAAAAAACTGATTACCTCTGGACCTATTCTTACATGAGAAAAAAATACCATATTTTGCCAATTCTAAAAGGGATGTCTTGTTATGTTTCAACATCTCTGAAATATTTGAATAAGAGATTAATGATTATATTGGCAGCATTTTTTTCTTTCTAGGTGGTACATAAAATAATGGTGTATCTTACAGTTGATAGTGTATTAGAATCTATATGACACGTGAAACATCATCCAATTTGAGCCTTTGTTATTTGGATCCCGGTTGTATGTAGCTGAATACAATTGCTAAGTGACTGCAACCTTTCTATTTCACTCCTAATGAAGTCTAAAGTCCTTATCCTGGCCTTTAAAGCCCTACAGAATCTGGCCTTGGTCTCTTCGACCTCACTTCTTATTAACTCAGCCTTTTCTCAAACAAAATAGGTTTACTGCTGTTCCTTGAATAAGCTAAACTGACTTCCTGCTTCCAAGCCTATGCCCTTATTGTTTCCTCTGCTTGGAAAGCTCTTTCCATAGAAATCCTCATGGCTTTCTCCCTCACTTCTTCAGATTGCTGCTTAAATGTCACCTTATCTCAGAGTCCTTCCTTGACCTCTATATAAAATAACATTCTTTCCCTGCTTTATTTTTCTTCCAAACACCATCACCACATGGTATATTAAAAGTTACACACACACACACAAATTACTATATGTAAATTCCATGAGAGTTAAGATGTTTGCTATTCTATTCCTCATGCCTTTAGTTACACTTAACATATATTTCAATATTTGCAAAATAAACAAATGCATGCTCTTCATTATGAGGGAAGTCGACCATTTTTTACATGTTTATAGGCCATTTTGTATTATTCCTTTTTGCGAACTGCCTTATCACATTCTTTCCCTATTTTTCTTTTGACTTCTTATTAACAATAATAAGTAATACTTATATGACACTTGAAGTATGCCAAGAGTGGTCTTATTAAATAAGTTTAACCCTCACTACAATTTTTAGAAGTAGATGCTGTTATTCCCATTTTACAGGTGAGGAAACTGAGGAACAGAGAAATTTAGTGACACCCAAGGCCACACAGCTAGTAAATGATGGACCTGAGATTCAAACCCAGCAGTCAGAATCTACAGTTTGGACTTTTAACTACTAAGCTATTAGCCCTTTGTCAGACATATTCTAGTATATATACTGCCATTTATCATTTTGACTATTGTATTTTATTTCATTTTTAACCTTATGGTGATTGAGATTATTATGTAATCAAGATTTCCAAACTTTTCTTTGTGGGTTCTGGATATTAATGTTGGGCTTTGTTTGTTTATTTGTTTGTTTGCTTCTGAATATAAAAATGTAGAATAGGTGCAAAGGTCCTGAGACAAAAAAAAGAGCTTGATAATTTTAAGAAATTAAAATAAGGCCAAAAGGGCTTGAATTTGGTTACCAAGAAGAAGGAGACTGATACAAGATGAGAATGAGGATAGATATGCCAGCAGGGACTACTATATAGGATTTGAATATTATCCCAATTGTGATGGAGATCATTTAAGGGAGTTAGCAAAGGAATGACATGATGTGATTTACCTACAATAATTATAATCTAATAACAATAATAGCAACTAACATTTATTGATTGCTTTTTATATGCCATGCACTATTTTACAAGTACTTTACTAAGTTATTTAAACTTCATAACGCCCTGATGAGGTAAGTACTAATACTATTCTCCCAATACAAATAAGGAAGCTGAGCCACAAAACTATTAAATACTTTGAATTTGCTTATGCTTACTCTCTGTTTCTATACCAGTCCCCATTCAGAATACACCTACTATCAACAATGAGGTGGCTGACATCTACTTTCTCCAGGGCCCTGATGTCTTATGAGTGGTCTGAGAGTCTTCACTGAGCTAAAGAAAGGGAAAATGGCAACTCCATTCAGCACCAGGATGCTTAGGTCTGGGAGCTGGTCAGGTTGGCTCTTCTCACTCCATTTGAACCATACCAAACTGCCCTAAACTTGGGAATAGCCAGCATGCTTGTTTGTTCACAATGACCAAAGTAGCCAGCTTAGCATCCCCTGCTTACCACTGCAGCATGACAAGGCCTTGCACCCTGCACTCCCATAGCCATACTAGCAACTAGGGAACTGAAGAATGGTCTCATCGGGATCCATAACAGGCTTCCAGGAGAAACCAGCCCTGCAGAGGGAAGCAGCAGGTATAGTGGTGTTGAAGGAGCAGAAAATGGAAGATCTCAAGACACGCATGTGATTCCAATGGCCTGGGCCTTTCTATGGCTGAAAGAAAGGAAAGGCTCACAGAGAGAGCAAAGTTATGCTTGAGTTATGACAGCAAAGATGTAGGTTATGCCGCATCATATCCTAACCAACCATTTCTCCAGTTTTAATCAAAAATTGCCTCCAGTAGTCTGTTTCTTAGCTTCCCTCAGTTTTTAGCAACTCTGACTCTACCCCTTCAGATGGCTGCCCCAATTGACTTACACTTTTGATTCCTTATCTATCTGATTTGTAATGTGAGTTCTGATCAGCTTCCTGCATGTTGGCATAGCATCTGGCCAGCCACCTTTCTTACCCTAGACTTTTAGGAAAACCCTGGAGACCCTAAATCTGTGTCCAGTGCTGGAGGCTGGCATTATGGAATATAGCATAGCCCCAAGACTGAGCTTAGATGCACGATGAAGAACATATTCTATAGTTTTACTCATCAAAATGTGGAATTTGACTTCTCGTATTTGCTTTAAGTGTCTTTTTCAATTTTGAAAGGTAGGAAGGGTAGATCTTGTTATATTGCACCAAAACTGGGAGTTAGAATTTCTAATTATATTTTTTATTCTTTTTCAAAATTTTATTCCTTTTTTATTTTTAAAAATATTTTACTTATCTATTTTTATTGCTATATATTTGACATATAACACTGTATAAGTTTAAGGTGTACAACATGTTGATTTGATACACATATATTGCAATATGATTGCCATTGTAGTGGTAATTATCATCTCCATCACATCACATAATTACCACATCTTTTTTTGTGGTTGAAATAATTAAAATCTAGCCTCTTAGTAAGTTTGATGATTATAACACATATTTTTGTCTATATTCACTATACTGCGCATTAGATCCCTAGGGTTTATTTACTACTAGTTGCAGTAAATCTTATTCCTTTTAAAACCACAAAAAGCACACAGATAAAATTATACAATCTCAACAGAGAGACTTATCAATATCTAGCAAAATTGCATGTATATTCACTATTTGACTCAGTAATCTCACTCAGTAATCTCACTTATAGGAATCCAACTCAAAGATACGCCAGCAAAGTACAAAATGATATATGCACAAGGTCATTCTCTCCAACATTATGTATAATAACAAAAGACTGGGGGAAAAAAACAAATGTCCACCACTAAGAAACCAGTTGGATAAATGATAGTGGAGCCATAAAATGGAAAGTTGGAAAAATATTTTTTTATTAAAATGGAATACTGTGGTATGAGATAGATTTCTATATAAAGATTTAGAGTAATATTTGGGATATAATGTTAAGTGGAAAAAGCAAAGTATAAAACATGGTATATAGTGTGCTAGCCTTTGTGTAAGAAAGTTGGGGAAATACAGTATTTACAGAAACATAATAAACTTATGATTTATTTATTTTTCTCTTTCTAAAAAAATAAATATTTCCTAGCTTTGTCCATTGAAAAGACATAGCAGCAATAGTAACCTAGTAGCAATGAGTGTATCTAATGCCCATATTGTAGCCTCTAAAATAATTTCCTACCAAACAAAAGGTCTATCCTCCTTGAAGAAATAATTGTTTACAGGTCTGGAACAGGAAATGTACAAAATGAGCCTGGGACATCTTGTTTTGCCAAAAAGCAAGGAAGATATCAAAGACTAATGTAGTCATGTCAAAAGAACACAGGTTCCAAGATGAAGGGGATTTCCTGCTTGCCTATTTCGGGACAATTAGAGCACCAAAAAAATCTGCAATTATATATTTAGTGTTCCTAATGACACTAAAAAAAAAATCGATCACCCCTGGGTGATGCTAGGACACCAAACTATTATTCCAAAAATTAATAAAAGGAAAAATTGAGAATTTATCCCACCTTTCCTGTATGAACTATATTTCAAGGTAACCAAATAGTTAATGATAGTCTTCTTTATGCAACAATTCCAGAAAGCAAATGCAGAAGGAATGGTAGAATTAGTATATCACCGCTTAACAAATCCTAATAAAATAATAAATCTAGATCATGTTTTCTCAACTCCAGCACATTTGAGGCCAGGTCATTCTTTATTTGGGGGCTGTGTTATGCATGTAAGATTTTTAGCAGCATCTCTGGTCCCTACTCACTAAAGGCCATTAGCACACCCCTTTCCAAGTCAAGACAATGAAAAAGATTTTCAGACATTGTCATATGTGCCCTAGGGCACAAAGTCATCTCTAGTCAAAAGCCACTAATCTAGGGCAATGATCATGAACCTATAAAAAAAGATTAGGCAAAATGATGATGGGGAACTATACAACAAACAGAGTGATCAGGAAGACACCACCTAAACCCACTGATCAATTTTAGCATCACTAAGCATGAGACAGCTAGCTACATATGTGCCTCCTGATGTGATGCAATAGGAAGCATACAGCACCAACAAAAATATGTTGATGTCAAAAATAAAAATTGAACCTAAATCTAATCAAGCTATAGCTCTAACTCCCAGTTTATGGTGAATATAGGAGATAGAAGAACAAGTCCAATGTCACCACTAAGAAGCAATCAGCCAAATCCAGAATGTGGAATATTTTAGAAAAAAATAATCTGTTTTCTTCGATGATAAATGACATTCAATAGAGGACAAAGAGCTCCACTGCATTTGATCTCAAAGTGTACTAGAAAAATATCTTGGTAGAAAATAAAGTATCAAGAAAAGGGGGAAAAATAACATAATAAACAAAATAAAAGAAGATGAGGAAAAAAGATGGGAAACTGACAGATTTTTTTCTAGCCTTACTCAAGTATAACTCACCAATAAAAATTGTATATATTTAAGGTGTACATTATGATCTTTTGATATACACATAGATTTCTAAAAGAGACTTAAGAGAGATAACAACCAAATGCAATGTTACATTTGGTTTGGTTTATGTTTTGAAAAAAAATCTATTTTAAAAACACTTTTTGAAACAATTAGAGAAATTTGAATATGAATTATTATTCAATTACTTTAAGTGATTATTGTTAATTAGCAAATTGTGATAATGGCATTGTGGTTATGTAAAAAAATTATTTTTCTGGTAGAGATGCACACTCACATTGAATGAGATAATATTATATCTATGATTTGAGTTCAAAAACTCCAAAAAACCTTGGAGTGGGGAGAATAAATGAAACAAGACTGGCAAAATATTGAAAATTGTTGATGCTGAGTAAAGGGGTTTTATTTTACTAATCTCTGTATTTTTGTGTATGTTTAAATTTTTTTCATAATAAAATGAAATTTTGAAACAAAGCAAGTGAGACTTCTCCTTCTGGGAAGATGTCATAGGTGTACTTTCCCCTTAGTCCTGCAGCTAAGTATAGTTTGAAAATCTGGACATTATATATAAAACAAACATAAGAAGACTCTGAAAAGTACACAAAAGGTAAACTGGCTATAGTCCTAGAACTCAAGGAATGACAAAGCAGTGAGGTCCCTGAGGTTTGGTTTGGTTTGGTTTGATTTTGCCTCATATATGCTAGACTGGGTGTTGGACAAGCTAAAAACCTATAAACATCAATGGGCATAAGCCCAAAAAAAGAAGCCTCAAGAAAAGCCTGCTCTCTCCAGGCAAAGTGCCAGGAAAGAGGTAACCTAGTACAGTAGAAAAGTTTTGGATAATAACCACTCTACTCCAACCAAACATCACAGAAGAAAAATTGCAGCACCATCTATGCCAACAAAGGCCAAGTAGAAAATTTAGATTTTCTCCCTGGGCAGGCCATAAAGAGCCAAACTCCCTGCTAGGATGGTGTCAGAGAAGGGTAAGTTAAGGGCCAGAACTTTTATTCTTACTGGGTAGTAACAAGCCCCCTCTAATACAGCATCAGTGGAGACTATATGAGAAGCCTGGACTTCATGCCCACCTGGTAATAACAAGGGGTCCCTCCTCTTCTCCCCACTGGGGTGGTGTCAGAGGACTCTCATTGGAGAATCAGCACTTTCACCACCATCCAGCAGTAACTAATATCCCCTCTCAACCATAGTGTCAATAGAGGTCACGAGAGGAAATATAACAAGGTGCTTCTGCTCCTCTCAGCCAGGGTAGTATCAGCAGAGGCATAAGAAAGGGCCTAAATTCCCACCTTGCCATGTAATAATGAGAAGATCGTCCTCTGACAGGTGTCAGTGAAGGCTAAATGAAGAACCTGGACTTCACTCCACCTGGCAGCAATGAAGTGACATTTCCCTTCCCCTGCCACAGCAGTGTCAGAAGAAGCTTGCTAAAAACAAGATTTAAATAAGATCCAGAGTTTCATGGCATAATACCCGAAATGTCCAAGTTTCAATGAAAAATCACTCACCATATCAAAAGCCAGGAAAATCTTCACTTGAATGAGAAAAGACAAAAGACACCAATAACAAGATGACATAGATGTTCATAAAGATGATTCAATAAGCAATTACAAATTAATTGAAACTAATAAAAAATAGAATGTCTCATCAAAGACATAGAAGATATAAAAAATGGCAATTTTAAAATGACAAATGGCAATTACTGAAATTTTAAAAATTAATAGATGAGCTCAACAGCATAAATGAAGAGACAGAGAAAAGAATCAGTGAAATTGAAGATATAACAATAGAAATTTTCCAATGTAAACAACAGAAAGAAAATAGCCTACGGTGGCGGGTGGAATAAACAGATTCTAAGGAATGTGTGGGACTATAACAAAATATTGAAGATCTGTGTCATCAAAGTTAGGAAAGTAGAACATGAAAGAGGTGAAGCTGAAAAAATATTCAAGGAAATAATGACTGAAAATTTCTCAAACGACATAAACTTATAGATTAAAGAAGGTGACCAAACCAAAAACTGTATAAACAATAAAAAAAAAAATCCATACCGAGACCCATCATACTCAAACTTCTGACAACAAAGGACAAAATTGAAAGGCAGCAAGAGAGAAATGATGCCTTGCCTGTAGGGGAAAAACTATTTGAATCACAGAGAATTTCTCATAGAGGTCAGAATGAATTGGTACATATTTCAAGTGCTGAAAGAAAGAACTGTCAATCCAGAATTCTATGTCCAGTGAAAATATCTTTTGGAAATGAAGGGGTAATCAAGACATTCTCAGATAAAGGAAAACTAAGAGAATTTGCCACCAATAAACTGACCCTGAAAGAATGGCTTAGAAGAAAAAGTTATCTCAACTGAAAAGAAGTAATAATAGAAGGAATCTTGGAACATCAGGAGAGAGAAAAAACATAACAGAAAGAGTAAAAATATGGATCAATATAATAAGTTTTCCTTTGCCTCTTGAGTTTTCTAAATTATGTTTGATTGTTGAAGCAAAAATTGTAACACTACCTGATGTGGTTCTCAATGTATGCAGAAGAAAAATATAAAACAATTATAAATGAAGTAAAAAGAAGTAGATTTCTACATTTCACCCAAACTGGTAAAATGTTGATACCAGTAGACTATGATAAGGTAGGTATGTGTATATAATGCGATCTCTCTCTCTCTCTCATTACATTATGTATATACAAAACATAGATACACATATATGTGTTTCTTCTATGTATATATAATGTAATAACACATTTAAAAGTGATACAAAGAGCAAAAATTTAAAAAAACAGTACAAAAAGAAACACTTCAAAACACTATAGGAAAATAAAAATTCAATTCTTACAAAAAGTTCAAGTAATCCACAGGAAGGTAGAAAAAATAGTACAGAGAAACAAGAAACAGAGAGATCAAACAAAACAAAAATAAGTGTCAGGTGTAAGCCCTAACTTATTAATAGTTACATTAAAATGTAAGATAATGATCAAAATTGTTAAAATACTGATAGAGTAGATAAAAAAACATGACCCAACTGTATGCTGTCTGTAAGAAACTCACTTCAAATACAGTAACATAGGTAGATTGAAAGTAAAATTATGGGAAAATATATCTCATACAAATATTTACCAAAGGAAAACATGAGTGGCTATACTAATGTCAGATAAAGTAGACATCAAAGCAAATTAAACAATCAGAGACTAAATATCCATGTTTCCATACTGGTGGTATAAATAAATATGTGAATGAATTAATACATGTGGAGAAGTGACAAATCTCTCTTGCAGGAGAATTCCAAGTAATTTATGTTGATACCCTGTTCTCAAGGAGGTCAAGCTCCTTACTCAACTGTGGGTTGCACATAGTGACTTTCTATCAAAGAGTACAGTATGAGAAGTGTAAAACAGTGGGAAAACCTGACAAACACTACTTCAGCTAGGTGATCAAAGTCAACATCACATCGATAGTTGTAATCATGATATGATGTGGTAAGAATGCCATTTGACTTCTATGATGTTTCTCTCTAAAACCTATAATCTCAGACAAATCATGAGAAAAACATGAGATGAATTCCAAAAGAAGAGCACCCTACAATATACCTGATAGTGTTCTGCAAAACTGCCAAAGTCACCCAAAACAAGGAAAGTCTGAGAAGCTGTTACAGCCAAGAGGAGTTTAAGGAGACACAATGACTAAATGTAATATGGTATCCTAGGTGGGATGTTGAGACATAAAAAAAGACATTAGGTAAAAACCAAAGAAATCTGAATAAAATATGGACTTTAGTTAATAATAACATGTCAATATTGGTGCATTAATTGCAACAAATGTACCATACTAATATAATATATCGATAATAGGAAAAACTGTGCACAAGGAGTATTTTGGAACTCTCTGTACTATCTGCTCAAATTTTTTGTAAATGTAAAACTATTCTTAAAAAATAAATCTATTAATTTAAAAACTTCCAAGGATATTACATAATTATAAAAGAGTTAATCTACCAAGAAGACATAGCAATGATAAATGTGCATAAACCAAACAGGAGCACTGCAAAATTTAGGAAGCAAAAACTAATAGAACTGAAAGAAGAAATAGACAAATCCATAATTAGAGTTGGAAACCAGAGTTCACTGCTCTGAACAAATGATAGAACTACATGAAAAAAATCAGTAAAGATATAAGAAGAACTCAAAAACACTACCAAACATCAGGATCTAGTTAGCCATTAAAAAAATTTCAACAGAGTACCCTTGTGGTCCCCAGGATTTTTCTCTTGTTTCAACAGTGTTTGTATGGAACAGACCCAGGGACACCCTTTCTTCTAGCTTCCCACCACCCTCCAATCTCTTTTCCAGTCTCAACCTTCTGAACCTTCTTAGCCAACCTCAGCCTCTGAGCCCAGCCAACACCATTTTTTGAGCTTAACTCCTTATTGACAAATAACCATGAGCTCCCAAATGGGTCAGAATTATTCCACTAATGGGGAGGCTGCTGTCAACTGCCTGGTCAACCTGAATCTTCTGGCCTCCTACACCTACCTCTCTCTGGGCCTCTATTTCAACCATGATGATGTGGCTCTGGTGGGCATGGGCCACTTCTGTGAGATGGCTGAGGAGAAGCACAAGGGTGCCAAGCAAAACCAGTGTGGTGGCAGCGCCCTCTTTCAGGATCTGCAGAAGTCATATCAAGATGAATGGGGTAAAACTCAGGATGCCATGGAAGCTACCATGGTCATGGAGAAGCCCTTTTGGATCTGCATGCCCTGGGTTCCTCTCACACAGAGCCCCATCTCTGTGACTTCCAAGAGAATCACTTCCTAGATGAGGCGAAACTCATCAAGGAAATGAGTTACCACCTCACTAACTTCTGCAGGCTGGCCAGTACCTTGGCTGGGATGGGCGAATATTTCTTCCAAAGGCTCACCCTTAAGCATGACTAGGAGCCTTTGGAGCCCAGAGGCCTTTGAGGGGCCCCTCTGTATTCCCTCTGGTGTTGTCTTTGTGCCTGATCCTCTCCTGTGCAACCACTGGGCAGCCTCCTGACTACCCTGGAGCCCTCTCCCATATTGTGAAACAAATTGAAGCAATAAAGCTTTTTGCAGGAAAAAAAATTAACACATTTAAAAGAATTAATCACTCAGACTGTGTTCTCTGATCACAATGCAATCAAACTAGAAGTCAATAACAGAAAGATAATAGGAAGTTTTCCAAACCCTTGGAAATTTAAAACATTGATTCTAAATAATTTATGGATCAAAAAGGAAGCCTCAAGGAATTTTTTAAATACATATAACTAAATGAAAAAAAGACAACATATCAGTATTTGTGGGACACAGCTAAAGCAGTACTTAAGAGAAATTTATAGCACTAAATGCTTACAGTAGAAAAGAAAAAAAAATCAAGTCAATAGTCTAAGATCCTACCTCAAGAACTAGAAACTAACAAACAGAAGGAAGGAAATAATAAAGATCAGAAATCAATAAAACTGAAAAATAGGAAAACAATAGAGAAAATCAATGAAACAAGAAGCTAGTTATCTGTAAAGATGGATAAAACTGACAAACTTCTAGTAAGATTGACAAAGGAAAAAGAAGACATAAATTATCAGTATCAGGAATGAAGCAAAGATATCACTATAGACACATATAATAGTAATAATAATAATAATAAGCAACACTGCTAATGACCCTACACACATAAATTTGATGAAAATAGATGAAATGGAGCAATTCCTCAAAAAGTACAAACTACCACAACTCACCTGATATAAAATAGATAATTCGAATTAAGGAATTCCTATTAAGGAAACTGAATTTGTAATTAATAAAGTTCCTTGGTAATTTCCAAGGCCAGATTATTTCAGAGAATTCTACCAAGTGTTAAAGAAGAATTTGCACCAGTTTTATACAATCTCTTACAGAAAATAAGAGGAAATACTTTCCAATTCATTCTAGGAAGCCACTGTTATGCTGATGCCAAAAACAGCCAAAATAGTCCAAAAAAACTACAAACCAATATCCGTCATGAACATAGATACAAAAATCCTTAACAAAATATTAGCAAACAAAATTCAGCAATATATAAAAAGAATTATGCACCACGGCCAAGTGGGGTTTATTCCTGGCATGCAAGGCTGCTTCAAAATTTGAAAATCGATCACTGTAATCCACCATATTAACAGGCTGAAAAAAGAAAGGTCATATGATCATATGAATTGATGCAGAAAAGTATTTGACAAAATCCAACATCCATTCACAATAAAAATTCTTAGAAAATTAAGAATACAGAGGAACTTCCTAAACTTTGGGAAGAACATCTTCTCAAAAAATAAAAACCATAAGTAACATACTTAATAGTGAAAGACTGAATGTTTTCCCCTAAGACTGGAGACAAGGCAAAGATGTTTTTTCTCACCACTGCCATTCAACCTACTACTGGAAGTTGCAGCTAGTGCAATAAGGCAAGAAACAAAAATAAAAGGAATAGAAATCAGAAAGAATAAACAAAACTCTATTTTCCAATAACATGATTATCTAGATAGAAAATCCTAAGGAATCTACCAAAAAAAAAAGCCTCTGGAACTAAGTGAGTTGAACAATTTTGAAGGATACAAAATCAACACAATTTTGAAGGTTACAAAATCAAATAGTGTGTGTGTGTGTGTGTGTACACAGACACACACACATACATATATATTGACATATACCAACAAACATACGGAAACCAAAATTAAAAACACAATACAACTTATATTTGGTTCAAAAAATAAAATGCTGAGGTATTTATCTAACAAAACACATACAGGGTATGTATATTGAATTTTTCAAAGTTCTGATAAAAGAAATCAAAGATCTAAATAAATGTAGAGACATACTATGTTCATGAGTTAGAAGACTCAACATATTAAGATGCCAATTCTCCCCAAATTTATATATAGCTTTAATGCAATTCCTATGAAGTTCCCAGCAAAATATTTTACAGATATAGGCAAGATTATTCTAAAACTTACATTAAAAAGCAAAGAAACTAGATTTCCTGTATAGTTATAGTAATAAAAAATGTATGCTATAGGCAGATAGACATGCCAATGGAAAAAAAATAGAGATCAATGATAGAGAATCGATGATCAGTAAAATAAATGAAATTGAGAACTCAGAAATAAACCCACACAAGAGTGGCCAACTGATATTTGTAAAAGCAATTTAGCGAAGGAATAATAGTCTTTTCAACAAATAGTGCTGGAAGAGTTGGATATTCATAGGTAAAAATAAGGGACCCTCTACCTAGACCTCAAATCTTATACAAAAATTAACCCCAAATGAACCACCGATTTAAATGTAAAACTACAAAATTCTTAGAGAAATAATATAAAAGAGTATCTTCAGGCTCTAAGGCTTGGTAAAGAATTCTCAGAAATAACACCAAAACCATGATTCATAAAATTAAAAAATTAATAAATTGTACTTTATCAAAATAAAAATTAAAAAAAATACTTTTGTGAAAGCCTCTTAAGAAAATAAGAAGATAAGTTATAGACTGGGGAAAAATATTTGCAAACCACATGTCTAACAAGGGACTCATACTAGAATATGTAAACAAGTCTGAAAACTCAACAATAAAAACAAATCCAATTAGAAAATGGACAAACCACTTGAAGAGATATCTCACTGAAGAGGAAAAACAGATGACAAATAAGCACATGAAAAGATGTTCAATATCATTAGCCATTAGAGAAGTACAAATTAAGACCATGATGAGATATTACCACACATCAATCAGAACAGCTAAAGCAACAAATAGTGACAATGCCAATGCTGACAAAGATGCAGAGACTAGGTCTCTTGTATATTGCTGGTGGGAATGTACAGTCACTCTAGAAAATAATTTAGTAATTTCTTAAACATCTAAACTACGATAACCCGGTAATCTCACTCCTAGACATTTATCTTAGAGAAATGAAAATTTGAGTCCACGTAAAAATGTGTATTTGAACGTTCATAGCAGCTTTTTTTTTAGTTCAAATAGCTAAATTTGAAAACAACCAAGATGTCCTTTAATAAGTGAATGGTTAAATAAATTGTGGTAGATCTATACCATGGACTATTATTTAGCAATAAAAGGGACAATATAAACACACAATAATTTGAATGGATCTCAAGGGTGTTATGCTGGAGTTAAAAAAAATAAAAGCCCATTTCAAAAGGTCATAAACTGAATGATTCCATTTATATAACATTCTTGAAGTGACAAAATTAAGAGATGAAGAACATAGTGGTAACCAGGGTTTTAGGATGGTGGGTGGGAAGGGAATGGGTGTGACTATAAGGGGTAACAGGAAGATCATCACAGAGATAAAACAGTTCTGTATCTTGATTGTGGTGGTGGTTACACCAATCTACATGAGATGAAATACATAAAACTGTGCACACACATTGTTCCGATATCTATTTTCTATTACATGAGATATAAGTATTGGAGGAAACTGGGTAAAGGTTACATAAAACAAAACAAATATAATCTCTTGAGAAAGGAATTTCAAATAAAAGCAAGAGTAAATTGAATTCTCAGCAATATTTTTCTACCGTATTGTTTCTAACTAGAATGTCAGGGTTTTTTTTCCTGAATGTGGAGATTTCCAAATGTCTCCAGAGGCTCTAATAAGACTAACCCCATAGGGGTCTATGTGACAACATGCCCTTTGCTGCTTCCCTGGTCAACATTGGTGGAATACAGGAAGTTCAGGCCTTAATCTAGGACCACAGCTGTAGGAGGAACCCCCCAGGACCCTGTGGGCTCTCACTAGACATGTCTCCACAATAAGGAGACATAGAAGACTAACTTGGCTCTCTGCCGTCCTTCTCTAGACCATAGGCCTCCAGCTAAATCAGAGCTAAATACCTCGAATCCAGCCTAGCCAATGACTGGTTAATACTTGGTCTTTTCATATGACTATGTTCCTTGATTCTCAAAAAGTGATTTGTATAAATTAAATATAACTCCTATGCTTGCTATCCTGACTGGCATTCTACTATTTCTTGGCCATCATGTGTTATCCTGCTGGAAAAATGAGTTTGATTGGCCAATGTCCTTCTTAGCCAATAGACAACCACCCTGCTGGGAGGGCTGAATTGGAGTCACACTGAAAGTGAGCTCAGGCAAGGTATTTACCCTGGATCTCATGACCTGGAGTTGAAATCAGTAGAAGATTTAGATCCTTGGCTTTCTATACACCAACATATAGGCCTCTGTGACTTTTATCTAAAAAAGAAACAAACAAGAATTTCATTTCCCCAGTTATAAATTCATCCTTTTAAAAAATTATTATTATATTATTGATTGGAAATGACAGTGGCAGCAGATCAGAATTAGGCAAGCTTTGAGTGAGTAAATATATCAGAAAGACCTCCCACAGAATTGAAAAGACTTCTAACATCTTCATATTGTCAGTATGCATTTGGGGAGTCCTAAATATAACAGAAAAATCTGCTGCCAAGAAATGTGACATGGAGGGAATCCATAATCCTGGGGGAGTTTGGGAGAGTGTTTTACTAATTTTAAAGTGACCAATTGGGATGGGGTTTCTTAAGAAAAATTTATTACTAGGATGAGGTTATTTTACTTAAGAATGAGATTAAGAGAGATTGGGGAGGAATGATCAGGAACTACATTCTCTTAAGTGAAGACTATGTTAACTCTAGTGGAGCACCAGGAAATCAGAATGGTTAAAAACAGAAAGAAGGGGATTACATTACCAGAATTTGTGACAGAACTTTCCCCTTTCCATGAAGTGGAAAGAGGTAGCTGGAATAAACTGAAAAAAATATGTTACGATACTAATCTATTTTTTTGTGGATAGATAAAAGTGGCAGGCCAGTCAGTTTCAGTTCTAAAAGTCAAAGTGCATCAACTCTAACAAATGGAAAATTGTGGAAAGATGGAAAGATATTCTCAGTGATTCTCTAGGGTTTCTGCCTTAAGAAGTAAATGGAAAGAATCTGTGTGAAAGTGATGAGGTATTTGAGGAGTGCCACAACAAGGGACAAACCCTTGTCATTATGGTGTACCCACCACCAGTTGGGCTTCATTAAAAGGGCAAGTCTGCACATGAAGCTGTCAAGATACTCGAACAAGGAAGATGATTTGCAAGGCAGACAATAAACCTGCAGGAGGACCTGGGACAGAGTAGCCTGGGGCAACCCTAAAAAAAACCTACTCTACTCAGCCATCCACCCACCCTGAAAAGGAATGGACATCTATCACTAAAAATCTTGAAGTCCAATGAGTCCAAGAATGTTTTAAAGGCCAGGGAAGATGTCGTAAGAACTGAAAAGCTTTCCAAATGGTTGATGGAGGTGAGGTAAAGTATGTGACAACAAAACACTAGAGACAAGAGAAAGTTGTAGAGGCCTTTGTTCAGACAGTTGATATGGGGATATATAGAAGGAGGTCAGAGAACGTACAGGGATCATATAGGGATTGGGTCAATTAAAAGGCAATGACGAATCGATAGAGAGAGATCTTCCTGAGCGTTATGAGGAAGATTTTTTGCTGGTCATCACAAAGGCTAGATGCTGGACAGCCACTCCATTCAATTAGTATGGGATTTCTGAGCTTCCCATCCTCAGGAATGGCAATAGACACACACACACACGCACACACAGAGTTATTGCAGAGGTTCATCCATAAACATGACTGTCTGATTTGGAAACCAACTGGAACTTGGTGAACAACTACACTCAATTATGGAAGTTTCAATTTATCCATAAGCAATATAGTAGCCTATGGCCATAAATTGAATGGGAAAAATTTTTGGAGAAGCCTCCAACTTCTCCATGGGAAATAGCTATATCAATATCAATATCGATCAATGTTGATGTATGTCTAACTTTTTTATTATTATCCTCTAACTAAATAATCTTGGGAGAGAACTACTAGTTGCAAGAGAAAGCAACTAGTACTTTAAGGATGACTCTTTTGTAAAAGAAAAAACTGGACAGAGGATCCAGGGACCTAGGATCTTAATGAGCTACCATGGAATTGGGTCTAGGAGGTTGAAATTGTGGCCTTTGGGCTTCCAAAAGAGCAATCCATTTTGAGGATATACAAACACCATGCTAACAAAGTCAGCCTATTTATTTCTAACAGTCAGTAGGTTGTTGGACTTAGTGGCATATCTAGTACTTGGTGAACTCTATTTGGCATCACTTCTGCTATTCTTCCTATTAGAGAAGGCAGTCTGCCATAACAGTTAAGTGTACAGACTCTGGAGCCATTTTTTTCCAGTATTCAGATCCTATCTTTGCCATTTTCGAGGTATGAGAACTTTGGCAGATTATCTAACATAGCTATGTTTTCATTCTTCATCTGTAAAAATAGATATAGTAATAACGATGATTCCATTGAATGATTCCATTCATTGTTGTGAGCCATGACTTCATAAATGTAAAAACACTCATGATAAGTGATAGCTTTTATAAGCATTATCTATTAGCATCATTTTCATTTCTAGAGGCTGAAACTATAAAAGTGAGTGGACAGATAAGAATTGGGAACATCGGATGCAGCAAGACTCTTAACTATTAAGACTTCATGACCAGAGACCTGACCTGGATCCTCTTCTCTGCATTTGTGTTCCTTGCCAATACAATTTGGAGGAGGGCCAGGAGCACCAAAGTACTGCACACTCCCCTCTCTGATGAGTGGGTCCCAAATTGCCCTTTTATATTTCTGGAAGTTCCTGCCATAAGTAACGAAAGTCTGTATAGGGAATCTATATTAGTCTCGTAGGACTGCCATACTAAATTACCACAAACTGGGTAGTTTTTAACAACAGAAATTTATACTTTCTTAGTTCAGGAGATTAAATGTTTAAAATAAAGGTGTTGGTTCTCTGAGGGTTCTAAGGGAGAATCTGTTCCATATCTTTATCTTAGCTTCTGGTGTTGCCATCAATCTTTGACATTCCTGGGCTTGTAGATACATCATTCCAATCTCCACCTCTGTTGTCACATGGCATTCTCCCTATATGTTTCTGTCTCTGTGTCTCTCCTCTTCTGATAAGGAGAGTAGTCATATTGGATTAAGGGACCAACCTAAAGATTACATCTTAATTTGATTACATCTGCAAAGATCCAACTTCCCAAATAAGGTCAAATTTTCAAGTATTGGTAATTAAGACTTCAACATATCTTTTTGAGGATGAAATTAAACCCACAACAGGGTCTAAGACAATAAACATTTTAGTATACCTAAAACCATGATGCTGTAACATAGATTGGTTGGTGGAAAGATGTAAATATTAAAGGAGAGGACTGGTTTTCTACTCACTTAAAATGCTCCCTGCAATGGTGCTAACCCAGCCACTCTAAAAAATTTTTCAGGAGACCTCTATTTGAGGCATAACTTTAGGTAAGCTTTGCAAAATGCTGCTCAAGTTTGACTCCTCTCAATTCACAGCAACTCTTATTGAATTGATGCTATTCCAACTATGAAGGGGGATGCCGCCACCACTGGACACCATACAATTAAGATATATTGTTGTTAAGGAAAGAGAGGTACTTACACCTAAGAAATGACGTGGAAAATAACAAACCTCACAAATGTGAATGGGCAGTCACACATATCTAACACCCACAACCCTGTGGACATTGTAGAGAAAATAAATCATGTCTAAAGGTTGAGCTGCTTAAAGGCTGCAATGTCATAGGGACCCAAGAGTGAGAGCCAGAGGTAAAACATAATTTGGCAAAGAGTTACAACAGTTAGTTTAGGGTTTTAAATTTTAAGGTCCAGGCCAGGAATCTACTCATGCCAAAGAGAAAGCCTTAGAACTGATTGAGAATTGGTCATGACCATTGTCAGTTTCCATTCCTATTCCTAAACTTGAGTGAGGAGTGGAAGGTGAGGGATTCTTTCTCAATAATATGCAAACTCATACTCAGTGTATACAAGCAGAATAAGAGAATCAGTTAGCCCTGGTATGTCCGTGCACTGCAGTTAAAGAGGCATAGGCAGAGCCCTCAGTCCTTTCCCTGGGAGGTCAAAACCAGAGACAGGTGCAAGGCTTGCTCCTAGAATGCCACCTGTAGTGGCCATAAAAATGTATCACTGAGATCTCCTACTGCAGAAAGCATAGTTGGCTAGTAGCCCTAGCCTTTATCTGACTTGGCCACCACCATGTTTGTGCCAAGACCATGCTATCCCTGGGATACCAATAGCCACTGACTGAGCATGGTGCAAGTACTAGTACTGGCCCATTCTTGTGGAACACAAGATTCCTCTAACTCATCTGCCTGGCTCAAACTTTCTTTGAACTGTTCCACAGACTAGGACTCTTTCTAGCCAATCATCTTCCCCTCTCCCTCTCCTTTCACAGGTGTCAGACCTGGATTGTAGTCTGAAGTCTCTCCTTGCCTACTTCTGCTTCTTCCTCCTTATAACCCACAGGCATTTCTCCCAATAAATTTCTTTCACACCTAATCCCATCTTGGGATCTGCTTCTTGGAGGTTTTGAATATACATAAATTATGCTGTTGATATAATCCAAGAAAGCAGATGATCAGGTGAACTTTGGGGACTGGATCACTCTTCTCTCGTTGGGCAAAGAAGATGTCATTCTAAGCTGTAGATGGGAACAGGTATTCCTTTTCACAAGGTAGTGACCCAATGCTGAAGATTTCATCAGTAGTGACTTGAGAAAATGTCCAGTACAAGGGAACATCCTTGCAGGTATAATGATTTAGGCATTTGAAAGATAAGTCAGTAAAGTTGGCTGGTTATTACTAGTTTGTATTTATGTCCTACAAAGGGATAATAGAACCAAGGGCTGTTAACAAGCAATTATAAATATAATTGGCTACATATAAGAGCCAGAGGATCTTTTTGATAGCTTATAAAAATGCCCTTTTCTTCTTCAGTAGAAGAGCAAATACATCAGAAGAGCAGACTCAGGACTTGATAGTAAGAGCCTCAAGATAATTAAATGCTCATCCCAGGCAAGTCTGTCATACTAAAGTCAGAGTCCTGGTTGGAAAAACCTGGGACCTGAAAAATTGGATAGTGGTATCTGGATGAATACTCCTAAGATGTTGGATCTAGATTCCCCTGGAGTCACAGAAATTGAAGAACTAACCTGTCCTTCCCTAGTAAGAGCTACTTCTCTCATACCAAAAGATTCCAGTGAGGCCTCTCCCCACAAAACAAATTGTTTCCCTTTCAGGAGCTGCTCTAATGTTTTCTCCTGGTTACCAGACTAATTATCTGGGTTAAATCCCAGCATAACCCAACTGGAGACATGCTAGGCCTGATAAATAAGGAAATAGATTATATACAGAAGGAACTGCAAGGATTATCTAATGCACGGTGGCATGAACCAGGTGAGTACCCCTGGGATTAGATTTTGAGGTTCTAGATTAAGACAGCTAGAATAGAACATTGAAGAACCAAGAGTTTATCAATTTAAGGGTGCTTTCTTGGGAGGTCGACTTAACATCCTAGCAAGCACCCCAGGGATTGGGAAAACTCACTGCTACGATGGCTCTTAGATGACTGGAATAGGCATGGGCCAATGCTGAATGAAATAGAAATGCCTGCATTGCCTGGAGAATGGCAGAGAAAGGAATAAAGAGGTGAAGGAAATTAACATGTTGGAATGAATAAATCAAGTGAGGTTAGAAATACTACCAGATTATGTTCCACTAGGGGCACAGAAAACTCATTATTTACCAAAGCCATCAGGAATGTACTGACAAGAAGGACACCAGCATCGCTAAGAAATTTGGCAGTGGTTCTCACCCACTGGCTATGGCTAAGGGTAGGAGAGGTGGTCACAGAGTTGAGCTAATTAATGTCCATGGGGATCATGGATCCTTAAAGTAATAGAAGCAAAGTAGCAGCAATTAACTGCCAGAAGCCAGGAGGTTGCATTCACTATAATGACTGGCAATACTTTAAGTCAGAAGAGGAGCTGAGGGAGCTTGTTGTGTAGGGTGTTGTGGCATGCCTAGGAGGCAAAATATATAGGCAAGTCAACAAATGTTCTACTTAGCATCTACAACCAGGAAAAAAAAAACAAGAATGGAGAAGGAAACTGAAGGCAGTTGGCCCAATAAAAATTCTGACTATAAAGGGATAGTATGGAGATCTTTGTGGTGACAAAACATTTTTGTATCTTGATTGTCATGCAGGTTATACAAATATACACATATGATAAAATGTCATTGAATGACCCATACATACAAAATAAACAAGTGCATGTAAAAACAGGTAAAATCCAAGTTAAGATCTATAGTGTAATTAATTGTATCGTACTCACCTAAATCATGCCAATTGATCCCCTGGTTTTGACAATGCACTATAAGTTATGTAAGATATCCCCATTGATGGAAGTTATGTGATTACACATGGGACCTCTCTGTACTATTTATGCAATTTATTGTGAGTCTATGATTATTTCACGTTAAAAAACAGCTTTGAAGCAAAGTTCAAAGCTCAGAGGCATATTGGCATACAGAGTAATGTCAGCCCTCAGGCTGGAAATAGTGACTGTGTTGCTGTGATCTGTTATGAAGCAATAGATACCTGAACATGAAGAAATTGTTGCAATTCCACATTTTTCCTACGGAGAAACGACCAAGTATATTTTGAGTTCAAAGCAAGGAAGATAAGTACAAGTAGCTGAAACTCTGTCATATTTTGTTATTGAGATAACAAGATTGTTCAACAGCATTGCTTTTCACAAGCCACGTAAGAAGTCCCATGTCAAAGCTTGTAGTTTGGAAGCAACTTGGAAGAAAATCCCTTGGACAGTAATCAGTCACTCTTCTAAGAAATACTGCATCATCAATAATCTTGATGGTATAGAGAATAATATCATGTGTAAAAGCATGAATTCCAACCCTGAGTTGAAAAGTGATTCAGAATAGTCAAGTTATAGATGTGAAGAAGTTTTAGAAATACTTTAAGCAATTTATATTGCTTATATTGTTTATGTACTTATGAGAGCGCTATATGAAAAGATAGTGTATCTATATAAGACTGCGATGATTTTCAATAAAGAGAAATTATAAGTGTAAAGAAAACATTATGGAATGGTTTAATTGGCGGCCTTTTACTTTCCTAGTACAGTGATGCATAAAATATTGGTACATCTTACATTTAATGGCATCTTAGATTTGATGAAATACAGTATTCAGAAATAGCCCCTGGCCAGACCTGGATGAATATCTTTGGCCCTGCCAACAGCCCTTCTCTGACCTTGCATTCACCTCTGCCATTTACACCTTGAGGAGGCTCATGCCTACATCAGGACCCACATATCGGCCTCTCCTGAAATGAGGCAGCTCACCCCAGACAACTTTCACCTCACCATGATGTAGCTCCATTCCAGACCAGAGCCCTGACTTCTGCTCCCCATAACATGAGGCACTAGCCCTCTTCGACCTTCTCCAACCTTCAGACCAGGGACCTCATCTTTTCTCCATCAACACCCTACCCAATTGCTCCAGCTTTTGGCCTGTACATAGAAGACATTCACAACAAAAGAATCTCCAAGTCACCTGCAGGAGCCAGCAAAAAGAAAAAAGGCCACAGGTGACCATCATCACCCAACTGCAGTAGTCCAGGAGGTAAAACAGGTAGAGTTTTCTTCCCATCACATCAGTATAATCTGGCACTGCCACAAGCTCTGGAAGAAGTTTCTGGTACCATTCAGGGAGAGAGAATGCTACTGAGAAGGAGGAGGGGTGCCTTAGGTCTGGTTAGGAACTGCTGGTGGGGGGGGCGTCTTTCTTAGTCCTTACTATGGGAAAAGGCTATTTCTTGATGAGAAGAGCTGAACTGAATAAAACCTTTGGTTTGGCAAAAGCGTTGCATGTTGGGAAGGGCAGAAGTGAGAGCCCTGATCTTCCTGTGACCTGTTTCCATTTCTAAGTGCCAAAGAGATAGATGCCTCCTGGCCTGCTTAACAGCTGCTTAATTGGGGGACTTAGTTTAAATAGGATACAGGGGAACTTGAAAAAGAAGAAATTTTAAGGGGTGGCATTGCACAATTTCAGCACAATTATAACATTTTGAATTAGTTCAAAATTAAACGTTTTTAATCAACAACTAAGATTTTCAGTCAATTCAAATGGCTTTGGGTTCACTTTTCAGTAATTTTATGAATCAAGTAGATGTGTTTGAGATTTTTGTGAAATTCTTTCCTTCTTGTGGTTCTTTTGATATTTTTTTTATTTCAATTTCATTTTAAGGTAAGTAATTTTTATTATTTACTCAGTTTCGTGAAGTTTTTATAAACCTTTTAAGTTTGGAAATAAGCTGAAATGAGTATCTCCCACCATTAGTTTATACGTTCGTAACTATTGATTGTGGTCATTTTTAAACTATTTTAGGTTACTATTCTAGCTGCATTTTCAGTTTGTGACTTCTTAAACATACATTTAAAATGTTTCGATGATTTTGCTTTGTATATTTCTTTCATATTCAATAAGCTTTTTATTAGCACAACTTTTATCAGACTTTAATGTTATTTTGGCATCGTAACTGTTTTATAAGAATTGAGGATGTGAATATTCCTATGATTTCCTTTTGAACATTTGATTTACTTTTTAAACCCTGTGTGGCATTTTCTAAGCTTTTTAAAAATTATGTATTTACATGTACTTCCGAATTTGGGGAATGGTTTAGCTTTCTTTTAGTTTTTATATTTTGTTTTTACCTTATTTTTGATTGAGATATTTTGGCATATGACATTGTATAATTTAAAAGTATACATGTTGATTTGATACAGTCATATATTGTAATATGATTGACAGTCTAGGGTTAACTAACATCTCCATCACTTAACATAAGTATTATTTCTTTTTAGTGGTGGGAGTAAGCTCTAGTATCTTAGAAAATTTGGTGTTTATAATACAGTATCGTTATCTATAATCACTATACTGTACTTTAGATCTCCAAGACTTATTTACCTACTAATTCCAAGTTTGTACCTTTAAACAACATCTCTCTAATCGCCCCCTCCAGTCACCATTTTACTGGTAACCACCATTTTACTCTCTGTTTTTATGAGTTTTTAGAGTCGACACATAAGTGATATCCTACAGTATTTGTCTTTCTCTGACTTATCTCACTTAGCATAATGTCCTTAAGCTCCATCCATGTTGTTATAAATGGCAGGCTTTCCTTCTTTCTCATGGCAGAATAATATTCATATAAATATATCACACCTACCTTTATTCATTCATTCATTGATGGACACTTAGGTTGTTTCCATATCTTGGCTAATGTGAGTCATGCTGCAATGTATATGGGAGTGCAAATACCCCATCTAAATTCTGTTTTCATTTCTTTTGCGTATATACTCAGAAGTGGAATTGCTGGGTAGTTCTATTTTTAATTTGTTGAGAAACATCCATACTGTTTTTCATAGTGGCTGCACCAATTTACATTCCCACCAACACTGTACAAGGGTTCCCTTTTCTCCAAGTCCTCACCAACACTTGGTATTGCTTGTCTTTTGGATAATAGCCATTCTGACAGTATAAGGAGATATTGTGGTTTTAATTTACATTTCCCTGATGATTAGTGTTATTAAACACCTTTTCATGTACCTGCCAGCCATTTGGATATCTTCTTTGAAAATATCTATTTAGTGCCTCTGTTCACTTTTTCATCAGATTGGTTTTGGACGGTGTTGTTGTTATTGAGTTGTATGAGTTCTTTATATATTTTGGATATTAACTTCCTTATCCAATATATGGTTTGAAAATATTTTCACCCATTCTTTAGGTTAAAATTTTTATATTTTAAATCTAATTTATTTATGTCAATTATTCCTGCTCTGCTTGTCAGTGTTTTCATGAAGTTTTCAGTTGCAAATTCATTTAAAATGCATGCTTCTAATCACCAGTTAACACTTTGGGTAACTTTTATGTATCCTATTTAAATGTTACAAACCAAGAATTGAGCTATTCTTATCACAAAGATTACGACACACTTTCATCATCAATCAATACAGACTATTCTCTTTTCAAACTTACTTTTGTTATTTTTTTCTCCCAATCCCTACTCTCATTCAGACCCTCCTGACCCTCCCTCCACCAGACAAACACTCCATTTAAAATTTATCTTGACTATGTTTGTATCTTTGAAAAATATATACAATGTTGCAAGATGTCATAACTTTTTAATACATTTTTTCTCAAAAATCATTTTTCAAGTTTAGTTTATTTTCCAGACAGTAGTATTCATTTTATAGATTAAGCATTGTTATAGTTTTGATTGTATTATTTATGTGAGGCTGTACTCAGCATAATGTTCCTCAGCCCAATGACATTATATTGCTACTATTTTGCTTTCAGAATTGAAACTTTTATCTAATTGGGCCTGTTTCATATCATGAAAGGCCATTCTCAGAGTGTCAAGGGCAGGGATGAAGAGTTTTTTCTAGGCAAGGAATGACTGGTAATGAACTCTATAGATTGGCTTGTCGAATGTCTCTTCAAACCTCTCTCTAGTGCACCTTCCTTGATGACAGAGGCTAGAGAGCTAAAAGCTCTATTTTCTTACTCCCTTAAAACCAGGAAATGGATGTAATTTAGGTTCTGCTAATCAGGTATACTAATTCAGAATCATCTTTGAAAATTTAGTCAATTGGAGAGAGGGGGGGCAATATGAGAATCCTCTGTTCTCCTGCTGTGGATCTAGCAGGCATGGGGTGACTCTAAAACAACATATATGATGGCAGCTTTCTGATATCAGGGGCACAGCTAAAGTATTATGTTCTGAGATCCAGTGGCTGTGGTGGCAGATTCCTGATCCCAGGATTGTGGCTAACATGGTATGATCCTAAACCCAGCTGTCAACAAAGAAACTTCCTGATGCCCTAGCTTTCTGATTATGGCAGTAGTGGCCGTCTTCCTGGTAGGAGTGTTGGCTTTGTTGTTCTAGCAGTCATTTCTGGCAGCTGAACCTAAAGGTTTGTCTTTCAGTCCTTCCAATGATTTTGCAAGCACTTTATTCTCTATGTTAAATCTGTATCCTATTAAAATAACTCGAATTATTTCTGTTATGGGCAACTGAGCTTCGACTAATACATATGCTGGTCAAAATAAAGTTCTTCCCATAATAAATCTCTCTACTAGGGATACCAAGACTGATATCCTTTCAGACAACTACTCCCAACAACTTGTTTTTATTTTTAGGTGCCCTCATTAAGGTATGTCAGGTACAGAGCCTCTCATTACCCACAAATCGCAGACTAGTGACTAGAAGAAACAAGTCTATCGTATGTTGGTGGAGGAACTCCTTTCCCAGAGCAGTTTAAACCCCAATTCTCCATAGAACTTGCTTTTAGTTGTGTCTCCCTTCTCCAAATAAATTGATTTAATAAGGAAATGTCTCACTCTTTTGGTTTTTGTTTTGTTTCATTTTGTTTTGTTTCTTTTTTTTTGCCCAGGACCCTGAAATCAGAGGCTTAGGTCCAAAAAGGGAGATGATAAGGGGAGAAGAGTTGGAACTACAGATCATCTTTAGCAGAAAGAAAAAGAGGGACAATTGTAAGCTTCTAAGGCACCAGATGTAGGAGCTGGGCAGGCTAGCCCTGCACATCTCATTGCGGCCACTTGGAAATGCACCAAGCTGTGGAAGAGTCAACGTGCTGAGCCCCTTCAGGGTGACCGAGGCACCTGTTCTCTGCTTGCCTTTCATCCTCACACCCCCCCGAGTGTGTCCCATCAATCTAAGAATGAGGAAGGCACACTCCTGTGTAGAATGCTTGTATGTGCTGTGTTTTCCCAATGCTAGCTAAAGGCCAGGTGGATAGGCCAAAGAAAAATATATAGAAGGTGCTAGGCCATGCAGATAAATACATAAATGGTAGTTCCACCAAATTAGGTGTTAACCAACCTTTCTCTACCTCTGCATCTATATCATCCCTGCAAGCTTTATTACTTATCTTTCCTTTGTTTTTTAAGCTTCACTTGTCCAAGCTGATACTCTTATTTAACCTACACTCTGAGTTCTCTACCCTTTGGCTGTATTTCTTAGGCTCTTATTAACCACTTGCCTGTTAGCACTGTATCCTTTCCAACTGATAAATTCCTAAATTACCCTTTTGGGCAACAGTCCTGGGTCCTGTTGCCTGTGCCTTTTCCTGGAAGGCAACCCTGATGAGACCTGACCCAGCTCAGACTGAGTGCTTACTAAATAATACCTTAAATAATACCTCTACCATCACCCCAGGTATTATTTTTGTATGATTTTCTTAAATGTATTTCACAGTTACAGGGTTTGGGAAGGCAGAGTATATTCTAAGGTCATGATCTGCATACAAGTTTGATGATTGATTGGAGAAGTCCATGGTAGCCCTCTCTACTGGTTAAAATAATGCTATTATCACAGATAAAGCTTGAAACAATTTCAGTCCCTTAACACAATAGAAGTTTAATTCTTGCTCCATAAACCCAGTGAAGATGTCCTTACTTAATGTTACTTTCCTCCTATCTTGTAACTTTCCTCCTCTCTAGGGCCCCAATGTTCCCTCTATTTATCTGGCAAATAAGAGACAATGGAGAAGGCATAGTCCCTTATTTGGCTACATAGTAACTCTCTTATTCCAGTAACAAACACTAGCCACCTGGATGGAGCTGGGGGTAGAGTAGGGCACTGAGAACTATAATCTCCTGATGGGCAGCTGCTCTTAGCCACAATTCCATGCAGTAGAAAGAGAGCATGAATCTTAGCTGCCTAGCCATCTAGGCCACACCCTGCTTATTCCTTTTCAAACAATTAGATTCTAAATAAATCATAGCTGGATATATAATTTTGAATATTCTAAAAATACAGTGAGGCAAATTTCCTGAAAATAAATTGGAAACAAATTCTCAGTATCTGACAATTGGCTCCAAATGTAAACGTGGACTTGAAAAGTTTTAAGACTTTTCCATGATGCCTAAAAAATAGCATCCTCCTTCATTAACATTTAAATAACTGGGCCCAAAAAGCTGAAAGGTAAAAATTATTAAGAGTAGGGGTCAAGTATGTGGTGACAGAAAGAAATCTAACTATGAGAGGTGAACACACAATGCAATATATATGCCTTACTGTCAAATTGTACACCTGAAACACTGGATTTCATTAACCAATGTCACCATTAAAAAAATAAAATAAAAATAAAAAAATATATAAGTGTGAAACCAGTTTGAAAAAAAAAAGAGCAAAAGTCCCCAAGCTCCTTCTTGGCATACACATTTTTCAAGCACTTGAAAAACATTGGTAATGAAATGATTGTTGACTCCTTGTGTGTCTTTTTTCTGACAGAATGTATGCTTATTCTTGCTGATCATCTGCTTTTTCAGACCTGGCAAGATTATCATCATCAGGAGTCAGCTCCTCCTTGGCAACATATTTGAGTAACCTAAAGCCCTGGCCTATTCCTGGGTGGCCAGCTCCAGGAGAAGTTTCAGGAGCCTGTAGGCTTGTATTCAAGGAGATGCTATCCCTGTCTTCCCTATGCCTCTCCAGTCTGTGGTCCTTCAGCTAGACTCAGTAAATACCCTGCACCTCAGCCTAACTAGTGAGTGCTGAATACTAGGTCTTTTCATGCAAAGATGTCCCTTCATTGCTACAAGAGTGTATATAAGCCGCATGTCTTTTTCTCCATATCTAAATCTCGAAGCCAGATTTTGTTCATATTTACCAAAAAGAGTCCATTCCCATCAAACAGTGAGCATCGTAGAATTAAATGAAGATGTTCTAGGGGGAGATATGTTAGATCAGTTACCCCCCACAGAATTTACCTAGAAAGTCCCCAGTAGACATTATTTCTTCTCCCAAGTCTTTCTTTTCAGTCTCCAGAGATGAGGTCCCCCTCCTCCCTGCCACCTGCTCCAAATAATCTTCCATTTTTCCAGGCTTTGTTTTCTCCCTCAGGTATCTTGCCCAAGTCTTCTTGATCTCTCCACTTACTCTTTCAGGGACATTTAAGTCTCTTCTAGCTTCTCCCTACAAACTTGTACACTCTACCTGTTACCGGTTCTGTGGAGTCCTGGAATTCCTAGACTTCAGTTCTTAGCGATCGATCAACAAAGAATTGAAGGCAGACACCCAGAAATTGATTGTATGCAACCTGGCTTTATTAAAAGCAAAAGCACAATTTTAGAAGGGAGAAAAGGCAGCCAGGAGCGGTCACCTTTGAAAACAAAGTAAGCTCACTCTGAAAATGGAGAGCAAGCTACCCAAAGTGGTCAGCTTCAAAGACTTCTGCCAAACAAAAGTATACCCTCAGATGGGAGAATGGGCAGTCTCAAGGGAGAGCTGCCCCATCCATAGTGGATTTGGGGATTTTATCAATTAATCTAACTAAGGGGTGGAATATTCATGATTTGGGGTCACTTCATGGAAAGAAAGTGGGTTTTTTCCACGGAATTAAGGAGATGCCCCTTTTCTTGTCATGTTTGGGCTTTTCAAAACTGTCATGATGTCAGATGAGTGATGGGTACAGCCTTAACCGCAACGCTAATTTATTATAATGATTTTATAATGAAGTAAAGGTGAATTCTAGATCACACCAGGTGTCCTGCTCATGCCTATATTGGGGACTGTCTCTATCCCCTTTATTTTCTGCTTTAGCAAGAAGTTTTAAACTACAAAACTGCTTCACTACATCAAAGCTATTGCTCAAGGCTGTTTTTCATTTTAGTGGCTCTGGAAAGGGGTCCTGATGTCATTCCTACCTCGCACCCACTACAGAAAACTCCCTTCACATCTGTGACAGGTTATTAATTATATTGAAGTTGATGACTTGGTCCCTAGCCCACCCCACCCCACCCCACCCCCAAAAAAAGCTTTCTTTAATAAGTCCTACCCTCCTTAGAAAGTTTGGGATGTTATATCTAATTTTCTCTTCTGCTGCCTGTACAACGTAAACATCTTGGTATTGTCCAGCTGATTTGTAGGGGACGCACTATATTTTGAGGCACTGTAATTGCAGAAGCCATTCATCCAGACATTGCCAGATATTGGGTGGGGAGGAAATACAAATTATAGATCAAGTAAAATGCAAAACACATACAGCATATTTCCAACAAAAGCTAATCAGTGAAAATCACTGACTGACACTTGCAACTGATCAGTCCGTAAGGGAATTCAAACCCCCACAGTTGTTTGTCTACTCTACCCATCAGAATGAGACAAGTATATCGAAGTTCTATTAAATGACAAAGTTGTGCAATGGCACAAATTAATTTAAAGGTGATTAATTTAAAAATGGGTTTATGACTAATATAAAAATACTAAGGTCATATACATTGTAGAACTGACTAAGAATATGAAATACTATGATGAAGGCAGTGTGTTTGAGGTGGGTTGTGTAAAAAAAGGTAAAAGAAGATAACTTTGAAAGAAGACACTACCTAGAATAGGACATTCACTCAGGTGATTCTTAGTTCCCAAGTCTCCTCTAGATCCTGCAAAGGTCATGGGGTCCTGGTCCTGGGGAAGAAAGTGCACAGGAGCTAACCTATAAAGGTGAGGGCTGGACCTATACCACAGATTTCCTCAGCTATATCCTTCCAGTCCGGGAAAGTTGAAGGGCAGAAGAGCAGTCTTGAAAACTGACCTCCCTGAACTGCTATGAAAACATACAGGAGCTTGTTGGGAATATCCACCAGTGAGAATAAAATAATAAAGCTACCCCTGGAGAAGGGATCAGTTCTGTGTCAGAGTAGGCTCCATGGGTTCCTGAGAGTAAATTGTAGGCATCTCTTCCTAACTCCACATTCCATTCAAAGACATCATGTTGGTAGCTTGAAATTGGCCATAGTAGGAGTATTTACACCATGGGAATGGGCAAATGCTACAAATCAGGGGTTTTCTCCCTCTAAGAGCTATTCTACCACCACACCACATATCTGTAGGCATGTGTTTGTCTAGAAAGGAGACAGGCCTCCCCAATGGAAACCCCTTTGAATGCATAGCATCTACTCACCCACTACCTGGAGTAAATATCTTCTATTGATATTTTCTGTCCGTTTGTCTTCTTTTTTGGCAATAACGCCCCTTGTTCTTTTCCGTGGTCCTGATTATTTATAAATTCCTGTTTTACTTCATGGATTTACAGTAGGCCCACTCATTCTACATATAAATGCAAGTGGGACATAACTATACAAACTAAATCCAAGCTGACTGCTACATCAGAGCATTTTACGGCAGAACAAAAAAAGTTATGGTTCTACCACCTACTTTCACCCTTATTAGTATAGATTACAGCTACTGAGCACCTACTGTGTGCAGGTGCTTTAAATGTATTTTCTCCCTCAACCCTCACACCCTCTCTAGGAGCTGAGTATTAGCACCCTTCCCTGACTTTATGGAGACACTGAGACTCAAACAGGCTTCTAAGTGAATACCTAAAGGACACACTAAGCCATCTCCTGAGCCAGAATTTGAACCCAGGGCTGCGTGAGTCTAAATCCCATGTTCATAATCACTTCATTGTTCTGCTTTTAACACATCAGGCGACATGGTAAGAGCACTGTGGGGGAAGATAAAAAGTACTTGGGAACCGCCATCCTCCTTTGCCCAGCCTCAGTCTCATTATACTTTAGTGTGTGGTGAGAGTGCTGAGGAAAAGAGCCAGCTGACGCGTGAGATTGCCAAGCAACAGCTTATGAAACGAATTCAAACCATGGCAACCAAACACTGTGGGCCCAGCAATAGCCTCATTTCATTTACAAGAGTAAGAGGCGGGCTTTGTCAACAACCGATGAGATAAATGAGAAGAGTACTGACTATGCAAGTAGAAGGAATTATCATTATCAGCATCATAATTATTTTTAAAGCCCACGATACCCAATAATCTATGAAAAAAAATCCTTGAAAAAATCTAGGGTTAAACACGTCTTTATGTAACATAAACTATGTACACATACATTTTTGAAAAATGTATATCTCTGCTATCCAAAATCTCAACCAATTACCTTTTATTTAATAGAGCTATTCATTTTGGAGTGGAAGGGAAGGCTAACACATAAATGTCCCTCATTTAAAAATCAACTTATTTACAAAGCACCTTTTAATTAATTCCTCACAATAACTCTGTGCTCAGTATTGTTTTTCCCACTCCACAGGCAGAAAAAGCATGGCATAGAGATTGTAAATGAGTGTTCATAGGGTGCACAGTTAATAAAGCACAAATCTGGGATGCCCTCCTACAAAATTATTGTAAATCTCAGAACCCCCTGAGAATCTAATCACATCTACAGTCCCTCTCCCTTGAAAAATGCACAAAAAGCAACTTGTACATGACAGGTTGCCTATATATTCATATTTTGTTTTATTGTGTTTTGCTTTATTGCACTTCACAGATATTGTTTTTTTGTGTTTTGGGGGTTTTGTTTTTGTTTTTGTTTTTTGTTTTTTACAAATTGAAGGCCAGACCCTCACTAGTGAAAATATTATGACTTGCTTTATTGTGGTGGTCTGGAACCAAACCCACAATATCTCCAAAGTATGCTTGTGATTCAGTGAAACTCATGATTCTGCCTCATGTACATTCATACAATCCAGGTGGAGGAATGCTATTCATTTGCCTTTAACCATGATACACAGTGTTCTCAGGGCATTTTTTTATTTCTTTTCTTCAATGGCTACATGAAGCCTTCCCTAAATTTGGAGGGTTGTTAAACTAGAAGCCATGGAGGGTTAGTAGTTGCAGGCAGAAAGGGTCGGGCATCACTGACTTATTAATAATTTCAATCTGCCTTAATTTTGGTCCCTCGAAATTCCATCCTGACATCATCCTTTGCTCACTGCCTTGGCCAAGCATGCATCCAGAAATATGGGAATCGGACATCTCTCAGTGAACAACTAACTCCAGAACAAGTGGCTCTGTGTTTGTCTGGGTGTGTTTTGTTTATCTGTTGCAACTTGGACATTGCCACCTTGCCATCAAGAAACCTCATGGATGTTCTAATAATGGGAGGAATGGGGTCCTCACTTGATAGTGACTACCAAGCCAGTAGGGCAGTTCCTTTTTTCTCAGAGGACCTAAAGTGGTTTGCTGAAGATCCACACAAGACAAACTCTACATCTTTAATAATACAGACCTTTGGTTGCAAATCCCTGCTTCCCTGAGAGCTAGTGTTAGACCTTCTATGAACACCAAAGACTTTATTCCTCTCTCAATCCTTGGGCCCAGACTAAAACTTAATTGAGTGGCCTTTCGGCTCCTTCAGGTTGAGCTACTGTGTTATTTGGAGATGAGAGGGAACCCAAATCCTGTGAGGAGTAAGGGAGAGAGAGAGAGAAAGAGAGAAGTGTGGAGTGCTTTTGAAAGGCTCAATGGAGTATGAAATGAGGGTTAGAATATCCTGGCCTTGAGTATCATCAGTATCTCTGTGCCTTTCTCTCTCAGCCCTCCTTTCAGTTTGTGGTGTCTTTATCTAGTCTGGGATGACTGAAAATCTTTTGAACAGATCATTTATTTTTCCAAGTCTGTAGATAGGCCAAGTCTTTATCTCCTGGTATCCAAAAGACCTAAAATTCTTTCTTTTAATCTTATTTTCTCTGTGTAAATTTTCTGAAGTCTCTTCTGTAACTCAGTAACTGATCTTGGGCTCTTTGATTCTATTTGCATTTCTGCTAAAATACCTCTACCTTGGGTCAGAAGCCTTGGACCTGCTGTGTCTGAGGGCAATCTAGAGCTGGGGGTTAAAAACAGAAGTTAATAATTCACAATGTCACATTTTAACAGAAAGAAAGAGAAATAAGCTTGTCAACAAAAAGATATGGGATCACAAGGGGAAAAAAAGACCAAGGTAGATCCTAAAAGTGAGACTCTGCCTCTTCTTATTTCTCCTCTAAGAAGAAGCTCCATGTGAAACAGGAGATTTTAATATAGGTTTTGCTCCCACTGGATGTTCCATCTCCTAGCACACTAGCCATTTTGATCTGGAAGGTATAATCCTACACATGCATTATATGCGCTCTCTCACTTAAACCTGTAAGATAGTGGAGTTATACCTATGAGGAGATGAGAAATGAGAAACAGAGAGAATAAGTAACTTGTTCTTGGTACATAGCTAAGAATTTAAACTGTAATCTACTTTCTGCCAAGCCCAGTGCTTGGAAGAATAATCACCACCGCCTAACAGTTTCTTTGACCTTGGCTCCTGTCATGGTTGAAAGTGGGGAGGGGACAGCTCTGCACAGCTCCAACATTAGAGTGTGTCTGGAGCATAAATGCTTCTTGTGGGCTGAGCCCTGGGTCCAGTTGTCTACGAAGTCCAGGATAATACAAGCGTAAAACAGGCCACATACTATTAGACTCATGTTGTCACCCTCCTTTAGATGCATAGGTGTGCAGAAAATAGTTAATATAGCAGACTTGAGACTGTTTTCTTTAGAAATGCCTGCTTTTGTGGTTGGCCCTTGGTTGACATCTGGAAACTTGGCACTTTCAGGAAGAATGTTGGTTGCCTAAAGGTGTCCACATCTTAATCCCTGGAACCTATGAATATGTTATTTTACATGGCAAAAGGGATTTTGCATATGTGATTAAGGGTAAGGGCTTTGAGATGGGAGAATTATCCTAGATTATTTGGGTGAGCATAATCTAATCACATGAGTCCAAAAAAGTGAAAACCCTTTTCCATTTGTGGCCAGGCTGATGAGATAGTGGAGGAGGGGCCAGAAAGTTGAGGCTTGAGAAGAACTTGACTCATTGTCCCAGCTTTAAAAATGGAGGAAGGAGCTGCAAGCCAAGGAATGTGGTGGTCTCTAGAAGATGGGAACAACCCTCAGTTTATAGTCTGCAAGAAAACAGGGACATCTCAACTGAATTCTTCCAACAAGCTGAGTGAACAGGAGCCTCAGGAAAGTGATACAGTCCTGCTGACACCTGGATTTTAGTCTGGTGAGACCTGTGCTGAACTGACTTACAGAACTGTGATAATAAATCTGTATAATTAATTTAAGCCTCTAAGTTTGTGATAATTCGTCACAGCAGTGATAGAAAACTAATACAGCACTTGACTTGACCTGTTCCCTAATTGATAAAGGTTGCTGTGCCTACCCTGTTTGTACGATGTCATTTATGCTGAATACCTGTTTTCCTTCTGAGAGTCTGGAATTTTGGTACGTGCCAAGCTGAGGGTTCTTAGTGATCATCCCCCAATAAAAAAGAAAACTCTCAGGCACCAAATGACCTTCGTTGGGCAAAAACATTGCCCACAATTGTGCATTTCCACCCCTAGGAAAGAATGTGCTTGGTGTGCTCCTTGACAGGAGGGAGAGCATGAGGAAGCCTGTGAGTGGGTTTCTCCAGACTCTCCCTGTCTTATTTTCCTTGTTGATCTTATTGTATGTCCTGTTGTTGTCATAAATTTTAGCCATTGATTCAATTATATATTGAATCCCTTGAGTTCTTCTAGTGAATTCACTAAGCATTTGTGTGGTTTTGGAGACCGCTGACATAATGACAGATGGCAGGCCACATTTTGAGTAGCCAGTAAGTCCCAAAGCACTTCAATAGAAGCGATCTGAAGACAGGCCTTTATCTCCCATGTCTCAGGAGACTGGTAGAGGCATGGGGCCCTGCTCTACTGGCTTCCTTGTTGCTGAGCAAATGTTGTGTTTTTCAGAGCCCAGGTGGAGGGGAAGGAGGTCCAAACAGGAAGTGCTATGATCCACCACAGCAGAGGTACAACTGCTCCCTCTGGTGGTCTGCGCCTTTAAACAATCACAGCAAGAGATAGGGACTTGCCATTAAGTGGTGGGTAGAGCAAAGGTTGAAGCCACTGGCTAAGCCTACCACTTGATGTAAAAGTTCAGTTCTAATAGGCTTTAAGACCCAGAAATCTTGAAGAATTCCTCTGTTGGGATATTGTACACGTTCCTCCTGAAAATAAGTTTTGAGTGCAGAATTTTTTTCAAGGAAATATCTCGTTGGATAGTAAAACCTGGTGGCACATATTTGATTGTCCTTTCCCTATGAATAGAGATGAAGAATGTGTCTGCTCAGGTAGAATCCTTCTGGAGGGGAGTCAGAACCCCTACATAAAGTCATAGTTTTATATGGATTGGAGCTACCTTTCTTATGCTCTCTCTTACAAGACATCCCCCAAACAGCATCTCTTAGGCTTCTCCTGAGATTAGAGGCCCTAAGTTTCAGGGAAATTTTACAACTACATAAGGAAAGTAGTGAGTTTAACTTGCTCATTCATTCTGTCATTCATGTATTGAGACACCCAGATAGCTACTGGGAATACAGTTGTAAAAAAGACACACATGGCTCCTGCCCCCATGGAGTGCCCAGCCTAAAAGAACCCTCTCATCTGGTATCACCATGCTCTTCCCCCTGTATAAGTTGTATGGAATCTGACCACAGAATTAGACAGACCTTGATTCCTATAGTGCCTAGACCATAACTAGAACCTATAGCTAGATAGGAAAGGAAATGGTATTCTGAAGCACACACATTCGATATCCTCTCCTTAAGGATGAGACATCACCTCTGTCCTGTCCAGTCCCTTCTGGATAACCTATCAAAATTTGCTGAAACCCTGAGTTAAGAGTCCAGCCTCCCTAAAGTAGAAACCAGAACTCAGCCTAAGGGAGAGGTATGAGCCTTAAACTCCACTAATTAGATATTCCCCATCAAGACTTCGGGTCAAGAGTCGGAAATAGGAAATGACTGTCCAGTGGAATCCACACCTGGTGAAAATGGTGGAGCATGGCAAAGAGATACCAAGTTTTCACAGGCAGCTATAGTAGATACACTAATGGCACTGTCCAGGGTTCAGCCTCAGCAGTGGCTGCCCCCAGAAGAAGTAGAATTACACCAATTTGTGGCAGCCTAGCCCCCAAGCCAGATTCTCTCACCTGTTGAAGATTTCCTTGAGCTCTACCTATAGTCATTTTTAAAAATACCTTTTATGCTTAAAGAAGCTAAAATGGATTCTGTGCCTGCAACTAAGAAGACTTATGGATAAAGAGAGACTCACAAACAAGCAGTAACCAGTCAATGTGGTGTTTCTCATTGACATTTTCAGAGCAGCAGACCCAGATGCAGAGGCAAAGATGACTGGAGTAAAGGACTATAAGTCTCATCAAACTACCTATTTATAATGTTATTTATTTGTTTGTATATACTCCTTTTTGATTTTAAAAGTCATAGGTCTGTCACCCCATGAGGCCAGAACTCACACTCACCTACGAAGAGGGTTAAAAATATGCTTCTTATTAGCATTGACATTCCTGCATGGCATACACTGACCACAAGATGGCAAAAGAGATTGTCACATCAAGTCAAACTGTTTTCCTCCACCAGATGACTGCACTAAAGAGAACATTTATTGAGCACTTACTGGGTGCCAGAAACTGTTCCAAGTGCTCGAATGCATTGTCATTTAATCCTCACAATAACATTTTGTGAAATAGGTGCCATTTCATATGTGATGAAATTGAGGTCCAGAGATATCTATGTGTCTGCCTGCCCTTAGCTCATCTTTTATTTATATATCATTTATCTATATCCATTTTCTATCATCTGTATTTACATATCAATTTATTATCTATATCTTTTGAATTAAAGTTTCCATTATTATAAAAGTAATCTGTGCTCACAGTAAGAAGATTCAAATGTTAATGATGGGTAAAAATAAAAAGTCCTTTCTCCTCCTTGTCCATCATCCCAGTTCCACTGCCCAGTAATAACCATTGTTAAATTTCTTGTATACTCGTCCACTAATTTTCAAAGAAATGAAAATTAGGCACTCTTCCACATTCACAGAAAATGAATATGCAAGCATTTTTATACATACATCCTACACATACACACGTGCATGCACACACACACAGTACTATGTCTCACACACTGTTCTACAGCATGCATCTCTACTTAGCATTTCATCTTGGACACCAGATACAGCCTGGGACCACCCTTGCCTGGGGTCCTCATTTATAGGTCTTGGATATGACATGAGCTGAACTCATCTGTGCACTAGAGAGCAAGTAACGTGGTCTGGTGCACTGGAGCCACAGGAGGCAGTGAGTATTGGAGAGGAAAGGGGTTGACAGGCTGCAGGGGGTAGGGAAATGGGACAGAGTGTGAGGTAAGTCTGTGGGTGGTTCTCTGGTGGGTGGCCCTTACTTCTGTTGTACTCTGGCTTCCAGCCCTGGTGCCAGAGAAAATTCAGATTTAGATACAACAAACATTTACAGTGCCTTTAGAACAGGCTTAACTCTTTCCTTTGTTAATGGCCATTTTTAAAATTTGTATTTAATTTGCATGGAATCCCTGTGAGGTAGAAATTATCTTCGATTTACAGGCAACAAAGCCGAGACTCAAAGTAGATCATCTACATAATTACAAATAAACACATAGCTTTTAAGAAGTAAAACCAAGAGCCGACTCAGTTCCTTTGATTTTCATTCAGGGATCTGTCCACCGCATTACATCAAAGGGCTCTGGGGAGAGATTGCATTGTACCCCACAAAATGTTCCTAGAGCACAGGCTTTGCATCCCCTCATACAACCCTAATCGTCTTCCCCGTAATTCCCTCTGTCTAGACAGCTTCCCCCAGCACTGTGGGACCAAGGACAGAAGGGTAGCCAAGTCCACAAATGCCTCTGGGGCTGTGAAATGTCCCCTCAGAGGCTGGGTTCTCAGGAGTGCAGTCAGAAGGTGTGATAGGCCATCATCTCTGCAGCTGAGCCTGGCCCCAGCCCTGTCCCAGGCTCCCCTCCCACCCCAGCTTCTGCACCCCTGTCCAATAAGGATGAAGCCCCAACTCCATTCTGAGGCAGGCCTGAAACCCGGATTCCCAGGATCAGAGTTCCTGAGGCCCCTGACCCAAAAGAAGCACGTCCTTTTGCCCATCTTATCAGCACTGTGCAGAGGCTGTGCCTGCTCCACGCCTCCTCCTTGGGCTCCCAAGGCCACGAGTGGGTTGAGGTTTTGGCAGCCGGCCTTCTAGCCCAGTAGATGCTGAGCAGCCCGGGGTCAGTGGGAGGAACCAGGCGCAACAAGGCCATGCTTACAGCCGGCACCTCCCCTGTGGCTGATAGAGGGGCCTGAACTGCATCCCAAGACCCTTAAGCCCTAGCAGGTGGGAGGGGGCGTACCTGGGTCAGAAGGGTCTCAGGGTGCTCCTGCACCGAAGCTGCTGAAAGTGGGCAGCAGCAAGACAGGGTCCACGAGGACAGAGCCCAGAGTAAGCGGCTTGGCTCTGGGCACGCTGGGGGATGTCAAGGAGCAGCCACAGGTGCTGGTCCCAGGGAGGGCAGCCCAGGGCAGGCATTGGGATGGGGCTCAGAGGAGAAATCGATAGCCAGTGCTTGAGGATCAAAGAGGATGTGTTCTAGAAGAGTCACTCAGTCCCTGAGTCCTGGTTGTGGCTGGTCTTGGCCCAGTACACACTGCCAGGCTGGTGAAACTGTGCTGCCTAATACCTTAGCAGAGTTTTCTTTGGTTAGCATGGGACATCTCCCCTCCTGCTTCCTTCCTCTAGGGAGCAGGGTGCCTAGGTCTCCTGGGTTTAGCAGCAGGAATCGGTTGTCAGAAATCAGGAGCCCTTAAGGATGGGATGCCTGGTCCCCATCAGGTTTTCTTTTGTGCTAGTTTTCACATAGTATGGAGAAGGTTGCTGCCTCTTAGGTAAAATAGACAGAAAGGGGTGCTGTATCCTCCATGCTCTGGAGTTTTGTTCCACATGCCTGGGCAGGAGGGGCAGAACCACTATGGCTGACAACCCTGGAACTGCCCTGGTGTCTTCCCTTGCTAAGCCAACTTTTGCTTCATTTCCTTGTACCCTAGCATCCTTTCAATTAATGTCTGTCATCAGTGGTCTGCAATAAAATTCTCAAATTGGTTCCCAGTTGTCATGATGCACTTATTTTAAGGGGCCCTCCCCATTCATCTGGCACCTCTCCTGTTCCCAGATTACAGATGTGGAAACAGAGCACAGCACCCATGTGTCATTAGATTTCCTTGCATCTATAGCAATCCAATACCTGCTGATGGACTGAGAGGGGTGAAAGCCTGAAGGAAGGGCCACGATCAGTACTAGATTACCCTAAATGCCAACTGAGCAAGTGCTTAGGTCACCGGCAAAGAAGGGACCCCTAGCAATGAGAAAAAGGTCACTAGAAATATTTGATACTTGAATTTGATATTCAAAGAAACAGCAAAATCAACATCATGGGAAAAATATAAAAACTTCACCTTCAATTTTTATCATGGAATACAAATGGCAAGTAGGAATAAATAATTGCACTGAAAAAGAATATGTATTCAGTTGTTGAATACAGAGTTCTATATATTTCCATTAGGTAAAATTTGTTAACTATAATGTACAAATCTTACATATCTTTGCTGATTTTTGTCTGCTTATTCTATTGCTGATTTCTCCTTGTGGTTCTGCTAACCTTCCCATTACATTTTGAAGTCATGCTATTAGGTTCATATTTTAAATTGTTAAATCTTCCTGATGAATTTTTTTCTACATGAAGTACCCATTATTTCTATAATGCTTGTTTTCTTAAAGCTTATTTTAACTACCTTGTGCAAAATATTTTTGTCTATCTTTTTAACTCTTCTGAATGAATTGTTTAAGCTGTGTGTCTTGTAAACAGCTATTATCAGTTATTTGTGCTGCATAATAAAAAAACTGTTCAAATGTTTGAAAATTAAGACATATACTTAGAATTCATAAGTAAAAGGAAATCAGAATGAGAATTATAAAATATTTTGAGTTGAATAACAAAAATAATATATATCAAAACTTGTGAGATAAAGCAATAGTAAACACACATAAAGGATAATTCAGTTTTGGTTTCATAATATGAAACTAAAAATCAGAACCCTAACCACAGCATAGACTTCTTTGCTAATGTACATTTTCAGGCATATGAGCACTCATTTTACAATGCATCACTCTTTTTGGTGGTATGAAGAAACAGATTTCTCAAGTCTAGAACAGATTAAATCCTATGAGCCTATTTAAAGCTATGAGCCTATTTAAAGATAATTTTTTAAGTGGAGAGCAAAAACTGCTAGTGATTTCAGATAAAATAAAATCAATCAAACAAAAATTCCAAAAAGCAAAACAAGCAAGCAAACCCATTGTTATTTAAATGCAATGACTTCAAATAGTCTTCTAATTATATACATTAGCTAAAATAATAATGTCATACTTGGAACTATTTAACTGAAGACAGGGCAAAGAACAGCATTCCATTTGGTTTGTGTCTTTTCTGCAAATATATTTCATTGATCTAGTTCAACCTTTATATGATCTAGTTATAGACATTTGTTCCATTTGCACCTGTTGTCCTGGTGTAAGTAGTCGTAGCACTCCCTTTAGCTCTCAAGAGTGTCCTGGTTGGTATGATAAAAATTACGCATCCACGCTAGTTTTAAGCCATTACCATTATAGCTGACATTAAAATGTGAAGGAAAATACTACCATTTCTCCATCTGGCACACAATTTTAAAAAGCAGCAAACCAACCTAGAAAAGCTAAACCATACAGATCTCTATTCTTTTTTTTTTTTTTTTGGTGTCTAAAAGATAAGTGATTCTTGAGAAATGGTTCTGGAAAATTTTTTAAAAATACTATTTTGTTGTTTATATATCCAATGGGTCTACTATATCCAATATCCATATATACTGAGGTATGTTAAATAATTTACAAACTTTTCAAAGTATCTTATCACTTGCCTTGGGTTTTAAAGGACTTCCACCCCAAAGTAATATCCTTTTTCATGTTTTATAATTCAGCAACATGGCTTTGACTCAATTCATTGTTTTCCCTGACACTATCATTGAATCAAGCATTTAGTGTCTGAACTACTTTTCAAACAATCTTTGTATGTGCAATTTGTTACAAAAGTCCAATAATATTGTAAAGAGAAACACCGTTATTTGCATTCTTAATGGATAACATATCTTCTGGAATTCTATCAGGGCCATCTCCATGCTTACCATCAGTCTTTCCCGGACCCATTTCCTGGCTTTCACAGTTCAATTCAGGTTCTTACATAAATAAAGTTATTAATGTAAGAAGTAAATCATAAGTTAATATTAAATAAAGCTCTGTAAGGTAGTATTGTAATAAATGTGATACATAAGAAGGCAATGAGCATTGGAGTTTTCTACTAGAAAATGGAATTGTTTCTCATATATTACCTCCCTGTATGAAGTTTTTTCTTAAAACTGTTTAAGATAACTTAGTTGTTATCTTTGTAACCCATACACATTTCTATTGCTGCACTTATCTCATTGGATCAGCTATTTGTTTACATGAATTTCTCTGATAAGACTGTAAGTTAAAAATAGAAATCATTCTCTCATTTACATTTATATTCTTAGAACCCAATATATTACCTGTCACCAAGCAGGCCCCAACAAATGAGTGAAAAAAGTCTTTTAAAATAGTAAGATGACACGAACCCAAACTGAGGAACATTTTACAAAACAAGTGGTTGGGACTCCAAAAAATGTCAGTCGTGAAAGACAAAGAAATACTGAGGAACAATTCCAGATTACAGGAGTCCAAAGAGAGATGACAACTAAATGCAATGTGTGGTCTTGGATCAGATCCTAGGTCAGAAAAAAATAACGTTATAAGGGACATTACTAGTCCAACTCACTACATATTAGATAATAATGTTTTCTCAATGCTAAATTTCCTAAATTTGATCATCGTACTAGGGTTATGTAAGAGAATATCCTCGTTTCTAGGAGATACATACTGAATTACTTAGAGAGTAAAGAGTTATATTTGAAATTTATTCTCAAATGGTTTAGCAATAATAATGTGCACTAATAACTAAAATGAGAACAATGGAAAAATGTTAGCAATTGGTGAATCAAGGTAAAGAGGATACAGGAGTACACTGTACTTTCTTACAGCTTTTATATAAGTTTTAAATCTTTTCTAAGTAAAAAGTTTTTTAAAAAGAATATGTGACAATCAGATTATGGTTCAGGAAGAAAAAATATTGAAGACTAACAGCAACTAGGAAAGAATTTCAGATTTTTATTTTTCTATATAATGAAAATTTTTAAAAATCACAATCTAAGAGCTAGTGAAAACATATCTAAGTTTGCTTAATGTTTTGATGCAATGACTTAAGAAGCCCCCAAAACAACAGTCCAAGACAACCATGTTTAACTAGTGAAAGTGTATAATTTTGTCTAGATTTTATATTGTTTCCTTTGATTTGCTGATAGAGACCCTTGGCAAGGATTATATTTTCCAGGCATGCAAAATAATTTAAAATATGGATGGGTAAAATGCTGAAAGAGGGAAAACATCACACGGTGAAACTGCAGTTGCAAACTATACCTTTCCTTACCATATAGGTTTCTAGCCAATTTTCAGGGAACCCCTTATTTATTCCTGTTACTAGTATAACACATAATAATTGAAATACAAAATGTTCCTTCATCCCCTCTTCACCTTGAACCATGGATACTCTCTCTTCTCTCTCCTGTCCAGGATCAATAGCCTGATTGTCAACTGGTGGTTCTTCTTGTTGAGGTTTCTTGTCTCTTGGTTGCTGGACCTTAGGTAGATGGAAATAAAAAGTATTCTTTACTACTATCACAGTAGAAGAAACAAATATACATACTACATGGAGTAACTAATCACAAATTTAAAGGTTTTTCCTATACTCTTCTCTGTAAGTACTCTTAATAAAGTCGCTCTTCCTATGTTAAAAAAAAAAAACTCTAAGAAAGGAGTTATATGCAAGGAACAATAATTCTGGAAACCATCTTTAACTTTTCTGGGATGTGTGTTATTTATTAATAAGCACAATGGGGAAACCATAGAAATGATTTCCAGGCTCATATCGTTATACCCGTCCTGGCAACACCAGAGCATAAGTCTCCCTGCTCAATGTTTCATTCATGGGATTCAGTTTTCACACATTTTCAATAAGGAAGTCCTTTATACAAATGATATATCTTGGTCCAAAAACTTTTTTTTCTTCAGCAAAATTAATTTCTGCCAACATTAAGTAAGATATTAAAGCACTCACAATTGCACATCCAACCGGATTAGAAGACTCTTGACCATCTCCCCTTCCTCTAGATCTGGATCTTATTCGTGTACTCATATTTCACACTGAAAGTAGAAAATCGTGAACTGGAGAATGTAATCAAAAAGAATAATTATACTGGACTATTTCCCTGACCAACTGCTGATTATAAATCCTTTTTTACATTTAGTGAGATTTCCAAAATAAGCCTCAAATTAAAAATAACTGTCCGTTTTCCAATCGCATCATATTCGAGGTGATTTGCTCTCTACAAACCCCTTTGTTTCTCTAGCAGCCAATTTGGCAGAAAAAGAACCTTCATGTACTTAATAAAAAAAACATACAACTTTCCTAAGGAGATTTGGTTCCACAACTGGATTCTCCAGTATGAACAGATTTTGTAACATATAGTCACATCCAGCTCTCTACTGACTACCACTGATTTTTGAATTCTGTGGGCAGTTCCAGGTGCATCCAAGCAGTGGGTCGCCAACCTTTTTGGCACCGGGGACTGGTGCTCTTATGAGAATCTAATACCAGATGATCTGAGGTAGAGCTGAGGCTGTGTGATGCTAGAGCTTTGGAGTGGATACACATACAGATGAAGCTTTGCATGCTCCCCGTTCCCCTTCTGGTTCCTAAGAGGCCATGGAGTGGGAGAGGATTGCGGATCCCTGCCTCCAAGACTCAGATATCTCTAATAACACCCTCCAAAGACTGGCCCCATCTCCATCTGACCCCCTCTTCCCTCGCAGCCCACTGTCCTCCTTTGTCCTGACCCTGCTACTACAAGCACCATGGTGGTAGTGATGCCTATAAAGAGAAAGACGATGATCTTGACGACCTCCCGCCTTAGATGCCACAGATCGTGCCACCCCCAACCACCCAAAGCCCTCTGCCTCACTCCTCACACTTAGTCACACTTGTCAACTCCACGGAGGACAGATCTATGGACCTACCAGTCAAGTCTCAGCCGACAAGAAACTGAACCGCAAGACACAACCTGCGCAGATCAGCAACCCACCCTTGCACAACCTCCACACCAACAGCCAAGGGAAAGGCACTGGGCATGCGCACTGTGTCCTTTATGTACCATGCGGGCTAGTTTCCCCGCCCCTTAAGAGCTCCACCAAGGACTCCCAAGTCTGTCGTCCAGCTGCAGTTTCTGTGCTTCCAGGCCCCAGATACCTCAAATAACGCCCCTAAGGCTCACCCCGTCTTCATCCGAACCCCTCCCTTCCACAGCCCAACATCTTCCTTTGTCCCAGCCCCACCACAACAACAAGGGGTGTAGTGTCTGCCTGTGAAGAGTGGTAGAAAGCCTACTAAATAGAAATGGCACCAAACTCTATAGGATTTATACAAGACCAGAAGTCGGATAACTGAACATTCGGACTGTCCAGCATATAAGTTTCTAGACCCTTTACCACCCATCTCACTCCCATCCAGGACACCACTGAGGATTCCCGATTGTATGCTCTGTGGACAGTTCCAGGTGCCTCCAAGATGTGAAATAATACCTCCAAGACTCTCCCCATCTTCACCTGGCCCCTCCCTTCCACTGCCCACTGTTCTCCCTTGTCCCAGTCCCACTGCAATGACAAATGCCATGGTGGCCACTATGTCTGAAAAGACAATGACCTCAAGAACCTTCCTCCTTGAGGGCCCCTGACCCGCAAAAAGCCCACTGGCTCTCCCCTCACAGTCACTCACACTTAACCTCCTCCGAGAACTGTTCTTTGAAATTACCAGCTGCGTCTCAGCCCACGAGAAAGAAAGCAGATGGTAGGATACGACCCGCAAAGCCCAGAGCACCGCCCACACCAATGTCTGATGGGAAGGGACATGGCAGTGGACATGCACACTGTGTGGGCTGGTTTCTACGCCCTTCTACAAAGCTGACTGTGGACTCTGGGGTCTGTCATCTGTCTGCAGTTCCTGGTGCCTCCTGCACCCAGACAAGTGAAATGACGCCCCCAAAACTCATTGCATCTTCATTTAACACCCCCTCCCCTCCACCCACTGTCCTTCCTTGCCCTGGCCACCATAACAAGGGCCATGGCGGCTGCGATGCTTGAGAGGAGAAAGATGATGACCTCGAGGACCTTCCTCTGTGGAGGCCACAGATCGATCGTGCTTCCCTTGACCCGCCTAAAGCGCGCTGGCACTCTCCTCACACTCGTTCACACCCATTCACGCTTATACTTGCTGCCAGACAACAGAGAGCCTGATGGAGAATCAGAAAGGGAATGAAAATGGTAAGTACCTTCCATTGTCACCTAAACATGACCTCTGCAGGATCAACTCCACCAACCAATCCCAAGCCTCAGAGGTACCTGTGGCAACACTCCCACACCTGCACAGTGATGTATGTCATATGGGCTGTGGTTCCAGCCCTTCCTCAGGTATAGGCTCCATCTCACCAGGAGAAGGGCATTGCTTCCCAGTCCCAGAAGGGTCTTGTCCTCCCCTTCTCCCTGCAAAAACTTTCAGTGCTTCTGTGTTTAGAAATGTTCCCAACACTGCATCTCACCTGCTCATTGCTTCTACAATTTTTTTCTCGGTGTGGCTGCCTCAGTGGCCCTCAAGAAAGTCTTTAGTCTCCCCAGAGATGCATGAAAGCTTTTAGGCTCCGAAAGATTGCAGAGCCATATTAAGCATAACAGGTGTCCAGAAAATGGAAAAAGGATTCGTAAATTCTAGTACATAAGTCTTAAAACGTGCACACATCCTGTGATCCTGCATTTCTACTTCTAGAGCTTTATGTTAAGGAAACTATCTTGGATGCAAATAAAGATATAGATACATGGGACTTCCAAAGTAGCTTAATATATAAAAGCATGGTTATGGACTTGCTATATAAGTAAACTGCGGCACATTTGAAAATGAAATGTGGCTGCCCATCAAAACCAATGTGGAATAATGTTTTCCATCATAGAGGTGCTACTCACATTAAGTTATTAACTTGAAACACTCAGTAATGTAGCATGTGTATGTGCATCATGATCCCAAAAGGAGAGGAAGGCTTTGGAACAGCACTACCATACCATCAATCCTCCTCTCAGACAGTAAATATGTTGTTTTTCTGAAGCTAGCATGTTCTGAGGCTCCAAAGACACATGATTCTCCAGGGGTAACCCCGCAGATAAAATACAGTCCTGGGAATTGTAAGTCTCCTTAACCTGGTGAACCTCAAAGGGCTTTTCCATGACTTAGGTAATCTGGTCTTCTGCTGTCAGGGAAGGGGTAAGGTGAGTGGAGGTGAGGGTGAGAACAGTATCCCACTGCTACTGCTTAGGGCAAAGAAAGTTAGGTGGGTACCTGCAGGGCAGAAAGAAGTTTGCCCTGCTGTTACCTACCCCTTCCCCCTCCCAAAAAAAAACCTTTCTTTTCTTGCATGCCCAGGAGGACTGGCCTCAGACCCTGAAGGTTACCTTTAGAGAAGCACACATTCTTTGAGAGTTGGAAAGATTCTCTTCACCAGAAGTAGAATTGCCACGACCCTCCCTCTCTCCTTCCTCTCTCTTACAGAGAAGATAGAGTCAATGTAGAGCCAAGTGTAAAGAATGTATAAACCTTCCTTGATCTTGCTAATCAGGAATAACCATTTTTAACACCTGATTAGGAGCTGTTCCTACAACTCAAATCTTTGTGTGTATGAAATAAAGATTTATTGAGAAAGACTGAGTTCACACACTCTTCAATCAGCATTAACTGTGGGCTCTGATCTGAGTCTCATGTTTTTCCTCAGGTAAAGCAGTTTCCTTGGCTCTTAGTCATTTCCTGTGATCTCTTGGAAAAGCTATTTGCTGCCTAGCTGTCTCCCTGACTTTGGTGCTTTGTTAGCAACAGGTATGTTCTCTGGGTAGGATCAAGTTTCTCAAGGACACTGTGAAGAAGTTAGAGGGAAGATGGAGTCCTTTCTATTTGAGAGCTTGAAGTCTGAACTGCAAAATAAACTACTATTTTTCCAGTGCCACAAGCCTTCCCAAGTAACCTCATCCTCTGGCAACATTAGTGCAGAGCAAGCACTCTGACCAAGAGCCATCAGGTACTCCCAAGCCCTTGTTTGTATCATTGTGATGATCGTAGATAACATTTCATTTTATTTGTTTTATAGCACAAGTACTGTCTGTTTACAAATAATTCAGTCACTAGGAATTGGCCAGTCCCAATGCCTTGTCATTATTATTTAAATCCCAACATAAGGTAACCTAATTCTGGGTAGAATTAACACCTAGCAATAATAGTGTTGTTGCTAGGACCACTCCTCAGCCACAAGCCCCTCCTGCCCCTCCTCCCTTCTCCCTTCCCTTCCTTCACCACAGCAGAGGAAAAAGAGACCCTTTGTTCACTCATTTGCAATAGTCAGAGGTGATAATCAAGAGTGGAGACTGCTGACTGCACCTACTCTGGAGTGGAGCAAGTATCAGAGTTGCATCCCAGGCCAAGACCCAGGTAGTGCAAGGGCCAAAGGCGAGCTCTGTGCAGACTGTCCAGACAATCGTGAGAGAAATGTGGGAAATGCTACCTGGGCCAGCTATGAGTGAGATGCACAGACACGAGGCCATGGTGAAGCTGTAGTGAGGTGGCAGCTGTGGCTGTGTGTTGGGTGGGATGATGACCTGGCCCATTTCCAATACCCGGAGGAGGGAAGGATTAAGGATCACATGCTGGCTACAGGTGTGTGCCCCAGAGGGAAGCGATGGTGGTAGATAGTTCTCTGTTCTTCCCTATATGGCCATCTTCTGGCCTGGGGGTTCCGCCTCTGTGGATCTGGGGATAGGTCAGACCTTGGAGACTTACTGCCCACAGGCACCACCCTTGCCACAGTTGGAGGAAATCCTAACAGCCAGCTTTGGAAAGAGAGAGCAATAGAGGGTGCAGATGGTGTACATAAGCATTGTCTGTGTTGAACCCCAGCAGTTTGTGCAACCCATCCCACCCCTTTTGATGGAGGAGAGGTAGAAGGTTTAGAGGTTAAAGAGAAACTCCTAATACTTCTAGTATCTCTCAATTAGTAATGCATTAAGCATTCTTTCCCTGCAATCTCCCTGTTGGGACTCATTCTAAAGGTATATTCATCCAAGTAGACTGTAGTTTATGCGCAATAGTTGCAAAAGTGAAAAAAGTGCCAGCCAATAGACATATGAAAAAGTGCTCAAGGTCACTAATCATCAGAGAAATGCAAATTAAAACCATAATGAGATATCACCTCATATCTGTCAGATGGCTATCATCAATAAATCAAAAAACAAATGTTGACAAAGACGTGGAGAAAAGGGAACCCTCATACACAGTTGGTGCTTTGAAAATTGGTACAACCACTATGGAAAACAGTCTGGAGGTTTCTCAAAAAAATTAAAAATGGATATACCTTTTGACCCAATAATTGCACTTCTGGATATTTATCCAAAGAAAACCAAAACAATAATTTGTAAAGATCTATGCACCCCTATGTTCATGGCAGCACAATGTACAATAGCCAAGATATGGAAGCAACTTAAATGCCAATCAACAGATGATTAGATAAATATGTTATGGTTCATATATACAATGGAATATTATTCAGCCATTAAAAATGAAATAAAATTAAAATTTTTTTAAAAAAATGAAATCCTACCATTCACAGTGACATGGGTAGAACTAGAGTTTGTTATACTGAGTGAAATAAGTCAGACAGAAAAAGATAAATACTATATGATTTCACTTATATGTGGAATCTAAGGAACAAAAAGAACAAACTAATCAAAAACAGACTCACAAATATAGAGGACAATCTGGTGATGGCCAGAGAGAAGGGAGTTGGGAGGCTGGGAGAAAGGGGTGAAAGGTTAAAGAAGTACAAATTAATAGTTGATAGATGGTCACAGGGATGGGGAGCATGGCATAGGGAATATAGTCAGCAGTAATGTAATGGCTAGGCTAACGTAAAGCCAGAGGAGAAAAAGAGCAATCAGGGGCATCATTTTATAAACTATATAAATGTCTAACCAATATATTATATACTTGAAACTAATAATATTTCTTTTAAAGTGCTAGTATGTTCAGTAATGTATTTGCTCATATGAATTGCAGTAAAAGTAGACAATGGACATTTTGGCAGCCATTGAAAAAATAGATAAGTTAACATATATTCATTAGACTGATGTTCATTTATTAAGGTTAAATGCAAAAGAAGATGTAGAACATTTTAGTATGATTCTGTTTGTATTAGACATGTATGTATCTGTGTGTGTTTATGTTGTTTATTGTCTTTTTACTATTGTAAGTTAAATTGGAATGAGCATCTTTCATTTGCACTGTAGCACACTTTTCTCATATTTCAGGATGTATTACTGGAAATTTCATTGCTGGAGGGTTTAAAGGATTTTCGTGTGGATAGCTAGATGATTCTAAGCTATGAGAAAACATTTTAAACTCCAGTTTGTGTACAAGAAGACCAGTTTTCTTTCTCTTTCAATTGTTGGTTATAACATTGATTCTTTTTCTGCTATTTGATGGGAAAATGATACCACACCAATATCTGAATTTGCATTTTTGATATATAAAAAGGTTGAACATTATTATTCAAGTAATTTATGCTCATAGTAAAAAAAAATCCATAAAGTCATAAAGAAGAGAATTAAAAAACAACCCTGGAATTCCAGCATCTATTAAAACCCTCTTTTCTATTTGTCATTTTAATGTATATATTTCTATATACATCTTTTACACGTTCATTCTAGATTATCATCCATGCTGTGGCCAACATACTCATAGATCATTTCCTGCCCATTTCATTAGTTATTTCTTTAAGAAAACATTTCCTGTGTAAAGAAATAGGGGCTAAGAATATTTACAACTTGTTCAACATCACATACTCTAACAAGATATTCCAGGAATTAAACCTGTGCCTTTCTCATTTTCACTGCTTTTGCTTGTTCCTTTATATTGTGCTGCCTTATGAGATAATTCTGTGAGGTAATATTTCTCAATCACTGCCTGGTAAACATGAAGGAGTTTTCGTGATTGCCAAGGAGAGTTCTTGTGAGCCTAATTTACAGGCATATCATTTTAAACTTTGACTCCAACAATTTGTAAACTCCTTCAGATGCTACTTATGCACATTTAGTTGTTACACACAGACTCACATATTCAGATATCTATTACTTAGTGTCACCATATCTAGGTGTTTTACCTGAAGCAGTGGAGAGAAAGGAAGGTTTTGTCCCTCTTGGCAGCTCTATCACCTGAAAGACTTGCCCTTTTTATCCTTCCTCCATATACAGAAGCCTCCAGGTTTGCTTTTCTGTGCCAACTAATCCCCAATTCATAATTGTGCTTTCAGGGTTTATTGATGGTGTTCAGGCTTCTCACCTGCACTAGAAAGCTCATCCAGCTTTAGACTTCTCTTGGGTGAGTTTCCTATTATACAGGTATCCCCTGGTAATTGGTGAAGGTACCTTGGTCATGCTGGTCTTTGTTGGCTCTTACGCCTTTGTTAAAAATCAGTTATATACATGGGTTTATTTATGAATTCTCTATTCTGTTACACTGATCTATTTGTCTATCTTTATGCCAATACTACACTATCATAGTTTTATAATAATTATTGAAATCTTGATTTCGCTAATCTGGATGCTTTGCATTTCCATACAAATTTTAGAATCAGCTCACCAAGTTCTAAAAATAAGTGCTGGGATTTTGATTGGGAGCACATTGAGATCTTAGCAATTTTGAGTCTTCAGACTAATGAACAAGATTTATCTCTACATTTACATAGGTCTTAATTTCTCTCAGCAGTATTTTGTAGTTTTCAGTATACAGGTCTTTCATTTCTTTGTCAGATTTATCTCTATGTATTTTATATGTTTTATGCTATTGTAAATTGTATTGGTTTTTATTTCAATTTTTGATTGTTGCTAGTTTATAGAAATACAACCTATTTCTTTATATTGAGCTTGTATCCTGCAACTTTGCTAGACTCACTTGTTGGTTTTAGTAGCTTCTAATTAGATTCCATCATACTTTTTTTTATATTCCATCATATGTTATTTGAAAATTATCATGCCACCTGTGAATAGACAGTTTTACTTCTTCATTTCCAATCTAGATGCATTTTATTTTTTTTATCTTGCCTGCCTGATTATGCTACCTAGAATCTTGAGTACAATGTTGACTATGAGTGGTGAAAGTGGACATTCCTGTCTTGTTCCTGATCTTAGGGAAAAAGCATTTAATAGTCTGCATCTAGTGAGACAATCATATGGGTTTTTTTCTTTTATTTTCATTTTTAGTTTGTTAATACGGCAAATTTCATTCATTGATTTTCAGATATTCAACCAGCCCTGCATTGCTGAAAATAATTATATTCAGTCATGATATATTATCCTTTTAACATATTTTTGGATTTAATTTGTTAAAGTCTTGTTTAGAATTTTCGCATCTCTATTTATGAGGGATATTGATGTGCCATTTCTTTTTCTATTAATGTCTTTATCTGGTTTTGGAATCAAGGAAATTCTGGCCTCATAGAATGAGTAGGAAAGTATTCTTTCCTCTTCAGTATTTTGGAATTGGTATTATTTATCCTCAAATATCTGGTAGAATTCACCAGTGATGCCATCTGGGCGTGGAGTTTTCTTTATGGCAATGTTTTGTCACTAAAATTTCAATTTCTTTAATAGATAATAGGTTATTCAGGTTATCCATTTCTTCTTAAGTGAACCATGGTAGTTTGTGTCTTTCATATTGTCTATTGTATACTTGCTGATTTTCTGCCTACACATTCTATCAGTTACTGAGAAAGAAATATTGAAATCTCAAACTATAATTGTGGATTTGTCTATTCTTCGAGTTCTATCAGTTTTAGTTTCATGTATTTTATGGTTCTGTTTAATAGCTGCATAAACTTTTAAGATTGTTAGGATTGTCATGAGCATAAATGTAAAAATCCTTGACAAAATATTTTCAAGTTGAATCTAGCATATATAAGAAGAATATACCACAACTCAAGGAGGTTTATTCCAGGAATGCAAGTCTAATTTAATCTTCAAAAATGTAATCCTCTACATTAAAAGCCTAAAGAAGAAAACCACATACCATGTCAGCTGATACATTTTACAAAATACAACATCCATTCATGATAAAAAAAAAAACTCTCAACAAACTAAGGCTAGAAGGAAATTTCATGAACTTGATAAAGTGTATCTACAAAAAAATCTGCAGCTAACATCATATTTGATGTTGAAAGACTGAATGCTTTTCTCCAAAGATCAGAAATAAGGCAAAGATTTCCACTCTTATCACTCCTACTCAGCAACATGCTGAAAATCTTAGCCAGCATTATAAGGCAAGAATAAGAAATAAAAGACATTCATGTTAGAAAGGAAGAAATAAAAATCACCCTGTTTACAGAAAACATGATTGTCTACATAGGAAATCCCAAGAATTCTACTAAAAAAATCAATAAATGAAACCTCGTAGAACTAACAAGTGAGTTTAGCAAGGCAGTAATATACAAGTCAACATATTTAAAAAACAATTGAATTTCTATACATGAATAATGTACAATTGGAAGCCAAAATTATTTTTTAAAAACATTTACACTCACTCAAAACAGTGACATACTTGATCTAATTTCCACAAAATTTGTACACAATCGGTATGTTGAAAACTACAAAACACTAATCCAAGAAGACCTAAATAAATGGAAAAACATATTATGTTCATGGATTTGAAACCCCAACATAGTAAAGATGTCAGTTATCTCCAAATTGATACATAGATTTAACACAATACCAATCAAAACCCTAGCAGGATTTTTTTGTACATATAGACAGATGGTTTCTAAAATTCATAAGAAAAGGCAAAGAAATGGAATAGCTAAAGCAGTTTTGAAAAAGAACAAGGAAGTTGGAGGAATCACACTACCTGGTTTTGAAAAGTACTTGTCAGGTCATTTTTACAGTGTCCTTCAGTTTGGGTTTGATATTTTCTCATGATTAGACTAGGATAATGGCTTTTAAGGAAGAATATCACTCAGGAAAAATGCCCTTTTCATCATACCGTATCATAAGGTACATGATATAAATATTATTTATTACTGGTGATGTTAACTTTGGTCACTTTGTTAAGGCGATGCCTTATAAGAGTGAAAAATTCTCTAGTAGATTAGTCACGAGGGCAAGACAGGGATTAGTGATATCTTTAAGCGCCAGCTCCCAAGGAAAAAACAACAACATCACCTCCAGGATGCCGATAACAGAACTGGCTACCAGGCCCTGTTTGCTATAAGATTTAAGAGTCCCCCAGAAACAACATTTTTGCACCAGACGATAACAGCCAAATTCTGCTTCCATAATCTGCTTAATGTATAACTATGGTGTAGTTCTAAGAGATGTCCTGTATAAAGATATACTACTGGCTAACTTCTGCTTCTGTAAACCTGCTTGCTTGTTTAATGTGGTTTTAGGCTTTATAAGCTGCCTCCTCTGGAAGCTTGGGCTGATTTTCTAGTGGAGAGAGTTAGTCACCGGCTGGCTAATTAAGGCTCATAATTAATCTCAATTGGCTCCATGGGTCTTAGATTTGAACACACCACAACACCTATTGAATTTCTTTACTATAAAATTACTGCTTTTCCCTTTCCTTACTCTCTTCTTTAGAAGTGCATCACTAAGTCCAACCCACACAAGGGGAGGAGAGTTAAGTTCCACCTCCTGGAATAAAAGAATATAAAATAATGTGTGGTTATACACTATGATTGCTATAGTAACTAATAGATATTTGGAGATAAATACTTTGAGGCTATGCAAATATTCTTTTTCCCCTTAAAGTTTAGGACTCTTATTTTAGTGTTAATCCATGGGTCTTGCCAAGAGCAATTATTACTGTGCTGTTCTAATAGTGATTTTCTGTTTCATACATTCACTCTATGTTTATTATTTCAAATTCTTTCATAAGGAAAATTTGTCCCTTTTCTATATTTATTTATATCAGTATGGACACATGGATATTTATTTTATTTTTTTAAGTTCTATTCCAGTACAATTGTTTTGTATTTCGCAGCTCAAATTGTTCCAGTTTGGCCATTGGGACTTCTTTCAGACTGGCTTCTATGTCCTTTTGTCATGACTTTCATTTCTTTTTGTTGTTTCCTTTTTTATTTTTGTATTTTAGCTTTCTCTTACTTTCTGTCCCTACAAGATAATACAGTTTCACCTTCTGCCCTAGAATCAGCCATTTCTCCAGTGTTCTTGGTTCCTTTTATTGAGAAATGGTTTTTAAATACTGAAATCTGGGTGCTTAACTATTTGATGTTAAGAATTATTATAAAGTGACAGTAATCAAAATGGGATAAAATAGGGTCCAGAAATTGGCCCACAAAAATATGGCCAGTTTTTTGTTTGTTCGTTTTTTGTTTTTTGTTTTTGACAAAGGTGCAAAAGCAATTCAATAGGTAAAGAGTAGTATTTTCACTAAATGGTATGGGAACAATTGAACAGTCACATTCAACAAAAATAAACCTCTACTTGACCTTTACACTGTATCCAAAAATTAACACAAAATAGTTCATATATCTAAATATAAAATGTAAAACTATAAAACTAAAAAAGACTTAGGGGAGCATGGGTTTGTTGATAAATTCTCAGACATGACAGTGATGCAGAACAAGGCAACTTCCCCCGAGTAGGGGAACTCAAGCCCTGAAGTGGGAGAGAAAAGGGTCCATGACTGAATGTAAGAAAGAATTCAAACACACGCCATAATTAGAGTCAAAAGAAAAGTTGATTAGAGAAGGGAAAAAGCACAGACAAGAAAACGCAAAGACAAAAAGTTAAGACAAGGGAAAAAAAACCAAGTGTCTGTCTGGGAATCCAGTTTATATATCATTCTTAGTTTCTGTGAATTACAATTTAAAGACTTTATTTACCCATTTTCCTTGATGATATGGGCATATAGTAAGGAAAGATAAGAGTAGATAGCATAAAAGGCCGGCTGGTAATTCCCAGCCTTCAATCCATAGATTCTCCATGGTTTTAGCCATAAGGAATGAATGATTTTATTTTGCGTAGGGCACCACTTAAAGACTGTTTTCCTGTTTTCCTTTCAGGCATGGAGAAATGGTTTGTTAGCAATCCCGGAAGAAATCTTCCTTTGTTCTGAAGGTTTCCTCATGTTCTGGCTGTAGGGCTGATCAGTATATTGCAGTCTCTGAATATAGCGTGATTTAACATTTTAGTTCTCTTCCCTTCTCCCTACATTAACACTAAAAGCATGATCTATACACGAAAAAAATTGATAAATCAATCTTCATCGAAATTTAAAATCTTTGCTTTGCGAAGGACACTTAAAAGAATGAAAAGAAAATCTTATCTAAATGTATTATGGTATCCTGGTTTGGATTCTGGAACATTAAAATAATATTAGTGAAAAATTTAATGAAATCTGAATAGAGTCTGTAGTTTAGTTAGCAATACTCCAAGCATAGTACTGTAAGGGGCTGAAAAAATACTTTTTCTCCCACCTAAGCTCTTCTAGTTGGGCTAATGATCAATTAACAGACAGATTAACAGGAGAAAATCAAATTTTAATACATGGCCATGGGAAATTCACATATGCATGAAAATTCAAAAGAGTAAGGTAAAATTGGGTATGTGAATCATTTTGGACAAAGGAGAAAATGGGGCAGGGGTCTGAGGTTTTGAAGGAAGTAGGCAATTTACAGGTAGTTGAGGAAAAGAGGAACATACACAGCAGGTAAATATTTGCTAGGCAACCCAGAAACAATGAGACACAGTGGGTAATCTAGTAAACAGGCCCCTGCTTGGCACCCTCCCATCCAGCATACTCAATTCAAACTAGGCTGCTAAGGCAAACACTCTTAAGATTTCCTTCCTTGAGTAGGTCTTTCGAAAGCTGAAAGCTGCTGAATCTCTTAGGCAGGAAATGGGGGAGGGAGGGTCAAGGATTCTTTCTGAGTCTTTTGTTTCTTAGTAACCAGCTTAAAATCAATATCCCAAAAGACAACTTCAGGGTGGCAAAGCTTTGGTCTCCTTCAGTACCAATGTTAATTCCTTAGTTTTGACAAAGGTACTGTGGCTATATTAAAGGTTAACATTAGGTGAATCTGAGTGAAGAGTATATGGGAACTCTGTATTATCTTCACAACTGTTCTATAAATCTTAAATCATTTCAAAATAAAAATGTTTATTAAACAAAAATATAGCCAAACCTAATAACGAAAAATCAGAGCTGCTGTGTTTGAAGCCAGAGGAAAGAGACTCTCAGAGGCTCATCATCTCAGTGCATGCATCCTCAGGCTCTTAGGTAGCTTCTGAAAGATCCTCTACAGAATGTCTGGATTCCTTGGAGTATGATTCCTAAACCATGGAACTAATCGATAGTGAAACTATAGGATAGAAATAGAAGCCTGAATAAATGAAAATCTGTTAGTTTCTCTGTATCTTTAAAGCCTTTTTCTATAATAGAGGATAATCTATTCGAATTGCTATAATCTTCTCTTTACAAGATCAAACATATTGCTGCCCAGTATTCTGATCTTAGACCTGCAAAGCACTTGATTCTTTATTCAAAGCATCTTAAAAGTGCCCAAGGTAAGGTGACTGGCTTATGATTATGCAAGAATAGGAAGGATTAGGCTATGATTTTGAGGATGTAAGTGTGTATTATAAATTTCTACCTTATGTAAGAATTTTCATGAACTTCTTCAATGTCCTTAAAATAATAAAATACTTTTAAAAAAAGACAGCTACACACAGGTAGAAAATATTTACAAATCATATATCTGACAAAGGGCTTCTATCCAGAATATACTGTATAAAGAACTTCCAAACTCAGTATAACCAACACACACACACACACACACACACACACACACACACACACACACCACAACCCAATTTATTAATTGGCAAAAGCCATGGTCACTCAACCAAAGAAAATATATGGAGGAAAATTTAGCACATGAAAAGGTATAGCACATTATTGGCCATTTGGGAAATGCAAATTACAACCACAAAAGATACCATTACACAACTATTAAATGACCAAAAGAAAAAGTACTGATAATACCAAGTACTGGTGAGAATGCAGAACTACTAGAGCTCTCATATGTTCTTGGCTCAAATGCAAAATTGTACAGGTACTCTGGAAAATGGCTTGGCAGTTTCCTATAAAATTAAATATATACATACCATATGACCCGGAAGTTCAGTTCAGAGATACAGAGCTGGAAAGGTGCTGCCTATCCCATCCAAGAAGAAAACTGGATAAGCTACAAATTAATGAGTTTTCTTGGACTCATCAGAAAACTGTAGTCATAGGGTAAATGTCATCCCAAAATCTGGAGAGAGACAGGCACCTACAGACAGACACGGACCTGGAGCATTTGCTTACGAGGGGCAGAAACCAATATGAAGATTAAAGAAATTTTAATAAAATCTTGGTGACCAAGTTCAGGCTATTGTGAGAATGTGAAGCTCCCAAGGACTCAGCCATGTTGAATTCCCACTGTCTTGCAGACTTTTCCTGCAGGAATATCACTAGGCTATACAGACAATCCAGAAAAGTTACCCTGTGGTGCTGGCAAGGGGAGAACAGCTGCTGCCAAAATCCTCCCAGACCCATTTCCTCTATATCCCTTATAGAACAACAACCACAAAAAAAATCTTCCATCTACAGGCACTAGTAGGATTCTGCTGCAACTAGGGGAGAGCAACAGAGTTCATCAGGGAAACTTGGACTAGATCCATCTTCCCTAAGTAACGAAAGCTTCCATCTTCAGTATCCATGGCATCAAAGCTGTAGCCAGAATGCTGGCAGAAGCTAACAAGGGAAAAGCTCTACCCATGGCAGAAGGACAGGAACATTGTGAAGGCTACTCCCCCAAGACACACACCCACAGTGCTTGCCTAAGAATGAGACTTAAAACACTAAGGAAGACTTTCTCTCTCACCCACATTTCTATTAGAGCCTTTAACACATTAACTACAATTATTTTAAATTCTCTGTCTGATAGTTTTATCACTTGTGTTATATCTGGGTATGGTCCTAATGATTGCTTTGTCTCTTCAGACTGTGTTTCTTGCCTTTTTGTGTGTATACCAATTCTATGTCAAAAGTCTGACATGTTGTATAGGATGGTAGGTACTAAAGTAAATATTTTGTAAGTTTGGAGAAAAGAACACAGTTGCGTAGGATCTTAGTATGATTACCTCTCCTTAGATTTAGTATTAATCTAGTAAGGAGCTTTATTAAGTTAGAAGTTTGTTGTTGCTATGGTTACTCTCAGTGCACCAGAACCCTCAAATCCTTCCAGTGATGCCTCATTTTGATTTCCCCACCTGGATTTGGGTCTTCCCATTGCATTGTTCCTGGAAGAAAGTCTGTCTCTTACAGCTTTTTTTAGCTGTATTCCATGCTTTTCTTTTTTTGAGGCTTATTAGTGTGGTGGAGAGTGGGAGAGAAAATGTTCCCCGATGTTCTGTTTAAGCCTTGGTCCTAGGCAGGCACTGTGATCCCGTGTCTCAGGGGTGCGTGGCCTTCAGAAGTGTTTCTGCTCCTGTTCCTGATGTAATGCTGAGCCTAGCACTTATTACTCCAGGGATAGAGGTTCTACCCAGCCCCCAGTTTCCTTCTCCCAGCTGCCGCAACTTTCCACCTGTCCTGTTAGGCCACAACCTTGATGTCCTTCCCCCTGCAGATAAAGGCTTTTGTTCCAGGGTTTCAATCTTAGGGATTAGGAAGCTTGGGTTCAGGGTGCGTGGTCTTTGAACATTTTACAAGGTCTGAGTCCCACATCTGGATCTGAGGTATTGGGCATCTGTGTTCAGGAAATGAGGTCCTTGAATTCTTTGAAGGTCTTCGTTCCAAGTTTTTTGCCTGAGGTGTTTGGAAGTCCATGTTCAGAGCATGAGGTCTCTATCTCTCTAAGTGTGCATATCCCATGTTTTGCATCTGATATACGTAGAGGTGTGTGATTATGTTCTCTGAAAATTTTCAGTATCACTCCAAAGGTTTGAGTCAGAGCTAACTGCTGGTCTGTGTTCAGGGTGTGGGGTCTCTGAAATTTTTCAGGGTCTGCATTGTAAGGTTTGAATCTGAGGTAATTGGAGGTCTGTAATCAAGTTGCAAAATAAAGTCTTTGAAATTTTAAGCTTGGATCCCAAGTTTCAGAGGTAATTTTCTCTGCATTCGAAGAATGGAGTCCTTGAAATCTCTTAAGTTTGGGGTTCCAAGATTTGTGTCTGAGTTGTTTAGACATCCCCATTCAGTGTATGAGGTCTCTGAACTCTTTGAGAATCTATGTTCAAAGGTTTGAATCTGAGGTATTCGGGCGTCTGTGTTCACAGGTTAAGATCTCTGAAGTCTTTGAGGTCTATGTTGTAAAATGAGGTACTTGTGGGTAACTGTCAGTTAATGAAGATTTAAATCTGAGATATTTGGGGGTTCGTGTTCAGGGAGAGGACTGCTGAAATTTTTAAAGTCTCAATTTTGAGTGTAAGTGATTTGGAAGTCTGTAGTATGTGTGCACAATATCTGAACTCTTTGAGGCCTATGTCTCTAGATTTGAATCTGAGGTATGTGGGGATTAGTGTGCAGACTATGAGTTCTCCAAATTCTTGGAGCTTCTGAGGTTTGTATTCAAGGTGTGGAGATTCTAAATTCTTTGAGGGTCTGTGTTGCTAGGTCAGAGTCTTAGGTGTTTGGTGGTGTGTGTTCAGGGTATGAGGTATCTGACTCTTTGAAGATCTTTTTTTAAATATAGGATTGATTCTGAGGTATCCACACATATGTATTTGAAGGGTAAGGTCTTTGAAGTCTATGAAGGTCTATGTCCTTAAATAATAAATTTGATGTATTTGCATATATGTATTTAGAGTTTTAGTTCTGTGCAATCTTTGAAGGTCTGCATTCCAAGATTTGAGGTGTTTTATGTCTGTGTTCTGGGTATAAGTACTCACAAATCTTTTAGGGTCTGTGTTTTTTTTAATATATTCTTTTTATTAGTTTCAAGTATACAGTACATTGGTTAGACATTTATATATTTTATAAAACAATCCCCCCAATTGCTCCTTCTCTCCTCTGGTTTTCCACCTAGCCAATATATTAATGCTAACTGCATTCCCTATGCTATGTTCCCTAACCCTGTGACCATCTATCAACAGCTAATTTGTACTTCTTTAACCCTTCACCCCATTCTCCCAACCCCCAGCTCCCTATCCCCTCTGTTCGACACCAATTGTCCTTTATATTTGTGAGTCAGTTTTTGATTAGTTTGTTCTTTTTGTTCCATAGATTCTGCATATCAGTGAAATCATATGGTATTATTTTTCTCTGTCTGACTTATTTCACTCAGCATAATATTCCGTGATGGGCCTCTAGGTCCATCCATGTCGTTCCAAATGGTAGGATTTCATTTTTTTAAAGGCTGAGTAATATTCCATTGTATATATGAACCATAACTTCTTTATCCAGTTATCTATTGATGGGCATTTAGGTTGCTTCCATAACTTGGCTATTGCAAATTGTGCTGCCATGAATATTGGGGTGCATAGAACTTTACAAATTATTGTTTTGGCTTTCTTTGGATAAATACAGGGTCCACGTTTTAATACTTATATGTGGGTTATTTCTGAAAATAGTAAGTTCTCTGAACTTGTTTAAGTTCTGTAGCCTGAGATTGGAGTCTCAGGTGTTTGTAAAGTTGTATACTGTGTATGAGGTTTATGCATTCATTGAAGGTATGGATTCCAAGGTTGGAACCTTCAAAGTTGGAATCTGAGGTGTTTGGGGTCTCTTTTCAAAGTTAGTGTCTGATTTCTTTGAGGATTTGTTTCCTAACTTTGGTTCTGACATTTTTCTGTTTTGTTTGGTTTTTGTGTGGTTTATGTTTTTGTTTTGTTTTGCTTTGTTATCCATGTAAAGTCAGTGCTCAAAAATTTGTATGTGTAGTATTCGGGTATTTATGTTCAGAATGTGAAATCCCAGAAATCGTCGAGGGCCTGTGTTCCATATTTAGAGTCAGATGTATTTGGGGAGCTATGAGCAGATAGTGAGAGGTCTCTGAACTAATTAAGTGTACTCTAGTATTTGAATGTGAATTATTTGGGGGTTTGTGTTCCGAGCATGAGATCTCTGCCTTTTTAAGGCCTTTTTTCCCCATAGTATTGACTCTGAGGTATTTGGTGTTCTGTGCTTAAAAGTATGAGGTCTTGAACTCTTTGAGGCTCTGCGACATAATATTCTGAGTCTGATGTATTTATGGGTCTTCGTTTAGGGTTTGGCCTCTGAAATCATTGAGGGTATGTGTTTCAACATTTGAGTCTGAGATATCTGGGGGTTTGTATTCACAATAAGCATTTACAAATATTTTAGGGTCTATGTTTTAATATTTAAATATTAGGTATATAGCTTCTGTGAGGGGTGAGGTCTTTTAACTCATTGAAAAACTGTGACCAGTATTTGAATCTGATTTAATTTGTAGTCTCTGTCTGTTGGGAGGTCTTCTGAATTCTTTGAGGTTTTGCGCCACAATGTTTGAGCCTAGAGTGTTTATAAATTCATGTTCTAGGTCTATGGTCTATGAACACTTAGAGAACTGGGTTCTAAATATTGAGTCTGAAGTATTTAGAAGTGTATGTACAAGTTGAGCAGTCGCAGAGCTCTTTCAGGGACTGTGTTCCAAGCTTGGAGTCTGAGGTGTTTGGGTCAGTGTTCATGGTGTGTCTTAAGTTTTCTTCTGAGCTTTCTGGTACTTCAACTCAAGATGTGAGTTTTCTGAATTCCTGGATTTTCTGTGTTCCAGATTTTGAGTTTGTGGCATTTGGGGATTTATGTTTAGGATGAGAAGTCCCTGAATTCTTCTTCAAACACTGTGTTCCAGCATTTTAATCAGAGCTATTTGCAGGTCTGTGTTCAGGGAGTGAAATGTGTATAAACTTATTGTCTGTGCTCTAAGGTTTGACTCTGAAGTATTTTGGGGTCTGTGATCAGGATGAGAGCTCTCTGACAGATATGAGGGAGTTTGTCCCAAGTTTTGATTCTGTGTGGAGTGTGAGTTCAATGGTTTGAGGTCTCGAAACACACTGATGATCTGTTTTCCTAGTTTGAGTTTCTGAGGTAATGGTAGGTCTGTATTCAGTGTGGTAGGTCTCTGTAATCATTGTCTGTATTTCAAGATTTAATCTGATGTGTTTCAGGGTCACCGTGTAGTGTTAGGTCTTTGAATACCTTGAGGATCTGTGTCCCATATGTCCAGTCTGAGGTATTAGAGAGTATGTGTTTGGTGTGACATCTCTGAATTTTACAGCATATGTGTTACAAGCTTGAATGTAAGCTCTTGGGTGTCTGTATCCAAGGTAAGAGGTCTCTCAGCTCTGTGTTGGTCTGTATTCTAAGTATTGTCAGTGGTGTTTGGGGATTTGTATTCAGGGTATGAAGTCTCTGAAATCTTTTAGAGCCTGTGTTCCAAGATTTGATTTGGAGGTGTTGGTTGTCATTGTTCAAACTGCGAGGTGTACAAAATTGTACTGAGTCTATTTTCTAAGGGTTGAGCCTGAGGTATTTGGGAATGTGGGTTCAGCACATTTGGTCTCTAAAATTTCAGAGGGCTGCATTCCAAGGTTTGGGTTCCAAGGTTTTCAGAGGGCTGCATTCCAAGATTTGGGTGTAAAGTATTTAGGATCTGTGTTCAGGTTGTGAGGTCTCTGAAATCTTTGCACATCTTTGTCCAGAGATCGAATATTATGAATTTGGAGTTCTGAATTCAGGGTATGAAGTCCCTTATCTCATTAAGAATCTGTCTACCAAAGCATGAGTCTGAAGTATTTTGGAGTGTGTGTTCAGGGTGTGTGCTCTATGAACTCATTAAGGGTCTATTTTTCAAGGTTTTAGTCTGAGGTGTTTGATTTCTGAATGCCTTGAGCTAAGTTTGCTTAAGAGTTCTGGTATCTCAGTCTCTTGATATCTTTAAGGTTCTGTGTCCCAAGGTTTGAGTCTGAAGTTTGGGAGTCTGTGTTTAGACTGTAAGTTCTAAACTCTTTGAGGTTCTGTATATTAAAGTATTAATCAATGTATTTGGGAATCTGTGTTTAGGATGTGGGGTCTCTGAAATCATTGTGGGTCCTTCATATGAATTTTGAATCTGAGCTGTTTGGGGATCTATATTCAGGATGTGAGAGCTCTGAACTCTTTGAGCATCTCTGTTACAACATCTGAGGTATTTAGAGGTGTGTGTGTATGTCTGTGTGTCTGTGTGTGTGCCTGTGTGTGTGTATGTGTGCGTACGCGAGTGTTACAGTGAATCTCTGGCTCTTTGAAGGTCTTTTTTATTGAACAATTGATTCTGAAGTATGTGGGGGTCTCTGTTCAGAGTTCCAGGTCTTTGACCTCTTTGAGGATCTGTGTCCTAAGATTCTGAGCTTGATGTATTTTCAGATCCATGTTTAGGGTTTGAGGGCTTATGCATTTACAGTTCTCTGTTAGGATGTACAGTTGGGAAGCCTTGAAATTCTTTAAAGCAGGGGTCCCCAACTCCCAGGCTGCAGACCAGTACTGATCCCTGGCCTGTTAGGAAGCAGGCCACACAGCAGGAAGTGAGTAGCCAGTGAGGGCGCATAGCTTCATCTGTATTTGCAGCAGCTCCCCAATGCTAGCATCACCTCCTCAATTCCACCTTAAATCATTAGGCATTAGATTTTCACAGGAGCACCGGTCCATCGTGCCAAAAAGTTGGGGACCGCTGCTTCCAAGATCAGTATTCCAAGGTTTGAGTATGTGATATTTGAGAATCTGTTTTTAGACTGTATTTTTCCTAAACCATTTGGAAGTCTGTAATTTAACTGATATATTTGGGCATCCATGTTTAAGATGTAAAGTCTCTGAACTCATTGAGGGTCTATGTAGCAAGGTCATAATCTGAGATCCATGAAGGTATATGTACAGGGTGCGAGGTCTCTGATTTCTTGAAGGTCTTTTTCTTAGAATTGACTCTGGGGCATTTGGGAATATTTTTTAAAGTGTGAGGTCTTCGATGTCTGTGTCCTAAGTGTTCAACTTTACATATTTGCAAGTCTGTGTTTAAGATGTCAGGTCTCTGAAACTTTTGAGCATCTATGAATCATGTTTTGATTCTCAGGTGTCAGGGTCTGTGGTCTAGTTATAAGCACTCACAAATCTTTTAAGATCTGTAGTTTAAAGTTTTAATATGAAGTATTTGGGTTCTGTGTTCAATCGGTGAAGTCTCTGAACTCATTAAGGTTTGGCAACCAAAGTTTGAGTCTCAGATATTTGAAGGGATTTATGTTCAGGTATTTAGGTTTCAGACCTCCTAAAGGGTTTTTGTCAGAAGGTTTGAATCTGAGGCATTTGTAAATTCGTGTTCTAGGTGTGAGGTTTATGAACACTTTGAGAGCTTGTGTTCCAAATATTGTGTTTAAGGTACTTGGAAGTGTTTCTTCGGGTTGTTAGGCTACAGAACACTAGTTTGTGTTCAAAGGTTAGAGTCTGAGGTGTTCAGTGTTTGTGTTTAGACTGAGATCTCTGAACACATTGAGGGTCTATGTTCCAAGATTTGAGTGTGTGGTATTTGGGGATTTGTGTTGACGGTATAAAGTCTCTAAATTTGTAAGTTTTTGTCCCAAGTTTCAAATCAGAGGTATTTGGGATTTTATGTTCAGGCTGTTTTAATTCATTGTATGTGTTTCAGAGATTATATTTGAGGGATTTGGGGGTCTGTTCTGGTGAGAAGTCTCTGAATTCATCCAGTGTGCTTTCCCTAAGGTTTCATTCTGATGTGTTGGTATGTGAGTTTAGGATTAGAAGTTTCTAAACACTTTGATGATTTTTGACCAAGGTTTGACTCTGAGGTAACAGAGGATCTATGTTCAGTACATTTGGTCTTTGAACTCATTGATTATCTGTCTTTTCAAGGATTTGTTCCTAGGGTTCAGTGTTCAGTGTGTAAGATCTCTAAACTCTTTGACAGCCTGTGTTCCAAAGTTGAAGTCTGAGGTATTTGTGGGTGTGGACTAAGGGTATCGGTCTCTGAACACTTTGAAAGTCTGTGTTCTAAGAGTCAAATGTGTGGTGTGGGGGCTAAAAAAAATAATTAATACTTTCCTCCCACCTTCTAAGTTCTTCTAGCTGGGCTAATAATCAAATTAATAAAGACAGATTAACAGGAGAAAATAAAAATTTTAACACATGCACATGGAGAATTCACATAAGCAGGAAAATTCCAGAGACAGCAAGGTAACATTGAGTATATAAGACATTTCGGACAAAGGAGAAAGGGAGGAGGGAAGGAGTATTAGATTTCAGAAGTGAGAATGGGTGATTCACAGGTAATTGAGGAAGAGCAGAACATACATGGCAGGAAAATTCTTCCTAGGCAATTCAGAAACAGTGAGTCATGGGGTATCTAGCTAACAGGCTTGGAGTCTCCCTGACTAATGCTAGGGTGAAGGTTCTTAAGGTAATTAAGGCCAGGTTCCCTTCCTAAAAAGCAGGTTTATCTATCTGAATCTCTTGGGTAAGAAAGTGGCAGGGGAAACTCAAACATTCTTTCTGAGTCTTGTTTCTTAATAAACAGTTTAAAGTCAGTATTTCAAAAGACAGCTTCAAGGTGGCAAAATTGTGGTTCCCTTCAGTGGTATATGGAGGGGTCGTGTTCGGGTCATGGGTTCTCTTAATTGTTTCAGGGTCTGTGTCCCAAGATTTGATTTGGATGTATTTGTTTCTGTGTTTAGGGTATAAGGTCTGTGAACATTTTGCAGTCTCTGCTCCAAGGTGTGACCCTAGAGTATTTAGGTATAGAGTTCAAGCAATGAGACATTTGGAATGTGATGGGGTCTGTTTCATAAGGTTAAAGTCTGAGGTGTTTGAGAGTCTGCGTCCAGCATGTGAGGGCTTTGAACTTTTAGATGGTCTTTGTCTCAGTGTTTGAGCCAAGGTATCTGGGGTCTGAGTTCAGTGTGTGATGTCTCCAAAATCATTGGCAATCTGTTACATAGTTCAAGACTAGCATTTGGATATCATGGGAGCACAACATGAGATACCTGAACTCTTTGAGGGTCTGTGTTCTTAGTTTTGAGTCTTAGGTACTTGGACTCCTATGTTCATGGTTTGAGATCTCTGAAATCTCTGAGCATCTGTATTCTAATATTTGAATCTGTGGTATTTGGGGGTTTGGTGTTCAGAGTGTGAAGTCAACTTTTTGAGGTTCTGTGTTTCAGTATTTAATTCTAAAGTATTTCGAATTCTGTGTTCAGAGTTTGAAATCTCTGAACAGTTTTAATATAGATGTCCCAAGGATAGAGTCTGAGGTGTTTCAGGTCTGAGTTCAGGGTTTGCACTCTTTGAAGGTCTATGTTCCAAGGTTTGACTCAGAGAGATTTGGGTACGTATGATGAGGATGTAAGGGATCTGAATTCTTTGAAATTCTGCATATTAAAGTTTATATCTGAAATAGAGGTCTACGCTCAGGCAGTGAGTCCTCTGAATTTTTTGAGGGTCTGCCACAAGGTTTGACTCTGAGGTATTTATTGAGAGTCTGTGTTACAAGGATTTAGCGTAAAGTATTTGAGGGTCTGTGTTCATGTTGTAGGGTTTCTTAGTTATGTGTGAGGTCATGAACACTTTGAGGTCTGTGTCCCAAGGGTTTGAATATGAGCTATTTTGGTGTCAGTGTCCTGAGTATGATGTCTCTGAACTTTTAATGTATCCATGTCCCAAGGTTTGAGTGTGAGGTATTTTGGCATGTGTGTTTAGGGTGTGAAATCTCTGAACCTCACGAGGAGACTGTGTGCCCCAAGGTTTTAATCTGAGGCATTTGGGATCTGAGTTCAGATTGTAAGGTGTCACATCTCTCAACTCTTGGGTGGTCTTCAAAGATTTCAGTGGCCTAACACCCTGAACATAGACGCTCAAACACCTCAGATTCAAAACCTGGAACACAGGTATTTGGGTGTCTGTGTTCAGGGTGTTAAGCCTCTGAAATCTTTGAGAGTCTGTATTCTTTACGACTCTGAGGTGTATTTTGAGTCTTGTTCATGGTGTGGAATTTCTAAATGCTTTTGATGCATGATGAGTCCTACACAGATAGAGAGAGGGTCCTTGACTGAGTGCAGAAAAGAATTCAAGTGCATGCTAGAGTTAGAGACAAAAAGGGAAGTTTATTATAGAAGGAATAACACTCCACAGACAGAGACATGATCTCTTTCAAGGACAGAATGAAAGAGACCCCCACTGTTTTAGGAATTTGGTTTAAATCTGTTTTCCTTTGCAGATATGGATATGCAGCCTTAAAGACATGGGGAAGTAGTTGTTAGAAATCTCGGCAGGAATCTTCCTGTAGGTTCCTCATGGTCTGGCTGAATGCTAATCAGCCAGGTTCCCTTGTCTAGCAGCTTGTAGCGGGCTATGAATACAACCTGGTTTAATATTTAGTCAATCTGTGTAATTCTCGTGCCTATTTCCTATATTGCATTGATGGTCTGTGTCCAAGGTTAGAGACTGAGACATTTTAGGTATGTTAACAAAGCATGTAAGCACTGAAATCTCTGAGAGTATGTTGTCCATAGTTTGAGACTGACTTAACTGGGCAGGTGTATATTCAAGGTGTTCAGTCTTTGAACTCAGAGGGTCTACGCCCCCAGTTCTCATCTGAAGTATTTGATGTCTGAGTTCAGAGTATGAGGTCCTTGGAATCTTTGAGTGTCTGCTCCGAATTTTGTATATGAAGTACTTGGAATCCATATTAAAGGTGTTAGGTCTGAAATCTTTGAGAATCCATGTTCTATGATTTGTCATAAGTATTTAGAGTCTCTGTTCATGGCATAAAATCTCTAAACTCTTTGATAGTCTATCCAATTCTGTGATTTCAGGTATCTGAGCATTTGTGTTCAAGGTGTGAAGTCTCCGAACACTTGGGGCTATGTGTCACAAGGTTTAAGGCTGACATTCGTGTAGATCTGTAGTCAGGGTGTGAGTTTTCTGAATACTTTGTGGATATCTCTTCTTGGTGTGAAGTCTCTGAAATTTTAGATGGTCTGTGTCCTAAATGTGGGTTGAAGATTTGGGGTCTGCTTTTGGGGAATGAAGTCTTTGATATCTCTGAGGTTCTCTCCCAAGGTTTGAATCTTAGATTTTTTTTCTTGGTGAGAGATGTTGTTCCAGGTTTGAAGGCCAAGAAATCTGAGGTTCTGTGTCTCAAGGTTTGAGTCTACCTAGGGGTCTACATTTGGGATATGATGTCTCTGAACCCTGTGAGAGCCTATGTGTTAAGGAATGAGTGTGAGATTATTGGGGGTTTAGTTCAGGAAGTGAGGTCTATGAGTTCTTTGAGGGTTTGTGTTTTAAAGTTTGAGTACCTGGGAAACCTTTTTTCAAGGTGGGACCTCTCCAATCTTTGAGGCACTCTCCGAAGATTTGAGTCTGAGGTATTTTGTGGTTTGTTTTCAGGGTGTAAAGTCTTTTAATTCTTTTGGGGTCTGTGTTCCAAGGTTTGATTCTGAGGTAACTGGGGAATTTTCAGGGAATGAGGTTCTGAACTCATTTAGGGCCTCTTCTAAGATTTAAGCCTGAGATATTAGGGACTTAGTTTATAGTGTGAAATCTGTGAAATTTTAGATATTCAATTCCCTGAAGTTTTAATATTATGTATTTGGGGTTTTGTATTAAAGACCTGAGGTCTCTGAAATCTTTGAGTCTGTGTTTCTACATTTTCATCTTAAGTATTTGGAGGTCTGTGTTCAGTATGTGAGGCTTCTGGAGTCATTTCTGGTTCTATGTGCCATGTTTTGAGAAATGTTTGGCATACTCTGGTCAGGGTGTGAGATCTATGACCCTTTGGAGGGTCTGTGTTTCAGAATTTGAGTTTGTGGTGTTAGGCAGTCTGTGTTCAAGGTATGAGGTCCCTGAAAATCTTTGAGGGTGTGTTTTCCAAAGTTTCAATCTCAGTTTTTTTTGTGGTCTGCGCTCAGAGTTTGCAGTCCCTGGATTCCTTATGGGTGTGCGTCCCATGATTTGAATCTGAGGCTTTGAGAGTCTGAGTCCAGAGTGTCATCTCTGAATGTTTGAGGGTCTCTGTACCAAATTTTAAGTCTGAAGTATGTGGAGTGCTCTGGTCAGGGCTTATTGTCTCTGAACTCTTTCAAATTTGTGTTGAAGATTCAGTATGAGGTATTTGGGGTGTCTGTGTGTAAGGTGTTTTGTCCCTGAAAATCTTTGATGGTCTGTTTTCTAAGATTTAAATCTTAAGTATTTTTCTTTGTGTTCAGCTTGGGAACTCTGAATTCTTCAAGTTTGTATGTCCCAAGTTTTGAAGCTGAGGTTTGCACTCATGGTTTAAGTTCTCTGAACCTCTTAGGGTTGTGTTCCAAGGTTTGGTTGTGAGGTAATTGGTGGTCTGTGTTTCATGGAGTGACATTTCTGAACTCATTTGGGACCCTTTGCAAGATTTGAGACTAAGATATTTAAGAGACCATGTTCAGAGTATTAATAGTCTCTGAACTTTTAGAAAGTTTGTGTCTCAGGTTTGAGTATGAGATAGTTTTTGAGTCTATATTGAGGATATGAGGTCTCTGAAATCTTTAAGAATCTGTGTTCCAAAGTTTTAGTCAGGTATTTGGGAGTCTGTATTCAGGTTGGGATGTCTCTGAAATCTGTGGGGCCTATGTCTCAAGGTTTGACTCTGGGCTATTTAGGTGTCTGTTCAGAGTGTGAGGTCTCTGAAAATCTTTGAGGGTGTGTTTTCCAAAGTTTCAATCTCAGGTTTTTTTGTGGTCTGTGCAGATGAATGCCTTTGTCATGTCCTAAGGTTTCAGTTATACGTAACTAGAGGTCTGAGTAAATGGCATGTAGTGCCTGAGCTCTTTGAGGGTCTGTCCCAATGTTTGAGTCTGAGGTCTTTGGAGGTCTATTTTTAGTGTGTAATGCCTCTGAACTCTTTCGGGGTCTGTAGTCCAAGTTTTGAGGATCTGCGTTGGGAGTAAGGTCTCTGAGCTCTTTAGGGGTCTGTGTTCCAAGATTTAATTCTGAGATAACTGGGAGGAGGTCTGCTTTTTAGGAAACGAGGTTTCTGAACTCATTTAGAGCCCCTTCTAAGATTCGAATCTGAGGTATTTTAAGTAATCTGTTCAGGGTGAAGTCTCTGAACTTTTAGAAGTTCTGTGCTCCAAGATTTGAGTCTGAGGTCTTTGGGGTTTGTATTCAGGATGTGAGGTCTCTGAAGCCTTTGAGATTCTGTATTCCAAGGTTTGGGTATGAGGTAATTGGAGGTCTGTGTTCAGCATGGGAAGTGTCTGAACTCTTTCAGAGTCTTTGTCCCAAGTTTGTTTCTGAGGTGCTTGGGGTCTAAATTTAGTGTGTGAGGTGTCTGAGTTTCTGTGTTCCAAGATTCTAATCTGAGGTATGTGGTGGTTCATGTGAAGCTATGAGGTCTCTGAACTGATTGATTATTTGCATTTTAAGACAGAGTCTTTGGTATTTGTTGGTTTGTGTTCAGGGTGTGAAGTCTCTGAAATATTTGAGAGCCTTTATTCCAAGATTGAATGTGAGGTTTTCAGAGTCTATGTTTTAAGGTGTGAGGTCTCTGAGTTCTTTGGGATTCTATGTTCCAAGATTTGAATCTGAGGTAACTGAATTAAATAACATTTTCTATTGAGAGAGCCTATATATACATAACCAAGGGGTGGAGGAAATTTCATTCCTTTTTAACATCATAAGCACATTTCCAAAATAGTGTTTGTAAATTAAAATATCCTAAATAAAACTTGCTCATTATAGATCTCTATTCTGTTTTCTAAGATAAATAAATAAATAAATAAATAAATAAATAAACAAACAAATAAATAGATAAATTTGTCCTGAAGACATTGTAATAGTTGTTTTTTAAATGCAACACATAATTGTTAGGAAAGGTGTTTCTTGGAAAAAAGATATTGGATATAGAAACAGATATGTCTTCCATTAGCAGTTGTTTTAGAACTCTTGTGCATATCACATTTTTTTAAACCAAATTATACTTTAAATCTGTGTGCATTAAAAAAAAATCAGACCTATGTTTTTAAAAAATGCCTCGAATGCCACATCCTGTACAAAACATTCTTGGTCTTGTAGATGCTAAAATGTAACCTAAACCTTTCTAGAAATCCAACCCACCACACTGCCCTCCCACCCCTGCTCTCCAGCCAAAGACAGAGTGAGTTGTTCATTGTTCTTCACTCCTGAAGTGTTATCCTAACACACAGTTTGTGAAATTTAATTTCATGCTGTCTGCTGTGCCTCTTCTCACTGAGGACAGGGACTATATCTTTCAGTATCTTTGGTTCTCACCTGAGTACCTGACCCACAGTGGGAGGTAAATTTTAATGTTATTAGTTTTTCATTCATTATTCTAATAAGTCATCATGTCTTTAATCCTCTCTTCCTCTCTACCTCAAGCTACTCTATCATGTCACTGATGGTATTGAACTGTTTTAAAAAGAAATATTTCTAAAGGGACCTGTGGTGGACACTGTGATGTACCACCTAGATCGCCCTTCAATGAAGGGCTTAGTCCCTCAGCTACTAGGCATGCTATTGGTAGACACTTGAAAGCCCCTTCAAAAATTGTCTCGGCTACAGAGAGCTGCCTTACTCAAGGTCACACTTCTTCCCTGGGTGGCCTACATTTAATGGAGTATAAAATGCAGGGCCATGTAGACCCAACCTAGGATAACTCTGATGGCCCTTTCATGAGTTCCCTGGGGAGTCAGCCATGGCAGTAATTGGGACCGCATCATAGTTTGACTTCTCCCTTCACTCATCCTGTCTACTTGTCAAATTTGTTGGCTGACAGTTGTTCATTTTATTTTCTTATTATCCTTCCAGTGTCTATCGGGTCTCTGGTGATAGCCCCATGTATGTTCCTGATATCAATGCTTTGTTTCCTCTCCCTAGTCATCTTGTTCTGTCTAGCTAGAGGTTTATCAGTTTTATTGATCTTTATACAAATATGACTTTTGGCTTTGTTAATTTTCTCTAATGTCTATTTCCAATAAAGTTAATTTATGCTCTTTATTATTTCTTTCCATCTAGTTACCAGGGATTAACTTGGCTCTTCTTTTTTTAGCTTCTTAAGGAGAAACCTTAGGTCATTGATTTTACATACTTCTTTTCTAATATTATCATTTAAAGCTATAAATTTTCCTGTAAGTATTCCTTTAGTTTGATCCCACGAATTTTGATCTGTTCTACTTTCATTATCATTCAGCTCAATGTATTTAATAATTTCTCTTGTGATTTCATCTTTGGCCCAGGAATCACTTAAAAGTATGTTGTTTAGTTTCCAGATATTTGGGAGTTTCCAATATGTCATATAATTGATTTGTAATCTAATTTAACTATAATCATAGGATATATTCTGTATGATCTTGGTCCTTTAAAATTTATTGAGATATATTTTAAGGTCCAACCTAAAGTCTCTTTTGGTGAAATGTACTTGAAAAAAAAACTGTATACAGGCATACCTTGGAGATATTGCAAGTTTGGTTCCATACCACCACAATAAAGCTAGTTCATTTGCTTTCCCAATGCATATAAAAGTTATATTTGTGCTATAATGGAGTCTATTAAGTGTGCAATAGCATTATGTCTAAAAATGTGCATACCTTCGTTTAAAAATACTTCATTGCCAAAAAATGCCATCACCTGAGCTTGTTGGAAAAATGCCACTAATAGATTTGCTTGACACAGGATTGCCACAAATCTTTGATTTGTTAAAAATACAATATCTGCAATACACAATAAAACAAAGCATGGTAAAATGAGGTATGCCTATATTCTGCAGTTATTGGATGAAGTGTTCTGTAGATGTTAATCACATCAAGGTGTTGGATAGTGGTATTCAAACCTATTGTGCCTTTACTGATGGGAGGGAAGTCTAGTAATTTCCTGCTATGATTCTGTCAATATTTGCTTATTATATATTGAGGCTCTATTATTAGGTACGTATATATTTATAATTGTTATATCTTTCTAATGAACTTTCCCTTTTATCATGATGGCATTTCCCTTTTGTCTGTGGTAATACAGTCTTCCCGTCTGTTTTATCTGATTTCTAGTATCTATTCCATTCTTCTTATGTTTTTATGTAGATAGTATATCTCTTTCCATTCATTTACTTTCAAACCCTCTGTATCTTTATATTTAAAGTATAACTCTTATGTGTAGAATTTATTAGGGCCTTGCTTTTTATCTACTCTATGCATCTCTGTGTTTTAATTGAACAAATCAAAGAATGATTAAACTAAGAAAATTCAAAGAAATAATAAAATGAGAAAATTTAAAAATAATTATTATTAAAAAATAATAAAATGAGAAAAAATAGAAAATTCTTCAGTTTTACACTCAAGAATACCACTTAATATTTGGTAGAATTTCTGTAAGGAAAAAAAACTTTTTTCCTCTACACTCTTAAGTTCTTCACCTGGGCCCCTGCATTGTTAGACTGACAAAAGACAGATTAACAACAACAAAAAAAGAAGTTATTATCACTTGTATCCTATACACTTGGGAGCACTCAGTGGTGAGTAACTCAAAATGGTGGTTAGAATTTGGAGTCTATATACCTAACTTAGTAAGGGAAAGAGAGATTGAGAAAGGGCACTCATGAAAAAGCAAATGACTTTGTGGAATGAACCCTTAGGAGAATAGATGAGAGAGATATAATAGTCTTGTGACAATGTTTATTTGGATGTGTTGCTGACTTCTCTCAGAGAAGAGAAGATAGGAGTTTCTCTCAGGGAGGATATTTATGGCAATTGAGTTATTCTGAGTTTTTAGAGATGTTCTGCTTTTAAGCAGATAAGAGATTTCAGGAACTCAAGTTCTTTCGGCTCAAAATAATTCTTATGCCAAAGTGGTATATTTGGGGGTAACATATGCTGATCCCCTTCATTTCCTTCTAGGCTTTTGTTATGCATTGCTAAAAACAGTGTTTATCCCATATTAAGCATCAATAAGTGTGAGCTTGTATTCTGACGTCTCTTTTCCTTTCTCTTTGTTGCTTCTTCCTTCTTCCCTCTTACCTCCTCATTTCTCTTGCTCTGTCCCCCATACTCTCACATCCCCAACTCACATCCGCCCAACTTTTGCAAGTTGAGCTCTCTTGGCTCTGTGTCCTGGGATCAGGAACCCTAGTCTACCTGCCATACTTCTCCCACCAGAGCAAGATTCCTGTTTAATGAAGTGACTTCTGCGAACTTCCCTTAAAACCCAAATCCAATTTTAGTTTTAAGTAAAGAGAATGATTAAATGCACTTAAGGGAATACTGACTGGTGACAGAGATGTCTCCTGGGCTTGTGACTGAGTTTAGGGGTTAATGGAGAACCCATGACTGCAGAAGCTCACACAAAGTCAGCCTCCATCACCAGAGTATGGCTGCAGTTGGCTGAGCTGGCTGATCTCTGCAGGGGTAGGGGGACCAAGGAGGAGTTAGGGATAATATCATTTACAGGAAGATTACTGATGCTCCAAGATGGGTTCTAGCTCTCACCATGCTCCTGTGCCAGAGCCTCATCCCCTTAGTACTAAAGGCCAGGCCAAGCAACCCAACGCACTTGAACCAAACCAGTAGCCAATGAAAGCACAGCACTTGAGGAAAGGTGTGGGGCTTAGGGACTTTCTGGAAGTCCCTTGCAACTGGGCAAAGCTGGGGCATGAAAGTTCTCTAGGACCAATCAGAACCCCTCATCCCAGAGCCAGTGTCCACCCAGGGACACATAGTCTTAAGGCCAATTAGAAGTGGACAAATGGGTGATTAAGGGGACTAAGAACCATGATGGGGACCACAGAGTAGGTGGACACAAAAGCTAGAGAGTGGGTGTAGAGCACAGGTGGAAGCCAGAAGCACAGGGTTATCATATTTCCACCACCATCAGAGATGGTATTGATCCCCCCTCCTCCCTGACCTACAGTTTACTTGTCCAGCAAAGCCCCTCCCCCCATGGATATTCCTTTCTTGCAAGATGGTGCAGTAGAGGAAGACTTGTCTGGTCCTTTTACCAACAAGAACATGAACCATATTGGACCTCACTTGGAATTAAGGGTTATTTTAGAAGTCCATGGCCTAGGCCTGAGTGGAGAAGGAGGGAAGACATGGATGAGACATAGTGGTGGCTAGTGCCTGCTATAGAGATGGGAATAATGAGGCCCAGAGGTCAGGACTGTGTCTGCTAAAGACTTTGGGACTGAGGGACTGTGAGGAAAGCCTCAGAGAATCATCACTCTGTGGAGCTTGGTGTAGGCCATGACAAACAGGTGGGGAAGGTGGCATGGCCAGGGGTGTGGACAGATGTGATTACCCACATAAACTCTAACTAAGCAGTTGATCCTCTTCTAACACAGGCAAAGTTGACTCACCTCATTTATTCACAAATGGGTCATGGATCCATTCCTTCCCACTTTGGGGGTCTTTTGTGGTTTGGAGGTAATGCTCAAACTCTTTTGAAAGCTGAGATAGGTGATCATGCACCAGTTGGGAGAAAGAGGGTCCTGGCTCAGTCTCTTTCCAAATCTCTGCTAATGTTTGAAACACGTCAAAAACCCCATTGTTCACTCATTGCCCCCCATAATTCCAGTTTGGCTTAGAATGCATCCACTTTATCTTCCAATTTGAACAAGTTGTTCTCCCCTGAAGTGACAAATTGAGTTGGTTAAGCAGGTTGAATATGTCACACAAGCAAGTTTCGCAACCCATTCTGTGTCATTGAAATGTGCTGCAATGGTGACTGTTTTTCTAAAAGAAATCTCTGGAGTGGCTCTTTTAACTCAGAAACTCTGGCCAGTGATCTACCTTTAGAAAGCTATCTCACTTTTGTGTGTAAGAGAAGACACATGTGCTCTGTGTCCATCTCATAGAGCTATATGGAAAGATGTGAGTTAAGGGCATGTACTTTAACGCGACTGATAATTCTAATCATACCCTGCAAAATGTTGTTTAGATCAGGTGACATTTTTTGGCTAGCCAGCATTTCTCTATGGATGACACAGTGTGTAGATTCACATTCAGAAACACCCTCTTTGATCTGAGTAGTGAAACCAGAAAGCTGTCCAGTCATGGCAGCCACTCCATTGGTGCATATACTGACACAAAATGACAAATTTAGTTTCCTGATATGTAATCATTCAAAAAATTGAATAATTCTGCAGTTGTGGTGTTGGTTGACAACAAAAGTACACACAATGAATCCTTATGCACAGCTTCAAAGCTCCATACATTCTGGATTAAAGTCAAGGTGGAATATCCTGAGATTGCCACAAAAGCACTGAAAAACATACTTCCATTTCAAACATTCTGTCTTTGTAAAGCAGGATTTTCTGTAGTGACAGCAACCAAAACGAGATCATGGAGTGGACTGGACATAAGCAATACACTTTGGGTGTCACTCTCTCCCATCACCCCCAGATGGGACCATCTAGTTGCAGGAAGACAAGCTCGGGGCTCCCACTGATTCTGCATTATGGTGAGTTGTATAATTATTTCATTATATATTACAATGTAATAATAATAGAAATAAAGCACACAATAAATGCAATGCACTTGAATCACCCTGAAACCATCTCCTCCCTACCTGTCCATGGAAAAATTGTCTTCCACAAAAGTGGTACCTGGTGCCAAGAAAGTTGGCAACTGCTCATTCAAACCCCTGGAAACAAATACTCAAAGATTTTAGAGACCACACATCCTGTACACAGATTCCCCCTTACCTTAGACCCAGACCGCAGAACACAGATAATTCAAGCATTTAAAACCTCAGATTCTGAACTCAGACTCCAAATACATCAGACTCAAACCTTGAGACAAACACCTTCAAAGATTTTGGAGGCCACACACCCTAGACACAGACCAAAACACTTTGGACTCAAACCTTCGAACCCACATCTTTAATGAGACACTCACATCATGAATAAAGAACCCCAAACATCATAGGTTCAAATTTGGAACACAGACCCTAAAAGGGTTTAGAAACTTTACACCCTGAACATAGACTTTGAGATACATCAAAATCATACCTTGGAACGCAGACCTCCAAAGAGTTCAGAGACCTCATTCCTGGGCACAAAACCCCAACAGCAGACAGGCATTAAACATCAAACAAAAAATAAACTTAAAGACCTCATACTCTGAGATGAGGACCCTCAAACTGTTCAGACAACTCACACCTAGGACACAGATCTCCAAACTTCTCAGGGAGCCCATACTCTAGAAAAGAAGCCCACATACCTCATAAACAGACCTCTAAATGGCTGAGGGAATTTTCTCCCTTGAACACATATTCAAAGTGTTGAGAAACTTCACACTTTAGATACAGACTCTTCAAATATTTCAGACTTTACAACCTGAATATAGATACAGAAGTAGCTCAAAGACCTGCAGACAGACATATCTTGGACACAGACCCCAAACCATCTCAGACTATACACCAAAGACACAAATTCCCAAACAGCCTGAGACCTCACACCCCAGAAAACAGCCAACAGTTCAGGGTCTTTGAGAACAAACATTCCAACCAACCAATAGACACCACACATTGACACAGACCCCTAAACATCTCAAGAGAACTCACATTTTGAGTTCAGAGACCATAAATCCTGTATTCAGTATCCAGAAAGAGTCCAGAGACCTTCAACCCCACACGTAGACCATGCCAAATAGCTGGGAGACTTCAAATTCAGGATACAGATCCCCAAATAGCGAAACTCCTTAGAATAAACACAAAGCTGCCAAAAGACCAGACACACTATGTCACAGACTCCCCAGGAATACACAGATCTCACACTCTGGGATTCAGACTCTCAAACAGTAGAGAAATATTACATCTGGGGACACAGACACTCAAGGAACTCAGAGACCTCACACACTGAGAAATGCACATCAAAACCACAATGAGATACCACCCACATATATTAGAATGGCTATCATCAATAAACATCGGCAAGGATGTGGAAAAAAGGGAACCTTTGTACACTGTTGGGATTGTAAATTGGTGTAGCCACTATTGAAAACAGTATGGAGATTCCTCTAAAATTAAAAAAAATACATCTGCCATATGACCCAGTAATTCCACTTCAGGGTATTTATCCAAAGAAAATGAAAACATTAATTCAAAAAAAGATAGATGCATTCCCTTGTTCATTGTAGCATTATTTACAATAGCCAAGATGTAGAAGCAACCTAAGTGTCAACAGGTGAATGGATAAAGAAGATGTGAAAAAAAATTAATGTTTCTATATCTATGTATAAATACAGACATGTAAAATAAAGTATTATTCAGTCATGAGAAAGAAGAAATCCCTGCCATTTGCAATAACTTGGATGGAACTTGGAGGGCATTATGCTAAGTGAAATAAGTCAGAGAAAGACAAATACTGTATGATATCGGTTATATGTGGAATCTACAGAAGCTGAACTCAGAGAAACAGAGAGTAGAGTGGTGGTTACCAGAGGCTGGGGAGTGGCGAAATGAAGAGATGTGTGTCAAATGGTACAAACTTACGGTTATAAGATGAATAAGCTCTGAGACCCTAATGTACAGTATGGTGATTATAGCTAATAATACTGTATCATATACTTGAAAGTAGCTAAGAGAGTACATCTTAAATGTCTTACCACAAAAAAAAAATGATTATTATGTGACGGAATGGAGTGGTAGCTGATACTATGGTGGTAATCATTTTGCCATATATAAATATATCAAATCAACACATCGTACACCTAAAATTTACACAATGTTTTATGTCAGTTATATCTCAATAAAGCTGGGGAGTGGAAAGAAACTCACATCTTGAAAAAGATCCCCCAAATCTCAAGAGATCTCATCCACTGGAGAAACGATCTGCCAAACAGCTCAAAGACCTCGTCCCCTGGGACACAAACCCCCATAGAGTCCAGAGACAATATACCCATGATACAGACCCTATAACAGCTGAGACACTGAAAATTCTGAACATAGACCCTCAAGCAGCTCAGAGTGCTTACTACACTCTAGAGAAAAAAAAACCTGTAAATAACTCAGGGACCTCACACCCAAGAGACAAACATCTCCTAGAACAATACTTGGTACACAGTACATGCTCATTAGGTATTTGAATTAATGATTCCCTTGATGGAGTAATACCACTTCTAAGAATGTATCCTAAAGAAACACTCATACATGTGCACAGAGCTGTGTAAACAAGAATGGGAGGAGCAAACTTTTATTAATTTTTAATATTCTGATTATCATCATTATTATTGATATATTTTTCTCCCCTGAAGAATAGGGACCTCACTCCCTTGGGTTTGGACCCATCTGTCCACCTCTGTGGCCCCAATATGAGGCCATGATATGAGGACAGGGGCATTCACCATAAAGGTATGGAAAAGAAAGAAGGGAAACCTTCATCCTCCTCCCTCCCAGACTCCCATCAGAAATGCCCAATCTCGCAGCCATTACGAGATGGTGCTCCTAGGATGAGGTGGTGGCTCTGTCCCCTCTGTTAGCCTCAAAGACAGGGGGAGTCTGAGGAGGATGCCTGTACCTGCTGAGGATGTGTTGGATCTAGCACCTTTCAAGGGATGAGTCTGAAAAGGGGCCTGAGGTCCATGGAAACCAATACCCTGCATATTTTCAAAAAGATAGCCAACTGCAGAGTTAGGGAGAACAATCCACAAAGGACTACTGTCACTACTAATACCAATTACAAGGTCAGGGGTTTTCCAAATTTACCCTCTGTTTCAGTAATTTGCTGGAAGAACTCACAGAACTTATTGAAAACTTATATTCATGGTTACAGTTTATTACAAGGAAAGGATAACAATTAAAATTAAAATCAGCCAAGGGAAGAGACTAATTGGGCAAGGTCCAGAATACCAAATGCAGAGCTTCGAGTTATCATCTCCCCATAGAGTCAGGACAGCATTACTCTCCTGGCACTGATATGTGACAATAGTATGGAGTGTTGCCAACTAGGAAACTCATCCAAGCTTTGGAGTCCAGAGCCTTCAATGGGATTCCATCATGTAGACATGATTGCCTACCCACATGGCTGGTCTCAGTTTCTAACCCTCAGGAGGTCAGGGTGCATGACCCAAAGACCCTCCACCATGTATCACATTGTTGGTGTGGCTCAGAGTTCCCATTGTACATTATATCGTTACTATCTAAATGGAACAGGTCCCCCACATTCAATCACATAGTTACTACCTGGGCCAAGATTTCCAAACAAACAAAGACATTCCTATCAGGCATGACATTCCAAGACTTAGAGATTATCTTCCAGAAGCCAAAAGCAAGGGCCTCTCTTTGTGTAAAGCTAAATTATGTACTATACGACACACACTGTTATAATAATACATACATAGGGAGTCATTATGGAGAGTTATTAATACTGGAGAATCACTAATATCAGCTAATATTCATGAAGAATTTACTAGGTGCCAGACACTAATCCAAACACTTTACATAACAAACCCCTAAATCCACAAGCAACTCGATGAAGGTGGGTCTATAAATATTCCATTTTGAAGATGAGGAATACTGAGGCATAGAGATGTTTGTTAAATTTTTTAGGCTCTACGGCTGGTTCATAGGAGAAGCAGGATTCACATATTGCACTTGGTGACCCTAGGTATCCTGCCCTTAACCTCTATTCTGCCTAGAGTAATAGTACCAGGTGTCCATGAATGGTGCCCTCATACTGATACTTTACATGGGATGTCTCCAACATCCACATTGTCATGAATAATTGTGATATCATGGTAGAAACAGCTGTTTAACCTCATCACTGGCAAAAACCAGAGTTTCTCTCACTCTCTGCCTGATAGGACACCCCCGCCACCATCAGAGAACAGCCAAGCCTTTTAGCATAGAGTTCAAGATCTAACTCAAGACTGGCCTAGTTTTCTGGTTATTCCAATCACTCTTCTCCTACATTCATTTATTCATTCATCAAACTAATATTTATTGAAGGCTTACTATATGTCAAACACAGTGCTGGGAACTGGAAATACAGCTATAATCAAAACAGAGTCCCTGCTTCTCTGGGGCTTATATTCTAGAATAGGGATCAGCATACATTTTCTGTAAAAGGCCTGACATCAAATAGATTAAGATAAGAGGGTCAATTGGTCTCTTTCAAAATTTCTCAACTTTGTTGCTGGCAAAAGCAACCATACACAATACATAAAAGGTTGAGTGTGACTATATTCTAATAAAAATTTATCTATAAAAACAGACAGTGGGTCAGCTTTGATCCATGGGCTATATATTTGCTAACCTCTGTTCTAGAGATGGGCATTAAACCAATACATAATAACTATATGCCAGGTAGTGATGAGTGCTATGGAAAGAAATTAAATATGGTGAGAAGGTAGAGACTAATTGTGGTATATAGTTGTTTCCTACAGGAAGTATCTAAGAAGGCCTTTCCAGGAAGGAAATATGAAACATAGAGACCTGAAGGTAGTGAAGGAGTAAGCCATGGGTTTATCTGGGGCCAGAGTGTCCCAGGTAGTAGAAGCATCAGGATAAACACCCTGAGGTCAGAGTGTGACTCTCTCCATCATGACTTCCTCTTGGTCTCTGTTCAAATGACCCCTATCAGGGATGCTATCCCTTCTCACCCTAAATAAAATCCCTCTATTCCCAGTATACCCTTTCCCCTGACCTAACCTTATCTTCCTATATAGCACTTGCCACTCTCTGATGTGCAATGTACTTACTGACCTAGTCTATGAAATCAGGGACTGTGTTGGCTTTGTTCTCTGTTGTATCCTCATCACCTGAACTCAAGCACATAGTAGATGCTAAGAAAATTCTTATTGAAGATGGCTGGGAGCCAGGCACTTGGCACACATCACTAAGATCCAGAGATACCCTCCAAGGTTGGCATTTTACTGAGACTCAGAGAGGATATGTGACTTGCCCAAGGTCACATAACCAAGACTTGCAGGTTCCAGGCTTTGAATGAGGTCTGCCTAAGCTCTAAAACCTACATGTCCTGGATTATTTGGGATGTCAGTGAGGCTTGAGAGGAGATTGACCCCCACATCTGAGGATAAGATAGCCAAGCTGTGTCCATCCCCTGAGAGGTGGGGACCCATTCTGTGGATGCTGTAAAGAGACACAGAAATTCTCTGCAATGAGATCACAAAGCAGTTCAGGGGAGATCCTGTGATGCCCTGGAGAGAAGGTGTGACCCCCAATCTCAGGAGATGTTCTGAAGGAATTAGTCACCTACTGCTTCCATGTCATCACCTACATGATCCAGGCAGCAAGATGTGGATGAGTTTACAAAAAGTCACAGCGCATACACCTGTCATGGTCTTTTTGGACAGTGACCAGACTGGCATGTCAGATGGAGGGCAGTCATATCTGGAATGTGACCTTTGATAAAGTCTCTCAGAATGACCTGGAGAGGCAGATGAACTCAGTTAAGTGAAGTTGGTTTGTTTGGGTCTGTACTCTCCATGTTGCTTCTGTAGAGGCCCTGACCATACACATTATAAACTGTTACAACACACACACACACACACACACACACACACACTAAAATGACAATAATAATAATAATAGTAAGAACAGTAGTAGAGATACATTATAACAACTTATATTTACTGAGCATTTTCTCTATGCCATATCCTATTTAAGAACTTTATACTTTCCAAATAGTAACTCATTGAATCTCTTCCTACTATAACCCTTACATCTTTCAAAGCTACATTTAAAAGGCACCTTCTTCATGAAATCTGCCCTGATTATTGAACTTGAAAGTGACCTCTCTTTCCTTTAAACATTTATGAATGCTCTGTACTCCCTTGGAACTTCTGAATAATTCTTCATCTTAGTTATTTGTCAGCATGCTTCAAGATTATAAAAAGTTTTATTCCAAGACCTTGTCTCATACATCATTTTCCTTCACCAAGGTCACATGGTGCCTGGAATGTTTGACAGGGTCTAGGCTTAAAGATCTTCAGAACTTTTTGCCCTACCCCATGTGTCAATTCTCTTTATCTGTCAAACAAATACAATAATAGTATCATCCCAGTAGGGTTGTTATGAAGAATAAATGAGATAATGTATATAAAATGCTTTACATAGTACCTGCCATATAATTAACACTCGATATTAGCCATTGTTTAATTATTTTTGTTATTGATCATATATTCAGAATGATGAATAAATAGTAGTATACATCAATAAACACAAAAGCTTGAGTGCCTACTATGCGCCAGAAGCTTTAAATACAGTATTTAATGAAACCGTCCCCATGATCTTTCAAGTCAAATATGATTATCATTATGTTATAGATGTGGTTCAGCGAAGCTACATTCATGTAGTAAATGGTGTATTACCCTACAGCCTTTGTTTTCCACATTCACACACTGGATAATTTATACTTTGGTCTGTCCTCAGAGAGTCAAGGAGCTTTATCAATATATACCTAGGTATATCCCATCCCCACCCCGGCCTGTCTGCCTCATGTGTTAGAAGGAATGCACTGTATTCCAGAGGACCAGCCAGTTTATATTTGAACACCCCTCCATTTAGTTTACATTTAAGAATTCTCAGGGCTATTAGTTTAAAACAGAAATTTCTGGCATCATCTTAGGTTCTCAAGAGGTACCTAGGAATCAGCTTTTGTAATAAACATAATAGGTGATTTCATACAAACTGACCTCAAACCACACTTAGCAAAACAATGCAGTGAGTCACTGGGTTATATTTAGGTAGTGGCACAGCTGTAGACTGCCACAGCTGTATACTTTGCAAGAGTTCCTGAAAATGAAGCCCAGATTCTGATTTAGTAAATTTGAAATTGGGCCTGAATATTTACATTTCTAACAAGCTCCCAGGTAATGCTAGGACCATACTGTGGGGAACTGATGTAAAACATTCCTGTGCTCAGGAATCCTGGATCAGGATTCTGAGGCTGCACTGGGGCTCAGCTGGAAAGATTGCTGTAATAGTCTTATCATGTTCTCCAAGGGAGTAGCCATGTAGGCTGTTAGCAGGAATTCCATGGGTTTCCATTGTGTATCTCTCTGAAAGTTTGCCATTTTAGTCAGGACATGTGAATCACTTAAGTATAATGCACAGTGCCATCTTTCCCAAGCAAAGATAAAACACCTTGACCCCCTTTCCCTCATCAGCAGGAACTTATCTATAGACTAATGAAGATCATCTTGTATAACTACATCCACTTTTTTAGCCAATATCAACAAGCAGTGGGAGCAGTTGGTAAATTTCAGAGGTACTGCAGTGGCTGAGGGATGGTAAAACTGTGTGACTTGGACTAGGAACCAGGTGTGCCTAAGAGGGATGAATCTTTGAAGTCATGTGGAGATTGGACTGGAATAAAAGAAGGGGTAGTGTGGAAAGGGAAACATTTCACAAAGTGAAGCAAAACTTTATTTTCATCATTCTGTCCAGGACCATTTTTCTTTTAAAAAATAACTGTTATACAAATAATATATATTTATTATTGAAGATGAAGAAGGAGATAAAGGATAAAAAGAGGGAGAAGGAGAGAAATTTTTAAAAATTTATCCATAATTTCACAATTATAATGTTAATATTTTAGAATGAAATTCTGTGAGTATCTCTTCATACATCTCCATTTCCTTAGAAGTGGCATTTTTCACATTAAAGGGCTATATACTTCACATAATAACTACCTGTACTTTATGAACTGTCTGTGTCTTTAGCCCATTTTTTAATTCTTTTTCTTCTCCATTAGTAAAGATGCTTTATATATTATCTTTAAAAAATAAGTTTTGCTGTAATTCATCTGGGATTTATTCTGGTAAAGGCATGAAATATAATTCTAAAAGTTTATATTTATTTTCTTTGTAAACAATGAAAGTTTTCTCATCAGCATTTATTTAACAACTTTTAAAAATTACATTATTGAATTCTCATAAACCTGTAAAACTTTCCTCGGCACTACTGCCTTGGGCTCTCTCATTAGCTCAACCCTGCGGATGAGAAAATGGAGGTATGGAAGGGCAAATATTTTGGCAGAGTGGAGTCGAATTTTGTATTAGAAGTTGTCAATAAATCTTACTCCTGTTAAATAAATGTCAATCAGATCACTTTATTTTATCCCTGAAATGTAATTAACTCCCCTAAAAGACCTGGAGCATTCAGTCTCTAGAGTCCCTAGTTTCCTAGGAATAGCGATGTCACCAGGCTTATACTGAACGGATCCTCTACTCTGGGAAGACATTTAAAATACACCATTTATCCCAAAAGCAAAGTGTAATAAAACGTATAATAAAGAATTCTTCATCTTTCTCATTATTTTTAAGCAAAAACTTATAAAGCATAATATGCAATGCTACATTATTAAAAACAAAACAAAAGCATCTGCGAAACAGAAGAGGTATAGTTCAAATCTTTTAGAATCTGCCAAGAAGACCTTCCTGATTCATTCCATACTGTTCTTACCTTACTATTCTTTCTTCCTGGGAATTCATTTTTATATTATCTAAAATTTTCCTCAGCGCTACTGCCCTAGTTGAAAACCTTCAGTGATCCCTCATGACAAAAAGATAATGTCCAAACATCTTCAGTTGTCCTGCAAGGCCAAGCTCCGACTTGCCTTTCAATCCAATTCTTCACCCCTCTTCAGGAACAGGGCTATTCACGTTGCTACCTTTTCTAAGACATATCTTTTTTATATACTTCATGTTTAATGCAATAAAAGGAATTTCAGAACCAGGGCTTTAAGGCTCATCTAACCCAACCTGGGCATTTTAAAGAAGAAACTGGTACCAGACAGTGTAACTTGCTCCAGGTCATAGAGCATATTAGAGGTTGCAGTGCAGGCAGAACTTTGGTTTTTCAACTCCTCTTGTAACTGCTGACTCTTTAATGTGTAATATGTGCTAGGCAAATACTTGTTGAGTGTGTCGCATAATTTGCAGTGTATTTAACTGCATTCCGTTGATGATGTTGCCATCATTGTGATGGATGAGTGACATGAGCCAAGGCAAGAAACACATGTATACCAATTGAGCACCAAAACATAACAGGGGACTTGCTAAAGAAACATGTGCATCATAGAGTCAGCTGTCCATTGCCATTCGAAGTGGTAGGAAGGAGAGGAGCCAGGAGGAAAGCTGGTTCATTTCAACTCCACATAGCATGTCCCCTCAGCTGCCACCAGGAATTAGTTGAAGCCCTGTAAGGAAGGGCCTGTCAGCAAAGGTTTCTCACCCTCACCACCTGGTCCTGGACATCAGAGGACACTAGAAATCCAAATTATTAAAATTTAAGATCTTAGAGAGTCTTCATTTTTAGGTGAGGAAAGTGAAGTCCAGTGATGTAGGACTGGTATACAAGAAATCCTTCATGAAAACAAAATGCTAAGAAACCTCATGAGTTATCGCAGCAAGGGTTTTTTAACTGTGTCCTACAGGGGCTTTCTTGGTCCTCTTAGGGTTCTCTTTGGCCTATTATCCACAGTTAGAAAGAGTCTGTGTGGGTGGGGCTCAACTCCCCCCCACCCCCGCGACACACGCACATATTCTTGTTTCCACATCAACCAGAACAGCATCTGGGGTTCTCAGATTTCATTGGGCAAAAAGTTAAAGTTAAAAACCTTTGATTTGGGGCAAGGAACTCAGATAGTAGAAGATTTGAGGAGAACTCCACATCTCTCTCCCAGCTGTCCACCAGACATACCAATTTCCACCCCACTTGTTTTATGGATATGGACTACCTTAATTGGGGGAGGAGGTGAGGAGGGACTATATCTTGTTGCTTTTAGTTGCCATGTCAGTATTCAACTTCTAGATGGGTTTGCTCATTTTTAAAACAGTCATCTTAGGATCTCAATGATGTTATGAGTACCAAAGCCATTTCTGGAAAATCTCTTTGAAACTGCCTTCAAATCCCAAAGCATAAGTATCCCAAATATTTACAACTGTGTCAAAGGTGTGTTTGAGTATGAACTTTCATTTTGGAAACTATTAGATGATGTTGAGAATCACATCTGGTCCATAAAGGAATCCAAAGGTAAAATATCACTGGACACTGAATAGGCTGTGGCTGAAAAGGAGCATAATTGATTTCTTTATGTATTTCTGAAAAACAACTCTAAAAAGGAACACAGGAAGGCTTTATGGTTTAGCTACAGCTTCTGGAAATAAATGTAGCCTATTAACCAGACCAACTTGAAAGGCCAGCACTTAGTGAAAATGAAACATCTAGGCATAGGCAAAAAAAACAAGGCATTTGATGCCTAAGAAACCTGATTTAGGATTTCATTGTAATTGCTTCCTGTCTGTGAGACCTGGACTATTTGCTCAACACATATAAAGCTCAGTTTCTTCACCTGTAAACTGTGTTCATTATTTTTTACCTCGTAGGATTTTTAGAGAAAAGGGACACAATCTGTGTAAAACATTCAACTCAGTTCTTGGTCATAACATACACTTGATAAATGGTGCATATTATCATTACTATTAAGATTAAGTTTCTCTAAAATTACCTGTAGTTTGCAGTGATTTTTTAAATTAATTTATTTTATAGTGACATTGGTTAATGAAATCCAATAATTTGCAGCTTATATTTTAACAGTAAAGCATATATATGCTTACACTGTATATTCACCTCCCATACTTAGATTTCTTTCTGTCACCACATATTTGACCCCCTTTACCCAATCTACCCTCTGATGCAGTTATATTTTTATTGGGCATGTGTTCTCCATGAAAACAAAATCTTTTGGGAAATATTTGAGGTACAAAAAAGTAAAGTGGATTTCTGAACAATTCCCTTTTCCCTATCCTTTTTATCTGCTTCTTCTTCTCCACAGTTTTGCATGCCATGTTCCTTCTTAATGATTATCACTTGCTCCATTTAGAATTCAAGTGAGAGACTACACCCAGATCTATCTGCTTTGCCCAAGACCACACCCAGGTTAGACCCTAAATGCATCACCAATGTTGTCTGATTCCAAATGTAGTGATCTCACCACTCTATCACCGCTCACTCATGCTCATTCTGCTAGGGTATTTCAAAGAGCGAGCACTCCTTGAGGGCCTACTCTGTGTACTTAACCAAAGCTAATTCACTCTCACACTCATAGCCCTAAAAAGGCCAGAGTGAGCACTAGTCTCACTTTAGAATTGAAAATGCTGATGTTCAGAAAGAGTAAGAAATTTGCCTAAGGTCACACAATGGTCATGTTATAAAAGATACTTGTCAAAACAGAAAAGCCTTCATTGAAGTCATAGGAATCAAAATAAGAGGGATGGCATCACTGACTTCCCAGCTCTAGGTGCATGAACTCCTATGTGCAGTCCTGGCCTCTTGCCAGGAAAGTCTCCTTTTTGGCCTCTTCCTGAACCAGACCTCTAGTCACAACCGGAGGGAGAGGAGTCTCCAAAGGATGTGGGAACCCTGATTTTAATCAGCAAATTCTAAAGTCTGACCTCTTTCAGGGAGGGTTTGTTCCAGCAAGTCACAGAGTGTTCAGAACCAGATACCCCATTCCCTATACCAGGACACTTGATATCAGAGGCATCAAGATTTTTCAGAAGAGCTGAATGATCAGGGATTAGGTGCATCACTCTCCTTCTTCTGGGCTTTGGCTGGCTCTTCACTAAAACAAAAGTTTGGACTAGAATCCAAAGGTTCCTCCAGCTCTAACATAGAAGAAATAATGCAGCCATGGGTAGGGTGTCAGGACAGATACAGGCTCTAAAATCAAACAGACCTATTTGGGAAACTACTTTGCTATTTGCTGGCCTTGTGATTTTGGAGACATTACTTATTTTTCAAGCCTTAGTTTCCTTCTCTATGGGAAAGAGATTATGTGAACTGATGCACATAAAGCAATGGTTAGCACATACTAAGCACTTTAAAAATGTTAACGAGTATACTTTTTCAATGAACATTTAAGGGATACTCAGGAATACATTAACGCCCAAAAGTCTCTCCCCCTTGTTCTTTATAGCGTTTTTCCTTTCCTGCCTGATTCCTAGCCTTGCCAGTCAACTGCTTTGCTTTGGTGCTACCTCTGGAAGGCCCAGAATAAATGTCACCCTTGCCTGGCAATGACTCTTCAGCCTACAACTATTGGTCCCACTGCACATCTTGGACAGATTAAACCTCTGTAGACACTGTTTCCCTCATGTCATCCATTTGCCCCAAATCCTTTAAACTTTTCTGTCCAGTTGTGGGGGACTTCCATAGCCTGGCTTTTTATCTCTTCAAATCCTATCAATTGTTAAAGATTCAGTTCAGTTTTAAATATTCTCCCCTTTAAGGCATTTTTAAAGCTTTTACTGCACTTTTATATGAATTCTTTGACACTTAGTGTCAACACCATAACACACCATCCTGCCTTGTTCATTATCACTTTAAATGGAGTAGCAATCACTCCCATGCTAGATCTTTAAACTTTTTAAGATAGGGAACATGCCCTATAAACCTATATGTCCTTATATCAGTTAGTACAGAACTGAGCACCTAGACAATGGGTAATACAGATTGCATTTTTAAGTAATGGATTATTTTTCTCTCTCTGGCCTTAGTGAGCTCGTGTAGAACAACATTTTCTAGCTTTGATGATCAATAGAGATATGAAAAAATTCCCAAACTTTTATCAGGAAAAAAGATTTTAAAAACCTTAGCTATTGACATAAATTGGAAAGATCATGTTCTGGGCTACAATGCCAATAATTTCATAATACTTCTTGTTTTTCTTGAAACTCCAGAAAATTAAGTTACTATTTCTCCCTCCACCAAAAGTAAGAAATATCAGAACAACTGAAATGAAGTATCATATCCCCCAGTTGGGAAGCCAAGCTCAGGAAGCTTCCTCAGAATGCAGTCAAACATTGCAGATTTAATATTTTGCTTATGGAATATCATTGTTTTTCACACAATAAGTAATAATGAATTTCAGCTGCAAGAGCGACTGCCCCTCTGCTCAAACCATTTCAAAGGGAGCACCGTGCTCCCTTATAGTCTAAATGTAGGAGACTGGAATTACTTCCTAGAATTTAAGGACACTTGTTTAAAAAATGAAAAAAAGTAGAAGAAAGGCATCTTTCTTCTCCATGCTTCCACTATTGAATTGGCCACAGAGCAAGTGCTCATAAAGTCTTAGCCACTGTGGGTAGAGAGAAGAGGACTAGAGATGGACAGAAAACATTGAGAAAGGGTGCAGAAGGCCAAAGAAAAGTAACTTCTTTTCCTAAGTTTAGCCCCAAAGGGACCCCTCCTAACTTCCATCTATTTCTATTTAATCATGAGAAATTTATATTTTGTTCTAATCATGAGAAAACAGCAGACAAGCCAAAATTGGAGGACACTCTACAAAACACTCAACAAGTATTCTTCAAAAATGTCGAGATCATGAAAGACAAGGAAAGACTGAAGGACTGTTACAGACAGGAAGAGAGTAAGGAGACATGACATGACTAAGCTAACAAATGCAATGTGGGATCCTGGAACAGGAAAAGGACTTCAATGGAAAAACAGATGAAATCTGAATAAATTTTGTAGTTTGGCTAATAGTATTGTATCAAGGTTAATGCCTTACTTTTAATAAATATTCTGTGGTTACATAAGATATAACATAAGGGGAAACTGGGTGAAGGCTGGATGAAGGAATTCTCTATATTATTTGCACAACCCTTTTGTAAGTCTAAACTTATCTCAAGACAAAAAGTTAAAAAGGAGAACATGAGACACACTGTCCCCAGTGTTGAAAGTCAAAGGTTTTTCTCCAGACACCCTCTTTCCTGCCAGTTGCTCACTTCCTCTGAGAACTCAACAGTGACTTTTAAGGCCTCTAGCAACAGTAAGAGCAAATCAGCTTAGCTCTCTGAAGAAATAAGCTGGTTTGACCTGCATTTTCTAAATAATTGGAACAAACTCTTTTTGGAAGGCACTATTTCTAGAAAAGTAGTATCCATGTATGTCCTCCTTATACAGAGCATGGAATACACTGTTTAATTCTTCATTGTCCACAAACATTAGTATAAACATCTGCTTTTATACAGTATATAAATAAAAGAGTTCTTGGTGCTGGCCAATAGAGAGAACTAATTGTAGTGTTGGATATTTTGATTCTGCTCTGTGAACCTCAATGTATACTCTCCCCTTATAAGGCTATCCTGTTGGTTCTTTACAGGGAGAAGGGGGAACATCATATGCCTGACTTTGAGGTAGCAGCTGGGGATGGGGGTGGGTATGGTACCAAAAGGCTTTCTTGAAAATCACTAAAGCACAAGTAATTTCCACCACTCTCCAGGTTTTCTGAGATGATCTCGCTATTGTTATCATCATCAATGTTCTGGGTAGTGACCAGAGCCCATCCTGAAAAGGGCACAGTTCCACAAAAAGGAGCTGATGATGTGGCAGCACCAGAAGCCAAAACTCTATGATCCAATGAACACCATCTGATATATTTGTGGGTCACTGAAATTCAGGGATCACCGGGGCCAAGGCTTCATCAGGTAAAGCAGCCAGAGCACCGTGACCCCTGTGGACTGTCCAATGGGTTACAACCACGGACAACACATGCACTCCAGCTCTATGCCATATTTCTTTCTTGGACTTGGCAAATTCACCTCTAAAATGAAGTGCTGAATATTTAGTCTTGAGGTTCACTTCCAGCTCTGACATTTCAAGAGTCTGCTCTTTGAGATATGGGTTTCTCTTTCATGTTAAACCCTCCAAAGCCATCAAAGAATAGTTATCACTACTTCACGGTACAAATCTCAGCTTAATCAATTAAACACAATCCTCTCTTTTCTAAGTGCATTATCCCAGATGTCACCAGGCCACACCTTGAAGAGCTTTATGTTGGGAGAAAATGTCAGTATTGACCAACAGCATAAATGGGTCTCTGTGCACTAAACCATTGGGCAATCTCCCTTGTGGAATCATATATGAGCTGTCAGCTTCTGGTGCCCATCTACAGAAAGGAAGCTAGTGTCCATTCAGTGAGCCCCAGAAGGAAATGTGTCCAAGCTGCAGACTTTGAGGAATGCATGAAGAAATCCCATTGATTTTTTTCTTCCCTCTCTAGAAGTCTTAACTTGCTTCATCATGATTCCATGTGTAACCCAAAGCCAAATGAACTAATACAGAAATTCAACCATACAAGCTCTTCAACTTCCATGTCCTAACTGAAGAGTACACCTAGAGCCTCAAGGGAACTCCAGAGAGAAGAGGTGGAGCAGGATCTTAGCAGACAAGTTTGCTGAGGTCTAGAGCCCAGGCTCAGGAGTGGGTACCCCCTACCCACCCCACTACTAGACACCAAGTCCAGGAGAACTTGTAGATGTACTTCCCACCACCATCAAACTGACTTGACTCCTTTGCCCTGGCTTCAAGACCATCATGTTACTAACCCACATACTTGTGATCTTGAGGCAGGAGGATGGAGCACAAAGGATTTGGGATTTGAACACAGAGAGATCTGGGTTTGCATTTTAACTCTGCCATTTATGATCTGTCGCACTTTATGCAAGTTACTGAACAACTCTGTGATTCAGTCTCTTTATTAAAAGGAAGATAATGTGCTAGCTGGAAAATTACTGCTTGGCTATCACCCTTGGGAACATAGACTATCACCCATAGGAACATAACATTCTAAAAATAAGATTTCTGCTTCTCTACCCCTGCTTGTACAACTGACCTGTGGGTTAACAGTTAGTAAATAGAAGAAAAATAGGCTTTTGTGTTCAGACAGAATGAAGAATGGAGTTTAGGGCTTAAAACCCCTGTACCTCTACATTTTAGGGCTGCTTAATTTGGGGTCCGTGTACCCCTGGCAGACCCAGCTGGCTGAATAAAGAGTGTGTTTCCTATAACTCACTGATTTCTGGTGTTCTGTGTGTCTATCGGGGGCTGGTGGCTACAACAATAATAGTTTTACTCTGCAACAGGTTATTAGGAGGATTAGAGATAATGCACACAGAGCTCCTGATAACAGTGCTCAGGAGTGATAGTCATGGCAACCTATAAATGGTAGCTGTTTTGCTCTATTCCAAATTAAAGAACCCAGACACAAGAGGCCAAGTTTTGTATGATTCCATTTATATGAAATGCCCAGAAAGGGAAAATCCATAGAGACAGAAAGTAGATTAGTGGTTGCCAGGGGCTGGGGTAGGGGGAAATAGAGAGTGGCTACTAATGCATATCCGCTTTCTTTTGGTGATAATGAAAATGTTCTAGAATTTCACAGTGGTGGTAGTTGTGCAACATAGTGGATATATTAAAAATTACTAAATTTTATACTTTAAAGGAGTAAATTTTATGGTATGTGAATTATAATTAAAAATTCTTAAAAATAAATTCTGTTTCTCAGTTCATGAATATAAATAGAAATGAGTATTTCTAAAATGTGGAAAACAGTATCCAAATCATAGGGTTTTGTGAAGATTAAACAAGTCAAATTATTAAAAATATTTAGACTAATTCTGGCACACTAAAAACTCAATGAATGTCAGCTATAATAATTATTACTCTCATTTTCATTATCATGATCATCATTTTTATTACAGGTAACATAGTGCAGCAGTCAAGATCAATGGGGTTTAAGTCAAACGGACCTACTTTAAAACCTGACTTCACATTTACCAGCATATATTATAATGGTTGATGGTAAAGCTGCTGGATTCAGACTTTCTTGATCAAAATCCCTGCTCCATATATTTATCAGTTGTGTGACTGGGTAATTTTCTCAACCCTTTTGTGCCCCTTTTTCTTTATCTGTAAAATGGGGGCAATACTATTCATACCTGATTCATACATTAAATAATGTTAAATAATTCATACATTAAATAATGTATCCATCAGTATGCTTTTGGCTTTAAATTTCAGAAACCTGGCTCAATGAGCCTTGAACCAGATAGATGAGAAAGGAAAAAAAAGGATAGAAAAGAGGAGAGAAAATAATAAAAAGATTAAAAAAATACAAATCAAGAAGAGATAAGGAAAAATAAAGAGGACAGAAAAGAGAGAGAAAGCAGTTTATTTTTATCGACCATTAGTTTTGGGATGCTTCTCAGAGACGTCTCTGCCCCAATTTTCTTCCCGGGCTGTTAAGATTGCTATTCCTATGTTTTTAGTGTAAACTGCTTCAAATATTTGGTAATAGGTAGAAACAAAATAAAACAACATTACATAAGCCTAGAAAGTATAAATCTCACCGAGAATACTCTGCAAAATATTTTAATAATATAACATTTCTTCCCAGTCAATGGTATTATTCAGAATGGCATTTAGAATAAGCCAATACTATGTCAACTATATCTAAAAGGCAGTTAATGCATCGGGAAGTGAAGAACCAAAACCTTGAATTGGAGATGAGATTCCATCGCCAGTTGCTCTGGGCCTCTTACAACCCTGCATAGCTTCAAATTTCCCACCGTGAAATTGGGAAATAAAAGCATATATATACAAAGAAAACCAAAACAATAATTCGTAAAGACCTATGTACCCCTATGTTCATGGCAGCACAATTTACAGTAGCTAAGATATGGAAGCAACCTAAATGCCCATCAACAGACAATCGGATAAAGAAGTTATGGTTCATATATACAGTGGAATATAACTCAGCCATAAAAAATGAAATCCTACAATTTGCAATGACATGGATGGACCTAGAGGTTATTGTGTTTAGTGAAATAAGTCAGAGAAAGGTAAATACCACATGATTTCACTTGTATGAGAAATCTAAGGAACGAAAAGCACAAATTATTCAAAAACTAACTCACGAATACAGAGAATAATCTGGTGATGGCCAGAGGAGTTGGAGGGCTGGGAGAAAGGGGTGAATGGTTAAAGAAGTACAAGTTAGTAGTTTATAGATGGTCACGGGGATGGGGAGCGCAGCATAGGGAATGCAGTTAGCGTTAATGTAATGGCTGGGTGTAGAACAAGAGAAGAGAAAAAGCAATTAGGGAGATCATTTTATAGACTCATGTGAATGTCTAGCCAATGTACTATATACTTGAAACCAATAATAAAATGAAAATTTTAAAAAGCACATATATAAAATTATAAATGATATAATCTTTAGATATACACATAAAAATACACATGCTGAGAGAAAAGGATCACCTGGAGATATATACCAATTGTGTGTCCCAATGATGAATTCATAAATATTTTTATAGCCCTTAATGTAGTAGTTGGTACTTGTCTAAAAATGGAAGGTCGAGGTTCTAACTGGCCTAACTTGGCAAGAATCAGGTTAGCAAATCAGGATGAAAGGGAAATAGAGATGAGAATATTCATTTACCTCTGACTTTTCTGAGCAAGAAGGTCAATAGATTCTACCAAGCCTGGAGATTATTTTTCTTAAAATGCCAGAAGGAAGATGTGCTAGTTCAGGCTTCAAGAAATGCTGACCTACATGCCATTTTGAAAAGTCCATGAGATCTACACAATCAGTAAGAGAAGAACATTTCTTTGTATTCCCTTTGGCCACTGCATGATTCACATTCGGCCACCAGGGAGATGAAAATCAATGGCTGTTCTGTGATCTCATAGCACTGGGTGTGATGGCTCCCACAAAAGTCTTTGTTGCTATAATTTTTATATCTAATTTTACCTCAGTAATACAGGTCTGGTAGGGCTTTAAATGAGCCTAGCTCTCCTCTTCATCACACATTCAATTCAAAACTCTGATGAATATTTCGTAAAGGTTCTATAATTCTCAATAACATGGTAAATAGCCTTTGACCTTTAAATCAAATGACAAAATTTTCTTCAGGCATAAAAACTAACAATTCTATTTTTGTTCCTATATTGCTTATTACACAGTCACCTGGAGTCATGATAACAGAAGTTTTGTTGACCAGAAGAAATTGCCAGTAACTACTTGCATAATCAAGAGAAAGCACTGCCCCTCATTCCTTATTTTTCCTACAGAAGATTATGGCTGCAACCCTATAGTCCTACTAGCTCCAATTTCTTCTTCATTTCTTTCTTCCTCACATAATTGTGTCCATCTAATAAGAATATATTAGTAATACAGAGGGAGGGGAGAAAACTGGCATAGATGATAGTCTTTCCTCATCCCTCTTGAGACCAAACCAAAGTTGAGACAGAAACAAGGAACAAACAGCAAGCAAAGTAGCCTGGAGTCTAGACAAAGAGAAGCACTACTACCAGGAAGAGAAATAATTAATCAACCTGAAACTGTAGAATGTAGAAACTGGCAAAGATGCAAGGCACCAGTCTTGAGTGGCTGAGTGAAACAGAGGCTGCAACAGCAGCAGCGGTGGCTGCTCAATGAACTTGGGGGAAATGTAGATGAATTCAGTGAGAACTTTATCAAAGAGATAAAAAAACACAAAAGTAGAAATTAAAAATTATAAAAGAGAACCAGTGAGAAATGAACACATCTGTGATGACGAGTATATTAGATGGTATAAACAGAGTGGATAAAGAAGAGGATCAAACAACCAATATAGAGGATGAGGAAGGCAAGGACACTCAATCAGAATGGCAAGAAAAAAAGAAACCAAGACTATAATAATAATTTAAGGAGACTATGGGACACAATTAAATGTAAAAATATCCATGTCGAAGGAAAACAAGATGTTCAAGAGCTATTCGAAGAAATGGTGATGGAAAACTTCCATCACCTGGTGAAGAAAATAGACATACAACCTCAGGAAGCTCAGAATGTCCCATCATATATCAAAAACAGGAATAAAGAAGAGGAATAACTACATTCCTATCAAGAAGTACCTTAAATGGAAAAGAATTAAGTGCTCCAAACATAAGATAGAGAGGCCGAATGGCCAGGAAAATAAGACTTCTACATACGCTGCCTACAAGAGACTCGCTTCAGATTAAAAGACGCACAGAGACTAAAAGGAAAGGGATGGGAAAAGCTATTTCCTTGATGGACCTAGAGGGTATTGCACTGAATGAACTCAGATAGAGAAAGACAAATATTGCATGACCATGTACATGTGGAATCTAAAGAACAAAATAAATGTAACAAAAAAAATGGAAACAAACCCATATATACAGAGACTATTTTGAGAGCTGCTAGATAGGAGAGGGTTGGGGGAGTCAGTGAAAAATTACAAAGGGATTAAGAAGTACAAATGGATAGTTACAAAATGGACGTGGCGATATAAAGTGTAGTAGCATAAGGAAAATAGTCAATAATGTAATAAATATGTAAGAGGGAATAGGGGTACTAGATTTAGTGGGGTGATCACTTTGAGTTATATAAATCTCTAATCATTATGCCATGCAACTGAAACTAATACATTATTGTGTACCAACTCATTTTTAAAAGACTCATTGAATTATACAGTGCAAATATGAGCAACTAATTGTCTATTTCAATAAAGCTGTAAAAAAAATTTTTTTTAAAAAAAGAATATACCAGTATTACATTGGGAGGAAGAGAGAGGTTGCCAGATTAAAGCTTTCATCAGATGATGTCATTTCCCATGGAAACTAGAGCTTTTAGTCTGCCATTGCCTTATTCACACCTCCAAAGGGCCAGGAGTAGGCCCTCTCTGTTGCATGTTCTGAGACTGGATCAGCCCAATGAGTTTTTATTTCCCCGGGAATAAAGTCACTGTCCCCACAGTTTTCCTGGAAGGTTTCTCCACTGAACAATGCGGATGTTGGGCCATTGGTCCCCTGTGCAGTCGAAAATCTTTATATAACTTTTGACTCTCCAAAAACATCTACATTCATCCCTCAGTATCCATGTGAGATTGGTTCCAGGACCCCCAGACATATACACACAAATACCAAAATCCATGGATGCTCAAGTCCCTTATATAAAGTGGTATAGAACAGCAAATAGAGTTGGCCTTCTATATCCTTGGATTCACAACCATGGATCGAAAATACTGTTTTTGATCTATGGTTAATTGAATCCACAGATGTGAAACCTAGGGGTACAGAGGGTCAATTGTATATTTATCAAAAAAGTCCATGTGTAAGTGGACCCATGCAGTTCAAACCTATGTTGTTCAACTATAGTTTCAATTCTGCTATAGACTGAACTTTGTCCCCTCAAATTCATATGTTGAAGCCCTAACCCCCAATGTGACTATTTGGAGATAGGTCCTACCAGGAGACAATTAAAGTTAAATAGGTCCTAAGGGCAGGGCCCTGATCTGATGGATTAGTGCCCTTATGAAAATAGATACCAGAGAGCTTGCTCTCCCTCCCTCTCTGCACTCATGAAGAAGAGGCCAGGTGAGCACATGGCAAGAAGGTGGCAGTCTACAAATCAGGAAAGGAGCTCTCACCAGAAACCAGACCCACCCATACCTTGATCTTGGACTTCCCAGCCTCCAAAATTGTGAGAAAATCAGTTTTTCTCACTTAATACACCCAGTCTATAGTATTTTGTTATAGCAGCCTGAGCTGACCAAGATCAACTTCTTTCTGTCCATTTCCTCCTCTGTGTACCCTCTTACTACCCTGCAAATTACTCTTTGGAGAGTTGCACCCTGAGGTAGAGTCACATTCCCAACTCTCCTTAGCAGCAGTTCGCTGAACTACACATTCTAGATTCTTTTAACCTCATCTTATTTTTCCAATCATTTTTATCACTCTTCTCCATATTTTGTCTAATTTAAACAAATACATTACGTGTATGGATGAAAAATTTCAAGTCCTTAAGCCATCTTGCATCAGCAACTACAAGATATATGTACTTAAGCACTCACTGTATCCTCCAGTATGAGAGTACACACACACACATGATTGTCATGCATTTCATGGACAAGGTTAAACCTCCAAAGACATTCAGGTTTCCTTGATTCCACCCAAATAGAAATTCATAGAGAAACCTGAGTTCTACCTCCCCGAACATTCCTCTTCAACGTAATTTTGAAAACTCATACAAGGATTGGTTCAAGATGGCAAAATACATAACAGATATACTTCCTGCTTATTACCAAGCATGAGTTTGCTCCATTAAAAAGCATCGAATGGGAGCACATTTTGGCTGAGTGCTACTCAGAGTCCTATGCGAGAAAACAAGCTGGGTGTTCTGGTCTTGTTCCCAGAATTTGGAAAGAGGCCTGACTGGTGAGGTCCTCTGAGAGGGATGGACTGAATTCTGTTACTAATGTCAGATGGGATCATTATGGAAAGTAGGCTCTTTAGCTCTGCTGAAGAGAGGAGGCTGAAGTCACTGTCAAAATTTAGACATGTTCTACCCCCTCTTCCTTCAAAGGAAACCTCAGAGCCGAGGTTACTAATGTTGTTTCCAGCTAGCAGGATGGCACAGACATCCCCTGCCTCTGTGGCATTGCATTTGGTGTGTAGAAAAATGAGCCACTGTGATACTGACAGCAGCCCAGATCTCTCCTTGTTGATTTTGACCATGGTGTCTTACAGGCACAAATCACTGCTACATGGGACCACTGTGCATTTTAGCAGTTCTAGATGCTATATATTTCAAACAATTTTATTCTACTGATGAGGAGTGGAGTAAGCAACTGTCAATGGAACAGAATTTGTGAAGAGGTGGCCACCTCAAGTTCACTCTGGTGTGCATACACATGCACAGCCCTGCAAGCAGAGTTACAAAGCTATCCATGTGAGCCAACAGGGGCTTGTTCTTATTTGTCATCCCCTCAAAGTGTGTACACTTAGTACTGCAACTTTTCCTTTCCATTTGTTTCTGTAAGTCCTGGGGAAAAATCATAAATCTATGAAAACTGGTAATGGCTTTCTTCTTCTGTTTCAGTTGATAGATGCAATGCATAAAACAGGAAATTCATGTTGATCCTATTTTATCAAAAGCAATTTTGAGAAATCTTTTAGTCAAAAAAGAAAGTTGTCATCTATTGCTTAGCACTGTGGTAACTGGCAATTTGTGTCCCTGAGGAGATGTAATTACCACACCTGTCATTGTGCTTCAGGCCAGAACTTTCTGAGAGAACATTTATAGAACCATGTGTTTTTTTCAGCCTCCATGTGAAGAGGCACACAGAGGCAACCCCCCACCACCCCATATAACACATCACAGCTGGTAACTCTATCACGTGTAATCTGGAAATCAGGTGCCAGCTCTGCCCTTAGCTATAGAGAGAGACCAGATGTCTGCTTGGAGGCTTCCTGCCTTTCCTGATATTCTATACACACCCAGATGGGAACACACCAGCAATTATGCATGCTGGTTTCTATGGATATGTCAATGCATGAGTAATTGTCCTTCCTTCAGGCAGTGTATTAGTTTCCTGTGGCTCCCTTAACAAATTAACAAGTTGTTGTTTCATGGCTTAAAACAACAGAAATTTATTCTTTTACAGTTCTGGAGGCCAGAAGCCTGAAATTGAAGTGTCGTCAGGGTCATGCTCCCTCTGAAGGCTTTAGGGGAGAATCCTTCCTTGCCTCTTCCAGCTTCAGATGATCCCAGATGTTCCTCGGCTTGGAGCAACATAACTCCAATCTCTGCCTCCATGTTCATAAGGTTTTCTGCTCCATGTCTCTGAGTCTCAAATCTCCCCCTCCTTTCCCTTATAAGGATATCAACTATTGGATTTAGGGTACACCCTAAATCCAGGATGATCTCATCTTAAATTAATAACCTTTGCAAAGACCCTATGTCCACAAAAGGTCACATTCACAGGTGTTCAACTCACTACAGGTAGCACATTCAAGACTTCTTGTGACACATTGGCCTATTACCAATTACAGTCATCTCAAGCTCTCTTTCTTTTCCTTCCATCCTTCCTTCCTTCCTTTCTTTTTTAATATCTCAGAGACTAGGAATGAAGACAGAAAATTCAATGAAAACATGGGCCATACTCAGAGATTTTGACTTAGAAGCAGGGAGGAAAGGGCATTTACAAGGCCCTGTAATCTGGGCACTATGCTGGGCTGGAAAATCCACACTTGCTTCCATTCACTCCTATAACATAGGAATCTCTGTGACCAGACTGCAGACAAGGATACTGAGGCTCAGAACAACTTGTGCAAGGTCAGAGACTGGGTCTCTCTGACCACATGGCCTCATACTCTGTGAGCGTTAACACATATTGAGCAGTGGGACCTCACAGTTGACATCATTAATAGCTGAAGGAAAGAACAGAGTCGTTATTCAAATGTATGGTTGGCTTTAGGTAGAGACAGAATAGATGCCAGTGATATGGCAGCCCTGAAGAGCTCTGGGGAGGACCCAGATCAGTACCTCCCTGAGCTGCCCCAACAGCTTATTAGTGCCTGCTTTCCTCTACAAGGAACAACACCTTCCAGTTCCTAAATAGAGATAAATATTTTTTTTAATCTCCCAGAGAGCTACAGCACCTTTTCTGAAATACTTCCCAAAAGTAGACAATGTCGGAAGCAAATTTGGTCAGAAGAAGGTAAAATAGAAGAGAGCATGGACTGGCTGAAGGTCCCTCTGAAGAAGGAGGTTGGGGATACTCTAAAAACAGCAATTGCCAAATCTGGTTTGCCTGCAACAGCCATCTTGTGCTGTCTGATCAATTCTGTGTGGGTATCTGGCAGCTAGGTGATTCTAGGTCAATCAGGCACCTCTTTTTAGTGCCTCAGGTTCTCATCTATAAAGTGGGGATAAATATTTTCACAGCTCAAGGATCTATAATGGCTTCTCTGAATTCTGGCTTAGGCAATGTTTTACACAAAAACACAGTCATAAACATTGATCTGGGAGACAAATTTAGGTTAGGCCACTAAAAATATATCAGAAAGAGAAGGGAGCATGGTTTTTAAACCAAAGCTTTTCATTTTTTTATTTCATTGAGAAATAATTCACATAACATAAAATTCACCATTTTAAAGTGTACAATTCAGGAGTTTTTAGTATGTTCACTATGTTGTGCAACCATTGCCACTATCTAATTCCAGAAACTTTCCATCACAGAAGGGAAATTTTTTGAAAAAGAGTTTAAATGTGTAATAGAAAAGTGATGATCAAAGAATATAAAGAAGACAATACCAATTCAGGCAATAAGTTAACATATTCTTTAGACAGAGCTAGGAAATAAGAGCATTATAGTTAGTCCCAGCACAAAATCGTGTGAGATAATATTGATAATACTTGAAACAGCAAGAAGGAAGCTAAGGGAACTAGACAAAAACAATTGAGCTAAAATAAAGCAAGAAGGATTGCAGTCAGATATGTGGAAGAACTTCCTGACCATCACAGGGATAAAATGTTGATACAGAAAGGTGTAGAATCCATTGTCCAGAGATATTCAGAAACATGATACATATTCCCATTTGGCCTCCTAATTGTGCAATAGGAGTTTTCCTCAGAATCATTTAAGAGAAAAATATCCTTTAATACATATTTGATCAACAAAATATATATATTTACCTATATTTGTTTTTCATGGTTTTACATAATAATGACTGGTATTATTTTCCTAGTATTTTTAAATTAAGTTTATTGGGGTAACATTGGCTAACACAATTATATAATTTTCAGATGAACATTATAATTTGACATCTGTATATTCTATTGTGTGTTTACAACCCATGTCCAGTTTCCTTCAGCTACCATATATTTCACCACCTTTACCCACTTCACCCTCCCCCTACACCCATATATTTGACGGCTTTTACCCCATCTACCTCCCCCCTCCTCACTTACCCCCTACTTTCTGGTAACCACTAGTCTATAGACCATGTCCATGAGTATCTGTTTGTTTGTCCTGTTTATTTTTTTCTTTTAAGTTTATATCCCACATATAGGTGATATCATGTGATTTTCAACTTTTTTTGTCTGGTTTATTTCGCTTAGCATGATTATCTTGAGGTCCATTCAGTATTTCATCTCTTCTTATGGCTGAGTAATATTCCATTGTATATATGTACCACAGCTTCTTTAGCCAATCATCTATATCACAGGACACTTTGGTTGCTTCCATGTCCTGGCCACTGTGAATAATGCTGCTATAACATCGGTGTGCAAATATATTTTTGGATATGAGTTTTAAAGTCTTCGGGGTAAATACCCAGTAGAAGGATTGCTGAATCATATGGTAGATCAATTCTTATTTTATCGAGGAACCTCCATACTGTCTTCCATAGTGGCTATATGATTTGCAGTCCCACCAGCAGTGTACAAGGGTTCTTCTTCCTCCACAACCTCTCCAACATGTTATTTCTTCTCCTGTTGATTATAGCTATTCTAACAGGCATGAGATAGTATCTCATTATGGTTTTGATTTGCATTTCCCTACTAGCTAGTGACGTTTAGCATCTTTTCAAATATTTGTCGGCCATTTGTATGTCCTCTAGGGAGAAGTGTCGGTTCAGATGTTCTGCCAATTTTTTTATTGGATCACTTGTTTTTTTATTGTTATTGAGTCATATGAGTTCTTTGTATATTTTGAATATTAAGCCCTTATCGGAGGTGTTGCTTGCAAACATATTTTCCCATTTGGATGGTTGTATCTTTATCTTGTTGACAATTCCTTTTGCTGCACAGAAGCTTTTTAGTTTGATGTAGTTTCATTCATTTATTTTAGCTTTTATTTCCCTTGCCTCTGAGATCAAATTCATAAAATCCTCTTAAAGTCCAAGGTCCTTGAGTTTTGTTCCTGTGTTTTCTTCTATGCATTTTATTATTTCAGGTCTTATATTCATGTCCTTAATCCACTTTGAGTTAATTTTGGTGTGTGCTGACAGATAACAGTCTAGTTTCATGCTTTTGCAGTTGGCTTTTCAGTATTCCCAGCACCATTTATTAAAGAGACTTTCCTTTCTGCACTGTATGTTTTTGACTCTTTTGTCGAAAATTATTTGCCCATATAAATATGGGTTTAGTTCTGGACTCTTGATTCTGTTCCACTGGTCCATGTATTTGTTTTGCTGCCAATACCATGCTATTTTGATGACAGTCGCTTTGTAGCATAATTTGAAATCAGGCAGATTGAGGCCTCCAGCCTTGTTCTATTTTCTCAGGATGTCTTTGAAAATTCAGGGTCTTTTGTACTTCCATACAAATCTGATGAATTTTTGTTCTAGTTCTCTAAAAAATGCCTATGAGATTTAGATGGTGATTGCGTTAAATCGGTATAATGCTTTCGGTAATATGGTCATTTTAACTATGTTGATTCTTCCAATGCAAGAAAACAGAATATCTTTCCATTTCTTTGTATCTTCTTCGATTTTTTTTAATAAGGTCTTATAGTTTTCATTATATAGGTCCTTCACTTGTTTCGTTAAATTTATTCCTAAGTATTGTATTCTTTTTGTTGCAATGGCAAAAGGAATTATTTTTTCCACTTCTTTATCTGACACTTCATTATTAAAGTATAGGAACACTACAGATTTTTGAACATTGATTTTGTATCCAGAAACTTTACTGTATGTTCTTATTGTTTCCAGTAGTGTTCTCGTGGAGTCTTTAGGGTTTTCTACATAGAGAATCACATCATCCAGAAATAGTGACAGTTAGACTTCTTCATTTTTTATTTGGATGCCTTTTATATCTTTCTCTTGTCTGATTGCACTTCCTAGGACCTTAAATGTTATATTGAATAGCAGTGGCAGTAGTGGACAGCCTTGCTTTGTTCCTAATCCTAGAGGGAAGGTATTTAGTTTCCCACCAGTAAATATAATGTTGGCTGAGGGTTGGTCGGTCATATGTGGCTTTTATTATGTTAAGGTACTTTCTTTCTACACTGATTTTGTTAAGTGTTTTGATCATAAATGGATGCTGTATCTTATCAAAGGCTTTTTCTGCATCTATTGATATGATCACATGATTTTTTAAAATTTGTTTATGTGGTGTATCACATTAATCGATTTGTGTATGTTGGACCACCCCTGTGGCCCTAGGATGAAGCCCACTTGATCATGGCGTATAATCTTTTTAATATGTGGCTGTATTCAGTTCGCTGGTATATTATTTAGGATTATTTTCATCTGTGTTTATGAGAGAGATTGGTCCATAGATTTTTTTTCTGTGTTATCCTTACCTGGTTTTCGTATCAGAGTAATATTGGCCTCATAAATGAGTTGGGAAGTATTGCCACCTCTTCAATTTTTTGGAAGAGTTTGAGGAGAATAGATATTAAATCTTCTTTGAATGTTTGGTAGAATTCACTGGTGAAGTCATCTGATCCTGGACTTTTACTTTTTGGTAGGTTTTTGATGATTGTTTCAATTTTCATACTGCTGATCAGTCTATTCACATGTTCCAGTTCTTCTTGATCCAGTCTAGAAAGGTTGTATTTTTCTAGGTACTGGTCCATTTCATCTAGGTTATTAAATTTGGCGTTATATTCTTTTTCATAGTATTCTCGTATTATCCTTTGTATTTCTGTGATGTCAGTCATAATTTCCCATCTTTCATCCTTGATTTTGTTTATTTGTGTCCTTTCTTTTTTTTCTTTAAAAGAGAGTCTATACAAAGGTTTGTCAATTTTATTAACCTTCTCAAAGAACCAGCTCTTTGTTGCATTGATTTTTTCTATCTTTTTTTTGTTTTCAATTTCATTTATTTCTGCTCTAATTTTGATGATTTCTTTCCTTCTGCTGACTTTAGGCTTCATCCGTTCTTCCTTTTCTAGTTTTTTAAGATGAAGCATTAGGTTGTTTATTTGGGTTCATTCTTGTTTTTGGAGGTAGGCATGTAATGATATGAACTTCCCTCTTATGACCACTTTTGCCGTGTTCCAAAAGTTTTGATATGTTGTACTATTATCATCCGTTGCTATATATCTCTTGATCTCTCTTTTTATTTCTTCCCTGACCCAGTTATTCTACAGTAGCATGTTGTTTAATCTCCATGTATTTGTGGTTCTTCCTAATTTCTTTCTGCAATTGATCTCTAGTTTCAGAGCATTATGATCAGAGAATACGGTTGGTATGATTTCAACCCTCTTATATTTGTTGAGGCTATCTCTGTGTCCCAGTATGTGGTTGATTCTTGAGAATATCCAATGTGCACTAGAGAAAAATGTATAAGCAGCTGTTTTGTAATGGAAGGCTCTGTAAATGTCAATTATATGCAGTTGGTCTAATGTATCATTTAGGGTGTGATTTCCTTATTGATTTTCTGTTTAGATGATCTGTCCATATTCGACAGTGGGGTATTTAGGTCCCCTACTACAATGGTGTTTTGTTCTGTTTCTCCTTTTAGTTCTGATAGTAATTGCTTTACATATTTCGGGGCTCCCCGATTGGTAGCGTAGATATTAAGAAGTGTTACGTTTTCTCGGTGCATGATTCTCTTTATCATTATGAAGTGTCCCTAAGTATCTTTGTTTACCTTTTTTATTTTGAAGTCTATTTTGTCTGATATTAGTATTTGTACTCCTGCTTTTCTCTGAAAGCCATTTGCTTAAAATATCATTTTCCACCCTTTCACTTTGAGTCTATATTTGTCTTTGTAGCTGAGATGTGTCTTCTGGAGGCAGTATATGGTTGTGTTTTTTTTTTTGATCCATTCTGCAACTCTGTGTCTTTTTATTGGTGAGTTCAGTCCAATTAAATTTAGGGTTATTATTGAAATATGAGATTTTCTTATAGCCATTTTATCTTTTGCTTCCCGGTAGCTTGGTGTTTCCATTGCTTCCTTGTCCTTGTCCTTGTGTTTCTATTTTCTTTATTTTGTTTGGTTTTTGTGGTCTTTCCCTCTGGTCCTTCTTGTTTTATATTATATATTTCAGTTCTGAGTCTTTGGTGTTTGGTTACCATTACGAATATGTAAAGGATAGTTTTATATATACAGTCATCTATTTTCTTCTATGTGTGTCTTATCTCCATTCTCCTTTGTGAATTTGGATCTTTGATTCCTCCCCTTTTCCATCATTGTTATCTCAATTTGTTCCTATGTATGCTGAACATTCATTACTATCTTGTTATAACAATTCTCTTCTTATTATTTAAGCTTATAATGCCCTGATCTTAGTAAGGGTTACTCTCCTCTGTTTCTATTTCCCTGATAGCTTTACTCTATATTATGTATTTTTTGTTGTTATTTTGTTTTAGATGAGCTGACCTCTTTCAGTATTTCCTGTAGTGAGGCCTTGTAGTAGAGAATTCCCTCAATTTTTGTATGTCTGGCAAGGTCTTAATTTCTCCTTCATATCTAAATGAGAGCTTAGCTGTATGTATTATTCTAGGCTGGTAGTTCTTTTCACTTACTAGTTTAAATGTTTGGTTCCATTCCTTTCTGGCTTTAAGGTTTATGCTAAGAAGTCCGATGACAATCTAATGGGTTTTCCTTTATAAGTTACCATTTTCTTCTCCCTGGGTGCCCTGAGATTTCTATTTTTGTCATTGATTTTTGATAACTTTAATAGAATATGTCTTGATAAAAGCCTTTTTGAATTGAAATAATTGGGTGTTCTCTTGACTTCTTGAATTCCAAGCCCGTTCCTTAGATTTGGGAAATTCTCATTAACTATTTGTCTGAAAATGCTCTCTAGTCCCTGCTCCTTTTCCTCGCCTTCAGTAATGCCCATTATTCTTATGTTTCCTCTCCTGATGGTATCAGCTAGTTCTTATGGTTCTCTTTCATTATTTTTCATTCTTTAGTTTTTCTCTTCTTCCTTCTGATTTATTTCTAGATTTCTGTCTTTGATAACACTGATCCTTTCCTCCATTTGGTCGACTCTATATCCCAAGCTTGCTATTTCATTTTTCAACTCTTGCAGTGTGTTTATTTTTATCTCCACAAGTTCTATTCTGTTCTTTTTGAGGGTTTCAATCTCCTTACTCTGCTCATCTAGTTTTTTTTAATCCCTGAAAATGTTGCTATGACTCATTTCAGTACTCATTGAGTTTTTTCAGAAGTACCATCCTGAAGTCTCTGTCATTTAAGCTGAATATTTCTATGTCTGTAGGCTTACTTTCTGGAGATTTTTCTCTTTCTTTCTGAGATGTCTTGTCATCTTGATTGTTCATGGTGTTGAATGGGCTATTTCTTCACCTGGGCATTAATGGAAGTGTATTCTGCTATTTTTCTGGAAAGAAAGTTTATTATATAAAGGTCTCTCTTTAACCTGTTGCAAAGAATGTGCTTTTTTTTGGATCCCAGTAGGTATTGTCTACGTCTCTTGGATTCCTACTTTATTTAAAGCCCTAAAAATGCTTTTAAAAATCTTTCTTGTAGATATTTAATTATGCTCGCTACCCTCAGTTTCAGTACCTGTCAGTGTCAGCAACAATCTCAGCAGTGTTTGCTCAGATTTCCCTGGGCTATATGGAGATCGATCTCAAAGGGAATGGGGGGAAGGGCCCTCTGGGTTGAAAGTTGAGGGCTGTGGCTCAGCCTCAGTTTTGCAACTGCAGCCAGTAAAAATCAACTGTTTTTCTGCAGTCCCATCCTGCTTCTCTGCCTTATGCCCTGATGACTGGGCACTGCTGTTGGCCAGCCGCAGGGAACTCACAGCTTTCCCAGGCAAGGCTGTTCAGGGAAGTTGCCATACCTTCTCCCCTCCCCCTCCTCCTACTGGGAGCTCTGGTGCTATGAGAGGCAGCTTCTTTTTTATTCCCAGTCCATTGCCCGACACACAGGGTTCTGACCTGTGGTAGCTCTTATGTGCAGATCCCACATTCAGACATGCTGGTTTGCAGTTCAGGTGTTTTTTGTTGAGTTTTATATGTTCCACTTATTGTTGTTTCAAGGGGAGAGATCTGGGGACGTCTCTCACTCTGCCATGTTTCCACCAATCTCTTTTCCTAGTATTATAGTAATAATTATTATTATTATTTTATAGAAATATTTACTAATATTTATAGAACATCTCAAGTGCTTTTCACACATGAAAGCTCATAACCACTTGTAAGTCAATAAGGAGACTGAGATATAATGTGTTCAAGTGATCAAGGAATACAAGATGTTTGGCTGAGTTCAAAACCCATATTCTTTCCACTACTCTAAACTGCCTAAAATGGCCAAAGTTTACATTTACAGGTGATATATCTCTCAAACATTCTGTGAGCTCCTGAAGGGCAGAAGCTGCATTGGACTTCTGTCTTTCCCACATCTGCCCCTCCTCCACATGTAATCATCCAGCCAATCTAGTTGACTTGTCCTCCTCTTAAATATATGTTGAAGACATTAATGTCTCCCCAGCCTCAACTTCATTACCTTCTAGCTAGGTACCACCATCCTTCACAGGGTCGTGAAGACCATTCACTTCATTTCTTTGCTTCCAGACTTGCCTTTCCATAGTCAGTTTTCCATTTGGAAGCTAGACAGCTTTCTAAAATGCAAATCTGATCAGATCCACTCTTCCCTATAACTCTTCAATGGCTTCATATTTCCTCCCAATGCCCTCTACAATCATAGTACAGTTCTAGGTGTTTCCACTGATGTTTCCTCTGCCTGGAATGGTGCTGCCCCTTTTCTTTACCAAGCTAACCCTTACCTGCTGTATGCAGTCCTCCTGGGTTCAGCTTAGGCGCCACCTCCTCATCTTCCTTGATTTCCCAAGACTGTATTTGAGACTCCTTCTCTATACTCATATAGCACCCTGTTCGGTCCCACTGTATCACACACATGGCTGTTGATTTCTTTTCTCTGTGACAGGACTAAAAGTTGTTTGAAGGTAGTGACTATGAACTTTTCATATATGACTCCTCAAAGATACTCATAAGTCATACATTCCCAATAACTATGTAAATGGAAAATGTATGGTGAACATCTGGAGTCAAAATCAGTGCTTAATAAATGCTCACTAGCTAAATGAATGGATTGGTGAGACTGTAAGATCTGCTCCATATTAATTGGGGATTCTCTTCCCTTTAGGCACTCGAACCTCACTTCAGATAGTACAACAGAAATAGAGGATGGGGAGTGTTATTCCTCTGCAAGTAGAAGAATGTTCCATGACCACTAGGCAATTCTCCCTGTTGTTTTTATCCAAAACTGTATTTTCTTAAACAATTCAGGCTTTTGGTTACTTGCCATTAATAAATGTGCTAACTCCCAGTGACAGCAAATTCATTTTGGTTTAAGGTTCTGAATACAAAGCCAAAGATATCAATACATAATGTGCACATTAATGATGTCACAGCATGAAGATGAGGAGGATGATTTAATTTGCTTTCTCTAGAAGGCTGGTTCTCCCAAGGTGAAAAAAATTCTCCTTTAGGGTGTCGGTGCCTTTTCTGGCATCCTTCCCTTCTGTTTTGCTTTTCTTTGGCTCCTCTTGATCCTTGGGGAGGTGACCATTTATATTTTAAAGATGATTAGATGATGATGTTGTGAATATGGGAGAGATGGAGGTGGGCAGAGAACATGCAGTGCTTTTAAAAGGAAAACAAAAGCACATATGTTCACCACACCCCCATGATTTTATAATTGTTTCAGGATGTGTCTTTAAGAGGAGGAAAGAAATGGCAACTTGTATGGTCATTAAGTTACTGTAATTACCAGTCTTTGTGAATATAAAGAGGTTTTATGGAAGCAGAAGATGGCTGAGAATCAGCACAGCTGTCTACAGGCTCCCTCTACAGGATATTTTATGCTAATTGGTCCAAGGGACCCTCGGTGGTCTCCTATGCACTCCTGGCCCTGCATTAAAAGCTCTGGGATCTTAGAAATTAGCAAAGTGAGTAGAACAGGAAGAAGAGGAGACCCAGCATCAGGGGCAGGGATGACTTAAAATATAGCAGCAAAAGCATGAGAAGGATAATATATGTCCAAGAATTAGCAATGATAAAAATATAATAATTGAAATATACAAAATAAACAAAATGCTAGGGGACCAAATTTATTTACTAAAATATATGACCAAGGTATTCTGAGAGTCTTGTTAGTTCTTCAAGTAATACAAGTCAAACACGTTGCCTTTTTTATTTTATTTTATTTTATTTTGAAAATTATTTGGAACCATTATTCCTTCATAATGCTTTCTTGAAGAAGAAAAATAAAAGCCATGATTTTTGTTGGTCTCTGTAGCCCTAATCTAGTTAAGGTAACAATATCGCAAAGGCTATGTCAATGATCTAAGAAATGGAGATTGTCTAGACAAGACTTGAGTGATCAGTCAGCAACCATCCTTTACTAACTTTGGAGTGAAAGGGGCATTTAATTTACTGAGTCTCAGGATGAAGAAAAAGCCATTTTATAGAATGCTTTCTGCTGAAGGCTTAATGAAGAATCTTCACCGGCAGGTATAAACAAGGGGGGACATTAAAAAGCATTTTCCACATTTACATTTATTTGCATTTTGTCTAATCAATTAAATGAGTGAAATTTAATTAATGACATGAGTGTCATTGGCCTTCAATTTGGTAGCATAATAATTTCAATGTCATCAACTCTCAGCTACTGGTAGCAATAAAAAATAGAAGAATCATGAAAATGAAACATTGCCATACACCTTAAGGTATATTCATAGCTTTAAATAGAAAGCTTTGTCCTTTTTACTATGGCAACCCCAGAAGAAAGAGAATCCTAGAAGGAGGAATAGGCAGCCACTCATGACAGTATGATTTGGGCCTAACAGCCCCACACTCAAGTGTATCTTTCATCTGTGGCCACCGTGTTTGAAGTTTTAAGTGTGAAGTCAGAGTCTTTCCATCCCTCTATGTCAGAAGGACTATTGATAAAGAAAGTTCCACAGTAAGATGGTCAGAAACTCTTACCTAAAGCAAATGATTTATAATTAACTGCTTTTCACGCTCTTCTGGACATAGGTGGATCTAAAAATGACCCTAACTACAAGAATCTTATTTTAGCACAGCTAGTTAAACATAGGGCTAAAAACTCCTAAACAGATTCTTTTAGAGCCTTTCCAGAATCAGGGCTTCAGCATCGCCAACTCCAAGGAGGGTGACTACACAATTGTCTAGGTGAAAAGCATTTATAAAGAAGGTCTCCATTTTAAAGATGTCTCCCTCTCTGTACCAGGAAGGGAAGGATGACTCAATCATAAAAAGACTCTCATCAATAGAGAAGGTACTGATCTAAATGTGCATAACAGACCTTATCCTTATCTACCATACTTTTTCTGGCCATTTCCCCATAACTAGCCTCCCATATACCTTCATTTCTTTTGTCTTTAGTTGAAATGGTGTTTCAGTCTGAATTCTAAGCCATCTCTGTGAGTTACTCATTTTTGCTTGGGTATGCCCCATGTATGCATGAGGTATACATGTTAATAAATGTCCATTTGGGTTTTTTTCTTGATAATCTGTCTTCTGTGGTAGGGGCCCCAGTTAAGAATGTATAAGGGTAGAAGGAAAATCTTTCTTCCCCTACAAGAACTCATGTCTCTAAGGTATAGCCCAAAACAATAACGATCTCACTATCAGACAATTAAGAGAAAGCTAATAGTTTTATGAAATCATGACCAAAAGACCAGTCAGCAAATCAGCCAGAAGTTTAACCCAGAGAGCCAGGGAAATAGCTCAAAAGTACCCAATTAAGACCACACTCTCTCTGGGGGTCAGGGAGGTTGTGCATATGTGCCAGGCTGCACCCACTAAGCAGCAGCTGCAGCAGGCACTTGAGAGTTACTAGTCTACATTAGAACATGTGGCAGAATGTAAAGTGTCCCCATGCCACTCACAGATCCATTAGCAAAGACCTGATTCCTTACTGGTGTAGGGGAGGAAAAAGTTTTTCTTGACCCTCTTAGGGTCCCTGGCTGGGTCCAAAAATTAAACTGACAAAGACAGATTAACAGGAGAAAAATCACACAATTTTATTTAATATAAGTTTTAAATGGGAGCCTTCATAAGGAAGTAAAGACCTGAAGAAACAGTGAAACCTGAGTAGTTTTATGCTAGGTTTGATGAAGAGTAGATAGTCATGAAGGGATGTGATGAGTAAAGGAGTATGAGGTAAATATAGTCAACTGGGAAAACTTAGCAAGGCCTGTTCTTTCAGATTCTTCTTGGCATCCCCTCTGTCTTCAGAGATAAGAATGTTTCTTTCCTCTTGGTATAGGGAGGGTACCTCCCACAAGATCGTATGACCTGTTTCATGGGAGAATGTTGAGGGCAAGTTCAGAGTGGCCTTCTTGCTTCTGCCATTTTCTCTAACTCTTTCAGCTTAAAATATTCAATATGCCAAGGTGTCATATTTTGAAATAGCAGGCCTTGATTCCCATCACTGGCTCAAGGAAAATAAACTCAACCTCTAATCACTGATTGAATATTAAGTTATTCTGACCTGGGGCAACTTCTAGGAAACTAGGCTTAAAAATAAATACAAGGAGAAAAAAACCTGAGCAGTGACATCAGAGACTATACATTGTGAGGGAAATACATTTTGTAGAATTACTCCAGGCAAGACATTAAACAAATAAACTAAACAAAAATTGCAACGTCAAGAAGCCTCAGAGGAAGTGTGGAGCTAATTAGAATCCAGAGTTGCTACAACATATTATCTGAAATGCCTAGTGTTCAACAGAGAGTTATGAGACATGCAAAGAAACAGGAGAGTTAAAATAAAACAGGCAGCAGAAACCACCTTAAGGGAATCTAAATGTGAGATTTAGCAAAGACCTCAAAGCAACTATTATAAATATGTTCAAAGAGTGAAAGGAAACCATCTTTAAACAATTAAGGGGAAGTTTTATGACAATGACTCATTAAATATAGAACATCAATAAAGAGCTATAAATTATTTTTTAAAAGAACCAAATGAAAATTCTTGAGTTGAAAAGTTCAATAACTAAAACTGAAAAAAAAATCACTAGAAAGACTTAACAGTAGATTTGAGCTGGCAGGAAAAAAAATCAGTTAACTTGAAATAGATCATTCAAGATTATGCAATCTGAGGAATAGAAAAGATAAAAAAAATGAAGAAAAATGAGCAAAGCAGAGCCTCAGAGTACGATGGGATACAATAGAGTGCACCAGCATACACATAATAGGGGTACCAGGAGAAGAAGAGAGGGAAAAATAAACAGAAAAATTGTAGAAGTAACCACTGAAATTTTCCTAAATATGATGCAGACAATTAATCTACACATCCAAAAAGTTCAACAAACTTCAAGTAAGAGAAACTTAAAGAAATGCATGCCTAGACTTATCATGGTAAAAATGTTAACAGCCAAAGAGAAAATATTAAAGCAGTAAAATAAAAATAAGTGCACTTCATTCTCTTGACACTGCATATTTTCTCACTGGTCTCAATTCATCCAGTCTTGGGTAGCTCTGAAGATGGGGCTCCATATACTATCTGAAATGTAAGAACTTATTCCTGGGTCTTATTTTGTGGTCCCTTCTGAGATAGCATCTACTATGGATATGCTAGAGTTTTGATGCAGCCCCTTCACCTATAGCTGTCCTGTATGGGCTATATAACTTGAGGCAAGCTACTTATTAGCCTCTCACATTCCAAATTTCTAAATGGAACTCACATCCCTACCTTTTTTACTATTTTGGGAATTAGAAACAATATATGCACAGTGTCCTAACTGTGGGAGTTACTGCGGAAATGATAACTGATCTTGGAAGAGACTGGTTATTATGTTGTCAAATTTGTGGTCGTGCTCCAAGAGATGAACGCCGCCAGAAGAGATGCCAGCCCTCAAAAGTTCAAGATTGCAGGAGTACGAACTGCTGAGTGAGTGAGTGTCATGCTTTCATGGCCTCCAAAGGCACACCAGTGCTTAGTGGCATGGTTGTGATCATTTATTCATAACAATAACATTTAATACTGCCCGCTCTGGCCAAGACACTGTTCTTAGGGCCTCCATTTGTGTAAATAGGCCATCTCCACATTTATCAATAAACCTGTTTGATAGGTATTATGATGCCTGTTTTACAAGTAAAAAAGATATTGAGGCTCAGATGCATGAATTAATTTACATAAGATATAATAGTCAGAGCTAGACTGTAAGCTCAGATTCCTTTACTGGTAAATAGAGCTCTGTTGCCGCTTGGATTTACTCATTTATCCTGTAGGTATTAAATGCCTTCTTGATGCCTAGAACTTGGGCTATCAGGACTAGACTCAGCATTCATTTAGACATTTCCATGTAACATCAGGCTTTGGCTTTAGCTAAGATGTTATTCATATTGATTTTTCTCCCTGGTTCAGTTTCAGCTGTGTCCCAGGAATTACTAGTCCACAATTTGCTAAAGAGAAGAGCTCAGATGGCTTCTTGGTTGTCTGGGACCCAAACCTGAGTTAACTTCCCCAAGATGCAAGAGACTCCAGTATTAAGTGGTAGTTTAAGTTCTCAAAGCAACCTGTCACATGGATCAAACTCTAAGATTGCACCATGAGGTGGCATTTGGGGTAATCTGCTCCAATAGGTGTGTTCTCCCATATTTGTAGGTGATTTTCATAATTCAATGGAGAAATATATGTGAGCCAAATAGGACAGCCCTCAGGTAAATATTGGGTCCTTTTTAGATTCTTTCTCATTTTATAGACTTTTACTAGACACAGGCCTTTGACAAGTTCAAACACTCACATTCTCAACAAAGACACAAATAACTCAACTTAAACATTAGGACCGACCATAAAAGAGTTCAGAGACATCATGGCCTGAAAACAGAATTCCATGAAATACATCAGATTCAAAGCCTGGGACAGACACTTAAAGAGTTCAGACCTCATGCCAAGAAGGCAGACCCCCATCTACCTCAGACTCAAACCTGAGGATATAGACCCTCAAAGAATTTAAAGACCTCACTCCCTGAACACAGAAACCTAAATATCTCAGAGTAAAATACTGGAAAACAGAACACTATGAGTACAGAGACATCATGCCTTGAAAACCAACCCCCAAATATCTCAGACTCAAACTTTAGGATACACGCCCTCAAAGAATTCAAAGATCTCACACCTTGAATATGGATCCCAAAATCTTAGATTAAAAATTGGGGGGAAAAAAGACAATCAAAGAGTTCAAAGACCTCGCATTCAGAACTCAGGCCCCAAATAATCCAAAACAAACTTGGGACACAGAACCTCTAAAAGTTCATGGAACTCACCCCTTGAACACCAATCCCCAAACACCTCATACTCATATTCAAACATTGAAACACTCCTGTGAGATTTCAGAGATATCATATCCTAAATATGGACTCACCAAATACCTCAGACTCAGTCCTTGGGGAAAAGACCCTCTAAAAGTTGAGAGACTTCATACCCCGTTCATGGACCCCCAGTTGCCTCAAAGTCATACCTTGTGGCTTAGAATTCTGAAGAGATTAGAGAACTCACACCCTAACCAGATCACACTAAATACTTAAGACTTAAAACTTGGTACACAGACCTCAAAAGTTCAGGAACCTCATACCCTGAACACAGACCACAAAAACCTGAGATTCAAACCTTTGAAAACAGACCCTCAAAAACCTCAGATACAAATCTTGAAAAGCAGACCTTTGAGGAGTTCAAAGATTCATACCCTGACCAGAGTAACATACATACTTAAGTATCAAATTTTGGTACACAGACCTTTAAAGAGTTTAGGGACCTCACACCTTGAACATGGATACCAAAATACTTGAACCTTGGAATAGACTCTTAAATATTTAAAACGCCTTGCACACTGAACACAGACCCCCATATTATCTCAGACCTAAACTTAGATACACATATTCTCAAAGATTTCAGAGATTTCACATCTTGAATAAGAACCCTACAAATACCTCAGACTCAAACTTTGGAACACAGACCCTCAATGAGCTCAGAACCTAATGCCCTGAACACAAACCCCCAGGTACCTCAAACTCAAACTGTGGAACAAAGATCACCAAAGCATTTAAGAACCACAAATCCTGAACTGAGACTCCAAATACATCACACTCATCCCTGAAGACAAACACACTCAAAGAATTCAGAGACTTTACACACTGAATGAAGAACCTGAAATATTTTGCACTCAAAACAACAAAAAATTAACAGATCTCACACCAAGAACATAAACTTCAAAACATCTGACTCAATACTTGGGATACAGAACCTCAGATTGTTCAGAGACCTCACAGCCTGAACAAAGAACCCCAAATACCCTACATCCAAACTTCACATATTTCAAACCCTGGACACAGACTACGAACACTTCAAACTAAAAACACAGGATACAGACCATCAATGCATTCAGAGACCTCACACCAGTAACAAGACTCTAAATACTTCAGACTCAAACATTGAGGCATTGATTTCAGAGAACTCGTATCAACCATGTCTTTCATTTTCTGTATTATGATGCTTTGACATCTGGGGCAGCCTTGCTGACCCTGGAAGGACTGCCCCTCCCAGGGTTAGTCAAGTCCTAGAAATAGTAAACAACTAGCCCAAGAGAGTGCTTTTCAAATATAAACAAACCAATCCAAAGCCCATACTTCAAACACCTCCTCTATCAGGCTCTCATACTCCAGACCATTATTCTTCTGCTCTAATCACCCAGGGCCATGTGCCAAAGAACTAGGGACAGATCCTCAAAGAGTTCACTTACTACAAACCATGAATTAAAACCCCCAGTTAAATAAGACTCAAACCTTGAAACACAGACCAGCAACGCATTTAGAAAACTTACACACTGAAAAAGACCACAAATACTGTCAATTCAAACTTTGGGGAAAGCCTCAGAGAGTTCAGAGACTTCACTCTCTGAATATAGATACAACTTCACCCTCCCCCCACCCCCACCACACACACACACCAATACCTCAGACTCAAACCTTGGGACATTAAACTTTATACAGTTCAGGAACATCACACCTGGAACGAAAATCTCAATTATGTCAGATTCAAACCTTGGAAGAGAGCCTCTAAGAGTTCAGAAACCTTACTTCCTGAAAGCAGACCCAAAATATTTTAGATCCACACTTGTAACACAGATCACCTAAAATTTCAAAGACCTCATACCTGAACAGAGACTCACAAATACCTCAGACTCAAATCTCGTGACACAAACTCTTAAATATTCAGAAACTTCACACCATGAACACAAATGTTGAAATACCTGAACCCCCACAATGGGACAGAGCCACAAGAGTTTGGAGATAGGAAGCCCTGAACACAGATTCCCACATGCTTCTGATTCACATCTCGAAACACATACTGTCAAAGATTTAAGAAACCACACACCCCGAACAAACCCAACATACCTCAAATTCAAACTTTGGGGCACAGATACTCAGAGAGATCAAAGACCTCATACTCTGACCTCAGACACCAAATACCTCAGAACCAAATTTGGACAGACTCTCTAAAAGTTCTAAGACTTCACACCCTGAACCCAGACCTCCCAAGGAAATCAGAGCTAAACCATAGAACACTGACTCTGAAGGATTTCAGTGACCACATACACTGAATACATAACCTAACTACCTCAGGCTCTAATCATGGAAAACATACCATTAAAGGGTTTTAAAATTTCACACCCAGAATAAGATCCCAAATACCTCACAGGTGTAACTTGTGATATAGACCCTCAAATATTTCATACCCTACACCTGAACACAAACCAAAAATACATTGCACACAAATCTTGGGATAGAGACTCTATAAGTCTTGAGAGCATCATTATTCACGATAGCCGAAAGGCCAAAGCAAGCCAATGTACATTGATTTTTTCCCATAAACACGGTGGAGTGAGAGACGTCCCAGATCTCTCCTCTCGAAACAAAAATAAGCTGAATATCTAAAACTCAACAAAAACGCCCAAACTGCACACGAACACGTCTGAACATGGGATCTGCGCATAGGAGCTACCACAGATCAGAAACCCAGGTGTTGGGTGGTGGACTGGGAGAAATAAAGAAGCTGTCTCTCTCAGCCTCAGGAGCTCCCTGCAGGAGGAGAGGGAGAGGGGAAGGAGTGGTGAGTTCCTATGGAGAGTTCCCTGAACAGCCCTACCTGGGAAAGCTGTGAGCTCCCCGTGGCCGGCCGGCTGCAGGGCCCAGTCATCAGGGCAGAAAGCAGAGATGCAGGATGGGACAACAGCAGAACAACAGTTGATTTTTACAGGCCACAGTTGCAAAACCAAGGCTAAGCCACACCCTCCGACCCCAACCTAGAGGGACCCTCCTTCCATACCATCCAAGATCATCACCGCAGAGCACCACGGGAATCTGAGCAAATGCTGCCCAGACTGTCGCTGACTGACAGGGACTGAAACTGAGGGTAGCCAGCGTGATTAAATATCTACAAGAAAATTTAAAAAGTATTTTTAAGACTTTATATAAAGCAGGGATCCAAGAGGCTTAGACACCAACTATTGGAAAGCAAAAAAAAAAAAAAAGTGCCTTCTTTGCAACACGCTAAAGACAGACCTTTATATAATAAATCATTTTTCTGGAAAGAAAAAAAAGCAGAATATACTTACATCAATGCCCTGGTGGAGAAATAGTCCATTAAAAACCAAGAACAACCAAGGAGACAAGGCATCTCAGGAAGAAAGAGAAAAACCTCCACAGAATCAGCTTACAGACATAGAAATATTCGACTTAATGACAGAGAAATATGACAGAGAATTCAGGAAGTGCTTCTGAAAAAATTCAGTGAGATCCAAAACAGCTCAAATAAACAATTTCAGAAATTGAAAAAACAAATAAATGAGCAGAACAAGGAGATTGAAACTCTCAAAAAGAACCAAATAGAACTTCTGGAAATAAAAAATACTGTGCAAGAGTTGAAAAATAAAATAGCAAGCTTGGGAAGTAGAGTCAATCAAATGGAGAAAAGGATCAGTAATATCAAAGACAGAAATCTAGAAATAAATCAGAAGGAAGAAGAGAGAAACCAAAGAATGAAAAGTAATGAAAGAGAAATTAAAAAACTAGCTGATACCATCAGGAGAGGAAACATATGAATAATGGGCATTATCAAAGACAAGGAAATGGAACAGGGATTAGAAGGCATTTTTAAACAAATAGTTTATGAGAATTTCCCAAATCTAAGGAATGAGCTAGAGCTTGGAATCCAAGAAGTCAACAGAACACCCAATTATCTCAACCCTAAAGGCCTTCACTGAGACACATTATATTAAAATTATAAAAAATCAACAACAAAGACAGAATTCTCAGGGCAGCCAGGGAGAAAAAAAATGGTAACGTATAAAGGTAAACCCATTAGATTATCCTCAGACTTCTCAGCGCAAACCTTACAAGCCAGAAAGGAATGGATTCAAACATTTAAACTATTAAGTGGAAGGAACTACCAACCTAGAATAACGTATCCAGCTAAACTCTCTTTTCAATATGAAGGAGAAATTAAGACCTTTCCAGACACACAAATATTGAGGGAATTCTCCACTATAAGGTCTGCACTACAGGAAATACTGAAAGGAGTCAGTTCACCTAAAACAAAATGACAAAAAAATTACATAATTAGGAGTAAAGTGACTATCAGGCAAATAGAAGGAGAAGAGTGCAACGCTTACTGATAATAGGGCATTATGACCTTAAATAATAATAAGAGAATTGTTATAACAAGTTAGTAATGAATTTTCAGGATACATAGGGACAAATAGAGACAACAATGACTGAAAAGGAGAGGATTCAAAGATCCAAATTTGCAAAGGGGAATGGAGATAATACATGCACAGAAGAAAATGGATGACTGTATGTATGTGTGTGTATGTATATGTATGTACACATGTGTATGTATGTATGTATGTGTGTGTGTATATCTCACTATCCTTCACATATTCTTAATAGTAACAGGCCAAAGATTGAGAACCTAAGTATATAACATAAAACAAGAAGGACCAGAGGGAAAACGCACAAAAGCCAAACAAAATAAAGAAAGAAAACAGAAGCACAAGGACAAGGAAGCAAATGCAACACCAAGCTACCAGAACGCAAAACATAAAGTGATTATAGGAAAACCTCATATTTCAATAATAACCCTAAATTTAAATGGACTGAACTCACCAATAAAAAGACACAGAGTTGCAGAATGGATCAAAAAAAAAAAACACAACCATATGCTGCCTCCAGGAGACACATCTCAGCTACAAAGACAAATATAGACTCAAAGTGAAAGGGTGGAAAATGATATTTTAAGCAAATGGCTTTCAGAGAAAAGCAGGAGTACAAATACTAATATCAGACAAAATAGACTTCAAAATAAAAAAGGTAAACAAAGATACTTAGGGACACTTCATAATGATAAAGAGAATCATGCACCGAGAAAACGTAACACTTCTTAATATCTACGCTACCAATCGGGGAGCCCCGAAATATGTAAAGCAATTACTATCAGAACTAAAAGGAGAAACAGAACAAAACACCATTGTAGTAGGGGACCTAAATACCCCACTGTCGAATATGGACAGATCATCTAAACAGAAAATCAATAAGGAAATCACACCCTAAATGATACATTAGACCAACTGCATATAATTGACATTTACAGAGCCTTCCATTACAAAACAGCTGCTTATACATTTTTCTCTAGTGCACATTGGATATTCTCAAGAATCAACCACATACTGGGACACAGAGATAGCCTCAACAAATATAAGAGGGTTGAAATCATACCAACCGTATTCTCTGATCATAATGCTCTGAAACTAGAGATCAATTGCAGAAAGAAATTAGGAAGAACCACAAATACATGGAGATTAAACAACATGCTACTGTAGAATAACTGGGTCAGGGAAGAAATAAAAAGAGAGATCAAGAGATATATAGCAACGGATGATAATAGTACAACATATCAAAACTTTTGGAACACGGCAAAAGTGGTCATAAGAGGGAAGTTCATATCATTACATGCCTACCTCCAAAAACAAGAATGAACCCAAATAAACAACCTAATGCTTCATCTTAAAAAACTAGAAAAGGAAGAACGGATGAAGCCTAAAGTCAGCAGAAGGAAAGAAATCATCAAAATTAGAGCAGAAATAAATGAAATTGAAAACAAAAAAAAGATAGAAAAAATCAATGCAACAAAGAGCTAGTTCTTTGAGAAGGTTAATAAAATTGACAAACCTTTGTATAGACTCTCTTTTAAAGAAAAAAGAGAAAGGACACAAATAAACAAAATCAAGGATGAAAGATGGGAAATTATGACTGACATCACAGAAATACAAAGGATAATATGAGAATACTATGAAAAAGAATATAATGCCAAATTTAATAACCTAGATGAAATGAACCAGTACCTAGAAAAATACAACCTTTCTAGACTGGATCAAGAAGAACTGGAACATGTGAATAGACTGATCAGCAGTATGAAAATTGAAACAATCATCAAAAACCTACCAAAAAGTAAAAGTCCAGGATCAGATGACTTCACCAGTGAATTCTACCAAACATTCAAAGAAGATTTAATATCTATTCTCCTCAAACTCTTCCAAAAAATTGAAGAGGACACAATATGTCCCAATACATTTTATGAGGCCAATATTACTCTGACAACAAAACCTCATAAAGATAACACAAAAAATAAAACTATGGACCACTATCTCTCATGAACATAGATACAAAAATTCTGAATAAGATACTAGCAAACCAAATACAGCAACCAGGATCAAATGGGCTTCATCCCAGAGACAAAAGGATGGTTCTACCTACACAAATCAATTATTCTGATACATCACATAAACAAATTTAAAAATAAGAATTGTATGATCATATCAATAGATGCAGAAAAAGCCTTCAAGAAGATACAGAATCTATTTATGATCAAAACTCTTAACGAAGTTGATATAGAAGGAAAGTACCTTAACATAATAAAGGCCATCTATGACAAGCCCTCAGCCAACATTATACTTAATGGTGAAAAACGAAAAGCCTTTCCTCAAATTCAGGAATAAGGCAAGGCTGTCCACTATTGCCATTGTTATTCAATATATCACTGGAAGTCCTAGCAAGTGAAATCAGTCAAGAGAAAGATCTAAAGTACATCCAAATAGGAAACAAAGAAGTCTAACTGTCACTATTTGCAGATGACATGATTCTCTATATAGAAAACTCTAAAGTTTCCACAATAACACTACTAGAAACAATAAACAAATACAGTAAAGTCTCTGGATACAAAATCAATGTTCAAAACTCCATAGCTTTCCTATACTCTTAATAACAAAGTGCTGGAAAAAGAAGTGGAAAAACTCCTTTTGCAATTGCAATAAAAAGAATAAATACCTTGGAATAAATTTAATGAAACAAGTGAAGGACCTATATAATGAAAACTATAAGACACTATTAAAAGAAATCAAAGAAGATACAAAGAAATAGAAAGATATTCTGTGTTCTTGCATTGGAAGAATCAACATAGTTAAAATGACCACATTACCTAAAGCATTATACAAACTTAATGCAATCCCCGTCAAAATCCCATTGACACTACTTAAAGAAATAGAACAAAAAATTCTTCAGATTTGTACGGAAGCACAAAAGACCCTGAATTGCCAAAGCCATCCTGAGAAAAAAGAATGAGGCTGGAGGCATCACTCTGCCTGACTTCAAATTATACTACAAAGCAATGGTAATAAAAACAGCATGGTATTAGCAGAGAAACAGACACATGAACCAGTGGAACAGAATCGAGAGTGCAGACGTAAACCCATATTTATATGGGCAAATAATTTTTGACAAAAAAAAACAAAAACACACAGTGGAGATAGGAAAGATTCTTCAATAAATGCTGCTGGGAAAACTGGAAAGCCACCTGCAAAGAATGAAACGAGACTGTTTTCTATCACCAAACACCAAAATTAACTCAAAATGAATTAAGGACCTGGATATAAGACGTGAAAGATTAAAATGCATAGAAGAAAACATAGGAACAAAACTCAAGGACCTTGGACTTTAAGAGGACTTTATGAATTTGACCTCAAAGGCAAGGGAAATAAAATAAATGAATGAAACTATATCAAATAAAATATATCAGCTAAAATAAATGACTGAAACTATATCAAACTAAAAAGCTTCTGCTCAGCAGAAGAAATTGTCAACAAGATTAAGAGACAACCATCCAAATGGGAAAATATATTTGCAAGCAACACCTCTGATAAGGGCCTAATATTCAAAATATACAAAGAACTCATATGACTCAATATCAACAACAACAACAAAAAAAATGATCCAATCAAAAAATAGACAGAGGACCTGAACAGACACTTCTCCCTAGAGGACATACAAATGGCCAACAAATATACAAAAAGATGCTCAACAATGCTAGCTAGTTGGGAAATCCAAATCAAAACCACAATGAGATACCATCTCACACCTATTAGAAGAGCTGTTAGCAAAACGACAAGTAATAAGTGTTGGAAAGGATGTGGAATAAAAGGAACCCTTATATACTGCTGGTGGTACTGCAAATTGGTAGAACCACTATGGAAAACAGTATGGAAGTTCCTAAAAATAATGAGAATTGATCTACCATATGATCCAGCAAGCCCTCTACAGTGCATTTACCCCAAAGTCTTGAAAACCCATTACTGAAAATATATTTGCACACCAATGTTCATAGCATCATTATTCTCAGTGGCCAGGACATGGAAGCAACCAAAGTGTCCTGTCATAGATGATTGGATAAAGAAGCAGTGGTACATATATACAATGGACTATTACTCAACCATAAAAAGAGATGAAATACTACCATTTGCAACAACATGGACAGACCTTGAGATAATCATGCTAAACAAAATAAGTCAGACAGAAAAAGTTGAAAACCAGATGATATCACTCATGTGTGAGATATAAACCTAAAAGCAACAAATGAAAGAACAAACAAACGGAGACTCATGGACATGGACTATAGACTAGTGGTTACCAGTGGGTGGGGTGAGTGGGGAGGAATGAGGTAGATAGGGTAGAGGGGTCAAATATATGGTAACAAAAGAAATCTAACTATGGGAGATATAAGAATAATGCAATAAAAATATGCCATATTGTTAAATCGTACACCTAAAACTTACTGAATTTCATTAACTAATGTCACCATAAAAATAAAATAAAATAAAATAAAATAAAATAAAATAATATAATATAATATAAAATTAAAATACTAAAAAAAGAAGACAAGAGATAAGTGTTGGCAATTATGTGGATAAAAGGGGAAAAGGGAACCTTTAGTAGTAGGAATGTAAATTGATTCAGCCACTTTGGAAACAGTATGATGTTTCCTCAAAAAATTAAAAATAAAACTACCCTATGATCCAGCAATCCCACTCCTTGGTATATATCCAAAGAAAATAAAAATGAGATCTCAAAAAGACATCCGTACCCCCATGTTTATTGCAGCATTATTCATAATAGCTAATATATAGAAACAACCTAAGTGCCCATCAGCAGATGAAAGGATAAAGAAAATGTGACACACACACACACACACACACACACACACACACATAGATATAATTCCATTATATATAACATTTCATTATATATTATATATAATATTCCACTGTAGATATATATAATATTCCATATATAATGGAATATTTCTCAGTTATGAGAAAGGAAATCATAAAGTTTGCAACAACAAAGATGAACCTTGAGGACATTATGCTAAATGAGATAAGTTAGAGGAAGACAAATACTGTATGATCTCCCTTATATGTGGAATCTAAAAAAGCCAAACTCATAGAAACAAAGAGTAGAATGTTGGTCACATGGAGCTGGGCAAAGGGGAAACTGGGGAGAAGGTGGTTAAAGTGTACAAAGTTGCAATTATGTAGGATAATAAGTTTTAGAGAACTAATGCACAGCATAGTGATTATAGTCAACAATTCTGTATTATATACTTCAAATTACTAAGGGACTATATATTATATGTTCTCACCACAAAAAAAATGATAATTATGTGATAGGTTAAAGTTGTTAGCTAATGCTACAGTGGTGATCATACTACAACATATAAATGTATCAAGTCAACACATTGTACACCTTAAACCCATACAATGTTATATGTCAGTTATATCTTTTTTACAATGACCCAATGGATGTTTATAAATATCACCTCAAATCCTATAAAACCTAAGGTTTCTGTGAGAGTTCTATTGTAGAAATTATGAAGATTATTTTAAATAATTATTTTTAATAAAAAGGGGAACAAAGATTCTTGGCTATAATGAGGATCAGGACATTCCACCCCAACATATGGCACCTTGGCATATTGAATATTTTATACTGAAGGAGTTTGAGAAAACAGTAGAAGCAGGAAGGTCACTCTTACCTTCCCCCCATTCTTCTCCCCTAACAGGTCATAAAACCATGGGAGAGGTGCCCTACCTGTTCCGGAAGGGAAGAGCTTCTTTATCGCCAAAGACAAAGAGATAATGAGAAAAATCCTAACAGACGGGCCTTCTAAATTTCCCAGTTGACTACATTTACCTCATACTCCAATCTATTATATTCCTCTGCAACTGTTTACTCTTCACGAAATCTAGCATTAGAATACTCAGGTCTGTTCCTTCAGGTCTTTACTTCCTTATGAAGGCTCCATGTCCTGTGTTAAAACAAAGAGATGACAGGCTCAAAATGGAGTCACTTGAGCTAAGCCCACATCATCAAACCAAGACTTAAACTGCAGTTACAGTCTCTCCCAGAAATGTAATCTTGAACCTGTCAATCTGGAATTTCCTAGTCTTCAATAGAGAGGTAGGTTAGACACCCTTCCATCTCCCAAAGAAAGATGAGGTAATCTGTTCTTTCTTTGTCTCTGCCCTTTTCAGACTATAAAAGCCTTCATCAGAACTCCTTCTTATCTGCTAAATGGAACAATTTAGCAGTTAAGAACTAATGAAACATTGAACAATCGATTAGATCTTCAAATTTACTCAGTTGAATTTTGTTTTTTAACACAAGTGAAATTTGTATTAAATAAAATTTTATTCTTTTTTCCTATTAATCTGTCTTTGTCAGTTTAATTTTCAGACCCAGCCAGGAACCCTAAAAAGGTTAAGGAAAACTTTTTCCTCTTTTATAGCTGATTAAGGAAGCTTTTGAAAAATTAGCATGGGTATGTTCTAGCAGGAGTAGAATTTTGGCTCCCATTTGTTGCAATGGCCTTTCCTAGCTCTATTGTCTTTTATGTCTCCGCCACACAGTTCCCCCTAACCATGCTTACCTGTATTCCCATTCCTCTTCTTACCTTATTATGCCCTCTAAGGGCCCCACATATGTAATTTGGTCCCTCTGTTCGAGCAGGTGGTTCCTGAAGTTCTGGTTGCTCCTTTTGACTCATCAGAGAAAAGTTGTAGCACTTAAAATGATAAAGAAAAAGAGAGTGTGCATAGAGTATACAATTTTCCCCTCAGAAAAACTATTCTGAGGGTAAAGTTGAAAAGGAGTGCAGAGTTATTTTAAAAATAAAAACCAACACAGGAAGAAAAATATACCGATTTCTCGTCTCCATCTTTCTTTCCCCATCCCCACCCCATACAGTTCGAAGCTATCGAAAGTTTTCAGAAACTCATAATGAACAACTTCAGAGAAGACCTGACTCAGTGAAAAGGTCTGTAGTCACAAGAACTGGAAGCAACTAGAATCAGCTGAAAGAAATACTAAAGCCATTAGGATCAAATATGCAAACAGAGGAACTCCGTGCATTAAAGATTTAGAGAATCCGAAATTAAACCTTCTCTTTCACCCTGAAAAAAAATCACTACATCTCATGCTGGTCATATTCCAAGTCCAACCAAATGGGTTAACCTTCTGTAACTTCCTTACTCTTCTTAAATTTCTACTCTTTAACTTCCCTGCCTTTCACCCCTCCATTCACCTTGCTAGAAGCTCTTGGTAGAGAAATACTTGTTTTGAGTGGAAAACACTGTATCATCTATAGCATGTCCTTCTGGGTTCTAGCCCAGTTCATTGTCTTTGAGCTATTCTTAAAATCTTTGTAAGCTGTAGGTAACTGATAGATATATACATTCTATTATGTTTGGTAGTAATTGTAAGTAACTTCCTCCCCCTTGTGGCAAAACCATCTTTTGTGGACATTTATTTCATATAAACCTGCACTGTTTTTACTTTTTCTTTGAATGTGTTGTAACATCTGCCTAGTTCTCTCTTATCATAGAAGTGACAAAGACTCTCTCCTTGACCAAACTTTAGTCAGGCTTCTGTGAGACCTCCTCTCAACTAGGCCTTGACTTTGGCCCCACATTGTTGGGGAGGGGGGCTGCCTTGCCCAGTTGTAGCAAGAATCCCCCAATTCTTGATATCTGATCAGCCTGGCATGGCTTCAGCAAGAATCTCCCTACTGTTGATATCTCCTCTTAGTATTTTTCCATCCACTGACTCTTCATTCCCCCCATTCTACTCCTAAACTATAAATCCCCAATTGTCTTTGTTGTATTCAAAATTGAGCTATGTTCTATACTGAGATTGCTTTATCCTATGGACCCAGAGAAGAAAGATTCATTTGATGTTAATTCCAAGAAGGGATTTATCTGCCGAGATAGATTCCCCATGGTCAACTGAGGGCCCAAATTTTATGAATAATAAGAGTCATTTGCTGACAGGGGTTCCTCAGGTACTCTGTATGCAGGGAAGGACCTCAGACAACTCTCAGCTTCCCACGCTATGGCCCATTTGTTTACTTAGATCTGGGTCAACCACGGCAGGGGAGCCTGGGTTTTGGCTTTCCACCAAGAGGCTGAGGCCTTCCCCATTCAATCAGAACTGCATAGTTTTGATAACTCATTTACATAAAACACCTAATTGGGAACCTGGGTGGGAATTTTCTCTATAAAAGAGGCCTCCCCTTTGTCTCAGTAGAACACAATTTATGTTGCTACCAAAATCTGTGTCTCCTGGGCCATAGCTCCTTTTTGCTCAAATAAATGTTTTTTATTCTTTATTACAGCCTAAAATTAATTTTTGTTTACAACCTCTAATTCAATAGTTCCTGAATTAAGTCTGTTTTTACTGCCTTAGCTATCGTCAGGCTCTGGTTCTCTTTAATAGGAAGAAAATTAATTCCTTAACATGTGTTCATTTTTATATCTGTATGAAAGTCATGATTTTAGATTTTTCTAAAAATGATAGTTTAACAGCCTTCTCCTGTTCTCACCAAAGTATATCTGTCACTTCTTCAAAGTGAAATTGATCCCATACCTATCTCTTCCAGGAAATCTTTCTGGTGTTCCTTCAGTGCTGAACCACTTCATATGTGATGAATGTGTGATGTGTTGCTTTGTTCTAAGGAAGATTTACTATCCAGAATTAGATTTATTCTCCAAGAATTGAGAATCAAGTAATTCTTTGATATTCTCAGATGAGGACCTTGCACAAGACTCTGGTGGAATTTATGTTCACAGTGATGTACTCCTCGGGTGTCAGTCTTCCAGCCACTTCCACAAAGGTAGGAGGCAGGAATCATCCAAGCAAGGCAATGGAGCTCTGAAGCAGCCATTAACACAGTCTACGCTTTAAGATTAACTGTTTTATTGTCCTAGGCCCTCATTCAGACTTGGACTTCCTAACAATCTTGTTTGTCTAATCCCTTCCTACAACAGATAGAAGCAATGACCTAAAAGTGGGTTCGTAGAAACAGGCATGATGATAGAAGGATAAGGGATAGCTGCCACATAACTGAGTGAAGAGATTTTTAAAAAGAAGTAAACCAAATAAAATGAATGACTATATTGCTGGACAGTTTAAAAAATAGAGGTCTATAGAAAAGGATTTGGAACTATATATAATATCCTCTGCTAAATGGAGGGTAAAGTATTATTGGAAGGTGTACTGCATATATGTCAAGTATTCATACATATGGCACTTCCTCCATTCATAAGTATACCAGATAGATTTTGTATTACTGAAAGAGGATACATCTAAATTATTGTTGGGTTAATGTTATCATAATATCAGTACCTGCTAATGCACTTGTAGTAGATTCTACTGATTGCAATACTGGACTAGATACTGATGTTTGTAAAAAAACTGAAGATATATTTTGCAATTAGGCAATATTGCCAGACCTCAACCACTGATGAGTTTTCTAAAGCCAAAGTCCCAGAGCCCCTGCTTTGGGGTTCAGATGACTGCTTTGAGTTTCATCTCTTACCATGAAAGTAAACTTACTCAAATGTCAGGGTCTTATCATAAGATCATCACTTACATCTCTGGCCCCTGTGGCTAAGGCCCATCTGCCTTGTTTACATGCTATAGTGTAGCAGCTAGACCGGTTCAAGCTACAGCAGGTATCTTAGTCTCTCCCTAACCTTGTGGATTCCCTAGGGGTAAGAAGCCTTATTACTTCAAAACAACACCCAACGTTTGTCAGCTAGTTTCATTGCCTCCTATGAAATTCTTCAGTGGTCTGCTTCAAACAAAACTGTTAAATGTTGCTCTAATAAAACAGTATGGAGATCCCTCAAAAAACTAAATATAGAACTACCATATGACCCAGCAATTCCTCTTCTGGATATTTATCCAAGGAAAACGAAAACACTGATTCAGAAAGATACATGTACTCCCATGTTCATTGAAGCATTATTTACAATAGCCAAGATACATATATATAATGGAATATTACTCCACAATAGAAAAAAATGATATCCTGTTATGTGGCAGCATGAATGTACCTAAAGGATATTATGCTAAGTGAAATAAATCAAAGACAAATAGTGCATGGTTTTGAGCATGTGTCAAATATTTTTTTAAAATCATAACAAATGAACAGATAAAACAAAAAACAATTGATAGAAACAAAGAAAAACTGATGGTCGCCAGAGGGAAGTGGAGTGAAGGGATGGGTGAAAAAGGTGAAGGGGAATATAGTCGATAATAGTGTGATAACTTTGCATGGTAACAGATGGTTACTAGACCTAGTGTAGTGCTCATATTGTAAGATACATAAACAGTAAATCACTATGTTATATACCCATATTATATGTGATATAATATGGTATGCCAACTATACTTTAATAAAAAAGAGATTCGTATGCCATGCAAAAAATACTGATATCCTACTTTTCTGAAATGACTAAATATCATGGCCCTCTAGCAGCCATTTAAACTGTAAAGTATTCTTTGTCCTGACCTGACTGATGGTCATTTACAGCAGTTGTTCTCAAAGTGTGATCCCCAGCATCATCTGGTACTTTTTAGAAATGCAAACTCTTGGGCCCCACTCCAGATCTTCTGGATCAGAAACTCTAGGAAAGGACCCTACAAATCTGATTTAACAAGCCATACAAGTGATTCTGATGCAAATTAAATGTTGAGAACCACTGCCCTAGACAACTCTGATGTTTGTTGATGGCTTATATCTTGAGAATAATTAAGGCATATTTTTTGTTATCTATGCTGTAATTCCTGGATACTATGCTATTGAAGTTACTCCCTTACCAACAGCTCATTCTGTGCAAATAGCTGAATGACAGCAATATCACAGCGTGTCACTTTGCTTTAAATTTTTAGAGTGCACATCTTTACTAAAAAAATATGGCTTTGGAGATGTTCACGATTATAATACATTATGGAAACAAGGAGGCTTTCTAACTTCTTTGGTCACGTATTTAAAATCGAAAAAAAATCCTTATTTATTGGAGGTAATAAAACATCCAAAAAAAAGTATCAGTTTTAAATAGAACCTCATTCTAAAGATAATGTTTTCAAAGCGAAAGAGAATTTCCTGACTATTCTGTAAAATAATCAGTCCTGGTTTTGCTACTATAGGAATTCTGAAGACACTTGCTCAATCTGAGTTCATGAATCCTGAAAGTTTTGTTCAAATGTGATAATAGTCCCTGCAAAAGAGAAGAAATAACGGCCATCTCAAAACTATCAAATATATGATGGGCATTGATATTGCTAAGATGGCTGCTTAATGTTGCCCGTGGCCATCTCCAGACCTTTACTGCTTTCTCTGTAAAATTATTCACAATGGCAAAGATAAATTGGTCCAAACTTTACAAAACTATTGGTGAGGAAATTTTACTCAAGACAGGTGGCCAAGGAGACTGGAAAAAATAGTATAGATGATAGAGGCTCTGTTCATCCCTCTGGTGACTAAATCAAAGTTGTGATGGAAACAAGGAGCAGCAGCAAGGAAAAATCACCTGGGATCTATCTAGATGAACAAGCCATACAACTAGGGAGGAATCCAAGAAAGCACCCTGCAATGGCAGAAGGTAGGATGGGGGAGGATATGGGGCTGCCCGTTCTTGAGCAGCTGAGTGACACGGAGGCTGCAGCAGTGGCAGAAGCCTCTTAAAGTGGCCCTGCCAGTGAGCAGATTTTCGCAACGATGGATCTGCTCACTCTGAGCAGCAATGCCCATTCAGCTGTGCACAGGGGGCATGAGGAACTTACAGATAGACACTGTTGGAGTGATGGCCCAGATGAGATTCATTCTATACAGAAGTGCCGGCAGTATCCATTGTTCCCCGATGAGCCCTCCCTACTCCCAGGGTGCAGACACACGTTGTCATAGCCAAGAAGTCATCGAACTGGATAACAGAGGCAGCTCTTCCCAGAGGATTCCCTGAAATCTCGCCTCCCCCATACTTGCGGCCCCACCCAAGCCACATCCAGGTATATCCTCAGTGAGTCAAACGCTCCTTGCTGAGCAGCTGGCCTCAATTTCTGGTGTGGCCTTTTGAAGCAACTAAAAGCACAGCATCTGTGGATTGCTCAGGTGGCCCCAGAGGGGTAGAGGTTTGGGCTAAGTTTGGTCTGCAGCTGAACTGCTCTCAGGACTGTGCCACTGGACTAATACCTACTTCACAAATCCACACTAAGACCAGGAGACTTAGGAGCTTTGCTTAGTACATAGAAACAGACACAGAAAGGCAGCCAAAATGGGAAAACAAAGAAGCAGAAATTATATGAGAGAACAGAACAGAGATCCAGAAATAATGGAATCAAGCAATCTAACAGATGCAGAGTTCAAAACACTGGTTATAAAGATGCTCAATAAACTTTTGGGAAATGTAGATGAATTTAGTGAGAACTTCAACAAGAGATAAAAACATAAAAATGGAAATGGAAATTACAAAAGAGAACCAGTCTGAAATGAAAAACACATTATCTGAGATGAGAAGTATATTAAATGGAATAAACAAAGTGAATAAAGAAAAAGATCAAATGCCCCATGTAGAGGATGGGAAGGACAAGCACACGCAAGCAGAATGGCAAGAGATAAGATGCCAAGACTATAAAAATAACTTGAGGAGCATATAGGACACTATTAAGGGTCTAAATATCCGTCTGATCGGCATAAGTGAAGAAAAGCAAGATGTTGAACGGCTGTTGGAAGAAATAATGATGGAAAACTTCCCTCATCTGGTGAAGGAAATGAACATAAAACCACAGGAAGCTCAAAGAATTCCAAAAATCAGGGATCCAAAGAGGCCCACACCAAGACATATCATAAAAATGCCGAAGATTAATACAAAGAAGGAATATTAAAAGCAGCAAGAGAAAAATAGATAATTATAAGGGAATGCTCATAAGACTGGCAGCTGACTTCTCAAAAGAAAGTGCAGGACAGAACGGCTTGACACAAAACATTCAACAGGATGGAGACCCAGGATCTACAACCAATGATACTTTATCCAGCAAAGCTATCATTTAGAGTTGAAAGACAGATAAAGAGCTTCCCAGACAAAAATAAGCTAGAGGAATTCATCACCACCAAGCCAGTATTACAGGAAATGTTGGAGGGCCTTCTTTACAAAGAAGAAATACAAAAGACTCACTTCAGATTAAAAGACACACAGACTAAAAGGAAGGGGGTGGGAAAAGATATTGCTTTGATGGACCTAGATGGTATTTAAGTCAGACAGAGAAAGATAAACACTATATGATTTCACTTATACGTGAAATCTAAAGAATAAAAAGAAAAAAACTAATCAAAAACAGACTCACAAATATAGTGGACAATTTGGTGATGGATAGAGGTGAAGGAGATTTGGGGGGCTGGTAGAATGGGGTGAAGGGTTAAAGAAGTACAAATTAGTAGCCGATGGATGGTCACAGGGATGGGGAGCACAGCATAGGGAATGCAGTTAGCATTAATATGTTGGCTAGGTGGAGGGTCAGGGGAGGGAGGGAGAATTTGGGGGGATTGTTTTATGAACTATATAGATGTCTAACCAATGTACTGCATACTTGAAACAAATTAAAATAAATAATTTTTTTTAATTTTTAAAAATAAAATAAATTTTAAAAATAAATTTAAAAAGACAGGTGGCCAAATTTTGCCTTATCTGTCATTATCATAATCAAGAAAAGCTATAAAGAAAGGCAAAGCTTAGAACCCCGCCTCAAAAACTATTCGAAGGTTTCTAAGTAGATTTCATTCAATTGACCAAAATTTTGAATAATACTAAAAATAATTAGGATATACCATCCCAAAATATGCCTCCTTTGATATAAGAATTGTTTTGAGCTGAAGGCAATTGAGAATCAATAGATACAAAAAGAAGATTTCTCGGAGCTTCCCTTATCTGAATAAAAGTAGCAACTTCTGGGAAATGAGGCTACCATAAATTCCCTCTTTGGATCTACTCCCAGGAGAGAAATCAAGAGTAAATCTACTATAAATCCCCTCTTCAGAGAAGTTTCATGGCCATGAAGAAGACAGAAAGACCACTCGCATCTGCATAAACAAACATCACAAATTTATCTTCCATTTGTTCTCCTAAAAACCCATTTGTCTTTTCTAAAAAAAAAAAGTATTTGTTCTTCCCATAAGAGCTTTTTCTCCCCCTCCCTTTTTCCTACTAAGTTATAGCCCCCAACTTATAACCAGTCCTTTGAGTTACTTATCACGAGCACTTGGGCATGTTTGCACATTGCACATGTAAATAAACTGTTTTTTTTCTCTCTTGTTAATCTGTTTTTTGCCAGTTTAATTCATAAGCTCTCTGGTGTTGAACTAAGAAGACAGAAAAATTTTTCCTCACCTATAACGCTTTAGTCATGGTTTATTTTGTGTTTGTTTGTTTTTTGGTTTGATAGTTTTATATTTGGATTGAGGTTTTCCCTTGCTAAAAGGCTAATACTGTGTTGGAAATATTAAGATTATAGATAGATTTTGTTCTTCCCATTGAGTACAGTAGTCACCCCTTATCCACAGTGGATATGTTCCAAGACCTCCAGCGGATACCTGTAACTATGGATATAGTACTGAACCCTACGTATACTACACTTTTTATATACATACATACCTATGATAAAATTTAATTTCTAAATTAGCCACAATGAGAGATTAACAATAAAAACTAATAATAAAATAGAACAATTATCAAAATATACTGTAATAACAGTTGCATGAATGTGGTTACTCATTTCAGGGATTCCCTGCTGAAGTCCTCACATAGGCTCAATGCTTTCTGGTGCAATATATTGTTGTCAACCAAAACATGTTTTCTGTCATGTCTTCCACCAACAAATTGAATGCCTTTTCTATCTTAACTAAGTATTTATCACACACTGTGGCCGTAACTTTTGCAGTTTGAGGTCAGACAGCAAAAACTAGCATGAATTTTTTTCCTTGTTCACAATTTCAGGAATAGAGATTTGTTCTTATTGTAGATCTTAGCAACCTCAGCATATGATTTTTTTCTTTCCTTATTAAGTCAAAAACTTTCATCTTTTCACTTAAATAAAGCACTTTATGGCTTCTCTTTGGCATATCCAAATTGCCAATGTCACTACTCCTGTGCTTGGGGCCATTATTCAGTAAAATAAGAGTCACTTGAACACAAGGACAGTCTATCTGATAGCTGAGATGGCTACTAAGTGACTAATGGGTGGGGAGTGTATACAGCATGGATGTGCTAGACAAAGGAATGATTCATGTCCCACGTGGAACAGAGTGAAACAGTGCAAGATTTCATCACAGTACTCAACAGAGCACAATTTAAAACTTAAAAATTATTCCTGGAATTTTCCATTTAATATTTGCAAATCATGATTGACCACAGGTCACTGAAACTAAAGAAAACAAAACCATGGATTAAGGGGGACTACTCTATATTCATTACTCTAATGATAAATAATCTCGCTTGACAGGTGATATACTTAAACTGTGTAAGATACTCACGTTAAAACAAAAATGTCTTGGTTCTTATTGACCCATAAAGTTTTAACGAAATTGAATGGGCTAGTGATCCTTTAAAATCAAAATCATCCCAATTTTCTGAAGAGTTTAATCTCCCCTGACTTAAAATTCTATCCATTAATTTTAATGTTAATGCGATCTTCATCTCAAAGTTCTCAGAGATCCTCCTCATATAAAATGATTCCAGTAGGACCCATGAGACTGTGATGTCTCCTTCTCTATCAGGCTCCACCTTGTTAACACTTCGAGCTTGTCAAAAACGACATCATATGTTCGACAGGTGCAAGCTGCAGTCTCAGATAATATCATCAGATACACCTGTACGTGATTTGCAGTCAGCAGACTGGGGTTAACTGGGAAGAGATGCCAGTGAAAGTCTGCCTTAGAATTGCACTGTAAAGGACCATTTCAGCTTTTTTTTAACTATGAGTACTTCATTTAAACTCCAGAGTGTGCACCCATGGGTACATGAAAGCCAGTGTCAATGATACCATAAACAACACATTTGTGCCTCTTCGGTGTGCACCTCTAGGATTTTTTTTTGTTGTAACCAAATGGATTTCCTATGCTTGTCACATTAAAATATACCAGGCATTTTGGGTACACTCATTCAGTCTTTCAAGCATTCAAAGCAAAACTTCCCAATGCTCTCATTCTGTTAATATTTTGGCATGTTATCTTGTCAAAAGGTATCCAAGACCCTATTTTAATGATTCGTGCAAGGATTTATACTCTGGCTAGGAGTTATTGAATTAGATCATGTTATCCATAATTTATATCAGACTCTGGCTCAAATAGCCAAATAAATAGCTCAAGCATTAGAAGTTCAACAGACAAGCATAAATTTATCAGATAAATTGGAGTCTGGCAATGAGTAATACATCTTATTATTCCTATTAAAAAGTCACTTGCTTACCTAATATTGACGAAACTAATCTTTGTAAATTTCTCTCCTAGTAGGGCTTAGGCAACCTAACAAATTGGACATGAAGTGGATTCTAATATTCCTTATTATGATGATTATCCTCAGGCTTTTGCCCTCCTCCATCTAACATACAGCTTCTTAAATGATGCTACACAGCCACGATCCCAAAGCAACAGTTAACTCATGATCAGCATCAGGAGGAACTGGAAGCCCTTATGATCAACCCAGTTTGGTTGCTGAGTGACTGAGGGGTAGTTGAAAAATTCTGAGAAAGTTGCTGGTGCAGGGCTGACAGAACTGAGATGGAAGAGCTTACTGAAGGTAGTGTGACAGATTTAGCATAGACACAACCTGCCATACATAGCTCAGAATTAAAGTCTACTGGGGTGTCCATAACAAACAATTTGTTTTCCTTAAGGGCACAGTCTGCTGCTCAAGGGCAGAACACTCAATCTGGCACTTTGCTGGTTGCCAGTTCATCTAACATGAGGAAAGCAAAGTTTACAATTTCCAAATGTGACTATAGTCTTCCTTCTCTTTTTGCCCATCTTTCTTGCAGGGAAATCCTTTGTTAGATAAAATCAGTTATTAGGTTTTCTTTTTATTCAAGTAAATCAGTGTGATAATAATTAACAATATGTCCTTAGGTTATTCTTTGACACATTTTACCTAAACTCTATGAGCCTTAGTGTCATCATCTTGTAAAATGAAAATGTGCGATACATACGTAAAGAAAAGTGAGTGAAATCACAAAAGTGCAAGTGCCCAGTACTGCATCAGGCACATATGCACGTGCTGCCTTCCCAGATGAAAGTGTTGAAGAAGGCATTCAGTCTCAGTCAATAAACATTACAAATAGGAAGAAGCTTAAGTGCATCAAAACAGCATGGTATTGGCAGGAAAACAGACACACAGGCCAGTGAAACAGAATTGAGAGGCCAGAAGTAAAGCCATATTTATATGGGCAAATAATTTTCAACAAAAAAGTCAAAAACATACAGTGCAGAAAGGAAAGCCTCTTCAATAAATGGTGCTGGGAAAACTGGAAAACTACCTGCAAAAGAGTGAAACGAGACTGTTGTCCATCGCCACACACCAAAATTAACTCAAAATGGATTAAGGATCTGAATATAAAACCTGAAAGAATAAAATGCATAGAAGAAAACATAGGAACTAAACTCAAGGACCTTGGACTTAAAGAGTATTTTATGAATTTGACCTCAAAGGCAAGGGAAATAAAAGAAACTTAAAGTGAAATGCTTGGTGGAATCCTAATCAATTAACGATCATGTGTGTTAGTTAAGCTCCCTGCTCTGAGGAAATTACAAAAAGACGGATTCCTTCCTTTAAGGAAATAGACGATTTGTTTGGGGAGATAAAATACACACATGCACTAATACTTCGAGAACATGGCCATAGTGGAAGTTAAGGATTTGACTAAACTGTGGAAAGGCAGAGCGGGGTGAGGGTACTTAATGCAAGAATGCATGAAGTTGTGAAGGAGCAAAGTCAGACCGACCAGATAATCAGAATCCTCCACCTTAGCTCCTTCTGGTGCCCAACAGAGTTCCTCAGCATCACATGTTACAGGCCAATACTACAGATTGAAACCTTGAGTTATATAAACTCTCTGCGCCTCAGTTTCCTTACGTGTTAAATGAGAATAACTATACCTACTTCATAGAGTTGTGTACCTTAAATGTGATAATGGGTGAAAAGCACTTAGCAAAGTATCAAGATATAGTAATTGTTATTGTGATTTTGGTTATCTGTCATTGACATTGCTTTTCTATTCTCCATTCTCCCTTAGCCCCTCTTGCAGCCATGTTGCAAAACACCACTTTGCTTCCAGTTTCATAAGCATTCTTTGCTCTTTCTGGCTTCCCCCTTTGTTTACACTGAATGTACCATAACTCTCTCCCCTGACTCATGCCCTTCCTAAGCACACACAGAATTCATCTACCTGTCACAGCCATTCTCAGCTTTCAAGGTTACATTAAAGCAGGAAAGTATTCCCAGATTCATTAGTCCACCATTTGATTGCCTGTTTTGACCTTTATAAAACACTCTTCATGGACAGCATTGTTATAATTGCTTTTGTAGTCAAAAGCCTATAATTGGTTTATGAGGCAAGTACACTGCTTTATTAACCTTTGAGTTCCCTAGGGCCAGCCAAAACAAAGGACATAGTAGGCTAGCTAGACAACAAAAGTCAGAAATTCTTGATTTAGGTTCCCCAAGATAGAAACCAAGCAGCTCCCCTGTTTTTAGAGTCTGCTCAGATTCTAGCCTTCATGGATAGGCCATAAAAGGAATTGATCTAGGAATGAGAACCAACAATCTGAAAATCTGTTAATTGTGAGTTTTTAACAGCATTTTTAACAATAAACATTTTTGGTGATTGAAATCCCGAACAATGGTAATTCAAACTTCCTGAATTGTATGTGTTCTGGTGTGCATATGCATTTGTGCACATGAATGTGTGTAACTACAAATGCCACAAATCTCTGTATTGAGTGGCTTCCTGCATGTTTTTCAAGGTTTTAAAACTTACACTAACCAGAGCACATTCAGCTTTAGCCTGGGTTTGTATAAGAGCTTTCATTGTGTGGGAATGTATGTGGATTACTTTTTAACAAAAGCCAAGTTATCCTTTTGAGTGAATTGAATTCCTCATTCTCACTGTGAAATATTGCATTTGTGAGTTTTGATTTATTGTTTCTTTGAACAGCACATCATCCTTTGCATGTTTATTAATTTCATTAAAGATATTCTTCTCATCTTTTTTATGGTCACCTTCTTAAAAGCAAAGAAGGGCTCAGTTAGGGGCCTTCGGAGCCCCCTGTAGAGTCCCCTTCCTCTTTGCTGAGTCCTGGCCAGCTGCTGCACCAAAAATAAACAAAAATATATTTTCCAACTTTTGCTATGGAGTCTTCAAAAATATGTTAAATCTAGTAACTTTGGTTATGACATCCAAGCAGCGGTGGTAGTAAATGGTTTATCTTGCTGACAAACATGCTTCATGAGGGTCACCCCTTACCTTGGGCACTGAACAAGGATAAACAGGGCAATCCAAAAGACTCCTGTGCAGTCACAGGAAACTGGAGCCATCTGGTCAGGACAAAAATAAATCAGCAATGAAGCCTGCATGAATCTCCAGGGATTTAGGCTACTGAATTAACATTACTCAGATAGAAGAGCAGAGGAAACTGGCAACAGAAACCCTTAAAACAACTCTAATTAACACACCTAGAGCAGAGGGCTATTAGGAAAAAAAATGCCTTGTATTATCTGGTGCTAAAACCCAGACAATTATTTGAAAGTCCCCCAGCTTGATAAAGATGAGTCAAAGCATGTATTGATTGAAGGGTAAGCTCTGGTCTGGTACAAAAACACAACAAAACAGAAAATAGAAATGTCATTTAATGGGCATTTAACAAATCAGAGGGCTCAGCTGAGCAGGATTATTTGGCTTCCTTGTGTTAGAAAAACCTGTATCTGATACCCTCTTTGAGAATTCTGGGTGGAATGACTTGTTACATATGCTTGGGGTTCCAGATATAGCAAATCACAATTATGCAATATTTGCAACATAGCCATACTAAGAATTGTTGCTTATTTGAAATTCAAATTTAACTAGGCATCCTATATTTTATCTGGCAATCCTTCTGTGGAAATAAATGAAGACTACCAAAATGAGAACAAAAAGAGGCTATTTATTCGGAGCTTGTTATAGCAAGGGAGTCAGCCTCCATCACTTATATTTGGCAGAGATTCAAATACCAGCAGGGAAGCAGAAAAGCTTTATAGTGAAAAAACAGAAGGCTTCAGGTGTGCCCTATGGAAACAAAGGCAAACCAGTTGAGAAAAGTAAAGGCTATTTATTCTGAACTTGCTATAGCAACGGAGTCAGCCGCCATCACTTGTTTGGCACAGACTCAAAAGCAGGTAAATGTGTGGGAAAGCTTTGTAGTGGAAAAAAGTGGAAGGCTTCAGAGCATCTTGATTGGAGGCTGTTGGCCTGGGGAAGCTGGAGACAGGCTAACTAGAAGTAGGGCATCTTATGTGATCAGTTAGGGCGCATGTTTGGCTTTCTCCTGTTGGTTCAAGGTGGAAGTAGAAACAAAAATTAGAGAAGCTGTCAATTATTAATCAAATCCTTGCCATTTAGGGCTGATAGTTACAGAACATATTGTTTAGCTTCCTGAATTGTCACTAGAGATAGCAATTTGGCTTCCTGTAAGTCTGACTTTTAGCAATCTGCCTTCCTAGGTTGATTATTATAGATAACAGGTTGGTTTCCCAGGCAGGTTGCTGCAGGTTATGGGTCAAAGTTCTATTTTTATATATGCTCTGGCCATTGACCATTTGTATATTTAGTCTCTCAGGCCTGAATTGAGGCAGGAGAAGCTGGAAGTGGGCTAATTAGAAATGGGGCATGTTATGTGGTTGATTTGGGGAATAGATTTGGTTTTCTATGGACAGCCTGTAGTTAGAAGCCGGGGCCAAAAATAGGAAAGCTGGCAGTCACTGATGAAGCTATGATGGTTTGCTACAGGTGTTATGGTTTGGCTTGCTCCACAGTTTGCAACAGAAACAGTGATTTGGCAAAGTACCTGAACAGACATTTCTGCGACGAAGATATGCAAATGGCCGTAAAGCACATGAAAAGATGTTTAACATCCTTAGTCACCAGGTAAAATGCAAATCAAAACCACAATGAGGTACTACTTCACATCCACTAGGATGGAAATAATTAAAAAGACAAAAATAAGTGTTGGTGAAGAGATAGATAAATTGGAATCCTCCTACATTGGTGGTGGGACTGGAAGATAATGCAGCTTCAGTGGAGAACAGCTTGGAGTTTCCTCAAAAAGTTAAACGTAGAATTACCATATGACCCAGCATTGCACTCCTAGCTGTATACCCAAAAGAAATGAAAACATGTGTCTACACACACACACACACACACACACACAAAACACTGTATACAAATGCTCCCAGCAGCATTATTCACAATAGCTAAAAATGGAAATATCCTAAATGAATGGATAAATAAAATGCAGTATATCTATACAATGGAATATTATTGCGCCATAATAAGGAATGAAGTTCTGGTACATGGTACAACATAGTTGAACCAACTACAAGTGAAAGAAGCCAAACATCAAAGGCTACATATTGTATAATTCCATTTATATGAAATGGCCAGAATAAACAATCCATAGAGACAGAAAATAGATTAGTGGTTGCCAGAGCCTGGGAGGAGAGGAGAATGGGGAATGACTACTAATGGGTACAGGGCTACTTTGGGTGATGGTGAAAATGTTCTAGAATTAGATAATATGGATGGTTATATAGCTTTGTGAATATGCTAAAACACTGAACTGTACACTCATAAAAAAATGTTACGATTCTCTTTAGGGGCATGTTTTCTAGTCACTTCTTGTGATGATTGGGACATATTTTCTAAATTTTGCAGCCTTCTGGACATATACTTCCTGAATATACATCCTTCTGGACACTTGAACAAAATGGACCTTCTTTTCGTCTCTTGTCATTGTCATATGTTCTTCTACTGATACAGTTTCTATACCTTCTATCTTGGTGTCCATTAGTTATAACTGTAAATGCTGATGGAGGCCCAAGTAGAAGACTTAAAAAGGCATCACAGACCACTTTGCATAATAAACTATTTCAAATGATATTGCAAGGACTACAAAACACCCTAAAATTAGGAGTTATATTTTCCTTCTTTCCTTCTCTCTGCTTTTATTCTCTCTATGGACTTAGAAAACACAATTACCATAGACTCTGGTTAGTTTTAATCACATGAGGTAAACCAAAAAGGTCACAAATTGCAGCTTTAATGTCCCTTTAGCTTTCTTTACTTCACTATCTACAAATAGTTAGCTTTTGTTTTTCTCTCAAGCAGGGCCTTTCAAAAATGTCTGATCTACCATCTACAATAAACTGGTTGACTTTAAAATGATAAGAGATTCATGTTTTATGTTTTTTACTGCCACTCACATTTTACAAAAGGTCTATTGATAATATATGTTCTAAACAAGCCATTGTTAACCCCAGATACACATTCAAATAGCCTGGGAAATAATTTTTGAATGCTGATGCCTGAGCCCTAGACCCAGCTTGATTGGTCTAGGGTGGGGCCTAAAAATTAATATTTTAAAAAAGTTTTCCTAGGAAATTTCAGTGGGCAACCAGGGTTGACAAAAACTGCACTAAAAAAAGAATTGATTTATTAATTATATTTTTATCAAGTAATATAGCTATAAAGTCTAAAACTCAAATGGTAATTAACCACAAAGCCTTCTAAAAAAGCATTTTTTTGCCCTATCCCTCCCCATTCCTGATTCTAATTCCCCAGAAGCAATCACATCCAACCCTTTTAACTATTTACTTAAATTATTTACTTCTATTTGTCTCCACAGCATTATTGTATTGATATTTCTTACTTATTTTCAATTTTATTATCAGTTGACTTTCTACTATGAAAGATGAAGATCTACCTCTCTTCATCTAGCACATTCTCCACACAAACAGTTTCCCTTTTGAAATCTTCCCAGCATAGTTATATCACAGTGTGGGGTTAAAAAATAGATGTTAACTGAAAATTTTTCAGTGTTAACTGAAAATTTATGACTATGTAAATAAAATAAAATAACAGACTTAAGCCCTAACATATCAATAATATTGTAATATAAATACCAAATTCTAGTCAGGATGCACAGAAACTGTAGAAGAGCCAGGGGTAGAGTGAAAAAAGAGGTAATATGAGGGTTTTCTTGCATAGTTTTTTTGAAGTATAGCTTTTTTTAAATGATGAAATCTAAATGATGTCTGTAATCCAATTAAGAGTAATGTACCAAGTTTAGAGAAACATGGCAGAGTGAGAGATGTCCCCAGATCTCTCCCCTTGAAACAACAATAAACTGAACATCTAAAACTCAACAAAAAACACCCAAATTGCACACCAGCATGTCTGAGCGTGGGATCTGCGCATAAGAATTACCACAGGTCAGAACTCTGGGTATTGGGCAGTGGACTGGGAAAAATAAAGAAGCTGACTCTCGCAGCCACGGATCTCCCTATAGGAGAGGGGAGGGGAGAAGGTGTGGCAAGTTCCCTGTAGAGCCCTGCCTGGGGGTGCTGTGAGCTCTACATGGCCAGCAGCAGGGCCCAGTCATCAGGCAGAAAGCAGAGAAGCAGGACGGCAGAGAAACAACAGATGATTTTTACCAGCTACAGTTGCAAAACTGAGGCTGAGCCATGGACCCCACCCTCAACCCAGAGGGCCCCTCCACCCATACACTTCGAGATCAAACACCGCAGAGCACCAGGGGAATCTGAGCAAACACTACTGAAATTGTCGCTAATACTGACAGGAACTAAGACTGAGAGTAGCCAGCATGATTAAACATCTACAAGAAAAAAAGCATTATTAGGCTTTATATAATTCCAAGAGGCTTAGACATCACCTATTGAAACCTCCCCACCCCCCAAAAAAATGTGCCTTCTTTGCAACGGACTAGAGAGACCTTTATATAATAAATCTTATTGGAAAAAAAGTATAATACACTTCCATTAATGCCCAGGCAGAAAAAGAGTCCATTAAACACCATGAACAACCAAGGTGACAAGTCATTTCAGGAAGAAAGAGAAAAATCTCCAGATAATAAGCTTACAGAGACATAGAAATATGTGACTTAAATGACAGAGAATTCAGGATGGTACTTCTGAAAAAACGCACTGAGTTCTGAAATGAGTCATACCAACAATTTCAGGAATTGAAAAAGACAACTAAATGAGCAGAACAAGGAGATTGAAACCCTCCAAAAGAACCAAATAGAATTCTGGAGATGAAGGACACACTGCAAGAGATGAAAAATAAAATAGCAAGCTTGGGAAATAGAGTCAACCAAATGGAGGAAATGATCTGTGATATCAAAGACAGAAATCTGGAAATAAATTTGAAGGAAAAAAAGAGAAACTGAAGGATGAAAAATAATTAAAGAAAAATACAAGAACTAGTTGGTACCATCAGGAGAGGAAACATAAGAATAATGGGCATTATCAAAAGGGAGGAAAAGGAGCGGGACCAGAAAACATCTTCAGAAAAATAGTGGATGAGAATTTTCCAAATCTAAGGAATGAATTGGAGCTTGGAATTCAAAAAGTCAACAGAACACCTCATTATCTCAACCCAAAAAGGCCTTCATCAAGATTTTTGATAATTAAAATTATCAAAAATCAATAACAAAGATAGAATTCTCAGGGCAGCCAGGGAGAAGACAGTGGTAACCTATAAAGGAAAACCCATTAGATTATCGTCAGACTTCTCAGCTCAAACCTTACAAGTCACAAAAGAAGGGGATCAAACATTTAAAGAACAAGCCCAAATAAACAACCTAATGCTTCATCTTAAAAAACTAGAAAAAGAAGAACAAATGAAGCCTAAAGTCAGATGAAGGAAAGAAATAATCAAAATTAGAGCTGGAATAAATGTAATTGAAAAGAAAAAAAAGATGGAAAAAATAAATGCAACAAAGAGCTGGTTCTTTGAGAAGGTAAATAAAATTTACATACACCTGGCTATACTCACTAAAGAAAAAAGAGAAAGGAGACAAATAAACAAAATCAGGGTAAAAGAGGGGAAAATATGACTAATATCACAGAAATACAAAGGAGCAGGAAAAAATAAGATAAATAAATATATATATATTTAGATAGATAGATAGATGGATACAAAGAACTCATAAAACTCAATAACAGCAACAATAAAAAAAAACAAATTATCCAATCAAAAAATGAGCAGAGGACCTGAACAGACACTTCTCCCCAGAGAACATACGAAAGGCCAACAAATATACAAAAAGATGCTCAACAACGCTAGCTAGTTGGGAAATGCAAATCAAAACCACAATGAGATACCATCTCACACCTGTTAGAATAGCTGTTATCAAAAGGACAAGTAATAACAAATGTTGGAGAGAATGTGGAGAAAAAAGAACCCTTATATACTGCTGGCAGGACTGCAAATTAGTACAGCCACTATGGAAAACAGTATGGAGGTTTCTCAAAAAACTAAGAATTGATCTACCATGTGATCCAGCAATCCCTCTCTTGTGCATTTGCTTCAAAGACTTGAAAACTCATTACCGAAAAGATATTTGCACACCTATGTTCATAGCATCATTATTCACAGTGGCCAGGACATGGAAGCAACTCAAGTGTCCTACGATAGATGATTGGATAAAGAAGCAGTGGTACATGTATACAATGGACTATTACTCAGCCATAAGAAGAGACGAAATATTGTCATTTGCAACAACATAGATGGAACTCAAAATAATCATGCTAAGTGAAATAAGCCAGAAAGAAAAAGTTGAAAATCACATAATATCACTTATATGTGGGATATAAACCTAAAAGCAATAAATGAGCACAACAAACAGAGACTTGTGGACATGGAGTATATCTAGTTGTTACCAGAAGGTAGGGGGTGGAGGGCAAGGGGAGGTAGATGGGGTAAATGGTGTCAAGTATGTGGTGACAGAAAGAAATCTAACTAGGGGAGATGAACACACAGTGTAAATATATATATGCCTTACTGTTAAAGTGTACAACAGAAACTTATTGGATTTTGTTAACCAATGTGACATTAAAAAAATAATTAATTAATTAAAAAAGAATTTAACTCATCACTAATCACCAAAAAGAAATGTTTATAGACAAGTGGTGTGGAGACAACAGATAAACAATTTGTAAAGTAAAATTTGTTTGGAACCCCACTTCTTACCAAAATAAATTTGGAATGATTTAAAGAGTTAAATATATTTTAAAGAAACCATAAAATATCTTAAAATATTTAGAATTCATTATGTATCATGTCTTTGGGGTGAGGGAGTGACATTTAAACTTGAATGTGGCTAAAGAAATCACAGAGTGAAAGATCAACAGATTTGATGGCATCTGATTTATAAATTATGTACATTCGTAAATACAAAACTCAATTCTTTCTGGGAGTCAAGATACCTGTGAGATGGTGCTGACCTGGGGATTAAGTGAGGGTAGTGTGACTTGCGTTAATCATTGCCTTGTCAGGTTTTGACTCTCTAAAAAATAATAATTATAAAGAGTAATGTACCAATGTCGATTTCCTACTTTTGATATTATACCACCTCTACGTAAAATGTCATCATTGCGGAAGCTGGGTAAAGGATGAGGTTGTACTATTTTTGCAAAATTTCCTGTAAGTCTATAGTTATTTCAAAATAAAAATTTTTATAAATTTTAAAAAATGTGTGCCTAAAAAAAGTCTTTTTGATCTTCAAGAGTGTGGTGTTAAAATGCAAATATACTTGAGGGGAAAATTTCTTTAAGCAATTGCTTCTCAGCTACAGCCTTTTTAGCTCAGCCTTCTAGGCCATTTCCTACCCTGTGAGCACATTGGACTGTATCACGGACACCTTGAGAGACAAGAGGGAGCCCAAGGAGAATGAGGGAGGACCTCATGTGGAGAAGTAAAATGACTACCATCTTTTCTTCTAGTCCTCATCCAACGTTAACCAGTTCTATCTTAATATCTTGGCCAAGATCTATTAGCCTCATCCACACACAGAAGTGGCAGGTCAGAAGTCAGCCTGCAATTTACTAAGTTTTCTCTGCTCCCACATCTGACAGATGCTTGCTGTGTGCCTGAGTTTCTCTTACGAAGAACAGGTGGCATGCCATTGTGCTGCGGTAGCTCTAAATAAATGAAATAAAGAAAAACAAAATAGTATCATAATCACAAGCTCGGATGATTAGAGCAGCTTGGGATTTCTGAGGGTGTCAGGGTCTGTGCTTTTGACAGAAAACTTTATGAATTGCAGGTGAAGATCTCCAAATTCTTCAGCACTCATCAGGCTCCTGCTGTCAGTCTGGTCTCTTGCTCCTAAGACTCAAGGTTACAGGAATCAGTGAGAGGCTGTTCCTCTGCCAAACAGACAGACAGAAGCACACAGCAAACATCACCCTATTTTTCTTGATGGCTACATGTAAATTGCCCAACATCGGGGCAAGAGAAACCCCACTATTCAAAAGGATCTGGTTCTGACAGCAGAAAGCCTTTAATTTTGAAACAGAGCCCACTGTTACAACTTAATAGGAGAAGTGGGGAGAATGTTCTTCTAACTGCTGACACACTCAGTCATCTCATCTACTAGAGTCTAAAACCAAGCCAGGCAGAGTTTAGGGAGGGCACAAGAGCTTGACTGGGGAGACCAAGGATGAGGGGCTAATGTAAGGGAAATATGTGTATTGTGAGTAGGAAGAACTTACTGGTAAGCAATGTTTCTTACATTCACACTGGTCTGTGTTTTATAGAACCTGGTTATGAAGGGATCCTGCACATGAAAAGGAAGCGAATCACTTGTGAAATAAAGCAAAAGGCTCTGAAACAAAGATATTATATGTAGCCCAGGAAGACATACTTGCTGACAACTCGATGAATGCTTAGGTATGATGGCTCCTTCCTTCAACACTAATTGAAAAGTCATTGGCCTTAAGGAAAGGATACACAAGAAGTAATTACAACAAATATGATTTTCAAGGAATAGAAAGAATACAATCAGAGTAAAACCCTGAAGTGATCATAGACACTTAGTTTGCTAAAGCTAATGACAGGTTGACTGTTAGACACTAGTGAAAATGGGCTCCTGGTGGGAAGAGAAATATTCCGTTTCTTGCTATGCAAACTTTATTCCCCAGAAACAGTTAAAATGTCCTACTATGGTTGAATTTAAGGTACAACACACAAATCTTTAAATGATACAGTCATTTTTCATCACACTACTGACTGACTTGTAACGTGTTTGTGATGGTTTAGAATTTAATTTCTGCCCTTAAGTTGGCATATAGACTGTGCTTTTTAGTAAAATGTCATCATTCGTCAAGGTGTGATCATGGATTCTGTCCAAATGTGTTAAGTGCCACTGTCCTTAGAGGGGCTACTTTGTGGGGCCATTGGGACAAAGCCATCTTGCCCGAGGAGAAAGATTTGAAGAAGGAGCTTTGAATATCTCCTGGAGTGGAAAGGCACTCAGGAGAGAGGGAGTAGACAATAAGGGAAGGAAAAGCCCCCATGCATGCCAAGCTGCTCGAGATGAGTGCCAGAATTTAGTGTCCACTGACATTAGGACATGGAGATCCTCAGGCCTTTGGCCCAGGACCATGTCCTTGCTCTTGGTATCCTTCTCTGTGCTTTTTTGGGACGCTCCCATCTTAGACTTTCTGACTTGTTTTCCAAAGTGTTCTGTGGCCAGGGTCAAGAGGAGCACAAGGGGTTTTGAACAAAATCTTTCACACTGAGATATGACTCAGCATGATTTTTTACCCTCACTCCTATCCCCACTCTCACCTTTAAATTCTAAAAGAAGATGCTGAAGTAAGCAATGTATAACCCAAAGGGTTTGAGGTCTAGGCAAATATGAAATACAGTTCCTTTATCTACCTGATCCCTAAAATGGACATCTGACTGCGATTGTTCTATCTCAGAGTCTCTTTGCCCTGCTTTGGTAAGAGAATCCCCTTATCCTACAGAGAATCTATTATCCTTGCAGTTTGTTTGGAGCTGGGCCTCCTGTGACCTAAGATGGCCAGAGTCAACCTCATTCTTAAGCATAGTGTGTGGTTGAAGGGAAGGCACATTACACAAATCAGCCAATAAGAGTTCTCTCTGAGGCTTTATTGCCTACCAAGGAAGATACAGTGAGGGAGACCTTGTAATCCTATTTGAGTCTCTAGATCTAGCTGTGCCTCAGAGCATAGAACATTGCATTTCCCAGTTTTGCAAGCTAATAAATTCCTCTCAAAATTTTAGTATATGATAGGGAGGATCCAAAAGGCCAGCAGGCATCATAATTACTAACCATAGTCTTTGCCTTGTTGCTGTGTCCTTCTATCAAAGACACTCTGAGTCTTTGAAAACTTAGGGTAAAAATTGAGCCACATCCATTGGAGAACTTGAATAAAAATAATGATGATGCAGTTAACGTCATTGTAATGTTTGCATATGGAAACTTTCTGTGAATGCCTGAAATTACACCATAAAGAAATCTACCCACCCTGTAAAACGATGTGGCCCCATTACCAGCACAATTCATTTCTGCCTAATTTGAATGCGATAAACATATAATATGAAAAGGCGAATGGAAGATCACAGCCAGAAGTTAGGTCAACTTTCCTATGTGCTAAGGAAGAAAAATTTAGACAAATACAAGCTAGAGCTGAATCAAGCAAAAGGTGTCTACCTGAAGAAGAATACCCATTTGGAAGGTGATTGTCTTTTGACAAGGCAACCTCAGTTGCCTAAATGGCTCCCACAGGAAGATATTGGCCATGTGGCTTTCTTTATAACCTGGAAGGATAGGCTGTTATCTCCAGGGTTTGACATTAGGAGCTCCAGATAAATGAGCCCTTATTTGTCATCTTCCAGGACATGGCACTGTAAGTTCAATTAAGACAAGCGAAAGCCTAGAAGTAGACTCACTAAGCCCTTCTCACAATGGGGCTGGCTCAACTTCAGACATGGAGGCAGGATGAATATAATGCCCAGCAGCTGTGGGAACAAATGGCAGAGGGTAGTCTACGTCAGTAGTTAGGTGAGCTGGGTGAGAGGGCAGAAGCAGCTCAAATTTGAGGTGCCAAGAATTCCAGCTAGCTCTCAGGTTACGGTGGCAGGGTATTAAGGGGAAGTCCAAGTAAGTTGGCAGCCAGCCTCATGGACATCTTACATCAGGGAGCAAGACTATTCATACTGGACTGGCTATGGATACCAAACCCTGACTCCACATGTAGTCAGATTGGGGGAAAGTGTTAGGATATACTGGAAAGATACAAACACAGAGTTCTAATATGAGAGCATCTGGGAAGTGTACGTTTTTGTTATAACAGATACCCAGGCTGAAAAACAAGACAGAAACCCAGTTCTCTGAAACAGGCTATAAAGACCCAGAAGCAATTTAGAAGCAAGCAGAGCCCCAGAATGTTAAAACAGAGATTTCTGCTGAGAACAGATAGCATTTCTTATAGAAAATGAAGCAAGATTTAGTCTCTAGGTGACAATTTAGGGTATACTTTAGGAAAAAAGGATAATAATGACTGGGAAGTGCATGTGGTTGATAATGTATTAATTTTACCTTTCCCAAGAGTGTGTGTATTATAAAAGCTATCAGAGCCTTTAGCCAAAGGAATGAGAGTATGAAATTGGGGCTATGGAATTAGCACATCAAAGCAACCACATGGATAAATCTCAAAATAATTATGCTGAGTGAACAAAGCCAGACCAAAAAAGAATATATATTACATGATTCCATTTATATAAAATTCTAAAGAATACAAATAGCTGACAGTAGTTGTGTTGTGATGGAAAAGTAGGAGGAAGGGGTGGGAGGGGAATTACAAGTTTCATGAAGAAACTGGGATGATGCACATGTTCACTATCTTGATCATTTCATACGTGTATACATATGCCAAAACACATCAAATCTCCTTCACCTTCACTTTAAATATGTACAGTTTATCAAATGTCAATTATAACTCAAAAAAGGGATAGAAAAAATTAAGCTTATTATATATATATATATATATATATATATATATATAGAGAGAGAGAGAGAGAGAGAGAGAGAGAGAGAGAGAGAGGGAAGAGAGAGAGAGAGAGAGAGAGAGAGAGAGAGAGAGAGAATACTGTGCAATTTCCAAAGGGAAGTGAAACTTGCAAGTTATAGGATGGCAAAGCAAGATTATGTCCTAAAAATACATTGTTCTAAACTTCATAATGACTGAAAAAAATCTGTATTTACATGGCAAGAGTGAAAGAAATCTAGTAGGCATTGCTATGGCTTAATAAAACTGAAGTAAGTCTTGGGTTGAAGTTTGGGATAATTCCCTTCTTTGCTGAGACTTACATTGTTCTCTTCTGACCCTAAAATCAGTTCCCAAGCTCCCCCCCCTCCAGACTACTTTGTATCCTGCTCCCAGATCCCTGGTGGTCAAGAGATTATAAGAGGGTCATTAAGAGCTAGATGGAGGTGGAGAATGGAATGGGACACAGGCTGTCATTGAGTAACTGCAGTGTCCAAGATGCACCTAGAAGGCCATCTCTCATTTACACCACCTAGATGAGAGCTCAGTTGGTTGTCTTAAAATCGAGCTGTATAGAGAGCTCACAGATTTCATCTGGGAGGCTGAGAAACAGAAGTAACAGGGTAGTATTCTCAGATGACAGTCCCAAGGCCACTGAATTCTGGCAAATAAATTGTTCTCGAGTCTCTCACAGAGAGTTCTACATGTCGGCAGAGAGTTTGAGAAGCCCTGTTCTCAGCTGAGGTCTATATATTTGTGTGAGACTCAGGCAGGGTTCAGGGTGGGAGCACTGGGGCCCAAGCACAGGGTCTTTCAGGCAGCCCCACCGAGATGGAGTCAGGAAAATGGCTTCTTTCCCTCTGCATCTGGACATGTATGCCTGAAAATGACATGTTGGTCCGGGGTCCCTCACTCTGGAGACAGAAAACCCCTTCCCCTAGCTTCTCATGAAGTGGAACAAGACTTACAACGTTGCAAAGGCAGACATCCAAGTGTTGCTGTTGCTAACAGACACCACTGAAATGTGCACTGCCCTGCCCCCAGCCCATATTCACAGTGGTATGGGACACAGGTATAGTTGCAAACAGCCATAAATAAAATTTTCAAAAAATCAGTCCATGCTGTTGCCACCTCTGGTGTTGAGAATAGTTATGTTTCCAGGCATCCAACAGAGCAAACTTTCCAGCCTGTGGGGTTTGTGAGACCCCAGGATAACTCCAAAAACTTCTCCAACTTGCCATTCCCCTTGCAAAAACAAGTCATCAGCTGACTCTGCCTGAGATTGCTTTACAAATAAATACCGTGGTTTCCTTTTTTTATTCCACAGCTGGTTCTATGGAGTGTCTAGACAATCCACATATCTTTGTACTAATTAAAACAGAAGACAGGAAAGTTAAAAGAGCTTTGAGGCAAAACCGTAAATAAATATTATTATCCATTCTCTGTGACTGTGAACTGTTTCTGATCTTATTTTCTGATAGGGATAGAAGAGAATGCACTCAACAACTTTAGGGCCTCATACTGTGTATCTGCGGCCATGTTAATCTTCTCTATCAGTGATACTATATCTGGCTGCCACTGGGACTGCTGGCATTTGGTTGAGCTTATGTCAGCCTTCAGAATCAAGCCATTTTCTACATGAGCTAGACTGGTAAATTAGATAGAGATATGAAGGGGATCACCATCCCTGCATTCTCTAGATCCTTAAAGATGGCAATAATCGTGGCCATGCCCCCAAGGTACAATATTGCTTTGGATTTGGTTGAAGCGTAGTGTATGGGTCAAATTGTGTCTACCTGAAATTCATATGCTCAAGTCCTAACCTCTGGTACCTCAGAACGTGACCTTATGTGGAAATAGGGTCAATGCAGATTTAATTAAACATGTGGTCATATTGGAGTAGGATGGGCCCCTAACCCAATATGACTGGTGTCCTTATGAAAAGGGGAAATTTAGAGACTTGCGCATATGTGCACGTGTGCACATGCGCACATGCGCGCGTGCACACACACACACACAGAACATCATGTGAAGATGAAGACAGAGATTGGTATGATGCAGCAAAAGCCAAGGAATGCCAAAGATTGTCAGCAAACCACCAGAACTAGGAGAGAGACATGGAACAGATTCTCCTTCTCAGCCTTCAGAAGGAACCAACCCTGCCAACACCTTGATCTCAGACTTCTATCCTCTAGAACTTTGAGATGATAAATTTCTGTTATGTAAGCCACCTAGTTTGTGGCACTTTGTTAGGGTAGCCCCAAGAAAGTAATACAGGTAATTCCAGAGATTTCTGCTTAACCTCCCCACTGTCACAGCTCTTACGCCACAGGCCAAGGAACCAATGCACTGCCAACTGCCCATTATGTCAAGCTTAATGATACATTCTAAGACTGGCAAAATGACAAAATGACCACCAGTTGAGACTACAAACCTAGTGCCCCACTGTATGCTAGACAAAGTCTCATTGCAAATTGAACTTGGGTCAGGACTCTTTTTATTGACTGCTCCTTGTACACTCCAATGTACAATGTACAATGTACAATGCACAATGTACAATGTATGATGATACTTCAGGCCTCCAGATAACAATGTTAACTCAGACCCTGTGTCCAAAAGTCCTTGAAAAGTCTGGATATCTACCTCCCATCTCCAGTGCAATTGTCCAAGACCAACTGCAATGGCAGGGGCTATCATTCATCCCACTAATCTCCCTTTTCTGAGTTACTCTCAGAAACAGAGGCCCAACAGAATTTTAGAGGAGCAACTCCTGATCATAAGTGAGGAAGTGAATCTATGTGGCAAAAGAGGCAGGCTGTACAGACACAAACATGGACAACCCAGGCCCCCTTCAAATTCTTTCAGGATCTGCCTCAGCTTCATAGAGCTTCCTGACCTGAGATTATGGCCTTCCTGGGACAGCATGCAAGCAGTGACTGAGCAAGGTATTGGGGATCAAAGGCCTGGCCAGCTAAGTCCAACACTGTGATAAGCAATATTTACTATAATGGATTGAATGTTTGTATCCCCTCAAAATTCATATGTTGAAACCTTAATCCCAATGTGATGGAATTTGGAGGTGGGCCTATGGAAGGTGAATAGGTCATGATGGTGGGGCATTCAAGGGTGGGATTAGTGGCCTTATAAAAGAGACCAAATGCCTAGCTCACTCTCTTTATACCATGTGAGGATACAATGAGAAGTCAGCAGTCTGCAACCTGGAGGAGGACTCTCATCAGAATTTGACCATGCTGGAACTCTAATCTCAGATTTCCGGTCTCAAAAACTATGAGAAATAAATATTCATCATTTAAGCCGCCCAGTCTATGGTAATTTGTTATAGCAACCCAAGCTGACTAATACACTCACTCCAGAGTTCCCAGCCAGATTGGCTGGCTGAGGCTTTGTTGGTTTCTCCTTTGCAGTTCTACTTCTTTCTGCCCAGTTCCACTTCTTTTCCCTTCCTTAATAAGTGTCTTACCTCAACTATTTCTGGAGAAGGCAACAGGTGACACATGTGTTCATTCTGTATTTGTATTAGAGTGATGTTTTTAGCTTTTCAAAACTGTACTTTAAAAGTTATTTCACAGACAGTATGGGAATGTTACAAGAGCAAGCCCCTGGATAGGACAAAGAATCAGTTCTTTATTAAGAGCTGTATAAGGTCAATTGATGTCTCTACTATTATCTTAAGCAAAACCATTATTTCCTTGAGAACAAATGGAGGTGTGTGTATAGGGCGAGCTACACTAAAGAATATAAAGGGAAGGAAATGTTTCAGTAACATTATAAAACATGTTGTGTTCCTTCAGGGTCTTCCCTTCTTTTTGGCACCCCCTTCTATACATTCCTCCTTCTCCTCAATCAACCATGTGAACTCTCATTGTGACCTGGGTCCCCAGAAAACCTTCAAGACACTTCTCCCATCAAACTCCCCTGCTCCCCAAAAGTGACCTAGTCTTTATTACCCCTATGGATCACATCCCCTTGGGCATGCACTAAGTGACTCATTAATCTGATCAACTGGACTATTAGTAACTGCTAATAGAAGTGTAAACGGTCCTATTTTTATGCTTTTTCCAGAAGAATAATATAACCAGGAGCTTTTAGAACCATGTTAGGACCCAGTAGGGCAGACAGTCATAAGTAGAGGCAGCCACAAATAATTATCTCTGTGGGTTATCAATTAGATCAAGTTAGGTTCATTTGTGTATGCTTGGATTCACTTTTAGGTTTTGCTTTTTCCTCCCATACTTTACATTTATTTTTATTTTTTAATTATGTATCTTTCTCCATGTTCCTGTGCATTGTAAGAGGAAATGTTGGAAATACATGTTGCCAAAAAAGTGTTGTTGTCTTTAAATAAAGACTTATATTGTGTTTTAAAACTTGATTGCAGAACAATTTCAAGATAAATCTGGTTCCAGGTCCTTAATGTATATTGGAATTATAAAAAGAAAACCTACATGGGAAAATATTTAATGGCAAAAGTACCAACTGTTGGAGACAGCTTTCGTCTAAAGAACCCTGCTCTGTAGTCCAGGAGTCAATGGTCCTAATTCAGCAGGATTTCTGCTGAATTAAGTGACTTCTGTGAAATTTCCCTAAATCTCAACTTTAGCAATGGAAGAAATACATGCATGCATGCACTGCAAGGAGGCAGAGGTGGCTGCTGGTCTTGTGACATTGTTTAGTGTTGAATGCAGACACGAGACTGCTCACATAAAGTCGGCCCCCAACACTGCTGCACCAAGAGGCAGAACATGGCTACAAGCCAGTGATTTCTGTGAATTCCACTACAGGAGTACCATCTTCAGCCTTTGACCATTGAACATAATGAGGCACGAAGATGGGATTCATATCCCAAAGGCCCCGCTTAGCGTATGACCCAATTGGGATGGGGTACGCCCCTTCCACGCAGAGGAAAAGCTTTGGGAGAGGTGAAAGCTCGCATTAGCCAATCAGTTGCTAAAATGGGTCTTGAAGTCCATGACCCCTCTCCTAGGATCCAATTGCTTGCCCCTGCTCGCGCAAGTCACTGATTCAAAATCATAGAACCTTGAAGAACAGAGCCCGAAAAGCTGCAATTGAAGCCTACGGGAGGTGGAAGTCACGGTCCAATAGTGGGTGCCTGGTTGGGACTCTGATGGGAACTGGGAGGGTGGTGGGAGCTGCAGACGGTCAAGGTAGGGCCATTCCTGCTTCTTCCCATGAAGTATTTGTGTGAAAACCCATGCACTGGGGTGGTAGCCGCCCTTAGTGTCCCCCCGAACCCGTACAATAGTTTGTTTAAAAATAGATGCCCCCTACCCAGTGGTACATCCCAGAGCTGACCTATGGGTATAACCCGGGGGTGCGGTTCTATTCTAGACCCTTTCTGCCTACCTCCCATGGGCCTCCCAGTGATGTGATCAAACAGGCTTCAAAGCAAACGCTGAGTGAACCGTTCCTTCTCAGCCTTTTCCCATTCCCTGGATCCTTCCATTGTCTCTCTGCACTCCACACCTGTGTCTGCGAATGGACTGTCCCAGGCCTTGACCCTGATATCCTGCAGAGAGCCAAAGCCAAGAAATCCAGCCACCTGCCTCAAAGCTCATGCCCCAACAGTGAAAGTGAGCTGAGGATGTTGATAATTAGATGGCAATGTGGCAGCATCTAGCAAAATAAAAACTGGAAACATTGTCCACTAGAATGTCAGCTCCATTCTAGTGTGAATGGAGGAACATGTGGCTTTCTAGTTCCTTGATGTCTCCCCAATGCCTAGTGCAGTATCTGGCATACTGTAGGCAATCCTTAGGTGTTTGTCGAATGACTGACTCCTTTGATTAAGCAATTCTACTTCTAAGATTGTGTGCTAAAGAAACACATGAGCATATAACTGTGTGCACAAGCTGCAGTCCCCAAACTTTTTGGCACCAGGGACCAGTTTCTTGGAAGACAATTTTTCCATGATTGGTGGGGATGAATGGTAGTTTTGGGATAATTCAAGCACATTATATTTATTGTGCACTTTATTTCTACTATTATTATATTGTAATATACAATAAAATAATTATACAACTCACTATAATGTAGAATCAGATGCCACCAGATGCAGCTTGTCTTTTGCCACTCACTGATAGGGTTTTGATATGAGTCTGCAAGCAATTGATTTATTATGGTCTCTGTGCAGTCAAACCTCTCATAAGGAGCATGCAACCTAGATTCCTCACATTCACAGTTCACAATAGAGTTCACACCCCTATGAGAATCTAATCCCTGATAATCTGAGGCAGAGCTGAGGCCGCGATGCTAGCACTGGGAAGTGGCTTCCTGGAGAGACCTTCATGGGGCCCAGAGTGAGGCCCTGACACCAGTTGGGACCTTGTATGGCAGAGAAAGGGGGTTCTGTGTCAGTTTGGAAAGGGGCCCAAGGGAGCCACAAGGAAATCGTGGAGCCTGGGGCCACATTAACAGGAGTGCCATCCAGAATGGAGGAGGGGACAGGCCTCCTGCTGAGGAATGGGAATTTAGCCCTAGGACCACACTTTAAGAAAGTTGTAACAAAATAAGCACAATAAATTGTGGAGAGTAGTGCTGTTATCATCTCCACTTTACATATGAGACCATTATGTCTTTTTCCTTTTCATTCCTTCTTGAACTTCCATGGATTGCACTTCTAATTCAATGCTTTACAATTTTTTCATTAGCAAGCACTTATTGAACATTTATTATATGTCAGAACCTGTTCTAAAATCTTTACAAATATTAACTCATGTAATAGTCCTCACAACCACTTAATGAGGTAGGTAGTGTTATTTTCTCCAATTTACAAATGAGGCACCTGAGAAACAGAGAGGCCTAATAATCTGCCAGATATCACACAGCTGAGAAATCATGGAGCCAGGATTTGAACCAAGGCCATCTGGATCCAGAGTTCCACCATTATAACCACATACTGAAGTGCCTTTTCTTTTTTTTGTTGTTGTTGTGCTGTGTGTGTCTGTCTGTCTGTCTTCCTTGCCACCTGGGAGTTTGTATGAAGTCTGACAGCCAGGTTACCAGCAATCAGGATGTATCTTCTGACATTATGTGGGAATCCCTGAATGGATACTTTAATTAGTAAATTAACCCTTCCCCCTTCTCTCCTGAAGTGGGCATCTAGAGTGCCCTCAGTGTGGGCACCATTCAGTGTGAGTTTCTGTGCACCTGACCCCAGAATGATCTTTCTGGGAAGCTGGGAGAGGCTGGGGGTCCAGGAATCCATTCAGACAAGTACAGTCATGTCAAATTTTCCATAAGATCAAATCACTTTTGTTCTTAAATGAAATATTTTGAAAATACAAAATTCTATCACTACACAAAATTAGAAACAATAGGTTGCATAGAAGGTAACTGTAAAAATAATGGAAAATACTTTATTTTTATCTACTCTAAAATGTCATTTTCTTACATTTTGACAAATCAGAAATCAGGAATGTATCTTGCAGTCATTGAAATGAGAAGGCAACATCCTTTCTTTCTTAAGGGTTACCTAAAATAATTGTGTCAAACTCACAATCTATAGCATTTGAGATTTAATGAGAGATGGTTAGTTATGAAATGGTAAATTTTTAACTTAAAGAATAATTTTGTTTTTGGTAATCATAGATCTGATTTGCAGTGTCCCAAGCACTTCTTTTTCCCTAGATTGAGATATAATTGGCATATAACATTGTATAAGTTTATGTAATGTTGGCTGAAGATGAAATTGAAAGCTTTTATGCAAGATCAAAGAAGAAATTGATCACACTCCAAAAGAAGACACACTGATAATAATAGGTGATTGGAATGCAAAAGAAGGAAATAAAGCAGAATCAAATGTTATCAGAAAATCTTGACTAGAGGTCAGAAATGAAGCAGGAAATTGGCTTGTAGATTTCTGTGAAGCCAGCAATTTTTCCATCACAAAAATGTGTTTCAAGCAACTGAACAAATGACTATGTATATGGATATCATCAGATAGCTAATGTAGAAATCAAATAGGCTGTGTAATTGGAAGCAGGGAATGGAGAAGCTGCATTTTCTCTGCCAAAACAAGACCAGGAACAGATTGTGGTACTAACCACAAACTTAATATCAAATATTAGAATAAATCATAACTACAAATGAAATGCACTTCACAGTTACAATTTTTTCCACATGATGAGAACTTTTAAGATCTACTCTCTTAGCAACTTTCAAACACACAATATATATTGTTAACTATGGTTACCATGGGTACATTAGATCCCCAGAACTTATTTATCTTATAACTAGAGATTTATACCTTTTTGTTCCCCTTCACTCATTCCCCAGCCCTCACACCACCACTCTGGCAACCACCAATCTTTTGTTCCTATTAGTGCTTTGCAGATTCCACATATAAGTGTGAGATTGTGCAGTATTTGTCTTTCTCTGTCTGATTTATTTCACTTAGCATAATGCCCTCAAAGTCCATCCATGTTGCTGCAAATGGCAGGATTTTCTTCATTTTTATGGCTAAACTCAAGCACTCTTTAAGTGCCATCTCAATCCTCACTAGGCCCCATGGAAGAAAACCTTGTCACCCCTGTCACTGATGAGGACCCTCATGCCCAGAGAAGGCAGGTAAGTGGCTCAGGTGGTCCAGCTGGGGCACTCTTCCTATTGGAGCTCCCCCGTTATTTGAGGGGTCCCTTCTCTGTGCTCACACACACAGCCCTGCACTGTATCTTTCCACTTCCTAACAGTAGTCTGACCTCAGCTCTTCCTCTCAGAAACCCTCTTCTTACCCCCAGCACTAGGGAAATTCCCCATTTGGGTCTGGAGTTTCACCTGGATCCTAGAGATTTTTTTCCTGCCCAACGGGTACTTTATGACAGACCCACGTAGGGGCAGAATGGAGGTCTGTCCTGCACAGTGTTCTGACCTTGCAGGGAGCAGGGAGGGTCTTGAGGGAGTCCTCTGAGGCCAAGCTGGGTGCTGAAAGAGAAGACACAAATGGGGATGAAAGGGTGTAACAGAGGCTCCTGCGGTGGAAGGAGAGACCTGGTGGCTGTCCAGGGGAGATTCGGAAACAGATGTATTGAGATGTCCACAAGTCCTGATCCAAACAGACATCTATCTGCATGATTCACACTCTGCTGTCTACCCCACCCCCAGCCCCCACAGATGCCCACAGAAAACCTTCACTCTCCCTGGCTTCCTCCTGCTCACCCTCAACAATTAAGGGCACTTTAATGGGGAACAAGGTTGTGGAGCTTTGTGGAAAGCATGCCCAGGTGTTTTGAGGGTCATAATGCCCTGAGTTATGTAGATTAAACCACAAATACAAGACACAATGCCATGTAAGACAGCGCTAGAGAGGAGAGGAGGGGAGGGGAGGGGAGGGGAGGGGAGGGGAGGAGAGGAGAGGAGAGGAGAGGAGAGGAGAGGAGAGGAGAGGAGAGGAGAGGAGAGGAGAGGAGAGGAGAGGAGAATATCGAGTCAGAGACAGAGGTTGGCCAACAGCCTCTCTGTAGGTCCATTAAGTAGTAGTGATTTGGCCACTAGCAGACCCTAAAATCCATCCTATACTTATAGCTCCATAAACAACCCTCCCTGAGGAGGCCTCTCCTGATACCTCTGGGGTCATTATAACTTGAGGCAATTGTTAGGGACGCTGGCTGTGGAGAAAGCCCGAGTTCTAACCCTGTCTCCTTTACTTATTTCCACCTGTGTGACACTGGGCAAATCATATCATTTTTCTGGGTTTCAGACTCTCACTCGTAAAGTGGGGATGGTTGCACCTATAATTCATGCAAAGCATTGGTACATGAAAAGCCTAGAATGAATAACTTATAAACACTGTCAGCATTATTATTCCTAGTGGCTGACTGTTGTTATTTTTCTCCTTTGTGGGTTGAGGAATTTGCTACTCTCAGAGGTAGGCCTCATCAGTCCACCTCTATGGGCTAATGTGGGGACAGTGACAGTCAACATAAGGGCTTGGAGAGGGAAAGGAGGTATGGTACACAGAATAATGATCCCTGCAGTTTTCCACATTCTAATCCCCGGAATCTGTGAATGTCACCTTACACGGCAAGAAGACTTTGTAGATGTGATTAAGTTAAGCAATTTGAGATGGGGGGATTATCTTGGATTATCTGACAGCCCCTATGTAGAATCAGAAGGCCATAACAAAATCTTAAATTTAAAAGAAAAAAAACAATGTACATTATTTTTTTTCTGGCCATAATGAAACTAAACTAGAAATCAATGACAGAAAAATATCTGGAAAATTCCCAAATGTTTGAAAATTAAGACACTTGGCTTTCCTGTACCGCTTCTGATGTAGGCACCTGCCCTCAACAGCCGCATGTTCCCCTGGGCCCACCCTTGCATGGGGGGTCGAGCCTGAGACAGCGATCCTGTTGTAAGTGCTTCGAGCTGGTGCAGGGAAGCTGCCAAACCACGTTTATTTTTAGGCTCGTATGTAAAGCTGGGAAGAGTGGAATGGGATCCACTTAAAAGGAATATTGAAATGAAGGAAGGAGCTAACTTGCATAGCCACTAAAAAGATCCACAGTATCTCTGATGGCTGTGAATCTGGACAGAAGATACCATGAGCACTCAGAATTTTTGCAGAAAAATTCCTTTTCCCTAAATAAAATGTGGAATCAGAAAGCCGCAAAACCAGAAGAGGCCGTGCAAACTCAGGTTGCACAAATGTCAGCAGAAATCTATGGATTTCTCTTTCAGGGACTTAAGGGAAAGGCAGACATCATCCAGTTTTCCCTAGCTCTGTTTGCCCACATGTTTAGCTTAGTTCAATGAAAACACTCCAACCAAAATCAATACAACCTAAGAATTTCTGCTACCCATGGGCCATCTTTTGTCTTTTTCAAAAGATTACTGTCAGGTTGGGGGGATGTCAGTGGGCAACATATAACTGCAGTGTTCTGTAACCTCTTACATTAGAGAGGAAAAGAACAAGTTTCTAATATTTTGTAGGAAGTTGCCATAATATTAGTATTAGAACCCAACGAGAAGCCCTTAATGAGGTAAGCTTATGTTTTAGGCATTCATTAAGAAAAAGTAGAAAAATAGATTTTTCTTTTGCTCTTTATCTTTTTAAAATTTTGATTGAAGTGAAAGAAAAGTAGATTTCTTTTTAAAATTAAAAAAATCTTATAAATCAGGTAGCTGATAGAAAGCATTCAATGGAAGACTTGAAAAAACAAGCCGAGCAAATCTTACAGAAAGTTTAATAAACAGACAAAAGGAGTGAAATGATTTTTTAAAAGCCTTAATAAAGGTGGTCTGGAATTAGATTAATAAAATGTTCAGATAAGAGAAAAAAGCGGGAAAAATTATCAAAGAAATTATCAAAAGAATTATCAAAAATTATCAAAGAAACAATGCAAGCATGTCCCTTAAAAATGAAGACCATGAGAATCCACAACAAAGGTGTAAAGACAAAAGTGTTACTGTAAAATTTCAGAATACCAAAACATTAAAATAGTAAATCCTAAAAACAAAACAAAACAAAACAATAAACATGTACAGGAAATTTGGACAAGAATTATGTATAGATGAAAAACAAGCACATGAAAATATGCTCATACAAAGTAATACAAAGTAAAATCCCAAGGAGATACCATGGTACACCTTTTAGAATGGCTAAAATTAAAAGACCGGCCATTCCAAGTGTTAATGAGAATGTGAAGCTACTGGAACCCTCATACACTGTTGGTGGGAATGTAAAATTATACAGCCATTTTGAAAAAATGTTTTGGCAACTTGGCGACAAAGCTATAACTCCAGATAAATTGAAGAAAAAAAATTATGAGGCAAGTAGAGCAAGTAAAGTTTCTATGGTAAATGTGAATTAAGACAAAAGACAATGTTAAAATCAAAAAGATAGTTATGAGAAGTACACAGAGGTTTTGAGTCCTGACTTGAAAATTAGCTGCACCAGAGACTAGTGATTTGACCTTGAATGATATATGTATCTTCTTTTATCCTCGATTATCTTATATAGAAAATGAAAATAATTAAGCAGTGAAATTTTTTTAATGAAAAAGGGGATAATAAACAGATAGATTGAAATGTATTTATAGTGCAGTGGTACCTAGAACACACACATCGATCCCTGGGGAGAAGCCATTTCTGACCTGTGCTCTGAGCATCCCCTAGTTCACACTTACTATGGCTGTCATCACACTTGTCCTGTCATTATCTTCTGGATGATTCTCTGCTCATTAACTCTGGGCTCCCTTAGAACTTGTATCCTGCATGCATCATTCTTATGTCCCAGAGCCTGGAGCCTGATTCCCAGGTGCTCAGGTTTTCTTGGTTTTCTCTTTTGTCTGAATGATGATGATATGTGCTACTCAAGTACAGCCAATGATGAGGTTCAGAACAAACTACACTAAAATATGGCACCTTGGTATATTAAACATTTCAAGCTGAAATTTGAAAAATAGCAGGTGCAGCATGGATTTTCTGACCTTCCTCTGAAGCAGGTCATAAGACCTTCATATGAGAGGTGCCCTTCCTGTATCCAAAGGAGCATCCTTATCTCAGAAGACACAAGGCACTGACAGGAATCTGAACAAATAGGCCTTGCTGTTTCCCCTAGTTTACTATACTTAGCTCATACCCCTTTTTGTCCTACCACATTTTCCCATAACTGTCCACTCTTCATCATAACTAGCATAAAACACTCAGATATAACTACTACTTTGGGTCATATAAAACAAATTTGTATGCTTTTCTTGTTAATCTGTCTTTTGTTACAGGGGCCCAGCTGAGAATATTTTTTCCTTCCTACGCCATTGTTAAACAAGTATTTTTTTTACTGTAAATAATACATTATAAATGAGATCACAGGAAATCTCCTTGCAAACTCTTAAGAGGAGAGTATGCAGGAAAAGGTTAACACAGCAGGCCTGGGTGCTCAAACACTACACATTCCAAAGAAAGCCTATCTCTAGAACCGTCCCTTGGCTGGTTCCTAAAAGATAACCTCTGAGTCCTTGGAATATTTTGCCCAATATTGTTTTGCATGCTTGAGACTTTGTGCCACGCTATACCAGTAGAAAAGGGTAAGTTTATCCTAATGATGTGATTTATGGTGAAATGTTTGATTCTGCTCTGAAGAGATATGTTCTGACACACAAGCTCTGTAGGTCTATGTGACTAACTCCCAATAAAAACCATGGACACCAAGACTCAGATGAGCTTCCATGGTTAGTAACACCTCATACACTGTCACACATCATTCCTAGAACATAAAAGTATGTCCCCAGGGAACTCCACTGGAGACACTTGGGAAAAGAATCTTGTATCTAGTTTCTCCTGGACTTCAATTCACCTCATGTGCTTTTTCTCTTTGAAAATTCTGATCTGTATTCTTTCACTATAATAAACCAAATCATGAGTATAACAGCTTTCAAGTCCTCTGAGTTCTAGATCACCAACCCTGAGAGTGGGCATCCTTGTCACAGGGAGCTTGTGCCTTTTACCCCCCTTTTTCAAGAACCATCTACCACCACTGTATCGCCTACTTTGGTAACAAATCTTGGTCACTCCTTTCTCAGATCAGCCCTCAAGTAGGGGTTATATTGGCTAACACACTCAAATCTTCCTACTTATATACAAAGGGGCTGATGAACAGACTAGGTTCTGAATACTTTTTGAATGAATACTGCCAACTTGGTTAGTTTTAAGTGTTAGGAATGGATGTCTCTCAGCCTTCTACCAACAGAATCAAGTATGTGAACCCAGTGATCATTGGATTTGGAAAGTCCAATTGACCTTTCATGAGCCTGTTTTCTTTCCTCCTGCTTCATGGCCACTCCACTATTTTTCTATGTCCCTTCCCTATGCTTTGTATTCCAACTACTCTTCTGCTTATGTCTGTTTGCCTTACCAGTATGACATTCCCCATGGCAAACATTTATTAGTATTTTACCTCACTTAATCATCATAGCTATCATTTAGCATATTGTAATTATTTTAGAAATTGGGAAAGTCCCTAATGATGTAGAGACCTTTCCCACCATTACAATATGCGCCAGGGGCAGTACTGAAACCCATGGCTATTTCATGCCACAGCCTTTAAGGAAAGAGTAGATAGGAACAAAGTCATTTTTGCCTCAGTAAGTCTCTCTGGTTCCTTTCTCTCTTCTACCCAGGTTCTAATCCTCTCACCCAGTTCTATGGCCTAGGGACTGTTTACAAATTTTGCAGCAAATTGAGATACCTACATTTACTCTCTTTTTAATTGAACAGATTTTCAGTCCTTTTGGGTCAGGGAATAGTTTTAAACCTCTGTAAGAGTGACATATAATTGCTTTATATATCTCTGTATCATACTTTAAGCAAAATGGTTTCTGAGTAGGGCTTTTTCAAAACTGTTTGGGGTGTGAAGATACAAATGAGGAGTTCAGAGATGTAACTCGCTGTCATTATGTATATGAACAGGAGTATAATACTGGAATTGGGCAGTTGGGGGGCTTCTGAGTGAGATCGGATAACTGTCAGGCCAATGATGGATTCTGTAAAAAGAGATTTGCAGCTGCTCCCTCCCCACCTCTGAATAACTTTTAAAAACAAGCACGTCTGCAGGGGATGCTGTGGCATTTTGCCATAAGGCTTGTGGTATAAGTTCTTTTCTCTGTGTTCCAATAAATGGGCCCAAATAGCATTAGTATTCTAGATATATACTTCCATAGCATGATAAGAAAAACATGTTATTTTTAAATGTTTATATCAATGATTTCATCTAAGACACCATGAGAGGTCTGCATACCACATATTAGGAAACCCTTCAAGGAAAGAACAATGCCTTTTAAGTTAAATAAAAGTACACACATATATTTAAATTTTCTATAAAAACATCAGATTACAACTAAAGTCATATTGACACCACCAGTCTGTACTCAACACTTTCAGGAGCTTTTACTCAGAAAAGAACAAGGATTCTGAACTTATAATTTGAGTCCTCCGATGTTTCCTACTGGAGTCGGAGATTACCAATTTTGTGTAAACTCTGACTTAAACATCTTTGTGAAGATTTGATGAGGTCATACATGACAGAACCTAATACAAAGAAGTGGCTATTAGATAGTACACACCCTGTGTTATTTACTGTTTTTATTAAAGATTCAATAAATGGAGCTATTGTCATAATCGTACACAGCTCAGGGTTTGGTTAGTCCATTCACAATCATGTAGCAGAGACTGAAATTATCCAGGCAAGCTAATAGAGCTGACTTTTAACTTACTGTGTGTAGATTAATGTCAGCACAAAAGCAAGAACAGGTTGCTTTCAGAGTGACAGCATTATTGTAAATATCTTGCAGGAAAGATGGGCACCTCACAAAGGCTGAAGTCATGGGGACCTTGAGCTTCCCCTTCTCTCACTGCCCCGTAAAGTAGGGTCCAATACTAAAAAAGAAATGCAATCCAGAAGCAGCTGAACATGTGAAAGCCTAGCACTACATTCCTCCAAGCCTTGCAGAGACTTTCACTCCAGAGACTAGAAGAGATTTTACATACCAATTCATTGTATGAATCTAGTGTAACCTTGGTACCAAAGTCCAACGGAGTACTTGAAATAAAAATATAGGCTAATATTGCTCAGGATGTCATACATAAACATCCTAGAAGAATTATTATTCAGAAAGATAATATGACCAATTTATCCCAAGTCAAGGTTTGTTTAATCATAGGAACTTACTTATGTAATTTGGCACACTAACAGATTAACAGAGAAAAATCTTATAATCTCAATAAATACACTATAGATTCAAGATGCATACTTTTAGCAAACTAAGAATAGAATAACTTTACTCTGATAAAGTGTATCCACAAAAAGTACAGTAAATATGGTGAAATGTTGAAAATTTTTCTAATAGGGTAAGACAAGGATGGTCCACTATCACCAGTTCTATTCAACATTGTACTAGATGGGTCTGCCCAATGCTATGAAATGAAAAAATGAAAAAAAGGAAATAAAAGATATGTTTAAAATGACAAGAAACAAAATTATTATTCAAAGCTGATATGGTCATGTATGCTGAAACCCAAAGACCCTAAAGGTAAATGTGTGGAATAAGTGTATTAAGCAAGGTTGCTGGATAGAAAAAGTTATATATGAAAATTGTATCTATCTACCAGCTCAGACAAAATATAAAATTTCAAAAAAACATACAATTCTTAATAGCATCAAATACTTAGGAAAAAAATTAACAAAAGACCTGCTAGGTTTCTTTGGACAAAACTGCAAATCTTCATTGAGAGAATTTTAAGTCAAATTTCCAACACAGGAATAGCCTGCATGGTTTCAGCTTATCTTCATTTAAATCTGTAGTTGTCCTTCTCCTGTAAGATAAATAGTTGGGAACATTACTTAATAAAACTTTATTTAGATGACACTAAAAGCATATAAAGGATACATTTTAGTTTTATAAAATGGACTAAAACCAGAACCCTAAGGCGATCCTTTGTCTTATGTCCAGTTAAATCTCTATTATAGAGACTTCAAAGGTAGACTTTCAAACACATGAACAATATTTGTTAAATGCACCACTCTTTACAGTGGAACAAAGAAGGAGACTGTTCAAATTCACATCAGATTAAAACTAATGCATCATTTCAAACTAATGCATCATTATGTAGAAAGCAAAAAATTAAACTTTTAGTAAAAATCCAATCAAACAACAAATGAAAAACCTAAGAAAAAACTTTTTGGAAGTATTTAAATGTTTTGACTTGAAAATATATTCTGAATATAGGACATCTAAAACAGTAATGTCATGCTTGGAACTGCACAAGTGGAATAAATAGAGAGGCTAACATTGTATTTGTTTTGGGTCTATTGTGGAAAAATGCAAAACTGTTCCTTTAAGCTAGTTTAGCCCTTATGTGGTTGCTTTAGGACACGTAACCATGTGTCCCTGTCCATACTCCTGCTATAATTATGAATAGTGACTCTTCACATTTTTAAAATAATTCTAATTTATACAATAAATTATATGGTCACACTAGTTTTAAGCCATTACTATCAAAGGTAACATGAAACTGTGGAAGGAAGAGGGGTGGGGGAGATGAAAAAAGAAACTTGAAAAGCCAAACATACAGGTGTATATATATTAAGACCATGATTGCTTGCAATCTCAAGCAGTTGATCTTGATCTTCTAGCATGGACAGTCAATTAACTTCTCTGGTCCGTGGCCTGAGGGTTGAGGACCCCTGCTCTATATGTTATTAAAAATATAATACCGTAGAAAACAGACATCCTATAATGTGCTTAATAGATATCATACCTGCTTCTGGCATTCTAATGGGCTCCAGATTTAACAGACTCCTCCCCTTGACATCAGGACCATCTCCACACTCACGCCCAGTCTTCAGATAAGCCAGTTCCTGTAGAGTAGCTTCCAGGGCAGGCCCTTGCAAATAAAAAGGTTATCAATTTAAGAAGCAAAATATGAGCTATGAATAAGGAAATAAGGTTCATTTTCTGTGTTATTAAAGTCTTAGGACAGTGCGGTAATAAACGTGATGCATAAGAATCACAAGAACATTAATTTAGGAGTCTGTTTCCAGAAACTTTTTGCAAAGCAGGTTTTTCTTACCCTCTTCTTGTCCCAAAACCGACCTCAGAAAACTTGGGTACTTTGTGCTTATCTGTACTGTACTTGTACTTATCTGTGATGTTATCAAGTCTAACTAGATTGTGATTTCAAAGCTGAAATCACGTCCCTCATTAGTACTTAGCATGTTCACATGGCATGAATAGATACTAATAAACATTGAGTGAAAAAAGTTCTAAAAATAATAAAGCCCAATTGATGAACATTCTGCAAACCAACTGCTCTGCCCTCTTCAAAAATGTCAGTGTCATGAACGACAAAATAAATTAAAGTATTCCACATAAAGAAGGCTAAATAGAAGACATGACAACTAAATGCAATGCATGATCCTAGACTAGACTCTGAATCAAAAAAAAATTGTATGAAGGAAATTATCAGGACAACCAGGGAAATTTGAATGTATACTACATATATTAAATGACTGCATTTTCTCATTGTAAAATTCAAGATTTTGTTAATTGTACAGTGGTTAACCAAGGGAATAACCTTTCTCTTTGTTCTTAGTATATATACACCAAAGTCCTTGGTTCATAAGATTTGAAACTTAACATTTCAACATTAGTAGTAAACATCTATAAGTGTGTGTGAAGAGGAAAGCATATGATACCAACGTAATAGGAACTATTAACAATCAGTAACTCTAGGTGAAAAGTATGAGTTAACGACTATTCTTGTAATGACCATTTCTGTAAATTTTATGTTTTGGTAATATAAAGAAAAAATAAAAGGAATATGTAATAAAGTACATTGTACTTCAGGATGACAGCAGTTACTTGAACTGTGGTTTAAAACAAAATTTACCATCTTAACCATTTTTAAGTGTACGGTTCAATAAGGAGTTATTTTACAAATTAACAGCAACTAAGAATGGACTTTACATATTTGTTTTTCTGTATTACGAAACTTTAATTTTAAATGACAAGCTAAGGACAAACTATACGTATAATTTCTGTATTTTGCCATCAGTGTACAGCAGTGATCAACTACCATAAATAGCATTTCAATTACGATCAAAATGTAGTTTTCTGAAGGGATAAGCTGAGTGGATGCATAGGGCTATGACAACTCTTACAGTTGTGACACCCATTCCTTATTAAGGTAACAAATACTTGTTTTGTTAAAAATAAACTGAAGTTATAATTAGGTCCAAAGGCCCTATATAGTAACTTAAATTCCATGTAAAACAAAGTACCAAAAATAACAGCAAATTGTTTATAAATAACAGCAAATATACTTGTTTCATAGTGAGAAAAAAGAAAGTGGGATGGGAAGATATGGGCATTGTTGTCATATTTTAGAAACCTTTAACAGTGGCCTAAGTTATATAAATGTTTTCCTTCAAAATAGTACATGTATCTGAAATTGTTTCATGTTAATTTTAGATTAATCTTTTGATTTTTCTAACCATAGGATTTATCTGCCTTTCAAAAGCCAATTTAAAAAGCTTACTAAACCAACTACTTATATGCCAATATTCTGAATTATCTAGCTTTTATCAAACCTACTATATAAAAATACCAAATACAGAAACAGTGGCCATCATTCATTGACTCATTTCCTGAGTCTATCCCATTCCATTGAATTGTCTATTCCTGGGCCAGTACTGAGCTGTATTACAGCACAGACATCTGAGTTTTAAGCAAAATCACTTTTTTTTACAGCAGAACAGGTGGTAAGAAAATGCAAATTTTAGAATGAAATGCAAATTTTATATTCGACCATCAGGTACTCTTTGAGAAACAATCCTTGAGCCTCAATTTCCTCATTTATAAAATGGGGGAAATTTAGTTAGGAACTACCTAAAACTGCAAACTATACTCTCTTCATTTGGCCAATTTTCAGGCAATGTTTGAGATCCCTTTCTATTGTTTTCTTTTCTCCTGTTACTGATATAGATAATGCGTGAGGCACAAGCACACACACACAAACCCAACAAGCATTCTTCTTCCCTTTCCCTTCACCTTGAACCACAGGTGCTTTTTCAACTTCTCTCTCTTGATCAAGAGTAATATCCTGACTCACAGTTGGAGGCTTCTCTTGTTGAGGTCGCTCATCACTGGGCTGCTTAGCCTAGGAGTGTATGTGTGCATAATGAAAAGTTTTATTATTAATTCACATCGATGTTATAAATACATGGAATACATAGATATACTTGGCTAAATAAAAATTAGAAATATTCCTCTAATATAATTCAATATAGTTGTTCTTAAGTTACTCTTTCCTCAGAGGGGCTACTCCAAGGAAAGAATTGTCCACAAGAACTTTGGAAGCTATTTTCATCTAAATTGGGATGAATGTATGCAATCTGTTGTTAATAAGCATGAGGAGGAGTTAGCAGTTGTTATTTCCCAGGAATGTAACAGCATCAATCCAGGCAACACCATAATGTAATCCTCCAGGATCAAGTCCTTTATCAGTGTATCCATACAAATTTGACAATTTTACAGAAATAAATTTTTAATTTAGAAAATCAAATGTTAAAGCACTTACAACCACAGGCCCAACCAGCTGGGAAGATTTTTCATCATCTCGATGTCTTCTAAGTTTGAATGTTGACCTTGGTTGCTCACTCATATTTCACACTGAAAACAATAGTGGTTTGGAAAACTCAGAGCATAACTATATTCGACCATTTCCATGGCCAAATAGTGAAGTGTATTTCTTAATATTAAAAATATTTTCACATTACAAGGTAATTTAATTGTGCATGCTTTCCAATCAAACCAAATCTGACAGCTTGAAAGAGTAGTTGTTTATGTCATGGCCAAACTGACAGAAATCACCTTAAGACACGCAGTAAAAGACAAGAATACATTTCAAAGGAGGTTTCATTTCACAACTTGATTCACTATCATAGAAATAATTCAAGAAAAACCACTAGAAATTAAAACTTGCATAACTACTTGTGGCACACGCATTTAAGCCCTTTCTCACCCCCAACACCCAATAAAGTATTTTTGGGACACATGGCCACACTAATTTGTATACATATTATCTATGACTATTTTCCCACTAAATAGACAGGGCTGAGTGACTAATATAAACCCTATGTGGCACTCTATTTTGGCACTCTGCTGTGTGCACTATGAATCTTAGGAAACAGTCACAACCCCAAAGCATGCAGGTATCCAGACCCATACTTTATCATCTGCAAAGCCACCTACCCAGGGCCACAATGAGGGCTTCCAACTCTATGCTGAGCAGTTCCTGGTGTCTCTAGGACCCAGATACCAAAAATAACACCATCAAGACTCCCCCCATCTTCATCTGACTCCTAAACTACATGCCCTCTCTTATCTGGGCCCCATGTGACTGCTATTCCTTGAGGACCTTCCTCCTGAGAGGCCAAATAAAAGGGCCCCAACCCACATGAAGCTGGCTGGGCTCTTCTCTCAACATTCATTCACACATAAACTCCTAGAATTGATCTGAGGACCTACAAATTGAGTTTCAACCAGTGAGAATGAAACTAGACCGTAAGATGTAACCCACACAGCTCAGTACCACAAACCTTAACAGACCACCCACACTGATGGGAAAACGTGTGGCACTATGCAAGCACAGTGTCCCACTGCACAGCATGAGCTGGTTTCCCTGACCCCTTACAGCCTTGGACAAAGGACTCTGATGTCTGCCTTCCATCGGCCAATCCAGCTGCCTCCATGACCCAGACACCTCAAATAATGAACACAAGTCTCTCCCATCTTAATCAAACCCCTCCACTCCATGACCTGCTGTTCTATCCCAACCCCGTGACAATGATAAAAGCCATGGTGGCCACTACGTCTCAAAGGAAATAGACAACAACCTCGAGGACCTTCCTCCTCCAAGACCACAACTTGGTGTCCCGAACCTTGCACACAGCGCATGCCAATAACCAAGTGCTTACATACAGCATCCCACACGTGCTGCATAAGATGATTTCCCTACCTCCTTATGAGGCCAACTGAGGACTCCCAAGTCTGTCAAATCTTAATAACCTGCCTTATCCAGATGCCATAAGTCTCTCCTCAGTTTCATCTGATCCCCTTACCTCCATGGCCCACCGTCCTCCCTTGACCAAGCCAGTCATAAACACAAAGACCATGGTGGCAGCTACACCTTATAGGAGAAAAGTAACAACATCAAGGATGCTCCTCCTTTGAGGCCACAGGTCATGATGATCCACCTGAAATCCACTGGTTCTCCCCACACTGATATCAGTGGTCCCCAACCATTTTGGCACTAGGGACTGGTGCTCCTCTGAGAATCTAATGCCTGATGATCTGAGATGGAGCTGAAATGATGACCCTAGCACTTGGCGGGCAGCTGCAAATTCAGACAAAGCTTAGCTCACTAGCCCACCACTCACCTCCTGCTGTGCGGCCCGGTTCTTAACAAGCCATGGACCAGTACCAGGGGTTGGAGACCCCTGAACTGACTCACACTAAAACTCCATGGAGAACGGATATGAAGACCTACCAATTAAGTCTCAGCCAACAGGAAACCAGATGGTAAGACTGACCCACAAGCTCAGCTCCCACAACCTTACACACCGCACACACCAACTGCCAACATGGTGCATGGCACTGGACATGCACACTATGTCCTGCATGCTGCATGGGCTGTTATTCCCACCCCCTTATGGGCCCGACCAAGGACTCCTGAATCTGTCCTGTCTGCCAATCCCAATGTATCCATCCATGACTCAGACACCTAAAATAATGAACATAAGTCTCCATCTTCATCTGAGCCTTTCTCATCCACGGCACTCCATCCTCCCTTGATCCAGCTCCATCACCAAGACAAGGGCCATGGTGACCACTATGCCTTACAGTAGAAAGCCAACCTCGAGGTCTTTCCTCCTCAGGTCACAGGTTGCACCGACCCTACCTCCATGAAATGCACTGCTTCCTTTCACACCCACTCACACTTAAACTCCTTGGAAAATGGATTTGAGGGCCTACCAGTTGAGTCTCAAGTCAACGAGAAAGAAACCAGACAGACGCGATGCACACAGCTGGGCACACTGAACCTTGCACACCACACACACCAAAGACCGATGAGATGTCGCACAACACTAAGCATGCACGCTGTGTACCGCGCACCGCAAGGGCTAGTTTCTCCGCCCCTTTACAAGCCCGACCGCGGACTCCAGAGTCTGTCTTCTGTGGGCCAATCCTGTTACAGCCATAACCCAGACATCTCAAATAACTAACACAAGTCTCCCATCTTCATCTGACTGCCCTTTCCGCGGCCCACCATCCTCCCCTGTCCCAGACTCATCATGACAATATGGGTGGCTGCTACACCTTAAAGACAACCTTGAGGGTCTTCCGACCGCACGAAACTTGCAGACTCTCCCCTCACACTCATTCACAAACTCCATGAAGAACGGTTCTGGGAACCTACCAATTGAGTCTCAGCCAACTAGAAAGAAACAGTAAGACACGACCCTCACAGTTCGGCACACCAAACCTTGCACACAATTCACACCAAAAACCGATGGGATGGTGCGCAGCACTGGTTGTGCACATGCGCACTGTATCCTGCATGCACCACGTGGGCTTCTTTCTCCGCCCCCCTACGTGCCCCACCGAAGACTCCCGAGTGTTCCTCTGTGGGCCAATCCTGATGCATCTATGACTCAGACACCTCAAATAACAAACATAAGTCTCTCCCCATCTTCATCTGACCCTCTCCCATCTGTGGTACTCTGACCTCCCTTGCCTGACCGCCACAAGGGCCATGGTGGTCACTATGCCTTAAAGGCAACATCGAGGACCTTCCTCCCCGGAGGCCACAAATCAGGCTGACCCAATCGCACAAAACCCTCTGGCTCTCCCCTCACACACTCACACTTCAATTCTGTGGAGAATGGATCCTAGGACTTACCAGTTGAGTCTTAGCAAACGAAAAAGAAATCAGATGTTAAGACTCAATCCACACAGTTCCGCGCTCTGAACCTTGCACACCACCCACGCCAGTGGCTGCTGGGAACGTTCACGGTACTGAGCATGTGCACTGCGTCCTGCGTGCTCTGCGTGGGCTGGTTTCCCCGCCCACATATGAGCCCAACGGATGACTCCCAAGTCTGTACTCCATTGGCACTTCCTTCTACCTTGAGGACTCAGGCACCTTAAATAAAGCTCCAAAGTCTTCCCCACCTTAATCTGACCACAAACCTTCATGTCCCACAGTCCTTCCTTGTCCTCGCCTTGCCTCAACAACAAGGGGTACAGCGACTGCCTGTGAAGAGTGGTACATACCTACTAAAACAAATGACAATATATTCCACAAGGTTTACACAAGACTAAGAGTCTTATAACCTAATATTTGAAATATTCAGCATATAAATCAAAACTACTCAATATAAATGACTAGGAATGCTCATTTCAACAACACATATACAAAAATAGAATGACAAGGAAAATCTCAAGTAACAGGAGAAAGACAATCAATGGACACCAGTGCAGGAAAACTGAGGGGTTGGGAATATCTGACAGTCTTTAAAGCAATCGTGAATTTTTTTGAAACAAATAGGATGGAAAAATAGAAAGTCTTGGCTTGACAAAAATATTTTAAAAAGTAAATGTGACAAAGAGCTGGTTCTTTGAAAAGGTTAATAAAATTGACAAAAACATGGCTAATTCACTAAAGGAAAAAGAGAAAGGAAACAAACTGAATCAGGGATGAAAGAGAGGAAATTACAAAAGACACTGCAGAGGAGCAAAGGATCATATAAAAATACTATGAAAAAGCATATAACAACAAATATAATAACCTAGAAGAAATGGACCAGTGCTTAGAAAAATACAACCTTCCTAGACTGAATCAAGAAGAACTGGAAAGTCTAAATAGACTGATCAGCAGTATGGAAAATGAAACAACCATCAAAAAACTACCAAAAACTCTAAAGACTCCATGAGAACACTACTGGAAACAATAAGCACGTACATTGAAGTTTCTAGATACAAAATCAATATTCAAAAATCCATAGCATTCCTATACTCTAATAATGAAGAGTCAGAAAAAGAAGTAGAAAAAATAACTCCTTTTGCAATTGCAACAAAAATAATAAAATGCCTATGAATAAATCTAAAAAAACATGTGAAGGACCTATATAATGAAAACTATAAGACCCTATTAAAAGAAATCGAAGAAGATACAAAGACATGGAAAGATATTCCATGTTCTTGCATTGGAAGAATCAACATAGTTAAAATGACCTTATTGCCTAAAGCATTATACAGATTTAACGCAATCCCCATCAAAATCCCACCAAAATTTTTTAAAGAAATGGAACAAAATATCATCAGATTTGTATGAAAGCACAAGAGACCCCGAACTGTCAACGACATCCTGAGAAAAAAGAATAAGGCTGGAGGCATCACTCTGCCTGACTTCAAATTATACTACAAAGCGACAGTCATCAAAAGGGCAGAAAAACAGACTCATGGACCAGTGGAACAGAATCAAGAGTCCAGAAGTAAACCCATGTTTATATAGGCAAATAATTTTTGACAAAAAAAGCCAAAAACATACAGTGGTTTCTCTTGAAGAGGAAAGCCTCTTCAATAAATGGTGCTGAGAAAACTGGAAAACCACCTGCAAAAGAATGAAATTAGACTGCTATCACCACACACCAAAATTAACTCAAAATGGATTAAGGACGTGAATATGAAACCTGAAAGAATAAAATGCATAGAAGAAAATGTAGGAACAAAACTCAAGGACCTTGGACTTAAAGAGGATTTTATGAATTTGATCTCAGGGGCAAGAGAAGTGAAAGCTAAAATGGGACTACATCAAACTAAAAAGCTTCTGCTCAGCAAAATAAATTGTCAACAAGGTAAAGAGACAGCCATCAGAATGGGAAAATATATTTGCAAGCAACGCCTCTCATAAGGGCCTAATATCTAAAAAATACAAAAATGCATACAACTAAATAACAAAAAAATGATCCATTTAAAAATTGGGCAGAGGACCTGAATGGACACTTCTCCCTAGAGGACATACGAATGGCCAACAAATATATGAAAAGATGCTCAACATCACTAACTAGTAGGGAAATGCAAATCAAAACCACAATGACATACCATCTCACACCTGTTAGAATAACTATAATCAACAATACAAGTAATAACAAATGTTGGAGACGATGCAGAGAAAAAGGATCCCTCATACACTGCTAGTGGGACTGCAAATTGGTACAGCCACTATGGAAAACAGTATGGAAGTTCCTCAAAATAACTAAGAATTGAGCTACCATATGATCCAACAATCCTTCTACTGGGTATTTACCCCAAAACTTGAAAACTTATATCTAAAAAGATTTTTTCACACCAATGTTCATAGCAGCATAATTCACAGTGGCCAGGACATGGAAGCAACTGAAGTGTCCAGTGATAGATGATTGACTAAAGAAGCTGTGGTACATATATACAGTGGAATATTACTCAGCCGTAAGAAGAGATGAAATACTGCCATTTGCGACAACATGGATAGACCTCAAGATAATCATGCTAAGCAAAATAAGCCAGAAAGAAAAAGTTGAAAATCACTTGATATCACCTATATGTGGGATATAAACCTAAAAGCAACAATTGAACAAAACAGAGGCTCAAGGACATGGACCATGGGCTAGTGGTTACCAGAGGGTAGGGAGTTGGGGAGGAGGGAAGAGGTAGACATGGTAAAGGGAGTCAAATATAGGGTGATTGGGGGAGGGTGAATTGGGTAAAGGGGATCAAATATACAGTAGCTGAAGAAAACTGGACTCTGGGTGGTAATCGCACAATAGGATATATAGATGTCAAATTATAATGTACACCTGAAAATTATATAATTGTATTAACCAATGTTACCCCAATAAACTTTTTTAAAAAGTTTTTAAATAATTAATTAAAATAGACACACCTAAATAAAAAAATATATTTAAAGAGGAAACAAATGGAAATTTAGAGATGAACAATATGATAAAATTAAAATCTTACTGGATGTGTTCAGTAGCAGAATGAAGCTGAGAAAATAGTGAACTGAAAACGGATAAATAGAAATTATTCAAACAACTCAGAGAAAAAGAGATTGAAAGAAAAATGAACAGAATCTGAAGGACCTATGGTAAAATAATAAAACATCTATAATTTTTATCAGAAACCTAGAAGAAGTGAAAAAGTATGGTAATTAAAAATATTTTAAGTAATAATTGCTAGAAACTTCACAAATTTTGCAAAATATGTAAACCTACAGATTCAAGAAGCTCAGCAAATACCAAACAGAATAGACCCAAGGAAAACCATGCCCAGACATACCATAATCAAACTGCTGAAAACTAAAGGCAAAATAATCTTGAAGGCAACCAGAGAAAAATGAGTGCATTACTTGGAAAGATGACTCAAAGGACTTCAGAATTCTCATCAGAAATCATGGAGACCAGTAGGAAGTGTATCAACATTTTTTAAATGCTAAAAGAAATGTCAATCCAGAATTGTACATCCAGAAAAATATCCTTCAGGAATGAACACCTATAAAAGACATTTGTGGATGCTGGAAAAAAAAAAAAGAATGTGTTGTTAGCGGACTTACAGGAATCGTAATTGAAATTCTTCAGACAGAAGAAAAATTATACCAGAAGGAAACTTGGAACATCAGCAATGAAGGAAGGGCAAGAGAAATGGGTAAATATTTGGCCAAATATAATAGACTATTCTCCTTTTGAATTAATTAAAATTTATTTGAGGGTTGAAAGTAAAAATTAAATCATTGATGGAGTTTCAGTGTATGTGGATGTAATATATAAGATAACTATAACATAAAGAGGGAGACTAAAGGGACGTATATGGTGGTAAGGGTTCTACATTTCATGTGAAATGGTTAACTATGAAGAGTTAACTATGTATATTTTAATTCCTAGATGAATCACTTTAAAAAGTATACAAAGAGGTATGGTCAAAAACACAATAGAGTAAAGGGATACTAAAGATGTTCAAATAACCCAAAGGAAAACAAGAAAGCAGAGAGACAAAACAGAGGGAAGAAACAGAAAACAAATGATAAAATGCTACATGTATATCCAAACATGCTACTAATTGCCTTAAGTGTAAAGGTCTAACTCACCAAAATCAAAGATTATAAGACTATAAATCAAAGATTATAAGAATGGATTTTTTTCTTTAAAAAAAGGCAACATGACCCAACTATGTGCTATGTACAATAAACTCACTTTAAATATAATAATATAGGTAGGTTAAAATAAAAGGATGGAAAAAGATATACCAAATATACACTAATGAAAAGAAAGCTTGACTAAGTGAAACAAGTCAGACAGAAAAAGGCAAATACCATATGATTTCACCTGTATGTGGAATCTAAAGAACAAAATAAACAAACAAAATGAAGACAGACTCATAGATACAGAGGACAAAGTGGTGATTGCCGGATGGTAGGGGATTCTGGGGGCGGGGGGACAAATTGGTAGTTGCGAAACAGTCCATAGGGAATATAGTCAATAATATTGTAATAACTATATATAATGCCAGGTGGGTAAGTAGACTAATTGGGGGGAATCACTTTGTAAATTATATAAACGTCTAACCACTATGCTGTATACCTGAAATATGTAAAATAATATTGAATGCCAATTATAATTGAAAAATAAACATTTTTTCAAAAAAAAAAAGCTTAAGTAACACTATTAATATCTGACAAAGTAAACTACAGGACGAAGAAAATTAGCAGGGATAATGACAGATGTTACAAATTGATAAAAATTCACCAAGAATGCATAATTTATAATGTATATGCACTTGCATTTGGGGGTCCCCAAGTTCAATTATTTGCAAAGAGGATTCACAGAACTCAGTATACAGCTGTACTCATGGCTTAAGATTTATTACAACTTAAGGATACTAAGTAAAATCAACAAAGGGTAAAAGTGCATGGGGTCAGATCCAGCACGAGCTTCTAAGAGTCCTTTCCCAGTGGAGTCACACAGTTCATTCATCCAGCAATGAATTGTGATAACATGTGCGATTTTCTCTACCAGGGCAGATCACATTAGATACTCAATGCTTTCTTCCTAAAATCTGGAATGAAGCAAGAATGTCCACTCTCACTCTTGTTATTTAACATTGTATTGGAAATCCTAGCCAGTTGAGCAAGGCAAGGAAAAGACATAAATGGCTTACAGTTTCAGAAGAAGGAAATGAAACCACCCCAATTCTCAGGCAGCATGATTATCTGCATAGAAAATCCCATGGAATTTATTTTTAAATATTAGAATAAGTGAGTTTAGCAACATTGCAGAATACAAGGTCAGCACACAAATATGAAGCATATTTTTCCCCTCTTTAATTCCCCCTGCCCCACACTTCCACCACTGACCTAAGGATGTTGCCATCTCCCCTTAAGAACTGGGTCTCTGAAGGCAGGGCATCTCCTCTCACGCACTCGCTGCACTAGGGTCTGGCACACCCAGCGCACCCGGCGCACCCGAGGTATGGTCCGTGGCTCCACCTGGGACAGGAATCCAGGACCTTCTGCGTGTAAAGAGCCACTGTCTCAAGCATATTTTTATATACCAGCAACGAACAATGTAAACTAAATTTTTTTTAAAACGTGCAATAATTTTTTTACAATAGCTCCTCAAAAAAATCTAACAAAACACATACGGGATCTGTGAATGTTGAAAACTACAAGAAGCTGATCAAAGAATTAAAAGACCTAAATAAATGAGAATACTTACTATCTTCATGAGTTGACAGATTCAATATAGTTAAGATGTCAATTGTTCCTAAATTGATCTATAGATTTAATGCAATTCTAATTGAAATCCCAGCAGGATTTTTTTGTAGATGCAGACTAATGATTCTAAAATGTACATGGAAAAGCAAAGGAACTAGAACTGTCAAAATCATTTTGAAAAGGAAGAACAAAATTGGAGGACTAACTTGGATTTTCAGAATTACTATAAAACTACAGTAAGCAAGATAGTGTGATATTGGAACAGGGATAGGCACACTTTGTAATATATCAATTGGCCATATTTGTGTGTTAGGGTGTGACTATGAAGGGCCAGCACATGAGAGTTCTGTAGGGTAATGGAACAGTCATGTATCCTGAATATAGTAGTGGTTATGTGAATCTATACACATGTTAAAACTCACAGAACCCCCAAAGTCAGTTTTACTGTATGACATTTTTTTTGATAAATTTTTAAAATTCTGTCAATCAAGCAGGTAAAAATTCTTGCTTTCTGTAAAACTGTTTTAACACAGGTGTATGGGTGCCTAATAGCAGTCTTGCTTATTTTGAGCTATATGAAAAGGGAATCCTATAGCACATCCTCTCTTATATCTGACTTCTTTCACTTAACTTTCATCTGTGTGTGGTTTAGTTCATTCCATCTCATAGCTGTGTAGTATTCCATAGTGTCAATATAACACACCGTATTTATGTATTTCTTGTTGATGTATAATTGGATTATTTCCAGATTGTTGCTTTAGAAATAGTTTTACTATATGAACATTCCCGTATCTCCCTCAGGTTTACATGTCTGTACAAGAATGCTTACCACAACTAGTTTAGTATGGCAAAAAAAAAGTAAATCATACACGACCTAACCATCCAATAGGAGAATAACTAAATATGGCTATAATAAATGATGACACATCATCAAAATCATTTCAGAACATATGAGCCACTGTTTGGATAAGTTACACTAGGGCTCAGTGGGGGTGGTTGCAATGACTCAGAGCTCTATAATGACTCCAGATGGTTCACAGTAACCTTTAGGGCAGTGAGCTCACTGAGCCTTTCTCAGGGTTCCCCATGGGTAGAGATGAGTACAAATAGGAAGGATTCGGTGACATAGGCAGCTGGCCACACAGAGCACTACAGAGAGGTCCTCAACTGATCCCCAGATCATGGTTCTGATCTCAGAACTTCCCCACCTGCCTGACTGCCCTGAGCATTTCCAGGAAGGCAGACCCTGGGCTATGCCTGAGATGACCCAAGTCAGTTCTTCCCCACCAACTCTGAGCTGCTCCTCCTTTTGGACCAAATCTGCTTTCTTGTCGACTCAGATTCCCCTCCATTCATGCGCATCCCATGCACGGTGGGAGTGCAACTGTGCCCATTACACGGGTGAGGAGACATGGCCAAAGAGGGCAGGAGCTAGGCCTGCAGCCCATAGCTGGCCAAAGTGCAGGTTGTGAATTGGCCATCCCTCATCCTGCAGCTGTACATCCCCTCAAGCCATAAAAAGCTTTTCTGTTGCCTCCACCTCCAGGCCTGTGTTTTCCCTATACCAGCCACCCTGATGCATCTACTTGCCCCAGCTAGGGATTCTAGACCCAGCATTCAGGCCCTGGGAGGGGACTGGGTAGAGGCAGAGCTGACATTCAGCCAGGATCTGAATAGAGATTTGGTGGCCTTTTCCTAAACCCTAGGTTCTGTTGGGGCTGCCCCCAGTGCCTTCAGAATTCAGTGCTATGCCCTCAGGAAAGTCTGAGCTATAACCAGATCTGTCCTGAGATCCAGGCCACAGAGCCTGTCCATCTTGTGCAAAAAAGCCTATAATCCAACCTTTCACTGAAAATAATTTAAAATATAACATCTTCCCTTTAATCACAGAAATGAGCTTCTGGTAGGAGGAGGAAGAGCAGAGCAGGAGAGGGAGTAAAGCCATCTGCAAAAGACTCTGAACAACATTGACTAAGACCAAGGTCCTCCAGGAGAAAGGGGCAGAGCTTTCCTTGGGCTTCCCCCAGCTATCCACGCACAGAGAGTGAGGCTTTGGGGGAAATCCCATCCTGGGGCTCACACCCAGAGGCCTGTGACCCCCTCAGGTGTGAATGTATAAACCTCTGCCCCTCCTCTGTCATCTTTGAGGCCTTCCAGATCTTGGAAATATGGCATCCCCTGCTGGCAAGGATGGGTATCATTGTAATATGGGTAGTCCATGGCTAAGCTGTGCCTGGTCACACTAAGACCTCACCATGGAACCAATGTTCCTGAATGAAAGGGAAATGTCACTTTGACTTATAAGGAAGCTCGGATTTGGATCTGGACTCACCCTGGACCACAGATATCCAAAATGGGAAGTGGAGGGGTTATAGGATATAGTTGGGTGACAGCCAGGCTGAGAGATGAGAGCTGAGGACAGAGAGCAGTGGCCGCGGTGAGATCAAGATATTGATCCTAGTAACAGGTAAGAGAAGGAAGAGGAATATCAGGAAGGCCCTGCAAAGGACTGTGCTCAGGGATATTGAGAACACAAAAAACACTCAGGGCCTCAGTTTCCTCATCTATACACTGGTGGTAAAAATACAGTTGACATCATGGAGTTGGTATTGGTATAAGAAAAGCACGATTCATGTAAGGTGATCAGCCAGTGTTTAGCACAGAGTAACTGTGAGGTATATGCTGATGGTGTTGCTATTGTTATTATAAGAATGACTCAACCTTAATTAACTAGTGATATGCTGTTCCTCCCCATGGAATGGGTACCTTGTTCCCATCTGTCCACCTCTGTGGCTCCAGTGTGGGGACAATGGCAGTCACCACAGAAGTCTGGTGAGGGAATGGGTATTTGAGAGGCAGAACACTAGCTCCCAAAAGATGTCCAGATCCTAAACCACAGGACCTGGAATATGTCACCTTACATGGCAAAAGGAACTTTGCAGATGTGATTAAATTTAAGCATTTTGAGATGAGATTATTACCCTGGATTATCTGGGTGGACCCAATGAAATCACAAGCGTCCTTACAAGTAAAAGAAGGAGGCAGGAAAGAGAGGATTTGATGAGAGAAAAACTCAACTGGGTATTTCTGGCTTTGAAGAGTGAGGAAGAGGGCTCGAGCCAGGACTGCAAGCAGCCTTTAGAAGTTAGAAAAGGGAAATGAATGAATTCTTCCCTAGAGCTTCCAGAAGGAATGCAGCCCTGCCAACAGCTTTTGAGACTTCTGACCTCCATAACTGGAAGATATTACATTTATGTTGTTTTAAGCCACTAAGTGTATTATAAATTTATTACATAATCAATATGAAACTACTTAAGAAGGGAACACATGTCCTCCCCGCTCCCTTCCTTTGTCCCTCTCAGGCCCTCATTTCTGTCAGAAATGTCCAGTCTCATGGCCCCTATGAGATGGTGCCCCATATCCTCTGTCAGCCTCAGAGACAGGGAGAGACTGAAGAGGGTGCAGGTACCCTGGAGGAGGGTATGTGCAGACCCAGCTCCACTCAATGGGGCAGGCTGGGAAGGGGCCTGGGATACCAAGAGACCCCACCCTGCACATTATCCACCTCTATAATACATGCACTTGAATGTGGTGACAGACTGTCATGAATGATAGCGATTGTAAGAGTTCTATAGGGGGTTGATGACATTCACTCAATGCTCCCTCTGTGCCAGGTACTACCCTAGGTGGCTGACATGCTATCTCATTCAACCTTCACCATAACCCCATGAAGAGGAAAAGTTATTACCCTGATGACAGAGGAGCATAGAGAGCTTGAGTAAGTTGCCCATTGTGTGACATGGTAGCAATTTTGTCCTAGACTGTCACTCCAGAGCCCTTCCTCTTGCCCACCTTGCTACACTGCCTGGACTACTAGATCAGTCAAATGTGGTCATTAGTGAGAGCCATTACACATATTTTCCCCAAAGCTCATAACTACTCTGCCTGGTGGGCATTAGCTCCCTTTTATGAATAAGGAATTAAAGCTAGGAGAGGTCAGGTAACTTATCCAAGGTCACACAACCAGGGCTTGGGGTTTTGGCTTTTAAATGAGATCTGCCAGGTTCTAAAACCACATATGAATGAGGTCCAATGGGAGATGGACTCCAACATCTGAGGACAAAATGACAGATCTTATCTATCCCCTGAGAGATAGGGATGTCCCCACACTATGGCTCATGTCAAGAGACACAGAATAAACAGTTCCCAAAAACATGACTTCTACAGACAGGCCTGAGGGAGCCTTGGTAACTTCCAGGACTGAAAGCAAGACCTTGAACCCAGGGGAAGTTCTGAAGGAAGTAGACAACCTATACTTCATGGTCTAAACAAACTGGGGTCACCAGTTTGTGTGGAGGAGTCCCAGAGAGCCACTTTACTCCCACTTCTCACTGCCTTTTGTTTTAGTTGTTTTTTTTTTACTGTGAAATGTACATGTTAATGAATATTAATTCCATATCCACTAACGACCACCCGGTCCAAGCAGATTATTATCAATATTCCAGAAGTCCCCTGGGTCCCTTCCCAATCACATCTCTCCCTCCTCCAAAACTAAACACTATCATGACTTGGTGATAATCATTCCCTTGCTCTTCTTTATAATTTTACCATTAGTAATGAATTTGCTCTTCTTGTTTTTGAACTTTGTGTAAATGGGTCATATAGTTTATAATCATTTGTATTTGGCTTCTTTTGCTCAACATCATGTCTGCATAATTCATCCAAGCTATTCCATGTAGTTGTAGATCTTTCACTCTCATTGTACAATATTCCATTCTGTGAATATACAATTTATTTATACACTTATTGGAATGTCTGGGTTTTCTATTTGTAGTTTTTAATATATTCTAGGTTTGAACCTATCACCACCCACATGTGCTTCAATTATCTTCTCCCAATTTGTGGTTTTCACTCTTTATGGTGTCTTCTGATCAACAGACATTATTAATTTTAATGTAATTGAATATTTCATAAGTTTCATTTATGGTTAGTGTTTTTGTGTCTTGTTTAAGAAAAACTTCTCTACAATGAGTTTATGAAGGTATTTTTCTGTTAAATTCTTAAAATTCTTTTGTTTTGCCTTTCACATTTAGGTTTGGATCCACCCACAATTATTTTTGTGTTGTGAGTTAGGATCCAATTTCATTTTTTTCAACGTGGATAACCAATTGTTCCATTTATTGAAAGTCCAGCCATCCCCCTCTAGTCTCACAATACCTCCTTGGCCACCTATTCTGTATCTTCGTATGTGTAGGTCTGTTTCTGACCAATGGTCTTTTATTAGTCTGTCTATCCTTAGAGCAATATTATACCATCTTAATTGCTACATAATAAGTATTATAATAAGTATGGGTGTCCTGGCTAGTTGGCACTTCTACATAAATTTAAGAATGAGCTTGTTATGATACGCACACACACAAATCTATTGGAATTATGACTGGATGTGCATCTAACCTACAAGAGTTTAGAGGGAGCTGACAGCTTAATGACACTGACTCTGCATTTGCTGAACACATTATTAGTTATTTGGTCTCTTTAAATGTCTTTCAATAAGGTTTTTTTTTTTTTCAAAAAAGATCTTGCTCTTTTGTTCATTTCTAGGTAGTTCATAAATGGTATCTTTATTAAAAATTTCCAGTCATTAGCATATAAAAGGAAGAGATCTTTAAATATGGATTTTGAATCAGAAATCTTTATATTCTTAATAATTCTAATAATTTATCCATGGATTATTTTGGATTTTCTACATACACAATGGTATCATCTACAAATAATGACAGTTCTGTTCTTTATTTCCAATCTTTAAATATTTTATTTCTTTTCCTTGCCTTATTGTGCTTGCTAGGACCTCCAGTACAATGCTGAGAAATGTTGATAGCAGGCACACTTGCCACATTCCAAATATCAAAGGTCTTAACATTTCACTTCTAAGTATGTAGTTTACTGTAAATCTTCATAGATACCCTTTATGTTAAGAAAGTTATTCAACTAACTTGCTAAGATTTTTTAAATCATGCACAGATGTCGAATTTTATGACCCTTTCTCCTTTGTGGTTTTCTCCTTTAATTTGCTAATGGACAAATTATGCCAATGGAGTTCAAATGTTAAACCAGAGTGAAGTTTTAGAATAAATCCAACTTGGTTATATTTTTTTAATGTACAGATAATCCCTGAATTACGACGGTTTGACTTACAATTTTTTGACTTCATGGTGATGCAAAAACGATACACATTCAGTAAAAATCATACTTCAAAATTTGAATTTTGAGCTTTTCCTGGGCTAGCGATATACAGTACAGTACTCTCTTGTGATGCAGGGCAGTGGCAGCGAGCCAAGGCTCCCAGTCAGTCATGCAGCCACAAGAATAAACAACTGATACTCTAGTGTTTTGTTACCATCATGTTTTGATTGTTATATTTTGAGTTTTCATATCCTATCACATCTACAAAACACCCATCTGTGTCTTCTGCTCCTGGCGAGAAGAGAAAGGCAATTATTCTTTAGGTGAAACTCAAGCTAATTGCCCAACTATAGATTAATGTAAGTGTTCTGAGCACATTTAAGGTAGGCTAGGCTGAGCTATGTTTGGTAGGTTAGGTGTATTAAATGCATTTTCAACTTAACTATATTTTTAACTTACAATGGGTTTATTGGGAAATAACCCCATTATAAGTCAAAGAGCATCTGTACTGAACTTTGGTAGTGCTATAGACTGAATGTTTGTGTCCCTCCAAAATTCATATAGTGAAACCTAATCTCCAATGTGATGGTAACTAGAAGGTGAAGCCTTTCGAGGTAATTAGGTCATGAGGGTAGAGCTCTTATGAACGGGATTAATGCCTTCATGAAAAAGACCCCAGAGATTGGCCTTGTCCCTTTACTCTGTGAGGACGTAGTGAGATGTCAGATGTCTATGAACCATTAATTTGGCCTCACAATATGCCATATCTGCTGACACCTTGATTTTGATGTCCCAGACTCCAGAACTGTTAGAAATAAATGTTAGTTGTTTATTAGCCACATAGTCGTGCTATTTTGTTATAGCAGTCTGAAAAGACTAACACAGGCAATTATCACTGGTTTAAAATATTTGTATCTATTTTCTTGAGATTGTTCTGTAATATCTTTTCACTCATCAGGTTCTAGTATCAAGATTACATCGGCCCCATAAAATGGATTAGGAATGTCCCCTTTTTCTACACTCTAGAATTGCTTTTGTAACATTGGAATTACACGTTCCTTGAGTGTTTCACCAGCAAACCCATCAGGACCATTTCTGTGTGGAAAGACCTTTAGCTACAGGTTCTTTTACTGAACAGGACTACTCAAATTTCCCCTTTTTGTTAAGACAGTTTTGCAAGATATGTCTGTAGTAATTTGTCCATTTTATTTCTTTTTTCAACCCAATTGCCATAAAGTTGCCTTTTTAAACACTGATCAAATTATCACAACAAAGGAAGGACACCAACACATGTGGACTTTGATATTTGACAAAGTCAGAATGTCCTCATTGAAAGACAGGTGGAATATGGGTATGCTGATTTGTTTCCACTAGCTGTTTTCCACTTCCAGAACTCTGCGATGTCATTCCTTCTGACTGTTCTGCCCTCTCTTCCTCTTTATTGCTTTGTAGATTCTTTCTCATTTTTAAAAACTCAGTCCCCACACTGGGCTAAGCATCTGTCCTGGGGTCCCCACAGTCCACTGTACCCAACGCCATTAATTAATGGAAACCACACTGCGCTGAAATTATTTCTGTGTCCATCTCCTCCATAGACTGCGAGCACCTTCCTCTGTGTCCTCAGAGGAAAGCAGAGGTGGTCAGTCAACAATTATGGAATGAAATGGAGCTTATAACCACTGAATGACCAACTAAGTTCTCTAACAGTCTCTCTATATTTCCCCACATACATTTATTTGTTCCTTCATTGATTTAATTCAAGGTATACTTTCTGAGAACCTACTATGTGTCAGGAACTGTTTTAGAAGAGTATTCAGCGAGGAAAGAGAAAAACTAGAAGAGTGTGGTATTGTGGAAACCAAGTAAAGAAAGGATGTCAAGGTTGAGGAAATGATCAACCATGTCAAATGCTACCAACAGATCAAGTAAGATGAGGTCTGAGACTGGACCATTGGTATAACAATGTGCATGTCATCAGTAATTTAGTACTCTTGCTGAAGTGGTTGGGCAAAAAAATCTGAATGGGGCTATTTCAGAAAAACTTTGGAGCCCTAGAGAAGAACTGAAGAAAGCTGATTAAAAAAAAAAAACATTAAAACCAAATTTTTTGCTGTGAAGGGAAGTAAATAAATATATGGTTCCATTTTGCTGAGTTTTTAATTTGCATACAGTAAATATATTATCATTTATTTCAAAGCTTCTGGGTTTCCTGTTTAGAGTTAGAATGCAATGTCTATGGATGGCAACTCTGGTATGAATTTTTTACATAAACTCCACTGTCCTTTCTGAAGCCTTACCAATTTGAGGGCAGAAGGGTTTCCCTGCTGGTGTCAAAGGCTGCTTTTTTTCCAGTAACTTTGAAACCTTGTGGCTGATTCACAACCAAAATCCCCATATCCACAGCTGACCATATCCACCACCACAACCACATGTGTAAACACCAAACCCTCATGTGGCCACCATTCTTCCTCCCTCCCTGGCAGAATGTAGAAATGACCAAAAGACCTGCCCCCTAAAGACCACCAGATCACACATATTAGGACTATACAGTGAGGTGACACAGATCCTCAAGGACATATTGAAGTAGCAGCAGCAGGAATGACCACATCCCACCTCCCACTCCCTACTGTGGTCCTCTCATAGAATGTGACCACTCTGCACACTCATTTCTGAACAGAAAAACACTGCACAGCAAGACACATCATTTCTCATAGAGCTCTATTGTGGCATATAATAATAGTTACTCTATATAAATTAAATTAAAAATAAAGCTCCAGCAGGTTGTACAGGTTGGCTGTTAATAAATATATCTCTGGGTAATTGTGCCCCAAGACCAGCTCATGACCACTCTCCCTCATCCAGAGAATTATACAAAAATAAATACAGGCTGGGGGCATGGAGGACATTCCCATTTCCATTTTGAAAGTTCTCATTCCTACCATCCATCTCTCCCCTGTTCCTCTCCACTGGTATCACCATAGCAGTCCTGTGCTGACTAGAGAGCTTAGGGTTGGGGAAGCTTCTCTCCAGTCAAGCATCCTTAGAAGCAAAGGACCCCTCACTGTACAGGCCATTCATCCCATCTGAACCCTCTGGGGTTGGTGCAACGGCTGCCCCTCCCCAGATCCCAGAGAGGGAGACGCCTGTTATTGCTGGTCCCACAAGCAGCTCCTACAAGAACCAGGCCAAAGAGAGGCAAAGCATAAGTATCAGGAGGGACATACCACTATTTAGAGCCACAGGGACCACCACCAGGCCAGCCAGAACCCCCAGAGTCTGGGTCAAGGGCCCCCAGAGCTGGGGAGGTGAAACACACACACATTCTGCAGGAGCTGCTAGAGTGGGAGACCTCTTTGGGGGCTCAAGACTTAGGCCTGAACCCTCTTCATCCTGGGAGCTCACATGAGGCCACACCAGGCTAGACGGGCATACTTCAGCCCCCAAAGTACCAAGGAGGGTGAGATTTTGCCCCTGTAGAACTGCACCAGCTGGCTCCCTGACAGATACAGGAACCGAGCTGTCTGCCCACTCAGTGGTTAACTCCATATGGGATTCTGTCCCTCCCAGGGACCCAGATGTTACTCTATTCATGTGCAAAGAGTCAGTGTCCTTGCCCATCCTCTTCTCTGGATCCCCAGTGAACTGACCCTCTTTACCCAGAACTAGAGGGTTGTCACATCCTGAGCCCTCTAACCACGGGAGCCATACATCTCCCATAGTGGCTACCACCAACTGGGCCCCGGAGAGGATTTCCGGAGGCGATTCTTTGGGAGTGCCCCCTTCTGGGCTGGAAGGTATCATGGAGAGCCCCTCTTCACCCTCCCCCTCATCAGGGTCCTCGGTGTCCTTGATGAGCTCCACACCACGCCCCAGCCGGGCATAGTGCAGTGTGATCTCCTCGGCCAGAGCACTGTTCAGGGCCCGCTCAGGGCCAGGCCACTTCAAGATCAGGTCGCGGTCCGTGAGTATGCCCAGGGGATGGCTGGGGGATACCTCCCCATCTGTGGAGCCCTCCCCACCACTTCCTGCCCCACCTGCAGCCACAGCAGCCCGCAGGCGACTCAAGTGGGACAGGTAGAGCTGTTCCAGCTCCTGGTCAATGGTGTCCTCACCAAGCAGCTCCTCCAACCCACTCACAACCTCCAGACCCCCAGGTGGTTCGTCCGTAATAGCCCCCACCATGGGGTCCTTTTGCCCCCTTCCATTCTCGCTTGACACTTCCCACATGGCCTCCACCTGTTGCTGGCTAGGTTCCAGGAGAGGCCCAGCTGCTCCCTCACTTGCATCAGGCCCTGAGGCCTGGTCCCTGGGGGAGCCACCCAGGCCACAGAGAGAGGAGGAAGGGGGAATCCTGATGGCCGGTGCCTGGTGGACCTCTGCGAAAGCCACAGGCAGCCTGCTTCTGGGGACGTCACCTTCCTCTGGGGGTTTGCCAGTCACTGTAACTTCAGACACCTGGAACCATTGGGGGGGGGGCGGGAAGGGGGGGAGAAAGGGAAGGAAATGAAGTAGAGGAGGGGACGGGATAAGCAGAGACAGTAAGAACTGGTAACATCCCATACCCAGCCCCACAGGTATTTCCAGATAAAAATTTTAAAGAGCTCTCTATAATTCTCTAAATTCCAAAGACTATGTTGTCTATATTAAAATAACTAAATTAAATGAAGTAAAAGGAGGCTTCCTGAAGATTATAAAGCTGAGGAATTCAGTGGGCACCAATATTTGCTGAATGACTGTCAGTAAATACTGTTGGTTGACCTCCAAAACATAACCAGAATATCCATATGAATTTGTGTTTTTCTTTAAAAAAAAATTATTTCTTAGCTCTGTCTTTAACAAGGCCTGGAAACAATGACCAACCTAGTAGCAACAAGTACACCTAGCACCCAGATCTAAATATCATTCTCCACTAAAAGGAACCAAGGCTCCTCAAATAAATGGCTGTTTCATTTTTAGGGCAAGTAAAGTACGAAATGAGTCTGGGACATACTGCCATACCAGAATGTCAGGAAGTGCTCAAAGAATGATGGGTATGTGTCAAAAGGACTCTGAAGCCAATCTAAATAAGCTTCCACTGGCCAGAGGCAATTCAATTTAAGCATCAAAATAAATAAGGACAATGAATTGAAACTCATCAAATATGTTTAAAACTCATGAGTTAATAATGATATACCAAAAACAAAATCCTTTATTTGGTCACCTTTGTAGAAGTTCGTTTCTTCTGAAGACTGGTAAATAAAAGGGGGAAAATTAAGTATTTACATAGCTTTTTCTATATAAACTATATACCTTCAAGGTATATTCTGTCAAGGTAGCCAGACAGTGAATGTGAGAAAGTTTTTCTTTAGAGAAAATTTCGAGCTAATAAATGAAGTGGGAATAAGTAAATTAAACACAATATAATTGATTCTATTTAAATTAATAATAGATTATATCTAAGAAATTAACTCTAGAACATTAATAGTTTAATTAATTTAACAATAGATCAAATTAATTAAATAGAATTAATAATTTAATAAAAAATAAGATGAGAAATGTGTTTCCACATGGATGCAATCAGTCACATACAGGCTATGGGAAACTACAGGACAAACAAGGTTTCTTGATCAAATTGCAAAAACAGTGGGGGAGATTTAAAAATCTAGAAAGATCCATCAACCAAATGCAATGTGTTAACCTTGTCTGGATCCTAAAACAAAAGGAAATATGAACTTTGATCGAACATTTGATGATACTAAGGAATTATTGTTAATTTTCTGAAGTATGATGATGGCACTTTTGTTTAAGAGTTCTTGATTTTCCGAGACACAAACTGAAGTATTTATGGATAGGATAATGTCTGGTTTTTTTCCAAAATAATCCTATAGAGAATGGGAGGGGAGGGGCAGGATATGAAAAAGTAGGAATAGACATATGCTGAAATTTGTTGAAGCTGGGTGACTTGTTGAAACTAAAGTGGGTTCATTACACTAGTCTTTTATCTATTCTTGAAAATCTTTGTAATAAACACACATACACACACGCACCCCACTCCAGAATTTCTCTACCTCCCTGCCAGCACCAGCATCACTTGCCTGGACCAATGCAGTAGCTTCCTCATCACAGTCCCTCTGCTTCTGCCCTTGTTCCTACAATCTACATCCCTCACAGCAGCCAGAGAGAACCTATTAAATCCTAGTTAGATCATGGCTCTCCTCTGCTCATGATCCTCCTGTGGCTCCCTTGTCGCTCAGAGTAAAAGCCAAGTCATATCCATGGCCCATGAGGCACAACACAGTCTATCCCTGCCACCTCTCTAACCTCATTTCCTTCCACTTCCCCCTCACTCACTGCTCCTCGCTATATATCACACACATTAGTCACGGCCCCACCTCTGGGACTTTGTACTTGCCAAGACATTCTTCCCCTAGTTATCCACATGGCTCTCTCACCTTCTTCAGATCTTTGCTCAAATCTCACTTACACTAAGGCCTTCCCTGGCCACTCTAAAATCTAAAGTTGCAAAAGTGTCCCCCCATTCATTCATTCTCATTCATTCATTCTCTCTTTCTCTCTCCCCCCCTCCATTTTTTCCTTAGTACTCATCATCATGTAAAATGCCATATATTTTAACTATTATTTTGTTTTGTTATGTCTCACTCCACTAAAATGTAAATAAGTCCCATGAAGACAGCATTTTTGGTTACTACTATATTCCCAGCATCCATAACAGTGCTTGGCACAAAGCAAGCATTCAATAGATATTTACTAAGTTAACAAATGACATTTCGATAAGCCCCAGTAAATAACTGCATGCTGCCCCTTCATCATCAGGTTCTGATTTGGAGAATCTCCCCTCAACCTAGGGTGGTCCCAGAGCAAACAAGCCCCCACCACCCAGCCTCCTATCAGGCATCCAGAGGCTGCCAGGGCCTGCTTACCTGTAGTGTCATCTGTGGCCATGGACGGAGAGGGGTGGGAGCCACGAGGGGACCCACTGACTCTTGAACATCAGGACGCTCTGTTGGAGAAAAGAGAACGGCAGTGTTGGGGCAAGGCAGGCCTAGTTTGGTTAAGAAAATCTGTTCCAGCCATTGACAGTTTTGCCTCTGAAGCTTTCTGTGACAGTCTAAGGTAGAGGGTGTCTCTTAATTTATACAGAATGAAAAGGGGAGAAAGAAAAAAATGATAAATATAAGCTAAAATTCCCACCACCTGCCAATTGCTTACCCACAGCAGGGGTATTATCATCTGTGCTCTTCATCCTCAGCTCTTCCTCATTAGGCCTGTGAGGCAGAGGAGAGAATACATGGATCTGATACCATGAGAGGCCAGTTCTGCCACCCACCAGCAATTTCTGAGCCTCTGTGGTGGCCCACCCTCACCTGACAGCTGTTGTTTTCTCTTCTGCTGCCTTCTTCTATCTCCTGATTATAAAAGTCCTATACACTCATTGTAAAAATTTTACAAAATACAAGAAAGCATAAAGCAATAAAAAAGTCACACATCAGCCAGAGGCAATCACCATTCCCATTTTGGAAAATTTCATTCCAGACATCCTATGAAGTCATTTAAATTCTGCAGATATAATTTCACAGCTGGCTTTATCCATTTAACAGTAAGAAGCATCATTACATACTTATGTAAACATTTGAAATGGCTGCTTACTACTCCTATCATATGAGCACACCATAAGGTATGTAGCCAATCCCTTCCAACTGAGCAGCTAGGTTGTTTCCTCCATTTTACTCTCACAAAGCAGGCTTCAGCAGACGTTTTTGGGTATAGCTTTATAAACAATTTGGATCATTTCATTAGGGTATCTTCCTGGCTGTGGAGGAACTCATCTTTTCCAAGAAAGGGCAGGTGAGGACTTTGGGGGACAGGAGGCAGCAAAAGAGAGGAAGCGACTGGAGAATGGGAAGGTCAGCAGAAAAGATAGTAACCTGGGGTAACAGAGGCCTGGGTCCCTCTGCCAACCCTCCACCCATCATCACCATATTAGCCTGGCGGGGCACATAATCTCCCTGAGCCTCACCCTCCTCACCTTAAAACGGAGCACAGGGGATCCAGGTACACACCAAGCACAGGGAAGTCAAGAGAAATGAGGACATCAAGCTAGATACCAGAGCCTGGCACAGAGAAGGGGTTAAATCAACTGTAGATATTTGTTGGTCTTGGTCCTCCTTCACCAGGCAAGCCAGACCTCAAGGTCTGAGTGGTATAACCAAGTGTATTTCAGTCAGTCCCTGCCAGGGGTGGGGTCACGGAGATCATGGAGAAATCACTGTTCTCATTCTCACAAATGAATATCAAATGTTTACAGATTAAGGTAGTGAGGGAAGCATTAACTAAAACATGTTCAGAGACCTGACAGGAGCTGAGGCAATTGCTCAGACCTTTTTCTTCCTAGGGGTAACTTGATGATGTTGACATTTCTCAAAATGGTTGCAATATTTTGAAAACACATAATCAATTACCTTCACAGAAACAGAATATCACTAGCTGAGCCAAATAATTACTATGGTATTAGGCATTGTCCTAAGTGTTCCACATATACTATTAATTAAATCCTCACAGCAACCCTATGAGATAGGTACTTTTAATCATCTGAAGTAGGCAGTATTATTATCCTCATCTTACAGATGATGAAATTGAAGCTGAGTAAATGGCTCAAGGTCATATAGTGAAAATCAAAACCTAGGTCTTTCAGCTCCTAACTGCTTTCAACCAACAAATTGCTGCTTCTTGGGTAAGGAAGATGGGGTCTTACTCCAACCCCATCTCTGATCCTTTCCAGTAAATTGAGGTAGGCAGCAGTAATAGAAAAGATCCCTCCCTCCTCCATCATTCAGGCTTTTATTTGAACCATATTTATTTCCACTTTCCCTGCCTTCATGGGAACACGTGGCTAGGAAACCACCAGACACAGAAGTGGCTCCAAGAACTGCTTTTTATTAGTATCCTTGAGAAAGAAGTTTGAACCATGTATATAAATCTAGAGCCTAGAAGCTCCAAAAGAAACTGTCTGCCTTCCTCTATGGACTAGGGCTCATGTGTCCCACCAGCCATCTTTAAATGAGAACACTACACAGCCTAGAATGAGTGATTCCAGGAGCCCAACCATCAACTCCTACACACCACGGATAAGAAAGGGAGATTAGAAGCAAACCAGTTTGGTCCTGTACCAGTCCCTTCAGTGGCTCTAAAATCCAGGTCTTTGGATTTGTGGCCTGACACAACTTCTTTTGTGGTGTAGTCTTTCATTAAACAAAATGTCACCTTCCTAAGATCTAAAGCAAGGTTCTTCAAGACCCACAGACAGAAAGGCAGCCCTGTCTCCCAGAGGCAAGACTAGGCAAGCTGTCTCCTGCCATCTGGCCCAGAACTGACATACACGACAATCAGGTTTCTAAAAGCCACTCAAGTCTTAAATGTATGTGAGAAAGAAGGGGCAGATCTCAGGATGCAGTCAACCACCAGGAAAAAAAAAACTCCACAGTTCAGTTGAAGGAAGAGAGAGAAAAAAAAATAAAACAAGTCCTTCAGCTCCCAAATCATCTCTACTGCTGCTGAGGAGGGTGAAAAGAGGGGCAACATCCAAAAATCAGGTCAAGTAATTTAGCCAATTCCAATATCCACAAAGTGAACAGAAGTACACAGGTCATTCCCTACTTCTGAAGTCAGAAATGAAAGCAGGAGGCACAAGCACCTATTGTTCGCCCCTCCACCACAGGTACTTTTCATTGATACACCAAGTCATTTGAAAACCTTCACATCTTTCCATCAAAGCAACACCCTTCCCTTTTTACAAATGTGGAAACTGAAGCTCAAAGAACCACGTCTCTATACCCACTAACTACATGCCACTCAGACAACACCTAAAGAGGGCTCCATTTTGAAGAGTGTTTGAAACCGTAGACTTAAAAAAAAGGAAAACCTAAATACCCTTAAACTATCGTTCACAGTAAACATTCGAGGGAAGCTATGACTTTAACCAAAAGGAGGCTAGTAAGAGAAATAGAGTACCAATGTATACTGACTCACTGATCAGTAACAGAGAGGGGTTCTTAGAAAAATGGGGAGGGAGATTAAGAACAAAACTGTACCTCCAGTGTGCTTGCAAATTTCGAGAAGGAAACCTGCTTTTGGCACCAGCCCCACAAATGCCACGTGGTATCCCCTCAAGGGAAATGGGCAGTAATGGGCTGGAGCACACAGGCCTAGGGACATCCTGGGCATGTATCCTTTGGTTGCTCATGAAAACTAGTCAAAACGATGTAGCCTAGAAACCTCCTGGATGTGGAAATTCTTCCTGCCATCAGGAAACTCAATGACTGCTGGCTTAAAGCAGCACCCAGAGAAACCAGGGGGCGAGATTTCAGACAGAGGTACCATCTGCCCCAGCCTAGGCCAGCCAAAAAGGACAAAACAGTGAATCACTACAATCAGTGAGCTAATGAGGGCTGCCAACCCCCATTGAGTGGAGCATATTTTCAGTCACACCACTACTCTCACCACCTCCATGAGCACCACCAACACTCATGTTTTCAAAGAACTTGGCCAACCCAAAGTGGGTCATGTACTGAAACCCAAAGGGAAACTCAGCAGACCCCAGCTCTCGTGCAGTCAACCTGAAGATAAGTCTGATTCTCTGCGGGGGACAGGTGGCTTCAGAAACCTGACCTGTGATACCTGGAATCCTAGTTACCATGAGCCATCTGCTTTCTGAAAAGAACAGGGTTTGAAGGCAGCTGTGAAAGCCACCAAGTTATGTAGGGCATTGCTCTATCTTTCCCAGCTGTGGTCTGTGTCAGTGTCAACTCTGGGACTTAGAGACGATCCAGCAGGGTGAAGGGAGAGCAGTTGATTGTGCTGAATTTTCTTTTACAGCAGTGATTTCACTCATTTGACCATGACCCACAGTATAAAACACATTGTACATCATAACCCAGCACATCCCATGCATGTGTATATATACATATATATGATAAACAGTTCTTTTCTTGAAACACTTACCTTTACATGTTGTGATATACTGATTATTTCCTACACTATTTCTTTTAATGTTTGCTGAAATCCAGTAAATATATTTCACATCTCAATAGAGTCATGACATGTAACTTTGAGTAACCCAGCTCTGCAACCTACCAGCTGTGTGACCTGGAGCAAGTTGCTAAAACTCTATGCCTCAGTTTCCTCATCTGTGAAGTGGGAGTAATAGTAATACCTACCTCAGAGAGCTATTGGGTGGATTGAGGAAATAAGGGGAAATTGTCTATAAAGTGCTTAATAAACAACAATCCCCTCCACATTCCCACTGAGGGAAACTGAGGCTCTGAAAAGGGAAGCAACTTGTCCGACATTGCCCAGCTGGTAAGACGCATCACTCAGCCTGGTACAACAGTTAAGAACTGGGCCACTAGAGCAGAACTGCCCCAGCTCAGATCCCAGCTCTGCCACTTTCATAGTATGTGGCCTCAGCCCCAAGTCCTTAACTGTGATGCCCTACCAGTTATATGTGGAATAAGAGGATCACTCACGCTAGGTCCTCACTCTCCAGACAACTAAGATGACCCCTTTTTCAACTTTGATTATTCTGGTTTCCCCTAAGGCTGCCAACTCAGAAAGCAAGTTGAATTCCCATCCATTCAGCTACAGGTACACCTAAAAATCATTGAGGCCTTACCATGCATCAGCCCAGTAACAGAACCCTGGAAACAATGTTGAGCAAGCCCATCCAGGAAGCTTACAATTTAATGTGAAGGAAGACATCAAAAAAAAAAAATACTCACACTCATTCTTTCAACAAACATTTATTAAGCACCTGTTAAGTGCCAGGCACCATGATAGGCCCTGCGGGATTACAGAAGTGAACAAAAGCTGACCATGTCCCTACCCCTCACGGAGCTTACAGTCTAGCAGGGCAGAGGGTTATCCAATAATCCCTTAATGAAGATCTAACCACAGAGGTCAGTGCCATCAGAAAAAGGAAAGAATGCCCTAGGACAAGCGGCCCTGACCCAGACTACAGGTCAGGGAAAGCTCAAGATGCTTAAAAGGAAAACAAGCAAGGGAGGGGTAGGGGAGTGAGAGCCTGTTCAGCACACTGTGTGAGAGGTGGACTTAACCTTGAACAAGAGGAGTTTGAGACATCTTTGGGACATCAGCTAACTGGAGACACCAAGCTTGGATATATGAGGGTACAAGAAAGGGCATGGAGAAAGAGAAAGGCCAAGGAGTTAAGAGGAAAAGCAGCAGAGAGTGATCCCAAGGCAAGGGAAGAAAGAGTTTTAAGTAGAAGTGCTCAACCACTTCAAGAAAATCAAAATCTCACCTATAGAATCTAGTAGATGCAGGAGGCTGAAGCGAATGTAGAAGTGTAGGCAATTTTTAAAGGGGAGACAGCAATGAAGGGGAGGAGGGTGATTAGGTGCTGGCCAGGAGCAGCAGGTGCAGAGGTGGGGGTCAAAGGACAGATTTTTAAGACCATAGAGACACTGGCAAGTATAAAGGCCAATAGTGGACCAGGTGAGGAAGGCAGTGAAAAGCTGTCAGGAAAGGGAAACTGATTATATCAGGTTCTGGAGCAAGTGACAGAAAATGGAACCCAGAGCACATGATTGGGTTACTGGTCTAAGGGAAGAAAAGGGTCCCCTCCTCCTTTGTAACACAAGGGAAGGAAATCAGTTTGCAGGCTTGGGGGCTGCAAGTTGTGGGAAGTTCCATTCTTATGGTTTCTATTCGGTTCTTTAAAGCAGGAAGTAAGGGTCTGAAGGTAAAGAACATTTGAAAGAGTTACATCAGGGAGGAGACAAGAGTAGGTCAGAAAAATAGGACTGCCAGGCAGGGTGGAAAATTATCCTGAATTTGTAGCAATGCTCAACTGCTCTACTACACAATATTCTCTTATCGGGGCTTGCTCACTTGGCTGATAAGCACTATGAAAAAATGGGCCTGAGGAGGTTGGGATAAATAGGCTTCCTGGAGGAAGTACTCTTAGAAATGAAGGATCAAAATGAGGAGACTGCAAGGGGCCAACATTCCTGGTGATGGAAACAGCATGGGCAAAGGCCCTGAGGAAGGAACAGCAAGGCACCTTGAAAAACAATGGTGACAGGAGCTCAGAAGGCAGAGGACGGCATGAGGTGAGACTAGAGGCCACTGAGGCCAGACTGGGTGAGAGGGCAGAGGGTGCCTTAAGGCCACGCTGAGGCTTTCTTGGTCTTTGTTTTTAAGAGGAATAGGACACCTCTTAAGGGTGTTAAGCTAAGGCAGACCAGGAGGGCTCTTCCCCACACCAGCCCTAGGACTTTGGACTCTGGGAGCCTCAGTTTGTTCATCCAAGAATGGAACAGTCTATTTCACCAGGCACGCTGTAAGGATTAAATGACATTTTGGATGCAAATACTCTGCCAAGTGCCTAGCAAAGAGCGAGGTCTCTGCCAGGTCTCACACAACAAGCCCTCTTTCCACCCAGTTCCACAAGCCCTCTGACATGTCAGTGCCAATCTGTGTCTTTTTCCCTGTTTGAACCTAGCACCATGCCCAGAACATAGGAGGCCCTCAATAAATGCTTGCTGATGGATCATCTCTAAGCCTAATGGTTGTCAAAAGCCTGGTCCAGCGACCCAGGGAATGCAGCCATGTCAGTTTCTGAGCTATATCCCGATGGCTACGACCAACTTCTCCTGTGCCCCTACCTGATGTGGCTGGGCCTGGTAGAGTGGGCCTGCAGCCAACACTTCCTGAATGGAAAGCCCTCCACAACAGGACTCCCATGGGTTACAGTGATCCTCCATCATTTCCCAAAAGGGCTGGGTCGCAGGGGTAGGCTGATCTTCAATAGCGCACCAAGTCACTGGCAGCACACAGGTTTTAAAACAATAATTAAAATGTACTTGCCAAGAAAGCCACCGACCTACAGAAAATCTTATCGCTGATCTTGCAGTGAGCACCAACCTCCCTTCTGCAAGAGCTGAGATCAAAAGATAAAAAAGCTATCAAAAAGCCATCTGCCCACTTAAAATAATATCACAAGTCATGTTAGGAACCACAGACCTGGGGCCAGATACCAAAACAATTGTCTGAACGGGATGCTTCAATTTCTCCTTAAAACCGCCCATGTATTTTAAAAGAAAAACACCCTCCCACCCACCTTGGTCATGCAAGTTTTTGATTTCTTCATTCCCTTCCTTTCACACTCTAAAATGACCAAATTCCATTACCCAAACTGTTGCTTCTTACAGACAGTGCTCCCACAACTTCGGATGACAACTTGGGAAAAATGACAAAAACGAAGGTGTTTCTGGGGCACTGGAATAGCTGAATTTCTTGATCTAGGTGATGGTTACAATAAGGGCATAGATATGTAAAAATCCATTGAGCCTCATACATAACATCATTGCACTATATGTAGCCATACCTCTCAATAAAGAGAAAAAAAGGAAAAGGTTAACATGCTGGGAACACCAGGAGCAAAATGCAGAATTTGCTCTGAATCCTATCAGGCCTCTAAGAAAGTTTTTTAAAAAATGCCCCTAGCATCTCCTCCCTGGTCCTATCACTCACTACGTTGAGTGAATCTGAATGAACTGGCTCACCTCTCTGAGCTACCTCAGGTTCCCCTTATGTTAAATGGCCATAATCATAGCACCTACAGCACAGAGCATGCACAGGACTCAGGAGAGAATGGACTTGAAGCTCTTAGCAGAGATCAGTACAATCCAACCACTGTACTTTCATAGCTTACCACCACGCTTGTTACTTAACCCACGTTTGCTACCAACCAAAGTGACTGTCACGTCCCTTTAGCAGATGATAAAACTGAGGCAAGACCACATAGTTGGTGACAGGCAGAGTTTAGGAGGGGAATCCAAGGAATTATACGTGTGATTGATTCCCTATGTACTAATACTAGCTAACACTTATATGGGACTACTATGAGCCAAGCTCAGTTCTGAGTGCTCTTACTTGCCTCCTGTGAAGTAAGTACTGTAATTATGTTTTACAGATGAAGGTACTGAGGCACAGTACAACTAAATGAGTTGGCCAAGTTCACAAGGCCAATAGATGGCAGATCTGGAATTTGATCCCAGGCAGATACCAGAATCCACACTGTAAGGAAAGCTGAGCTGCCTGCCACTCTTAGACTACGCCTCAGGTTATTTAGGGGATCACAGGTCAGTGAGTGCTTGTTTGCTTGATCAAGTACCCAGGCATATCTGCCCACCAGCTGAGCTAGACCTTTCAGAACCACTCACAGCCTAAGACCTTGCCAGGACCACAAACATCTTGCTGCAACCAGAGGCTTCTAATTCCCAGCATATACAAGGTCCAAAAAGCACTCCCATTTCCAGTCCTCTCAGGACCAAGGAAATGTTTGCATTTCCCACATGTACACAGTCTATTTATCCCAGGCTAGATTTAGGTGACTCCAAAAAGAATCAAGCCTAGCTGCTGCCCTTAAAGAATTCATAGCTTTATAGATAAAATCTAGAAGAATCTTGCCTCCTAGGTTAACTGGCTTTCTCCCAGGCTCCAAATAGTCACAGGCGGTATGGCAAAAACAAAGAGCGTGAGCTTCATGTCCAGGCCCATCTGGTTCTGCCTCTGCCAGAGCCAATGTTTCCTGTGAGAGCACAAGCTTAGTCCCTCACTTCCACAGGAAGCCTCAGACTAGATTAGAGCATAATAGCTAAGAGAGTGCACAGGATTCAAGGTTAGATATAGCCAAATTGGAAAAGCCAGGCGCCATCACTTCCTTTACCAGTTTCTCCCTTTGGAACCCTGGTTTCCTGATGTCAAATTAGGGTCAGATTCTCTGCCCCCCACTGGCAAGGCCCCTGATCCACACTACCATGTCACTGCAGCTTTCTCCACTCCAGGACACCACCCAACAGTCATACCGAGTTCATTACCATCTCAGGACCTTGCACTTGTTCTGCCTGGAACACCTCTGCTCCCATATATGTGCATAATGCTCCTCTTTATCATCCAGGACTGCTTAAATGGCACCTCCTCGAGCCCTCCTTTTCCTTTTCTAGAAACTCTCTCTCCATATCTGCACATAACTTTTATCACCCAGGACTCACCTCCTCAAAGGCCCTCCCTAAACACCCTAAAACAGCTATTCCCTCCCAAACTCTCCCCTTACTCTCCTCTAATCAACTAACCTTTTCCCTGTTTGCCTGCTTACTTTTTTCCAATTATCTCCCATAGGAGCATGTATGATCCTTGAGGGCAGGAAAGATGTGTCTTGTTCAGGGCTTTACAGTGTAATTCAATAAATGAATGAATGGAATCCCAGTAATTAAAAAGCCTAGCACATGTCTTGCCTCCAGTATTCTTTGACTAACTGACTGAATGCGCCCTCCTCCCTGTCCTGGAGAGCAGGCCTAAGGGGTTCCTAGATGAGGATGCTTGTCCTCTATCCTAGACACAGCCCTGCCTTGGCGGAGGTGGCGCTGGCAGACATTACCTGCGCCTCATCGGCTTCATGCAGCTCTTCAGCTGCCTGGCCTCAGCCTCCACGGGACCCTGGCACTCGGGCTGTGGCTCCAGCTGCTGCTGCTGGGGCAGCCCTTCAGCATCAGTGGGTGTGGGAGCGGGTGCAATCCGGAGCAGGACTGTGTAGTTGCGGCCGTGGTTGTTGGCCCAGAAAATGCCCTCGGGGGTCTCATAGCGCACCACGAAGTCCAGGCGCGCCCCATCGCCCGCGCCCTCAGCAAAGGGCAGCTGGAAGGCAAAGCGGTCGGTGCGGCCGCCGTCGTCGGGCGAGGAGGCAGACGCCTGGCCAGGGCCCAGGCCAAGGCCCAGATCCAGGATGGGATCTCCTGCTCCTGGTCCTCCCGCTCCTGTCCCCGGCGGACTGCGCGGGACGTAGCGCGCTGGGTGGTCGCAGAAGGAAGCCCAGCCGTCGTGTGAGGCCCGCACGTGCACCGCCTTCTCGAAGGAGCGGTTCAGCACGCGCACCAACCCGCGCAGCACCGGCGGGCGTCCCCCAGGCACCCACACCCCGGCAACCCCGGGGACCGCTCCGGGAGGCGGCAGCAGTGCCTCCAGCTCCACCATGACGCGCCCCAAACGCTCCAAACGGCCCGGCGCAGGCGGCAGCGAAAATGAGGGCACCAAGTAAAACCCCCCGCCGGCCGGGACGGGGCACAGCGACGAGCGCTCGGGGCAAGCCTCCTCTTCCTCCTCCCCTTCATCCCCATCCTCGCCATCGTCGTCCTCGTCGGCCCCGCCGCCTTCGCCATCTTGCCGGGCCGCCGCCGCCATCTTGCCCGCCCCGGGCCCGCCCCATGGCCGGTAGCGGCGAAGCTGCGCCAGCGGCAGCCCCAGGGCCTCGTCGGCAAACAGCACCCTCCGCGGGGCCACCGCTGCCTCAACAGAGGTGCGGGGCTCGCCCGCGGCCGGCGAGGCGGGCGCAGGAGGCCGCAGCGGGGGCTCCACAGGGGCCGTGCGCGCCATATCGGCGGCGGCGGCGGCGGCGGCGGCACCGACGGCACCGGCGGCGGGGGCCGGTGGGAACAGGGCCTGGAGGGGCGGGCAGCCAATGGGAAGGCCCGCACGGGAAGGTTTGGCTCACAGGGGGCGTAGGCGGAGAGAGATGAAGACAGGTGTAGCAGACAGCCAATGGGGAGCAGCGCATGGATGACGTAGGCGGTGACTCTAGAGCCGGAGAAGCATGCAGCCAATAGGGATGCTCAAGAGGGCTTGGTGTAGGAGGCGGGATGATTGGTGAATCAATGGGGAGGCCTGAATGGGGGTGGCATGGGGTCTGGGATGAAGAGAGCAAAAGTAGTACCACTAATGGGGATATGTGAGCAGGTTTGGCATCCGGGCGGAGGGAAAATGGAATGGCTATAGGCGACGGGGGCAGCAAGCAGCTGACGGAGAGGCCCGAAAAGTAGGAGATCCCTGGGTTGCGTACGTAGGTAGTGGGAATGCAAGCTGAGATCGCGAACAGCCAATGGAGAGCCGCGCGCTGGTGGCGCAGAGGAGGTGACGATAATGGCGGCAGTGAACCAATGGGGAATCTTGTGAGCGTGCACGCCTTCAAAGGGCGGTGCCAAGGGTGGAACCAGCCAATATGGAGGCTAGAAGGAGTCCAGGAGACGATGTGTGAGCGAACTCGGAGGCAGGAATGGAGGGGCAAAGCCAATGGTAGTGGGCAGTGAAAGCGGGAGCAGGGAGCCTTCAAAGGGCAATGCGGAGGGACACGGAGGCGGGACATGAAAGAGAAGAGGCAACGGGAGTGTTAGGTGGTTTGAAGGAAGGGATGACGAGCCAATAAAGAAGCCAGAGGAGAGAACGGTGCGTAGGCAGTCTGGGCTGTAGGGTAGTCAAGCTGCATAACCATAGAATGTCTCTGGTGGATGGATTTACCTTCTCCGCAACCCTCCGTGACCCCCTTTTGCCCGCCAGCTGTGAAGCCCAGAGCCCCTGAAAGATTTAGACTGCACCTTAGGGAGATCTAAGAAAGCAAAACGGACTCTGCTGTCGCACTTACTTGGTTTCCTCTGCCCATCATCAAGGCTTTGCTCGAGTGGCGCCACTAGCCAAGAATGCCCCTGATTGTCATCCTAAGCATTCTCCAGGACTTGGCACTATTATTGAATGAATGACCAAATGAGAAATTGAACTGTTTTGTAAGATTAGCTTTTTCTAACCAGCTCAACAAAACACTGAGCCTGAATATGTCCCCGAGAGTTGATTGAGCAGATTGGCAGACACTAACATAAGCACAAATCTAAGCCCTGTATTTTTTTCCTAACTCAGCCCTCCACACCCCACAGTGGCCTCATCTCCCTTCTATCTGTTCCCATCTCTGTTCCTACTGTTCCCTCTCTCAAGAGCACTGCTTCTTCTGCTTCCTCCATCTAGTTAACTCCTTTCATTCTCCCTTTGAGGTCTCTGCTCCTGTAGGAACTGAATCGCAGCTTTTGTCTACTGAACATATCCATTCAGACATTTCACCTTGTATGCAAGGTTTTGACTGACAGCATCCCTAGGAGGGAAGTGGTCCCCCCAGCAGCACCCCACCCACTCACATGTCTTGATGTCCAGGGGTCATGGGTAAGGAAGGAATATGTTCAGCTGCAAGTAACAGAAAAATCATGAAATAATTGAAGCTTAAACAAAATAGAATTTTATTTTTTTGTCATCTAAGAGTTCAAGCTGGTAAGTAGTTCAGGGACTCCTTCCTGCCCACTCAGTAAGGCATTGTCTTTATCCTAGTCTAGCCCCAAAAGACTCTCATCCTTCAATAGATCTTGTCAGCAACCCATTCAAAACATTCCCCAAATCCACCTTCTCTTCACCCACTCCACTACCAAGCACATCATCACCTGGACTATTGCAGTAGCCTCCCTCTCACTGGTCCCTCTGCTTCTGCCCTCACTCTTACAGTCAGTTCTACACTCAGCAGTCAGAGGGATGCTGTTAAATCCTAAAACAGTTCATGTCTCTGCTTACAAATCTGTGGCCTCCTTCTCAGTAAAAGCCAAAGTCCTCACTATTGGCTATGAAGTCCTGCATCATTTAACCCCCACCCCTAGTTCCCTCTCTGACCTCATCTCCTGCCCCTATTCCTCTCACCATGCCACTCTAACCACACCAACCTCCTTAGTATACCTTGGGCAAATCAGGCACATTCCCACCTCAGGGCCTCTGCACTAGCTGTTTCCTCTGGAATTACTTAGATATCTACATGACTCCCTCCCTCACTTCCTTCAAGTCTTCATCAATGGCCCCCTTCTCTGAAGACTTTCGCCTGCCTTTCTGTTTAATCTTGCCTACTCTCCCCGACAGTTTTCCATGCAAGAGGATATAGTCCAGTACAGGGAGGAGGTGGTGACCTCTGCCCCTCTCTGCCTACCTGACTCCCAGCTCTCACTCTGCAAGGGTCCTAGCTCGCAGCAGCAGCAGCAGCAGTAGCACCCCTACCACACTCCAGGCCCCGCTCAAGTAGCTTCCTGGGACTTCGGGCCACCACTCACATTCAGTTTTCTTCCTATTTCTCTGGCTGCTCCTCACATGGAACGAGTAACAGTAAAGGAGAGATGGTTTGGGAGGGTTTAAGGTAGGGTGCAGTGCATACATTTAACCCTAAAATAGAAAACCAGACCCCTCAGGGGGGGAAGGTCCTGGGGCAGGGAACATAGCCTCAGCTTCTAGGAACTGCCCTAGAAAATAGTTACACAGGAAGTGTAGGAAATGTTCAGATACAAGTCCATGGAAAGCAAGGGGTCATTAACCTTGGGGACATCCCTAAAGTCAGCTACTCAGAAGTTCTTCTTGACAAGCACATTCCTCACCCTCTTTCTTGCTTCCAACCACATGACATACCTGTTAAGTCCCTGCTGTACACAGGGTCCCTGCAGGCCTCAACCTGAGGACCTCATCCCACCTTGGTGTGTCCTCTGGATGCCTGGCACACAGGCCATCTTTGGTCCTCAGACATGTCCCACCAACTCAGAAGTCTCAACCAGTGAAAGTTTGTTTTGAACTAATAGTAGGAAGGGTTGGGTTTCTTTTTTTTTATTGTTGACTGATTTTTTTTAGGTATTTTTTTTCTATTCGCCTTTTTTTTTTTAATCTTCACAATACCAAGCCATTAGGCCGCTCTGGGCTTTTCCAGAAAGGTGAGTCTGAGTTGAGGAAAGAGGTTCTCCTTTATTTGAGGACTTGGGAGGTGGGGGAGGAAAAGAGGTAAAGGGGTGAAGGGGTGGGTCTTGGCCACTAGGTTTGTACCATGTGAATAAAAAGCTCTTTCTAATTTCTCTTCACCAGGCCTGAAGTCAGTCTTGCAGAGGGTTTGGAGTGGATGTTGGATGACAGAACCGCAAGCCACGCAGAGCACTGAGGAGCCCAGGACTGGGAGTCTCAGACAATGCCTGTCAGGAGAAGCCCATGGGGGTTGGTCTCCCCTGTTGAACATTGGTTGGAGGGGGGTGCTTGCTGAAGTGAGGAATTACAGCTGCCAATTCTCAGACAACCTTAAAATCTCACAAGCTTCAATTCCCCCAGAAGAATCTCCAAATCTCAGAACCTCCCTATCATTGCATCCTAGAATTTAAATCCTGAGACATTGGGCTTATGGAAATCTAGGGGTTTCAAAACCTGGCACCAAGGAAAGCAGTGCCCCGACACACCAGCTCTGTGATCCGGAGCAAGTTGCTCGACTACTTCGCACCTCCATTTTCCCCACTCGTATAACGGCCATGATGACAAGATGGACCTCAGCAGACTGTGGTGAGGATTGAATGTGACCACTTGGGAGAAGTGTTCAGCACTGTAACTGTAACTGGCACATGGAGAATTCAAGATAAATGTCAGCTACAGGGATGATGGCAGATATTTGAAATCCTAAAACCTTGGAAACGGATTTTTCAAAGTAGAAAATGGCAAATGCCGAGGGCCTCGGAAAGTATCAGCCCATAGTGCCCCTGACTATGAGAGGGTTGGGGTCCCAAGGGGCTTCTTTGTGACGATGGATGCATTAATATGGGGGTCCTGATTGGGACCTATCTTGCAGTTTGGCCATTGGGTCAGAGCTCTCAGGCCCCAAGACATGATGAGATGACACTTTTCTCCCTTTCCTTACTCAGTGATGCTCAGTGGTCTCTGGGAGCCAGTGATTCTCAGATTCTTCGATTCTGTGAATTGTATGGGGGTGGGGAGGAATCCCCACTTTTTTCTCTGTTAAGTAACTTACATGCCCCTCACCCTCTGTGGAAAGGTGAGTTGCAAGTAACACACTCCCCTTCCCTGGGCAGTAGAGTAGTGATGATCATATCAATTCCACCTAAGGGTAAACTGAAGCTTGGAGCAGGGCAAAGCATCTAGGAACCTAGCCCTACTCTGCTTCTTTCCCTGCTATTTCCCATTCACACTCAGGGCCTCAGTGCCTCTCTTTCTTTCCCCAGAGACCCTCAAATACCCGCTCACTCACAGTGTGGTGTCTCTACCTGCCTGGAATGCCCCTGTGATTTATTTGAGTTCTTTTCCCTGTTTTTTTTCCCCTAACTCTACACACTGTTGTTTAAAAAACTGTGGTTTCTCATGAGCCCTGTTATCTCATTGATACCTCTCACCTCTGTGGTGAGGGGAAGAAATTATATTTTCAGATGACTTGTAAAGGGCAAAGAAAAAACCCAAAATTTCAAAATTTCCGTTTAAGTCTCATAATCAAGAAGAGGAGAAACAGAGAGAGAGAGAGAGACAGAGACAGAGACAGAGACAGAGAGAGACAGAGAACTATGAGAACCCCCCCCACGCCGTGATTATCAACGTACACAGTCATCGAAAAAAAAATGGATTATTAGAAGAGAGAGGTCTGCGGCTTCCACACCGTGGTTTTTCTTCTCGGTATAAAAGCAAAGTTGTTTTTGATATGTGACAGTTTCCCACAAGCCAGGCTGATCCTTTTCTGTCAGTCCACTTTACCAAGGTGAGTGTCCGTGCTCTCTCCCACCAAATGCGGCTCTGATGGAAGAGATGGCAGTGAGGTAGGCACTAGAGGATCAAGGGTCCTCCAGTACAGTCCAAACTTATGCGACTCCTGGTCCTGGTCAGGTAAGGTATTTTTTACAATAATAATAATAATAATAATAATAATAATAATAATAGTAATAATAAATGCCAGAGAACTGATAGGTAAAGTACTTAATTGGTGCTTGGCCAGAGGCAACGATAAATAAGTTGATTGATATGTGGATGAGTAGGACTTTTTTAAATATGTCGACTGCTAGTCTTTATGTATTTCAGAGCTTTAAACAACTTGAAACACTGTCCGGTTGTAAATGGATATTTCAACTACACCTCTCGCCTCTCTGTCTCTTCTCTCTCAATATCTTCCATCCCTCTGTCTCCGTTTGCCCTGTTTCTCTCTTTCCATGTTTCTCTGCCCCTCTCTCTCTGTCCGTTTTCCTGGCACTCAGAGTCTCCATCCCTCTCTGTCTTTATCCATTCTGACCATATTCCCTGTCTCTGTCTCTTCCATCTTGACCACACTCCATCTTTCTCTTTTCCTCAGTCTTTCTCCCACTGTCTCTCCTGCTCTCGTCTCACCTTCCCCTACCTGCCTTCCCACCTAGCATCCAGAGCTTTATACACAGATGGTGTTTGATAATAATGTATTGAATAATGTCAATGAGGAAATTTACACTTTATAAGGATGAGGATCGTGAGTTGTTGGGTCAGGCTAAGCACTTAACTGAACTTGTGCTTGCACTGTATGAGAGGAGACCCTGAAGCCATCTCTGAAGGCTTAGCAAGTGCTAAGTATTAGCTGTTAGTATTTTTTTAACCAAATTAGAATCATGCTATCCATTGGCTTCGTTCCTGCTTTATTCAATTAATAGGTTCATTTTTTAGATCACTAAAAATTGTTTCAACATAAGAGCTTTCATGGCTGTCAAGACTTACCTTATATTGGCATGAACCATGATTAGTTCAACAAAGTGCCGATTATTGGACATTTGGATTGTTCTTAGTTTTGTTCCCACAATCATCCTTGATTAGTTCCTTGGATTCCTGAAAATGGAGTTATTTGGGCAAAGGGTATGTGCATTTTTAAGGTTTCTGACCGTCTCTACAAATTATTCTTCCAAAAGGTTGTCCTGTTTTATGCTCCCTCTACTCAAGCTAATCCTGGGCGGAGATTATCACTTTTTAATCCTTTCTCAATACAATAAGTAAGAAAAAATCTCATCACATTGTTGAAATTTGCATTCTTTGATTTACTTATACTGTTTATTGACCATTTTTGGTTTTGTTTTAGTTGTCTGTTCTTGCCCTTAGTCCTAATAAGGTGTTCATCTTTTTTTTAATTTATTCATCACAGCTCTTTATTTAGAAAGGATATTAATCTTCCATCAGCTATACATATATATAACACATTTTCCTCCAATTCATCATTTGCTTTTTCTATTTGTTTATAGTGTTTCGTGATGCTTGTGATGTTTTTATATAGTCAAATAGATTAGCCCTTTCTTCTGTGGTTACTGTCTCTGGTTTTGTACTTAGAAAGTTCTTTCCCACTTGAAAATGAGATAAATATTCACATGTGTTGGCTTCTAGTCTCTTTTATGGTTTCATTTTTTCCATTTACTGTAGAGGTTACAAGTGTGGGTACTGGAGTCAGACTGTCTGGGACAAACCCAGCTTCACCCCCAAGCCATCTGTGTGATTTTTAGCCAGGCATTTAAACTCTCAGTACTTCTATTTCCTGCACTGTGATGGCTATAATAGTACCTACCTCAAAGATGGTTGTGAGGATTAAATCTATTAACCATAGGTCTTAGCATAGGGCCTGGTATACAATAAACTGAAGGTTGGTATTAGATATTATTTATCTCTTTCATGAATCTGGAATTTATTTAGGGTCTATGATGATGGCGACATTTCAAACTGGGCAGGGAGGGGTTAGTGGGAAAATAGACTGATTACTCATTCAATAACTTTATTTTTCTCTTCATTATCCCAGAAACATTTGTTAAACAATCTATCCTACACTGTCCCCCAGTCTGAAATGCCACATTCATCACAACTCAATTCCCTCTAGCCGTGAGTTTGTGTTTGAGCTTTCTATTCTATTCTGTTCCTCAATATCTACTCCTGTAGGAGGGCCACACCACTTTGCTGATTGTTCCTCTATAATACAACACAATTCCCAGCCCTAGGCACACCCCCTCCATCTTGCCCTTGGTTATTCCTTGTTATTTCAGGCAGCATCAGTTCCTCCAGCCAGAGGCCAGCAACTGTTCTTATTTGGGATCTCTCTCTCTCTCTCCCTCTATATACACACACACACACACACACACCCATACATACATATACACACACACATACACACACACATACATATATACACATACACACACATATATATGTGTGTGTATGTGTGTGTGTATCCCACATACATGCTCTCTCTCTCATCTCTGTCTCATTCTCTGACTCTCATTCTCTATTTCTGTCCCATCTCATGTTTCTCCTACCTGTCTCTGTACCTCTTGATCTCTGTATCTCTCTCTTCCCTTCTGCCTGTCTCTGTTTCTGTCTCTCTTTGTTTCTATGTATCCCTGTTCTCAGTCCCCTGAATAGAGGGGCAGTTGTCGATTTGAAGCCCTACAAATACCTAACGACTCACCCTGACACAGAGCAGAAGGGTACTGGCCTTCATCTACTCCACACCTCTCCCCTTCCCAATGTACAAGAGGAGCAAATTGAGGCCCGGAGTTAGGCAGGAGAGCCTCTCCCAAGGCCTCACAGAGACACGGTGGCAGAGTTGAGACCCAAGCTCAGATCTCAGGACTCTTGGTGGGACCCTGGCTCTGTTTCTCTCCCCATTGTGGGCCTCAGGTTTATGTCCATGCATCCATGAGCAGGGAGAGGGGACCTGGGCTGCCACCCAGCTTCTGTCATTCCCCCTTCTGCCTTCTCACAGGTAGGACTCTCCTTAAGGCAGGAAAATTCATGGTCACAGTGTGGGGCCCAGCCTCCCAAGGGCTAGACTGGGTGGGGTCCCAGGGCCTCATGGGTCAAGAGGCCTCATGGTCAGAGGGTGGTGATACTAAAGGGATATCAGTCAGTTAGTCTGGCTGTGAAAAGAGCTCAACTATGTCCCAAGAGTTGGCACTGGTCCCTGGGAACCTCCATTCCAGGACCCCTCCGGAGAGCCTGGTGGTGGGATCTCTACTGGCAAAGACCAGGGTTTTTCCTGCTCTCCACCATGAGGCTCTTGCCAAAGGTGTACCACTGTCCACCTCCCCTTCCTTCCCTCTCCATCTTTAGCAGAGTGGTCGTGAGCCTAGGAGCATTGTTCCGGAATGGACAGGGAGACAGAGGCCCTGCAGGTGTCCATTCGTAGATCACTGACATTTTGCTAAGCATTTTATGTGCACTAACTTTGGAAGATAAGTACACTTATCATCCCAATTTATATATGAGCCTGAGGAGAGTTGCAGCTAGTTAGTGGCAGAGCCTGGCTCCAGACTAGGGGAAGTAGAGGGGGTAATTCTGACCCTCCTGCCCTCATAGAACTTAGGAGGGAGGCTTGCTACAATTCTGGGCCTGGAAGGTGAGAGGCCCTATGAAATAGTGAGTTTTCTGCCCTTTGAAGACTTCCAGTGAGTTCCAGAGACATTGGCCTTCACATACTGAGAAGTTGGATCCATGGACCTCACAGAGTGTGTGGGTTTGAGATCCTGAGATCCTTTGAATCTAAGAAATGATGTTCTGTGATTCTGAAGTTCTGGCGTAGTACCATTTGAAGACCCTGAGGGTCCCAGTATCTGTGGGGTCTGCATGGCACTCCCCAAACATCAAAACTTGGGCCTCTCCATGGCCTAAGAAAGGCCAGGTCTACAGGACCCAGGGCTTGTCATGGTAGCCAGATGGACGTCACTCACCACATCCGCCAGCACCCACATCACCTCACCTGAGCCAAGCATGCTGCGGGATGGGCCAGCCAATTCTCGGAACGAAACCTGTGGGGTTGGGTGTCTGCCCCCTTCTCTTCCTCCTTGGTGCCGATGAAGCCCAGCGCATCCGGCCGCCATGACGTCAATGGCGGAAAAATCTGGGGAAGTCAGAGGCTGTGACAATGGGGCCCAGATGCAGACCCCGATATGAAAACACAATCTATGTCCCAGAAACATCCGCCATGCATCTTCTGAGAAATAGTCAGAAAGGGACGCCCCAACAGACAACGCAGGAAGCTGACTGCCCAGCCTGGCCCTCCAGTACCCCACTACCAGACAGACCATATCCATGTCCCCTTTCTGAGAATGTACCTATGATTCCCTGAGTCAGGCCACTCCAAAAGTGTTTTGGGAGGAGATTTTTTATAAGCTCTGGCCAAGTGTCCAGGCAAATTCAGAAGTGACCACCTGCCAGCTGTGCGGACCAAGCCAGAGTAGTGGAAAACATCCACTCACTCACCAAAATCAGTATTAGTGTGCTTTCAGGCTTCTGTAACAAAGTGCCACAAACTGGGTAGCTTAAACAGAAATTTATTGTCTCGGTTCTGGAGGCCAGAAGTCCTAGATCAAGGTGACGGCAGGGTTGGCTCCTTCTAGGACTGTGAGGGAGAAAGTGTTCGTGCTTCTCTTAGCTTCTCACAGTTTGCTGGCAATCTTTGGCATTCCTTGGCTTGTAGAAACATCATCCTGATCTCCACCTTCATTTATCCACTCTTTCATTCACTCACCTCCTCATGGTCACTGACATTCTCTCAGGCCTTTGTTCTGAGCCTCCATAGACCTAGGCTCCTGATTTTCACACAGTAATGTTCTAACCTCCAGGGAGACTGAAGGTTGAATACCTGGATTCTCACCCTCAGCACCCCAGCCCTGACAACCCCCATGGGCTGACATCAATGAAAAGAAGGAGCTCCCCCAGAACCCCTGGGCTGTTCTCAGCAGCTGTATGCCCAACCCAGTGCTGTGGGGTGGGGCGGGGACACACACACACACACACACACACACACAGGCCCACAGCAGGGAACTTGTGAAATGTGCATACATGCACACTTTCTGGAGAAAGTAGAGCTCTCAAGTCACAATGGGACTGTGGAACACTGAACCTGGGTGTCCCCTTCAGTAAAATGGAGGTTGGACTAGGCAGTCCATTCTAGCTCTAGCTTCCTCTCAGACTAGGTTTATAGGATTCTGAGAAACCAAGGCCCCACCCATCAGGGAGTATAGGGTTCTGGAGCCCTTACAGATGGCTTTCTGGATTGGCGTTAGGGGAAGAAGATGAAGAGCAGGCATTCCAGACAGGCTGACCAGCATAAGCGAAGGCTCAGAAACAGGCTAGGGGTAAACTCCAGTGGCGGCTGAGTTGACGAGCTCCCACAGGCTCAAGAGAGCCCATGTATCCTCCTCTCTGGCACATGTCATGCCAGCTCTGTGCAGGGCAGAGCCCAGAGATGAACAGACCCTGCCCCTTCCTGAATTTCAGACTCCTGTACTCAGCTGCCCATTTGGCATCCCCACTCATATGTCTAATGCCAGACTTTTCATGTCCATCCACACTTGGATCATCACTCCCCCACCCACTTCTTCCCATACCCCTCATCTCATTTCAACTCTGTCCTTCCAGCTGTTCAAGCTAATACCCAGAAGTCACCTTGACCCTCCCTCTCCCACCCTCAAATCCAAGCTGCCAGCAAATTCTGACTCCTTTCAAACATGCTCGGAATCCACCTACTTCTCACATCTCCACTGCCACTGTCTTGGTCTTTGCCGCCATTATCACTTACCTGGACTGTTGTAGTGTTGTCCTCACTAGTGCCCTGCTTCTGCCCTCACCTTTCTAGAATCTGTCTCTCTCAGAGTAGCCAGAGGGGATCTTTTGAGTCTATGCTCCCCACCACTCCCAAGTCACTGGATTAAAATGATGTTCCCAGGAGAAAATCAGAGACCAGCCCCAGCAGGATCAGCAAAGGTTGTGTAGCCTTTGCTGGGTAAAGTGAGGGCCAGAGGGCTCAGGCCTGAAGACAAGCCTCAAGCAGTGAGGGCAGGAGCTGAGACATACCCTAGCTGAGGCCCTGCAAACCAACCTGAAGCCCCCACTGCCCTCTAGAGGACACATCCCCTACCAGGGCTGTGCCAGCATGCACAGGAAAGCCATGTGCTGGACCTGTGCAAGTCTGCACGTGGAGTGTGCATGGAGAGACACATACCTGTGTTCCTGACATCAATGTGTGTGTGTGTGTGTGTGTGCGCGCGCGCACATGCACACATAACCAAAGCTGGGGTCCAGCTATGGCACCCTTTGGGACACGTCTCAGCCAATGCCTGCTCCGACCAGAGTGGGTAGCCATGTGGTTCAGGTGATTGTGTATTTTGCAGACCCCCAGCATATGCATAACTCTTTTCCCCCCATATCTCCACAGCCTGCCCTTGAAAAAGGACCCGATGCCCAACCCCAGGCCAGCCAAGCCCTCAGCCCCTTCCTTGGTGCTCGGCCCATCCCCAGGAGCCTCGCCTAGCTGGAGGACTGCACCCAAGGCCTCAGACCTTCTGGGGACCAAGGGCCCTGGGGCAACCTTCCAGGGCCGGGACCTTCGAGGTGTGGCCCATGCCTCCTCTTCCTCTTTGAACCCCATACCACCATCACAGCTGCAGGTGAGGCTCAGGGCCCAGGATGGGGCAAGCAGGGTGGGGTACCTGAATCTACAGGTGCTGACCTTTACTGTGGCATCGGGCGGGAGGCCCAGCTAGGGCACAGGAAGTGGTTTTCTAGGTCCCAGGCAAGTCTGTGACTTATGCAGATATCGCAGGGCCAAGAAAATCCCCACTTAGCAGGTCTCAGAGATTCAAGGCTCTCCCTGACCTTACGATCCCTCTCGGGAGAGGAGACCCTATCGTGGTCCCACAGGTATGTCCATGTGTCCCCATCCCCAGGTGACATGGGAGAGGCCTGGAGCCCAAGGAAGTGAGATGACAAGGTTCAGACCAGCTCTGCCACTTATTAGCTGTTTGATCTTAAGAAAGTTACTCAATCTCCCTGAGCCCCAGTTTCTACAGATGTATAAAGGGGATGGTCATAGTTCCTACCATATACGGTTGTGGTAAGGAATATATGAATTAGAAATGTAGAACAATGAGGATGAGGATGGCATCTGCCTTCTCCCCCCAGCTGCCAACAGTGCCACTTGTCATGGTGGCGCCCTCTGGAGCACGGCTGGGTCCCTCACCCCACTTGCAGGCACTCCTCCAGAACCGGCCGCACTTCATGCACCAGGTACCAACCCTGACTGGGCAGGGAGAAGGGAGCAGGTGGGAGAACTGAGGAGGGGCGCAAGCTGAACCCCAGCCCATATGTGCCCCCAGCTCTCAACAGTGGATGCCCATGCCCGGACTCCTGTGCTGCAGGTGCGCCCACTGGACAGCCCAGCTATGATCAGCCTCCCGCCACCCAGCACTACCACTGGAGTCTTCTCCCTGAAGGCTCGCCCTGGCATGCCACCTGGTAACATCACACCCCAAAGCTCCCCAAAACCCCAAAGACCCAAGCCCTTGAATGTGAGCAGTGTGGGCTGCAGACTTGTGGCCCACAGGTCAGAAGTGTCAGGTCTTATCATCTTGGAAACTCCAACCTCCAAAAAATGTCAGGCTCAGAACCTGAAAGATGTAGACTGTCAAAATTACGGAACCACAGATCTTTGCAAAGTTAGTCAAAATGTCAGCACTTGTGAATGGCAGTTTTTTAACTGCTCCACCAGAAGCCTTGGATGTTAGGGACATCAGAGCTCCCTGGGAGTCAGAACCTGTGAGGTTTTGGAGGGTGGGCAGCTCAAAAAGAGAGGCCTTGTGGGCTAAGCTGTGGAGCACAGTCCACAGTCCCCAGAGGTGCCCTGTCCTCACCCACAGGGATCAATGTGGCCAGCCTGGAGTGGGTGTCCCGGGAACCAGCACTGCTCTGCACCTTCCCAAGCCCCGATGCACCCAGGAAAGAGAGGTCAGTGGGCAGAGCTGGGAAGAACCCTTGCCTCGCCATTCCCTCCCCTGACACCCTCTGTTCCCCTAGCACCCTTCCAACCATGACCCAGGGTTCCTACTCACTGCTGGCAAATGGTGTCTGCAAGTGGCCCGGATGTGAGAAGGTCTTCAAGGAGCCAGAGGACTTCCTCCAGTGAGTGGCCCAGGCCCATTCCAGTCCAGAGGGGTCCCCAATTTGTGGGAGGAGGTCTGGGGTACAGATCTCAGCTCAGGCCTTATCCTGATAGGTAGTAAGATGAAAGAGGCAAAAGCTGAGACTGCGGATTCAAATCCAGGCTTTGTCACTCACTGGCTGCATAACCTTGGGCAAGTTACTTAGCTTCTCTGGGCCTTGGTTTTCTCATTTGTATATGGGGCATAATAGTGCATACTATTATTTACCTACGGACAAAGAAACTGAGGCCAAAGAGGTTAAGTGTCTTGATTAAGATCATCCACTTCCCAAGTGACAGAGCTGGGATTCAAACCCAGGCATTCAGGCTCCAGAATCCATAATCCTAACTGCTTTGCCCTGCTACCTCTCATGCCAACACGCTAGCTTAATTTTAATGCTTCTCAGTCTCAGCTCCTTACAATGGCTGTTACTGCCTCCACGTGCCGCCTCCTCCTCCTCTCTCTCTCTCTCTCCCCTCCCCTTCCCCCTCCCCTCACCCTCCCCCCTCCCCCTCCTCTCCCCTCCCCCTCCCCTCCCCCTCTCCCTCCCCCTCCCCCTCCCTCCTCCCTCCCTCCCTCTCTCTCTCTCTCTCTTTCTCTCTCCCTCCCTCCTTCCCTCCCTCCTCTCTCCCTCCCCTCCCCACTCAGAACATTGAGCCAGGAAACCTGGCCCACCAGTCATCTGCATGGAATCTTCCTCCTCCCCAGGCACTGCCAGGCAGACCATCTCCTGGATGAGAAGGGCAGGGCGCAGTGTCTCCTCCAGAGGGAGGTGGTACAGTCTCTGGAGCAGCAGGTGACGTGGGGTTGGGGAAGTGATGGGGTGAATGGTGAGCAAACTTTATACCTACCCTGTGCCAGGAGTCAAGCTCACACAGGATAGGGGCTGGCATAAAGGAAGGAAGGGGGTAGGGTACTCCCAGGGAAGACCATAGCCTGGCCAAAGATGTGGTAGAGAAAGTCCAAGTTGAGGCCTCACTTTGTGCCCATCTTTACAGCTGGTGCTGGAGAAGGAGAAGCTGGGTGCTATGCAGGCCCACCTGGCCGGGAAGATGGCACTGACCAAAGCTCCTTCTGTGGTGAGCCACCCTAGGCCTGATAACAGCACAGACTGCTGGGAGACAGGCAGGGGAGGGACCCTGCAGAGTGCAAAGGACCTATCTTCACACCCAGACCCTGGGACCTCTGGGCCCATGTCCCCAGCTCTGAATATGCCCAAACCTGAGAATTTGTCCCCATCCACTTACGGACCCTCTGAATCTACACTCTTGAAACATCATGATCTTGTTTTCGAAGCAACAGCAAATAGCTAGAAACTTGCTGAATGCAGACCATGTGCTGCTGGCAGGAGTGTCTATATAACTCACTGGGGCCAGGGCAAAATGAAAATGTGGGGCTCAAATTGCAAAATGATGACTGCAGAGCATTAAACAAAGTGCAGGGCCCTGTGCAGCTATATAGGTCACATGCCCACGAGGTGGGCCCTCGGTGCCAGGCACTGCTTCTGAGCACTTTGCTGGTATGAACTTATTCAGTCCTCATGATGCCACTGTAAAGTAGGCATCCCTAATCCACAGATGGGGAAAATTGAGGCCAGGGAGGCTTAAGTGACTTTCCCAAGGTCACAGCTGGGTAGTAGAGGAGCCCGATTCAACCCCAGTTTGCAGTGCTAGCATCAGTGCACTACTCACACTAGTGTCCACACCACACTCTGATAAATGTAGCTCATGCTGCTTTGTGGGAGCCCACATCAGACTGGGGTCGGGAAAAGAGTGCCCTTGCTTTTAAAACCCCTTATTTAAAATTAAGGTGCAAGTTTCAGCCTGTGTCACCAGCCTCTCCCTCCTTCCCCAGGTATCATCCGACAAGGGCTCCTGCTGCATTGTGGCCACTGGCAACCCAGGCACCACTGTCCCAGCCTGGCCTGGCCCCCAGGAGGGCCCAGATGGCCTGTTTCCTGTGCGGAGGCACCTCTGGGGCAGCCATGGACATAGTACGTTCCCAGGTAAGGATGGTCTGTGCCTCACATGGTGCCCCCAAGCCCCTAATCCCCAGACTAGCATGAGATTGGGGAGAGTAGAAAGGAGCTCCACACTGCTCTTCCCCACTGCAACCACCCGGCCTTTGGGAAAGCACATCTGCTTGCAAAAGCTTCCTCTCAGGATTTCAGTGGCCTGCAAGCCCACATTATGATCTCAGATGTCTAGCCCTGTCTCCTCTGAGGATTGGGGTTCACTCACTGTCCTGGGGATTAGGGTTTCAGCTATTCCATTTGGTCATCAGAAAGGAGAGAACTAGCTCCATAATTCCCAGGGACTCTCCCTCCCAGGCCAAAGGAAAATGGGGTGATTTGCCCAAGCTCACCAATCCCCTATTACCCAAAAGGCCTGGGCTGTGAGCTTAACAGGGATCAGGGTCCCTCAGTGTCATCCTGACTCTGCCACTTAACCAGTTACTTCTCTTTCGTGTACAAGTTGCTTCCTTTCTTTTAAACCTCTGGAAGAATAAGCTCTGTTTTAGTGGGAGTGGTGCAAATGATACAAGTTATGTCAAGTGCTTAGCAAACAGTAACTGTGATCATGGAAAGAATGGAGGGTGGGAAAGGGAGTGAGGAGATCCAGATAGGGCCTAACTCTTTTACCCCCTCGCACAGAGTTCTTCCACAATATGGACTACTTCAAGTTCCACAACATGCGGCCCCCTTTTACTTATGCCACTCTCATCCGCTGGGTAAGCTGGGCAGCTTAGGCCAAGGAGAATAAGGAGAAAGAATGGATGGAAACCTGCCTCCCAAATTCCCGGCCTCCCTCTGAGCAACCCTAGGGCAGGCTCCTGCTTGAAAAAAATCCATACCTCAGATATGATACCCCATGCTGGCTTTACCCCAGACTTGCCCCCAAACCCAAACTACCATCCAGGCAAGGGCAAGCAAAATTCTGGCCCTAAACCCACACCTTTCTTGATGTCTACCTCAACCGCATATCTAACCCCCTTCTAGACCTACAAAATTGCCCAAAAAATAAATTGATCTATTCCCCTTGCCTTAAACCCTTCCCAGGTATTGCCCTAACTCCTTCCCCAGCCCCGGTATACCCCAGTATGTAAACATATCCCCTGGCTGGGCCCCATCCCTAACCCCTTCCTTGTAACACCTGACTATCTGACTCTTAACCTCAACCCATCCCAACTCCTTCATCTGAATCTCCCCCATGCCTTCCCAGAACCTTCATGAGAGCCCGTCTAGACTTTCATCCTAGGCTCACATCTAACGCCAAACCTGAACCTTAACCTAATGTCACACAGTCCCCTACCTGGCCCCATCCTGATCTGGAACTTCACTACAGCTGTAATCGCTGCCCCTTGACTTAATCCCATTCCTAAATCCAAATAGATCAAATCCCTGACCCTTAGCCACATTCCATGCATAACCCCAGCCTTGCCCCTTAATGACTATACACAACTAATATCAACTTCACTACAACTTCACAACTAACCTCATTCTTGACCCTAAACCTAACCACATTCCTAACCCATAAAATAACTAGACAACTAGGCTCATCTCTGATGCCACATCACCCGGTCCCATGCCTCTCAAATTGCCCCAGTCCATCCCCAGCCTGAGCCTTAACTAACTCTTTCCCTGACCTTTAGCTCTGCCTGGCCCTCTACCTCTTCCAAACTCTTAACTTGACCCCACTCCTGGACCTTAACCTTTCCAAACCCTGAAACCTCAACCCTGCAGAGAACCCCCACTCTCCTCCATCCCAGACCTTTAACCTAACTCCATCCCTAACCCTAAACTATAACCCACTCAAACCTCGGCCTTGATCCTTTATACAACCCCATCATGGCCCACCCTCACCCTATTTCTAACCCTGTCTCTGATCCATCACCCCACACCATCTCCCTCCCTCCCTTCCCCTGCCCCCACAATTCCGTCCCATGTCAGATGGCCCAGGGTAGGCCAATACCCCTCAGCCAAACATTGAGTGAGTGACTCACCTTACCCCCACTCCCCTAACTTCCAGGCCATTCTAGAGGCTCCTGAAAAGCAGCGGACACTCAATGAGATCTATCACTGGTTCACACGTATGTTCGCCTTCTTCAGAAACCACCCTGCAACCTGGAAGGTGAGTGCCTCTAGAGATGGCAATGGCTGAAGTGACCTCAAATGCTACCACAGTGCCGGGCCAAGCTGGGAAGGCCTGGGGCTGTACTTGCAAATGTGATGGAAAAGGGCAGGTTGGTTTGCTGGTGGGGACTGCTAACCTTAGAGGATGACTACCCACCTGATCCCCACCCCCCACCCCCGGCCTGGCTGGCTGGTCTTCCTTCCACAGAATGCCATTCGCCACAACCTGAGCTTGCACAAGTGCTTCGTGAGGGTGGAGAGTGAGAAGGGGGCTGTGTGGACCGTGGATGAGTTTGAGTTCCGCAAGAAGAGGAGTCAGAGGCCCAGCAGGTGTTCCAACCCCATACCTGGCCCCTGACCTCAAAACCGAGAAAAGGAAGGAAGGACCGGGGTCAAAATTTGGGGCAGAAGTGGCCGGGGTTTGGGTTGGCAGGCCCTGGCCACCCCCACAGGGACCAAGAAGTGAGGTGTGCACTGTTTTGCCTGCCAGGGACATTGCTCCCCAACTGACTACCCGCCTTGGATCATATGCTCTGTACCAAAGCTGCTCAAAGATGTCCCAACCCTGTACCCCTACCTCAGCCATGCACCCCTAACCCAGCCCCCTGCGATGGGCTCTCAGGCAAACAGCCTTCACAATCAACCACACACACACTCTGCCTCAGTCACTCACAGACGTCCCCAGGCTGGAAAAGACACACAGATGCTCACAATCCTGTCCCTTGGACTCCATGCAAACCCCCAAATACAGAGCCTGTCTCAGTACACTCAGACAACCTCAAATCTGCACAGTCACACAAATAATCATACCCTAATAATCCTGTCAACTCACATACCCCAAAGTATACACCGTCAGCCAGCCTTCTGGCCCCCAGGTGTAGTGTTACAGGGTGTACCCAGACACCTATACAGAAGCAGCTTTTGCCTTCAGGGTCTCAGGTCCCAGAAAGCCACACAAACACATACCAGTCACGTACAGTCACACAGCTCCTGACACATACACTCAGTCATGCAGCCCATTAGAACGCAACTACATACCACGTACACACTATACATGCCCACACAGAGCCCCAGTGGGTCTCCTGAGTCCCAGGCAGACACACACTGACTCACCAAAATGTGCCCCATGTCTCGCCTGCTACCCACCCTCTGTCCCGCCCTGAGCCCTGTGCCCCAATCCATGCCTCAGCTTAGACTGAAGACAGAGCCCCTCATTTATTTGGGATCCAAGACCCAACCCCCAGTGCCCTCCCCAATAAACTGCAGCCAAGTTCCCATGCTCTGGACAATCACCTCAGGTAAGGGTTGGGGTCAGGTGGGCAGGAGTCTCCACAGCAAGAGGGATTGGACGGCAAACACAGGGAATGGCTAGGACAAGCACTTGGCCATCACCTCCAATACCCCAAATCCCTGCTGAATCCCAGAGTGGGGGAGACCTCTGCCAGTGGCCCCTCAGGCCTCACGGACCCGCCCCAGGAGGCCAGCGTTCTCCTGGCGAAGGGCCCGGTAGTCCTCGCGGATCTTCTCCAGGTTGCTGAGGGTCTTCTTGCCCATCTCCGTCTCGATCTAGGCAACGTGAATCGCATCCCTTCAGCGTGCAGGGCCCCTTTCCCAGTTCCTGCTCGCCACCCGCTCCATTACAACCACTCAGGGCCCTTCCTGGGCTCCTCCCACCCCTCCCAACAATAGTCTTCTCTGTCCCACTGCCAGGCCTTTGCACCAGTGGTTCCAGCACCTAAAGCATCTTTTGCTACATGGCAGGATTATCCACCACATACTCAAGCTGAAGCCTCTGCCAATGGCCCCGGGAGGCAGGTGTGAGGACCCTCTGGGTGGAAGCCAGAACTCAGAGTAGACCACTGGCCTGTCCCAGGTCATATGCATGACTAAGGGGCAGGGAAGAGACTCCAGCCATAAGCTGTGTCTGGTTCCACAGCCTGTCTTGGTACAAACCGAGGTGCTGTCCCCTGGCCTACCTTGGTTTTCCTCCCACCCCCAGGCCTCACCTGCTCCTCAAGGTCTCGAACCTCTCTCATGATAGTGCCTGTGTCCTCGATGGTCTGGATGAGCTGGCTGCAGTTCTGGGAACAGCAGGATCAGAAGGCTTGTAACCCAACCTGAACCCTCCCCAGACAGCCCCCAAGGACGCTTCTCCCCTCACCTCATGCAAGGCAGCTAGATACTTGTAGGCTTTCCGAACAGCATCATCCTTCTTGGCATCCTGACCAGACAGAAAGGACCTCGAAGATATCAGTGGGCTTCTCCTGCCCCACCCCCCTATACACCACCTTTAGAACCCCACTCTCCCATCCCCAAGACATCATCCTCCACAGAGCAAAGCCAGGCCTGAGCATTATTGTAATTGCAAGGCTCACACAGGGCACAAAACAAAGCCAGCCCATGATCAGATGGGCAGGCAGCAGCCCAGCCCCACACCACCCTTCCACCCAGCCTAGCCTGCTTCATACCTTAAACACAAGCTCATCAGTCACTGCAAATGTCCGGTCCAGCTTCCCAGACAGGGAGTTGATTTCCTTCTGAAGCTCCTTTGTGTCAGACAAGATCTGGCAGAGACCAGGGTGGCTATGAGCCCATGTCTGGGGTGGGGTGGCCAGCCATCTGAGGACATTCATGTGCCTACACTTACATCCAGACAGGGCCTGTGTCATTGCATCAGGGTTGGCTGGAGTGGATTGTGTGAGGCTGTTCTGGGTCAGGGTGTGGCCAGACAGGCCTGCTTATCAAGGGGTGTGAGGTTCCTGTGTGGCCATGTTACATACATCTGCCCTTTGGGAATATCTGCCCATATGACCCACCCTCCATGGCCATGGAGGCGTACCTTAGTGATCTCTTCCTTCTGCTTCCGGATGTTGCCCACAATCTCCAGGATGCGCTGGGTATAGGCCAGCCGGGATACATCTCTGGGCAGGGTCTCCAGCTCAGACACCTACACAAGGACACAGCAGGCACTCCACCAAGACCCATACACCACCCACTCTGAGCCACCTGGGGCCCTGGCGTGGACCTTACCAGCTGCTTATAGATCTCCTCCTTCCTACGGGCCTCCTCAGCAGCTGCCCGAACATTCTGGTGTAGCTCTTGGATCTCTACCAGCCGTCGAGAAGATTCCAGCTGCCAGAACCCCATGGGTAGAGTAGAAGGCAGTGAGCAGAGCATGGGGATGGCTGCCTAAGGAGAAACCAAACCTGTCCCACCCACATCCTAGGACCCTACCACCTACCTTTCTGCAATCTTGGAGCTTTCGTAGGTGGCGGTACTCAGCAAGGAGTGGGACCCGGTGCTTTTCCCACTGGCCCGCCAAGTGGATGACCCGTTGGGCACTACTCTCTACCACGAGCTGGGGGTGGCAGTAGGAGGGTACATGTCACACAAGCTAGGTCCTCCCACCTCCAACCCTTCTAGCCCAGCCCCAGCACCAGCCCCACCTGCAGTTTGACAAGGTTGGCAGCCCCATCAGGCAGCAGCTCCACCGCCCGGGTCTTCAGGCGCAGGGCCTGCTCCCGCTCTGCCACGCTGAGCTCATTCTGTCGACATTCGGTCTCTACCTGGCAGGCCGGGATCCCCACTCCCAGTCAGTGGAGGAGTTTGGCCACACACCACCACCCTCCCCCACCCCAAGCCTGGAAAGCCCTGGTGTAGCCTGAGCTCCCACAAATGATGACATACCTTTCTAGACCCAATCTGCCCCTTAACCCCCTCCTAATGGCAACAGACCTATAAACAGCAATGGGCACCCACAGGCCCCCCGACCCCTCTACCTCCATGCTGACCCCCATGCTGATGAGCCTCATGAGCCCTAGTCTGTAAAGACCCATCATGACCCACAGATACCCAGAAATGCTCACACACCTCCTGATTCTCAGACACCCACAAGGCCTGACTAATGCCCACAGGCACCTCTCACCCCTACAGGTCTACCAAGCCCCACAATCCTACATCCCCCTCTCACCCACACTGATTCTCTTGAGCCCTGAAGAGCCCCACATGTCCCCCAAAGGCCCCTATGAACCCTTCCGACATCTGCAGACCTCTCTTGAATACCTCTCGGCCCCCTCAAGTCCCCTTAAGCCCTCTAGGCCCAAATTGTGACCTGATCCCAGGTAGCAGCACCCCCCACTCCCACCTGCACAAGGCCAATTCCCAGTGTCTTCATGTTAGCTTCAGCCTCTTCAATGTTGTAGTTCACTCCCTCCAGCTGCTCCCGAAGGGCCTCCAGCTCTTGTTCTTGAGCTGCCCATGTATCCTGGAAGGAACGAGCCAGTCAGGTGTCAGGCCCAGTAGACAGACAAGGGCCCAGAACAACCCCCACTGCTCTACTCACCTGTTCAGGCCACCGGGAGGTTGCCAGCACATCTGACACCTGGGCTGCCTGGGCCTCAGGCTCCTGGAAGAGTGAGAAGGGAGCATCCGGACTGTTGGAGAAGGCCTTGCCCCTCACAGCCTAGCCACAACATCCACCACATGCACCCTCCCAGCACCATCCCATGCCATTCAATTGCTGATGGCTATCAGACTGTGATTACATGGGGCTCAAGGAATTCTCTGCAACCTTAGAGTGTTTGCTCATAAAGAAACCTCCCTGACCCTGACATAGCTCCTGCTCACCTTCCCCTTCTATGAAGTCCCAAATGCCCATGAGAAGGATGAGGGCCCCTCTGGGTAACCACCCAAGGAGAGAAGATATGCCCAGAGGGAACTTCCTGGGAAAGGCTGGAGTTTGCATGAAGAGCACCCCTCCACCCTTACATGGTTCCCACCCTCCATCCTTTCTTCACTGAAGTCCCCAAGAAGCCAGTGGACCACCCTAGTGAGGAGAGGGCATGCCTAGTGGGAACACAGGTACCTGTGTGGATAAAGTATGGTGTTTGTACATAAAGCAACCTTCCAAATCAGCCTTAGTTCCTTCTGTCAGCACACCCCATGTCCACTCAAGCCCACCCACCAGATGAAAAGTGAACTTCTCTGAATGTGTGAATCGGGAGCCCTTGGAAGCACCAGTCCTGGCCCCAGCACCCCAGGCCTGCAGCAACTCTTTCAGGTCTCGGGCTTGTGGGGGTGGGCCCAGCTGACCCCAGGTTTGGCGTAGATACTCAGCCAGGTGCTTCTGCAGCCGCTGCTGCCGAGCCCGTGTATCCTCCTGGAAACAGAAGGTAAGGCAAACTGGAGAATGTAGAGGCCCTGCCTCCTCCAGGGAGCCACCTGACAAAGTGTTACTTATAAATCACACCCACCCTCCAGCCTCTCCCACCAAGAGGGCCCCCGGACCCACTTTCCTGGCCCACTGGTCTGGGAGCTCCCCAAGGATGGGGTCTCTTCTTCCTCATAGCCAAGATTCTCCCCGCCCACTCACTTCTCACATTGGAGGAGAATGTGGGAAGGTGAAGAAGCCTGCAGCACCCAAACCAGAGAGTGATATGAAAAGGATATGTGAGGACAGAGCAGAGACAATGCCAGAGGTGCTGGGCAAAGATAAGAGTAGAGGCAGAGAGTGGAATTGAGAGAGAGAGAGACAGAGACAGACAGATGAGAACAGAGGCAGTTTTGAAAAAACTTAGGAAATACCACTATTAATGGTTTAAGAAATTGTTGTTAATTTTATTAGGCGTGAAAAAATGGCCTAGGGGGTCACCTTAAAAAGTGAATGTCCTTATGAGTTAAGAGACATTGCTTAAGTATTTAGAGTTGAAATGACATGATGTCTTGGATTTGCTTTAAAATGATACAGGAAAAAAAGGTGGAGAAAATAGATGAAGAAAACTTGACAAAATGCTTATAGTTGAAGGTGGGTGACAGGTACATAGGATATATTAGGACAGTCTCTCTAATTCTGTGTTTGCAATTTCTGTTAGTTTAAAAAAAGAAAGAGATAAAGACAGAATACATGACAGTGGGGGAGGTGTGGGGAGACAGAAAGAGACAGTTGCAGAGGTGGACAGAGGGGAGAGGGGACAGATACAGAGGTGGACAGAGTGAGAGAGACATAGCACAGAAATGAGGAGACAGAGGGGCAAGAAAGAGAGGCAGCACAACTACAGAATGAGAAAGACAGTGACCAGAAGATTTTATGCAGAGATCTTGAGACAGAATAAATGAACTCTGCTGACAACTGCAGACAAAGAGAATAAGAACGTCAGAGATGGGAAGAAAGTAGTAGAAACGAGAGATAGAAGCAGATCCTAACTGCTCTGGTTGCTAGGAACCATGTGCACATTTTGCAGTCAAACACAGAGCACTATCACCGCCCATGTCTTAGAACAGGAAACTGAGACTGAGTGAGATACTGACCTATCTGAGGTCCAGTCTTTCTGACTCCAACATACTTGCATGTGGGGAGCCAAGTAGGTGCACACAGAGGGGATAAAATCAAACAGAAGGACAAAATGGAGAAAGGAGAGGGGCAGAGGAGCAACGGGAGACAAAAATAAAGCAGCAAGTGAGCAGGGTACTTGGCAGCAGGGAGCCAAGCATTGAGCAGTACCTGGGTGGGAAGGTGGGATGACCAGCGGACCCAGTCCTTGTCCCCAGGGTGGTCCCGGCCCATGTGTTGGCAGAGCTGGATAGCATGGCATTCAAGGAGCGAGGCCGCCCTCTGAGCAGGCTGGGGCACTTGAGTGGGAGCTGGTAGTAACAGGGGACTTGCCTGGAACTCCCGGGACTCTGGAAGCAGGAACAGAGTTGGCCAGCCTTCCTATCTTGCCACACAGTCAGGCCCACCTCGACCCTTCTCCCCAGCACCTCCCCAGTCTCACACTTACCTCCTCTGGAACTCAACTCAGGCATGACCAGCCTGCTGGCATGGAAAGGTTTCTTGGGGGCTGAGCCCTAGTGGGAGAGCAAAATCAGAGCCTCTTGGATGAACTGTGACAGGGGACACTGGTGGAGGGGGAGCCAAAAACCTGAGCACCCAGACTGGGACAAGGAAGGCAAGATCAACATAAGTTGGGGGGTCCCACCTGGAGGTGCTGCAGCTTGGGAGAGCGAAGGAGGGGTGGAACCCAGGGCAGGGCCAGCTGGTCCCGGATTTGACTCCCAATGGATTGGAGAAGGATAGCTGAGTCACCTATGGAGGGCGAGGAGGGAGAATCAATCAGGTGACAATGCCAAAACTCCAAAAATACATACCATGGGAAACCAGCCATTGCTCCCTGATCCCCCTCCCAGAGACGCATATCCATCTAGCTATCAAACTCACACTCAGTGCCTCATACCTGAAGGCTTGTCTGCATCCTCAGAGGCATCAGTGGGAAGACGCTCAGCCAAAAAGAGAAGCAGGTCCCGGAGGTCAGGTTCACTGGGGTAGAGGAAGTTCTGATAGCCAAGCTCCAAAGGATAGCCTAGGTCCTAGGGGTTGGGGAAGGGTCCCCTATCAGCCAGGCAGGTAGGCTCCTCCTGCCCTGGAAGCCCTGGCCCTAGACCCCAAATGCTCCCACTCTCTAACCACTACCCCCCAAACCTCCCCTTGGCTCCTCAAGGCCTCCAGGCCTCTATGGGAGCCACACAGTGATTCTAGTCAGTGTTACAGAGAGAAAGAAATAAAATTAAAGCTCTGGTCTAACTATCGCTTAAAATACAAAGACCATAAAAGAGAAGATGTGTACTTCTGGATACATGAAAAGAAATAAAAAATTTAAAGGAAAAATATAATAAGCCAAGTCAAAAGAGTAGTGACAAGCTGTGGGGAAAATATTTGGAACTCATATCATAGACAAAGAGCAAATCTACCTAGTATATAGAGTGCCTAAAACTAAAAAAGTATAAAAGACCAGCAATGAAACAGAAAAATAGGCAAAAGACAGGAACAGACAGTTTACCAACAAAAAATTAAAATAGCCCTTAAACGTATGGAAATACGCCCAACTTTGCTCATAAGAGACATGAATTGAAGGCACACTGAGAGGCTTCACACAAGTATCACTGATCTGGGCAACCTGATGCTACATTTTCCTGCAATGCACACTGGGAGGAAGATACTATCTCTAGGGCCGTGTTTCTGCCTGGAACCTGAATCTACTCATGAGAAAACAGAGCAATTCCGACTGTGGGGCATTCCAGGAAACAACCAGCCTGAACTCTTCGAAAACATTTGTCATCACAAAAGAAACAAAGAAACAAAGGCAAAGTAGGACTGTTCTAATTAAGATTAGAGTTGTAACAATGAAATAAAATGTGACCCTTGATTAGACACTGTGGTTAAAAAACACAACTATAAAGGATACTTTTGTAACAACTGGGGAAATCTGACCATGTATTAGAACTCAGAGACTATTAAATTTCATGGATATGATCATAGTATTGTGGTTATGCTGAAGAATGTATTTTTCCTTAGGAGAGGCACGTTTAAAGTTTTAGGTATGAAATGTCATGATGTCTGATACTTTCAAATATTTCAGCAAAAAAGTGTATATGTATACATATGTGCATGTATGTGTGTATCTATATAGAGAGAAAAGAACGGAGTAAATGTTACAATGTAGGAAGCTAGAATGGTATACAGGTGTTCACTATTCTATTTTCATTTTTCTTTAAATTTGAAAATTTTTTCAAGGTACAAAGTTGGGTGGTACTATTCTGGGATACCATTTCTCACCTATTGGATGGGGAAAAAAATCCAAAAATCTGACAATACATTCAATGGGAGAGGCTATACGGAAACAGGTATGCTCTCATACTCTGCTAGTGGAAATGCAAAATTAAACAGTTCCAGTGAGGGAAATTTCGCAAAATCTAACCAAACTATACATGCATTTACCCTTCCACCTAGTAATCCTACTTCTGGAAGTTTACCGTGAAGATATGCCCTTAATAATTCAAGAATATATATGTACAAAATTATTCATTACAGCATTCTTTGAAAAAATATTGGATATTCCCTAAATGTGCAATCATAAAAGAGTGGTATCTACACATGATGGACTACTATGCAGCTGTAAAAAGGAAAAAATAATTAAGATTTTTTATTATTTGATATGAAATGGTTTCCAAGATACACTGTTAAGTTAAAAAAAACAAAAGCTAAGAAACTAAGTATATGCTTTGTGTAAAAAAATGGTAAATAAGAATATATATTAATATTTTCTATATCTGCATTTAAAAATACTGTAAAAATACACAAGAAACTAATTAAAGTGATTATAGCAGACAAGTAGGGATAATGGGGTGAATGGTTGGGTGTGTAAGTGAAACATCTCAAGGTATCATACTTCTGTCACCCCTTGGTAATCTTTTCTACCCTTTCAAGAATTAACTACCTTCTACCTGATTCACAATTCTTTATATTAAAATATCCCTATTCAAACGACTGCTGGGGTTTCTGTCTCAGAACTGGACCCTGGTTGATAAAACAAACTACTCAAAACAATAAATAATCTTTTAAAAAGAGACTACAGGTTTCAGAGTAAAAAAGATTGGGGTTGAAATCCAGCCTGTGCTACTTACTTACTATAAGGCCTTGGACTGGTTATTTAACACCCAGAAGCTCAGTTTCCTAGCTGTAAAATAGGTCTAACAGTTCTTTCCCTAGTGCCTGCTTTAAGGAAGAAAAGGACCCATCGAGGTTCTGGGTGGGGACTGAGAATTGAGCACAGAAAGAAAGCCTTTTTATGTCAGAGTTGCTGTTCGTCTAGAGCTTCATGGACTTTGAAATCAGACTTTACTGGGTTCATATCTAAGCTTTACCTCTCACCAACTGTGTGACTTCAGACAAGTCACTTAACCTCTCTGTGTTTCATTTTCCTCATGTGAAAAAGGAATACAAACAGGTACCTACAGTACTTACCTCAGAAAGTTGTCATGAGAATTAAATGAGTTAACACCATGTTACCACAGTACCTGGCACAGAGTATGCACTCAGAAAACTTCATTATTATACACATATGTGTGTACTGGGTCACAATCAAAAAAAAGTGTGAAAACCACTAGCTTTTAAGCTACTTTGGTTTTTTTTTCAATATCTGCAATCAAAGAGTTGTGACTGATATAGAAACTCATTCCAGGAGTCAGGTATATGAAGTGACAGACACCAAAATATGGAGGTGGCTGAGTCGCAGAAAGTGGTGGCAGGAATAGTGGTGGCACATGAAAAGGCAGACACCAGAAGGTGGCAGTGCTGAACAGAGGTGGGCTCCAGGGGCAGCACACAGCTGGGTTAAGAGACACCTTTTCTGCCTGCTGCAGACAACCGAGGCTCTGAGGCCAGACAAGGACACAAGCCCCTTCATCACTAAAAATGCCATACTCTAGGCTCCACCCTTAATTTAGTGTGAGCAAAAGTCAACACTAAATCCGGTGGGTGACAGCACTAAGAAAAAAGAGGAACATAACTGGGGAAACTGACCCCTGCCCCTCAACATCTCCCACTATGCACTCTCCTTGTCAAATAGAGGATATAATTTCTCCATTATCAAGTGCCATCCTCAAGAATATAGCCCCAGGCCACGGGACAGACTGCCTGCCTCATAAGACTACCAGAAGGCCCAGTCAGAAGAACCTGAGAACTCCTGAGAGCTGGGTAAACATGAGCTAAAAGATGGGCAGAACTCTGAGGCCTATTGCTAAGAGACAGATGCTGCACAGGTAAGGTCCAAATTCAAGAAACCTGACCACCCTTTCCCCTGGGTTTAAGTGGAATTGTTCACTGTAGTTACTCTATTGACCCTCTACCATGATATACTGGGTATGTTGGACATATTTACATTAATTATGTAGCCACAGGTTGTTGGAATGCAAGCAGCCAGATCACACCTATCCAATAATAGCAATACCACTTACACAAAGCTTATTACATCCAGCTTTTCATATATTAACTCATTTTAACCCTCATAGTACCTTTATGTGGTAGTTAAAATTGTCACCTCCACTTTACACATGAAACATAGGCCTAAACAGATTCAGAGACTGATCCAAAGTCACAGAGCTAGTGAGCCAGGAGAAATAGCATTACTGGGAATCCCTGAATTAGTAACTGGACACAGGTCTGTACTGCATGATGCTTCGTCAGAAGGCATATCATCTATGTAGAGACAGTTTTGGAATTATTCTCATAAGAGGTAGGATGTGTGTGGCTGCCACAGGGCAGAGTGCAGAGTTATTACAAAAGTGTACACACTGTTTTGGTTAACTAGCATATCTTCATTTGGATAACCATCCCTACCCCAGCTCCATGTGATCCTGAAGGAGTAGCCAATCACAGTACATGGTGGTTAACTCAGGAATCAGCATGTGAACCAAGCAGAGCCTTTTCTGGAACTGGTAAATGGATATTATAGGGGGAAAATTCCTGGTGCTAAGCTTAAAATGCCTGTAGTAGAGGCAGCCCAGGTACAAACTGAATCAACTCATTTAATGTTCATAACAACCCTAATTTTATCATCTCGATTTCACAGATAAAGAAGGACACTGAGGCCCAGAAGAGTTAGGGTCACACGATTAGCAAGTGGTGCAGTGAGGGTCTGAACCACTAAGGCACTTTGACCACAGAGCCAGCAGCCTTAATGCTAAGCCACAGGGGAGGTGACAGAGAGGAAAGGCAAGAGTTTCAAAGGAGCTTGGTGAATTTGTGAAGGAGGAAGGAAGAGGCTGTGTGTATTGGGAGGAGGGCACTCACCATGCAGGCCTGAGCCAGACTCATGGCCAGGCGGAAACGGGCAGACATGGCAAGAGGCAGCAGGGGACTGAGGCCAGAGCCCACAGCAGGGTTGATCACACGAAGGCAGCGGACAACAGCTTCTACAACCAGCTCAGTAGTGAAGGCTCGCAGCGTCTGCACTTCTGGAGGAACTGCCCTGAAGAAGGAGACAGTCTTGATGTGCAGAACATTCAGGAAACAGGGACTAGGCTGGGCTGTGCTGCCCTAGGACTGGTGTAGTGGGAGGAGGATGGCCATGGTTCAGACAGGTCCTGGGTGTTGATGAATGTGACTTCCATTTGGAAACTAAGAACTGAGGAAGTCCTCAGGTCCTACAAACTTGGTGTAGAATAATGAATGGAAGGGATCTAAGTTGAGAAAATCTCCAATTTCCTTATGCTTAAAAGCCCCAAATTTCTGTTGTCAGGAAGGACAAGGGGCCCATGTAGCATGATCTCTGGTTTTCTGGGTCTCCATATATAGTGTTTCCTGCATGTCAGAAGACCCTAGATATTGAACTGCTTGGGTTTTGGGACTAGATGTTGGGAAGCTAGGGTTTTCAGAAGTTCCAAATGTCAGGGTCCCTGAATTAAAGATCCCTGAATAATAAGACCACCTAGTTTCTAGCAATCCAGAAATCAGGCTCCCTAAATGTTGGCATCCTGGATTTTTAGGGCCCTGGAATGCATAAGTCCTGTGTGTCCAAATCACCAAGCACTGAGGCCTCCAGATTTTATGGTCTGGGTTTTTAAAAGCCCCAGTTGTTGGGAAAGCAGGGTTTGGAGGTTCCCAAATATCCACTACCAGGTTTTTGGGAGTCCCTGAGTGGAAGGATCCTGGGTTTTTAAGTTCCCTGTTTCTGAGGATACAAGTGTCTAAGAATCTCCAGATACCAGGGTCCCAGGGTATTGATGTCAAGAGCCACAGATTTCAGGTTCCTGGGTCCTGAGGTTCCAAGGTTTTAAGGTCTCAAGGAGTCTGGGTCCTTGAGTGTGGGGTTTATCAAGTGTCAGGTTTGGGAGGCTCCTGATGTTAGTGTGTGTGTGTGTGTGTGTGTGTGTGTGTGTGTGTGTGAGCGCGCGCGCGCACGCGCGCATGTAAGGGGGAGTAGAGTTTATGGTCCTGGAATTTGGAGCCCTGGATATCAAGGTCCAGGGTTCTAAGGTTCCCGGGTGACTGGGTCCAGAGTTTTGGAATCCCAGATATGGGCATTCTGGGGTGGGTGGGGGCTCTGTCCTTACGTGCCGGCCTGGCGCAGGGAATGGATGAGGATTCGGTCCGCTTCCTCCATGGTGGAGCTGTGTTCGAGACTGAGGCCAGGTCCAGGGCCGGGTTCGGTCAGGAGAGGCGCAGCTGTTGAAACCCGGTTCTGCGCTTGGGGTCCAAGGAGTGTCACGGGCTGCCACTGGAGAGCCGGGAAGTGTAGTTCCGACAGTGAATGCAGCGAAAGGCTTGCGTCCTGATACGAAAGTGCTTGCGCAGCATGAACGCGCAATGGCTGCTAGGAGTTGTAGTTCTTCCGCCTACGGTCCAGTGGGCTCTTCCAAGCGAGCAAAGGAATATAAATATATATATATATATAGTGTGTGTGTGTGTGTGTGTGTGTGCACACGCGCGCGTTTTTCTTGTGTGCGCGCGCGTGCGTGACTGTGTTGGGAGGGCGGGACAGAGAGTGGCTTCTTGACTCATTCACTTAAGACAGCATTCAACTTCTAGATTATAGTTGCAAGAGTTAAGGGCAGGGGCTTGAGCACAAAGGGACTAGGACTGAGTCTCATCTCTTTAGCTCAAATCTTTAGTTCAGCTTGCTAAATGTGCAATTGGGGGCAGGCTACATAGTTCCCCTGTGTCTTAGCTTCCTCGTCTGTAAAATAAGACTACGGTAGCCTCCTCCCCATCCATGGTTTCACTTTCTGCTGTTTCAGTTACCTGAGATTAGCAGCCATCTGAAAATATTAAGTGGAAAATTACAGAAATAAATAATTCATAAATTTTAAATTGCGCGCCATTCCGAGTAGTGTGATAAAATTCTCCCGCCGTGGGCTTTGCCCCCCCCCCCCACCACCACCACCACCACGTGACTCACCCCTTTATTCAGCACATCCTTGCTGTATAGGCTACCTGCCCATTAGTCACTTCGTAGCCTTCTCTGTTATCAGATCCTCTGTGCAGTATCGCAGTGCTTGAGTTCAAGTAACCCTTTTTTTACTTAACAATGGCTCCAAAGTGCAAGAGCAGTGATGCTGGCAATTCCGACATGCCAAAGAGAAGCCGTAAAGTGCTTTCCTATGTAAGCAAAGGAAAAAAACATAGTATATCTAGGGTTTGGTCCTATTGCTGCTTCAGACATCCACTAGGGGTCTTGAAATGTATCCCCATGGATAAGGGAGGGGCTATTGTACCTGTTTCCTAGGTTTAAAACAGAATTAATTCATGGAATGCATATTGTACTATGTGCCTGACACATAACACAGTAAGAAAACACTATGCAAGTTGTAGTTTCTAAGTATTCACGCATTCAATAAATGCTTTAATATGTAATACATATATGTACTCTCAAAAAAATAACTACACAGTAAATATACACGTAACTACCATTCATACCCTGTCTCTACTACTCAGTAGTGCCACATTTGTCATAAATCATGCATACATATATGTGGGGCTCAAGTTTGGAACTCTATTCTGTTCTTGATTACTGTAGTTTTATAACAGGCCTTGATGTCTGATATAAGTCCTCCCATCTTGTTCTTTTTCTAAGAGTTTTGGCTTTTCTAGGTTCTTTGTATATCCATATACATTTTAGATTCACTTTGTCAAATTCCATGGAAAAATCTTCTGAGATTTTGTTTGGGACTGCATTAAATCTCTAGATCACTTTGGGAAGAATTGACATCCTCACAGTTTTGATATTTCAATTAATTAATTTAATATATCTGTCCATTTATTTAGGTCCCCTTTAATCACTTGATGATATTTGATAACTTTTTTTCTATGGAGATCTTGCACGTATATTATGTTAGATTCATTCCTATGTACTTCAAATTTCAAATATTTTTGGGAAAATGATATCATTTTTCTTATTTTAGTTTCTGTTTGGTGCCGGTACATATTTTGTAAAAATACTTTTAAAAATAAGTGCCTTCTTTGTTGCCAGGCTCTGGCCTACAAATGTCCCATCTTCACCCCTGTTCACAATCCCATCCACCCGTTGTGGCCCCGCCCTGTGACCTTAATCTCTCCAAAGCTGGAGGAATAGAGGGGGGCTCTTTGCAGATGGCTCTTCAAACTCGAAAGGAGGATGTCGGCTTCTGAAGGCGGGAAAGGTGAGAGCAGCCTTCCACCCCTGAAGACCCTTTGAGCAAGCCTGGGCTCTGCTCTACCCTTGGCCCCATTGACCCACCCACTGCCTACTGGGACCCCACCCCTGGAGAACCACTAAGGGACCAGAACTATATCACCCTGTTCCCATCCCAGCCATCCCCAAACACAGCCTTAATGCCAAGTGAGCCCTGACGCTCAGCCTGACCCAGACACTGTGCCCTATGGCCTCCCGGCCCCATCCATAGCCAGTTCCTAGCTGAAACCCAACCCCAGTCCTAGCCCTGATTCCTCTCCTAGCTCCCACCCCAACTTCAATTCCAAAACCAGCTCCAAGCCTAATCCTAACACAAACCTTACCAACCAGAGGGCAAATCCTTATTAGAATCGAAATCCCAATACTGATACAGACCTTATCATGAGCTCTAAAGTCACCTAACCTCAACCTCAATCCCAACCCCTGAATGAAATACTATTTATTAGTGAATGTGCCTCTGACTTTCTGGAAAGAGTGCAGACCCATTTTTAGGACCAAAAAAAATTAGAAAGCGAGAATACACACTCGATGGTGGTAGTAAGTCATGAGGGCTTGAAGTCAAAGACTGCCTGGGTTTGACTTCCAACTCAGCCACTTCATCAAATCACTTAACCTCTCTTTTTGTATCAATTTTTCCTCACCTGCAAAATGAGAATAACACCATGTGCTAAATAGTCTTCTGAATGCTGAACTCATTTAATGCTCACAAAAACCCTATAATGCATTATACAGATAAGGAAATTGAGGCTCAGAAGGGTTATGTAACTTGCTCAAGGCCACACACAGCTACCAAGTAGTAGAGTCAGAATTTAAACTCAGACAGCTTCTTTCCTCCGAAGCTGGGGATCTTAACCAGGCCAGTCTACTGCCCCTCAGAGACTGAAACAAGGCCATGGGAACTGGGAATGCTCTTAGCTGAAAACTCCAATGCAAACTTCAGATCCCATGCAAACTCAACTTCAGCCCTAACCTTGATCCTAATTCTAATCCCAGCTTATTCAAATACCCAGTCCTAACCCTAAATCAGGACTCAAGCACACTCCACATCAACCTGTATTTAAACCCAACCCAAATATCCACCACTTGAATTTAACCCTAAATTTGCCTCCAGCTATCAACTTAATCATACCCCATGCCAACTTAAACCCTACTCCCAAGTCTAACACCAAACCCTACTTCTCTTGTAAAGATAATCTCACTCTCACTCCCCCATTAATTCTTACTCTACCCCCCCCAATCAATTCCAACATCAACTCTTACCCCCTAATCTTTAATCCAGGTACCCAAATCTTACTCATTTTACATGCTCTTTTCTCCTTCCCTCAGACAGAGGAACAGGATCAGGTAGGAGGTGGCCATGATTTCTCCAATGACTTGTTCCTCCTGACTTGGTTTCTCTACACAGATATCACCCCAGATCCCAGTCCAGCCAATGGGACAGGCCCTGGTCCCGAATGGGGCCTGTGCTCTGGGCCCCCAGAATCAGGGGGTGAAATCGGCGGAACATTGGGCCTGGGGACCCCTAAGCGAAGGACTCAGCACAGTAAGCACAAGACGGTCACAGTGGCCAGTGCCCAGAGGTCACCCCGGGCACTCTTCTGCCTCACCCTGGCCAACCCTCTGCGGCGGTCTTGCATTAGCATCGTAGAATGGAAGCATCCTGGAAGGCCAGGGGCAGACCTTAGGGGTGCGGGTCATCAGGGTACCAAGAGTCAAAGATTGGGTCAGGACTGGAATGGAGGAGGGCTAAGGTCACCAGTGATCAAGGGTCAAGAACTGGCTCCAAAGGGGTGTTAAGGAAAATGAAGGTCACCAGGGGGGGCCAAGGGTCAAGGACTATGTTACAGTAAGAGTTGAAGATGGCTAACTTTTTTTTTTTGGGGGGGGGGTGGTGTCAGAGTCAAGGCCTTGATCAGGACAGGGACTGGGAATGTCAGGGTTGGTCACCCTGGGGTCAAGGGTGAGCATTGGGTGGGGAGGGCCCCAAGGGAATGTAGGCATTCTGAGGCTGCTCTGCTTGCGTCCTTGACTACATCTACCTGAGGCCTTTCGACATTCTCATCTTGCTGACCATCTTTGCCAACTGCGTAGCCCTGGGGGTCTATATCCCCTTCCCAGAAGATGACTCCAACACTGCCAACCACAACCTGGTGAGGCTCGCCCTGCCCTGCCCCCAGTTGGATACAAACCCCAGTAGAACCACACCTCAAGCCTTCCAGCCAGGCCTCGCCCAGCTCTGATCCAGATGATGATCCTCCCCTGCCCAACCCCACCTTCAGTCCCAGCTATACTCCCCTTCCCCGCCCCCCTCAATCCCCAAACCATATAATTCCCCAATCTCCGGCTCCACCCCCAGGAGCAGGTAGAGTACGTATTCCTGGTGATTTTCACTGTGGAGACGGTGCTCAAGATTGTGGCCTATGGGCTGGTGCTCCATCCCAGCGCTTACATCCGCAATGGCTGGAACCTACTCGACTTCATCATCGTCGTGGTCGGGTGCGCGTCTGAGGAAGATTACCCCACCCTAGCTCAACTTTCCACCTCAGGCCCGCTGAATTCAGGACTCAGGGAGGCAACTGCTTTAGACTGCCCTCATTTGGCAGCCAGAATCAGTAATATTAACATATTTAAGTCTATTTGCATTTCCGGTTACCGGGACTCGTGCTTTTCTGAGGAGAGGGGAGGGGTGGGAGGGGATGCCAAGGCCTGACACCCCTCCTAACTTTGTTCCTTGCTCTCCCACCAGGTTGTTCAGTGTGCTACTGGAGCAAGGCCCCGGACGACCTGGGGATGCTCCGCATACCGGGGGGAAGCCGGGGGGCTTCGATGTGAAGGCGTTGCGGGCATTTCGGGTGCTGAGGCCACTGAGGCTGGTGTCTGGGGTCCCAAGTGAGTGGAACGCTCCCCAGGGTTGGAGGTGGGAGGGAGGAAAGATAGGGGAGCTGAGCATACCCAGTACCTACTTTGTCCTCCCTTCGTTCCCCACAGGTCTGCACATAGTGCTCAATTCCATCATGAAAGCACTGGTGCCACTGCTGCACATCGCACTGCTAGTGCTCTTCGTCATCATCATTTATGCCATCATCGGACTCGAGTTGTTTCTCGGTCGCATGCACAAGACTTGCTACTTCCTGGGATCTGGTCGGCCAGCCCACACTTCTCGGGACAGGACACGCCCCTCCACTAGTTCCTAGGCCCCATCCTGTTATCAAGGAAACCCAAATTCACAAGGCTCCACTCACGGGCTCAGGCTCCACCCCCAGTAAACAAGACCTAACCCTAAATCCAAGACTCCGACCGCAGTCTCAGACTACAACCACCCCGCTTGCTAATACCTCCACCCTATCACAAGACTCCACCCTCCTGTCTAAGCCCTGCCCTGCACTTAAGACTTCATTCTCCAGGGCTGGCCCCATATACTCAGACCCTTCATCCAGACCACAGCCCAAGCCTTGCCCCCACCCTCTTTATAAAGTCCCTCCCAAATTCACAAGGCTCCACCCCCAAACTCATGCCTCACTCTTATTTACAAGATTCTGCCCCAAAATTTACAGTCCTTTTCCCAAGATCCTGGTGATTGGGACTCAGCTTCCTAGTGGTTCATAATCCTGACCCAGCAGAGTCAGGAGCCAAAGGTTGCCCTTGATTTAAAAAAATCTAGGACCCTGAATTGAACTTCCCAGGTGGGCGGGGCTCCAGGGTGGCTGCGACGGCGGGTGGGCGTGCTTCAGATTTCAGAACTCCAGCCTTTCCGCAGACATGGAAGCCGAGGAGGACCCATCACCTTGTGCGTCTTCGGGCTCAGGGCGTGTGTGCATGCTGAATCAGACCGAGTGCCGGGGGCGCTGGGCAGGGCCCAATGGAGGCATCACCAACTTCGATAACTTCTTCTTCGCCATGCTTACGGTCTTCCAGTGCGTCACCATGGAAGGCTGGACCGACGTGCTCTACTGGGTGAGACGGAGGGCGGGCAGAGTGCAGAAGCTGCACCTGCCTTTCTTTCCTGAGCTCAGACAGGTGTGTCTGTGTACCCTGAGGGATGTATGCCCTCTCTTTCCCCAGATGCAGGATGCGATGGGGTATGAGCTGCCTTGGGTGTATTTCGTGAGTCTCGTCATCTTTGGGTCCTTCTTTGTCCTCAATCTTGTACTTGGCGTCCTGAGTGGGTGAGGAGCCTAGATACTCCCCTCATCCTGGCCCTCATTCTCCCCTCATCCTGCCCCTCAGCCCTGTCCCTTTTTTTGTTCCTAGTAAACTCCTAGGTAAACTTCAAAACCCATCTGAAATTCCCCTTCATTCAGTCAGTCAACATTAAACATCTATGGTGTGCAAAGCACTGTTTTAGGAATGGAATGAGACAAAAATCCCTGCCCTCTTGGATATTATATTCTGGTGGAGAGAGACAGATAATAGCAACATACACAATAAATAATATATATGTAATGTTTTGTATGGAATATGTGCTATGGAAAGAAAGGAATGATAAAAATAGGAATGGGGAGATCCTACAGGGGGACAGTTAGGACAGGCCTCTTTAAGGTGTTATCTGAATAAAAATGTGAAAGATTGAAGGAATGAGTCATGTGGGTACCTGAGGAAAGAGTGCCCCAAGCAAAGGGAACAGCCAGTGTGATGACTTTAAAGTAAGAATGTGCTTGGCATATTCAATGAACAGCAAGGAGGCCAGCGTGGCTGAAATGGGGGAGGTAAGGGGGCTAGGGTGGTTCCCCCACCTAGCCCTCTATCCTTATCTCTCAGGGAATTCTCCAAGGAGAGGGAGAAGGCAAAAGCAAGAGGGGACTTCCAGAAGCTGCGAGAGAAGCAACAGCTGGAGGAGGACCTGCGGGGCTACCTGGACTGGATCATGCAGGCAGAAGAGCTGGACATTGAAGACCCCTCAGCTGATGACAACTTTTGTTCTGTGGCTGAAGAAGGCCGGGCTGGCCACCGTAGGCAACCCCAATCTGACCCATTCCCTGCTCCATGCAGGCGTCAGTGGGCTGTCCTCCTGAGACCCAGCCCCCACCTTCAACACCTCTCAGCCCAGCCCTCAGTAGGACACAGAACCTAGACCCAGATCCCCTTCCCAAATGTAACCAGAACAGATTCTAAGTAACAGCCCCCACACACCTAACACCACCCCAGGCCATGCTCCCCAACTGTCCTCACTATCCCTGCAGGGCCACAACTGGCAGAGCTGACCAATCGGAGACGTGGACGTCTGCGCTGGTTCAGTCACTCCACCCGCTCCACGCACTCCACCAGCAGCCATGGTGGGGGTACATACAGGTTGAGGAGGTGGGCGGGATGGGTAGACAGAGAAAGCCAAAGGTGTAACCTTGGGGGCTTCATGTGCTGACCCTCTATTACTACCCTTCCCACAGCCAGCCTCCCAGCCAGTGACACGGGTTCGATGGCAGAGACTCCAGGCGATGAAGAAGAGGAGGAGGGGGCTCTAGCCAGTTGTACATTCTGCTTGTGAGGGCCCCCAACCCTTGACCCATGACCCAGCCCAGAACCCAGTCCAAAGCCTGACCCTAGTACTTACTTTGGCCTCCAACCTTGACCTCAGTCCCTGACCTCAAACTATAGCCCCTCATGACACCCACATCCATCTCCCTCTTTTTCAGAAATAAGATCATGAAAACCAGGGTCTGGTGAGTTGGGGAAGTTATGCGACTTCTGGACCCCGTGATTTCGTGAGCCCCACCTGAGCCCTCCAGGGCAGGCTGAGGTAGGTGATCTCAGCCATTGGGCTCCCCTTTTCTCCCAGCCGCCAGCTCCGTCGAGCCAACCGAGGCCTTCGGGCATGCTGCCGGAGGGCTGTGAAATCCAATGCCTGTTATTGGGCCGTTCTGCTGCTTGTCTTCCTCAACACGTTGACCATCGCCTCAGAGCACCACGGGCAGCCTATATGGCTCACACAGACCCAGGGTGTGTAACCCAGCCTGCCAGCCCTCTCCTCACCCCCAATTCCCTCCACCCCAAAAGCATCAATCAAGGATCTCTCAGGTACCTCAGACCCCCAGATACTGCCTTACCACTCAAGTAAATGCAGAAACCTTAACCTGTCCCATCCCACCTTGTAACTTACACTTACATAGTACTTTCTGTATGTGTCAAGCTCTATTTTCAGTGCTTTATGTGTACTAACTCAATTTCTCTTCACTGCAACCTTTGGGAATTAAGTACTAAGACATAAAGTACTGAGTGCCAAAGTACTAAAGTTAAGTTACTAATCCCGGGACTCAGCTAGTGAATGGCAAACTTAGGCAGCCTAGCTCCAGAGTCCAGGCTATTAACATTACACTGTCTGGACAAGTTAACCCCTCTGTGAAATGGGGCTAGTAATAGTATTCATTTCATGGAGTGATTAAGAGGATTAAATGAGTTAAAGTGAAAAGTGCTTAGAACATTGCCTGACCCACATAAAGCCAGCACTTTATAAGTGGTAGCTCTTACTAGTATTCATTCTAATCTCAATCCCAACATTAACACTAAGCACACTTTTAATCTCAAACCAGCTCCACTCCTAACTAAATCCCAGCCTCTAACCCTATCCTTGAGGCTGACCGAGGCCCTGCCCCAACTCTGCCCTTCTCCCCAGCTCCAGAAGCCTCTCAAAACCTCACCCGCTCTAACCTACAAACTCATCTCCATCCCTAACTCTAACACCACCCCAACCTGGGCCTAGCCTGATATCTGCTACCCTAGATCACCCCATGACTTCTACCTCCCCACATGTCACCATGGAAACTAGCCAACCCGGTCACTCCTACCCCTCTCCCTACAGAGTATGCCAACAAAGTGTTGCTCTGTCTATTCACGGTGGAAATGCTTCTCAAGCTCTATGGTCTGGGCCCCTCCGCCTATGTTTCCTCCTTCTTCAACCGCTTTGACTGCTTTGTGGTCTGTGGGGGCATCCTGGAAACCACCCTGGTGGAGGTGGGAGCCATGCAGCCCCTGGGTATCTCAGTGCTCCGGTGTGTGCGCCTCCTCAGGATCTTTAAAGTCACCAGGTGTGTGTATGGAGCGGGAGGACTGGAGCCCCAAACATAGCCCCAACAGTCCCTATCCCAGCTCCAATGATAACTTTATCTATATCATCATTCATTTCACAAACATCCATTGAGTGCCTACTGTGTGCTAGGCACACCAGGAATCAAAGCAGACACAAGTTCCTGCTTTCATGAAGGTTCAAGTCCAGTGGGGAGGGTGTCTACTCCATTTACACATGCTTCTTCAACATCAACCCTGTCTCTCAATTCGACTTTATACTCATATCCAACCCAAACCCCATCTCCAACCCCTAACCATAACATCATCTCTAACCCAAACCCCAACCACTCGTTATCCACAAGCCCATTTACAACACCAACACACAATCCTAAGCCCATCTCCAAATTCATCCCTAACTCACAGCCTCATCCCCATCACTAACCACAACGCCCACATCCCTAAATCCTAACTATTAGCCTATATCTAGCCACGGTCCTGTTGCCAGCCCCAGCCTCAGTCTTATCCCTATCCTCTCCTCTTTCCCAACCCTCAACCGCAACCCCATTCCAAGCCATCCCTAACCCAAACCCTAGTCTTGGTCCCAACCTGAAACCCAATTCTCGCTCCATCAACTTCTATTTACCCTCCATCTTAACCTCATCTCCTATTATATCTCTAATGCCAACCCTAATCCGAAACTCAACCTCCACTCACTTCTTAGTCTCACCTCACCCCAACTCCAAAATCACTTCTAATCTTGACACTAAAGGCCATTTCAACCCAGCCTGCCCCAGTGCATCTCAAACTGGAGTCCTGACTTGGATCCTAACTCACCACTTGGCATGTTAACCCTGCCTCCCCATCTCTGCTGCAGGCACTGGGCATCTCTAAGCAATTTGGTGGCATCCCTACTCAATTCAATGAAATCCATCGCATCTTTGCTGCTTCTCCTCTTCCTCTTTATCATCATCTTCTCCCTGCTTGGCATGCAGCTGTTTGGGGGCAAGTTCAACTTTGACCAGACCCACACCAAGCGAAGCACCTTTGACACCTTCCCCCAGGCCCTCCTCACTGTCTTTCAGGTGGGGCCTGGAGACCATGGGATGGGTGGGTCAGTAGCACCCTGTGGTGGGGAGAGGGTCCCAAGGACTTCATGGTGACCCCTCACCCCCAGATCCTGACGGGCGAGGACTGGAATGTGGTCATGTATGATGGTATCATGGCCTATGGCGGCCCCTTCTTCCCAGGGATGCTGGTGTGCATCTATTTCATCATTCTCTTCATCTGCGGCAACTGTATCCATAAAGCCTTGGGGGGCTGGATGACGGTGGGGTGGAGGTGAATAAGGGGACCTGGGCAGTCTATAGGCAGGCTACTACTCCATCGTTTGCAGCCTGAGCTTACCCCAGACATCCTGTTGAACGTGTTTCTTGCCATTGCTGTGGACAATCTGGCTAGTGGAGACACAGGCACTGCCAAGGACAAGGGCAGGTGATGTCTAGCTCCACCCCCAAGTCAGTCTCTCCCTGCATCCCTGCCTAGAAACTCCCATACATATTCCACACCACCAAAGATGCTTTGGTCACCCTGGCAATCCCCACCCTCAGATCCAATCTTCCAGTCCTCATTCATTCAACATTCATTTATTAAGTACTTTGTGACAGAAGCCGTTCTAGATGCTGAGGAGACAGCAGGGGTCAAGGTAGACAGAAACCTCTCCTTCATGGAGCTGAAATTTGAGAAGGCAAGCAAAACACAAACAAATAAATATATAATATACTTTAATTAAATATATGTTGATAATATATAATGAAGAAAAAGAAAGCAAAATAAAATAATAGAGGGCAATGAAAATTGCTATTTTGGTTATGGTAGTCAAGAAAGGTCTCTATGCAGAGGTGACAGTTGAACAAAGACTTAAATAAAGTGAAGGAGTGACCTATGCAAATATCTGTAGAAAGAATGTTCAAGGCAAGGGGACAGCAAGTGCAAAGATCCTGAGGTGATGATATTCTCAGCACATTTAAAAATCACCAAGGAGAAAGATAAATACCATATGATTTCACTTATATGCAAAATCTAAGGAACAAAAAGAACAAATTAATCAAAAGCAGACTCACAAATATAGTGGACGATTTGGTGATGGACAGAGGGGAGGGAGGTTGGGAGGGGCTGGGAGAATGGGGTGAAGAGTTAATGAAGTACAAATTAGTAGCTGATAGTTGGTCACAGGGATGGGGAACATGGCATAGGGAATGCAGTTAGCATTAAAATGATGGCTAAGTGGAGGGCCAGGGGAGGGAGGGAGCAATTGGGGGGATTATTTTATGAACTATATACATGTCTAACCAATATACTATATACTTGAAACTAATTTAAATAAAACTTTTTTAAAAATCACCAAGGAGACCAGTGAGTCTGAAGTGGAATAAGCAAGGAAGAACGTGGTAGGAAGTGAGCTCAAATGGGTGAATAAGGAGACCGGATTGAGAGCATTCTGGACCACAGTGAGGACTTTGGTTTTTTCTCTGAGTGAATGTGAGCAGAGAAGGGATGTATCAGACTGAGAATTTAACAGGATCTTTCTGGCTGCTGTGAGAACATACTGTGGGGATAAAGGTGGAAGCAGGGAGGTTCTATAGGGTCAAAGAAAGGTCTTTTCTGACTTCAATGCCCCTCCTCAGCCACACACATATGTTGTGATCCTTAGAATTCACCCCACCTCATTTGCTTGCACAGGGAGAAATGTACTGAAGAGAAACCCCCACAGGAGAATAGAGCATTGGTGAGTTAGAAGCCTGGGCACCATCTACACCTCATATTACTAACAATACTTGTCTACGTGTTTGTATCTTTAACTTCCAACATCTGCCTGTTCATTCCTTCATGATTTCATCTCTTCCATGCCTCCCTGTGTCCATCCCCTGATGTCTCCCCCACCATCAATGACCCCCATCTTCCTGTTTCCAGGTGCCTGGTGAGGAAAATGAGGAAGAGGAGGGTACAAGAAATGAAGGAGCAGGTAAGTGGCCAGAGCCAGGTGGAGATGTGGGACTTTAGGGACAGCACCTAAGCAGAGCTCTTGACCTCCGATCCCTTCTTCTCTGGAGAGCAGCCTTTTCCAAGATCATCTTGAAAATAATGGGCTTGGTGTATGGCCAGCAACATTTGAGACAATGAGATTAAAGAAGATAAATAGACGTTTTGTTTTAATGTGAAACTTCTCAGAACTTTCATTTTATAATAGTGTGTACATGACTGCAAAGACGGTAATGTTCATCCAACACACATTTACTGAGCTCTTACTGTATTCGAGGCCCTGTTCTAAGTGCTAGGAACACAACAGTGAACAAAACAAATTAAAATCCCTTTTCTGAGGAGCTGACATTCTAGCATGGAGATGGGAAGAATTTACTATGTGGCAAGCACTCTTCTAGGTGCATTACATACATTATCTCAATTAATTCTCTCTCTTTGGATCTTCTGGTGCCAGGCATGGAGGAAGAGGAGGAAGAGGATGAGGAAGAGGAGGAAGGGGGTGCAGGGCGTGTGGAACTCCTACAGGAAGTTGTACCCAAGGAGAAGGTGGTGCCCATCCCTGAGGGCAGTGCCTTCTTCTGCCTCAGCCAAACCAACTCGTGAGTGCTGGGAGTAGGCAGGGGCAGAGGTGAGGAACAGGAGGGGTTGGGGCAGGTGGAGGGCCAGGGAGCAGCCAAGGCTGGGGAGATTGGAGTACCACCTGATGAAACAGGGCTTAGCTGCATCCTTTCAGCTCCCCCAATAAACTATGGTCCTGGATTCCGAAAACAGCCCATTCTCCACTCCCTAGATTGAGGAAGGCCTGCCACACCCTCATTCACCATCATGTCTTCACTAATCTTATCCTGGTGTTCATCATCCTCAGTAGTGTGTCTCTGGCTGCTGAGGACCCCATCCGAGCCCACTCCTTCCGCAACCATGTGAGCCTTTGCCTGGAGGCTGGGGGACACACCCAGGGGTATCCTACTGTGCACAAGTTGGGGCCAGGGTGGGGACAGGGAGACCACTATCTAGGCAGAGAGAGAGGGGCAATAATGACAGCTGCTCTGGTGCCCGCCTTTACTGTATATGAAACACACTTGGAGAAGCACCAGAGAGATCAGTATTTTGCTGAGGAGGAAGTTGTGCTCAGAGAGACTGAACATACCAAAAGCATCCATGTAGCTGTGTAGAGGCAGAGTAGTTCAAATTTGAACATTAGTCTTTCTGATGGCCAAGCCTTTTGCCTTATGGAGAAGATGATGATCATGAGAGAGGGAAGGAGGGATGGAGGGAGGGAGGATGGGAAGGACAGCAACACTTATGTAGAGAGGTACACATACACACACATATACACACACACATACACACATATACATACCTAGTATCCCCCTCAGCCATGACTCTGATGCCCCTTCTTTCTCATCCTCCAGATTCTGGGGTATTTTGATTATGCCTTCACATCCATTTTCACTGTGGAGATTCTACTAAAGGTAACTAACGGGACCCCAATCATACTCCAAGTTGCTCCAACCCACTCCCCACCCACCCCCGCAGCCCACCTCTCTTGTTTCTATGCCCTCCTCCTACTTCTAATCCCAAATATGGGATCTAGCCTTATGACCTCTGACCCCCCCCAGATGACGGTGTTTGGGGCCTTCCTGCACCGAGGCTCCTTCTGCCGTAGCTGGTTCAATCTGTTGGATTTGCTGGTGGTCAGCGTTTCTCTCATCTCCTTTGGCATCCAGTGAGTGACCTCTTACGCATCCTATTCCTCCCAGAGCCCAGACCAAATCTGGGCCAGGGCCTGAGGATTGCCTCCTCACCAGCTCCAGTGCCATCTCGGTGGTGAAGATTCTGCGCGTACTCCGAGTACTTCGGCCCCTTCGAGCCATCAACCGGGCCAAGGGCCTCAAGGTAACCCCACCTTACCCAAACCCACAGGGCCTAGACCCTGCCCTGCCCCTGGGGCCAGGACTACTGGTCAGACTAACCATTTGCACTGATGCATGACCACACAGCCTGGGCCTGGCATGTAACCACACATGCCTGACCACTGGCCATGTGGGCATGTGACCTGTCCCGTGTTCCTTACCAATGGTCACGTTTCCCTGTCACGTGGCCACAAATCCTTGCCTGGCAAACATTTATTCCTGGTTGGTGCCTACACATCCCTGCCACATCATTGCCCTTTGACTAGGTGTTCCTGACCACATATCGCTAACCCAAGATCACATGTCCCTGACCCAAGTTCCTTAGCTCCATCCATGCCCAGAGTCCCTGCCCCATGACCACTGTGGCTTACAGTGTCCATTATCCATATTCATGGGTGCCTGCAGCACGTGGTACAGTGTGTGTTCGTGGCCATCCGGACCATCGGAAATATCATGATTGTAACCACACTCCTGCAATTCATGTTTGCCTGCATTGGCGTGCAGCTTTTCAAGGTGGGAAGAAACACTGGAGGAGGCCCAGGTATGGGTCAAGGCAGGGGTGAAGGGTTAAACTGCTTGGCAAATATCCTCCCTGCAGGGGAAATTCTACAGTTGCACTGATGAAGCCAAACACACCCCTCAAGAATGCAAGTGAGTGGCTGAGACCTTGCTCTCCATGGGGCCCAGGACCCCTCTCAAAGGCCAAAAAGATCCATAGAGCTCACCGAGCCCCCTGAAACCCCTAGAGCTTCCTCCCAAGAACTGCAGAGAATTCCCCAGATTTTATCAAGGCCCCAAGACTCCCAGAATTCTCCAAGGCCTCAAGATATACCACCAGAATGCTTCCAAGAACTGCGAAGGCCTACCTCCTCCAAACCTCTCTCCATATTCCCCAGAGTTACCTACATTCTACTCCAGACCTTCCAGCAAACCCCAAACACAACCCCCCACCTCCATGAAATCCTTGTCTTCCATCTTCTTTAGAGGATAGCGATTAAAAGCATGGGTTTTGAAGTCAGACGTTCCTGGTTCAAATCTATCCCATGAGACTTTTCTTAACCTTGTAATTCCTTACATTTCTTAATCTTGCTGAGTCTCATTTTCCTTAACTGAACAATGGGTATAAAAAGAATGCAGATCTCACAAGTTTTTTTATGAGGAATAAATGAGTTACTATACAGAGAGTATATATACTACAATGTAAAGTTATTACATGCAAAGCCTAACACCATGCCTGACATAGACTTAGTTCTGATCAGTGTTGGCTATTATTAGTATTACTTTTTTCTGGATGGTCATAATGATGATGATAACGGTGATGAAAGCTAAGACGTGTAGTGCCAACTATGTGCCACACACTATCCTCATTGATTGACTTAATTCTTAATAATGGAAATATGTTCCATTATATCCTATTTCATAGATGGGGATAACTGAAGCACAGAGAGGTTAAATGACCAAGGTCACTCAGCCAGTAAATGGAGGGGCAGGATTTGAGGCCAGGCTATCCAGCTTCACCACTATGCCTTGCTGCCTCCATACTGGATACCCTAGTTCCCTTTCCACAGATACCCACCCCTCCTCACCCACCCAGCCTGTCTGCAACATCCACAGGGGCTCCTTCCTGGTCTATCCTGATGGAGATGTGTCACGGCCCCTGGTCCGGGAGCGGCTCTGGGTCAACAGCGATTTCAACTTTGACAATGTCCTTTCAGCCATGATGGCTTTGTTCACTGTCTCCACCTTCGAAGGCTGGCCTGCGTGAGGGGCAGGGCCCTAGGGATGGATGGGCAGGGGATTGGGAAGGAATCTCGAGGGGACTGGCTGGGATCGTATCTTGGGATGTGATAAAGGTCTTCTGAGACCAAATAGGGTTTTGGGGGGACTCGTGGGCATATTAGAGTTCTGGTGGGGGTCTCCCAGTAGCTAGCTGGGGTGTTTTGGGGACCTAAGTGGGCGGGATTGGGTAGAGGTCTCTGAGGGAGTAGATGGAAATCTAGAGAGGACTGGATAAGATTTAGGAGGGATCATGTATTTACCCGAGGGTGCTGGGAGGGATCTCAGAGGAGATGGAGTAGGGGATTCAGGGGCTTCCAAGTCTTTCGAGTATTAGTTGGAGATCTCTGGGGTGATGGAGCAGGGAATTCAAGTTGATAGAACAGAGGATTTAGAGATCTTTGGGGACTGGTGAGAGGGTTCTGGGGAATTGCCTGGGAATTTCCAGGTGGCTGGAGAAGGGGATTTGGGGGTCTGTGGGAACTTATGGGATTCGAGGGTCTTGGAGGGCCTGGTGGAGGCCTCTTTGGGGTATGTGTGCAAGTACTAGGTGGTTAGGTAAGGAGATTTAGAGGTTATTTGGGGTGCCAAGAAGATCCTTGGCTGTCTGTGATAAGTGGTCTGGGGGCAGGTCTTCGGGGGCTGAGATATTCCCTCAACCTACCTCGACTGGCTCCCCAGGCTGCTATACAAGGCCATTGATGCACACGCAGAGGATGAGGGCCCTATCTATAATTACCACGTGGAGATATCAGTGTTCTTCATTGTCTACATTATCATCATCGCATTCTTCATGATGAACATCTTTGTGGGCTTTGTCATCATCACCTTCCGTGCCCAGGGTGAGCAGGAGTACCAAAACTGTGAACTGGACAAGAACCAGGTAACTTCTGTCCCATGATCCATTACCACCAACCCCTCTGTATACACATCTCCTTGCCTCGAGACCCCACTGCTCACTCATGCCTTGCACCCATAAATAGCGCCAGTGCGTGGAGTACGCCCTCAAGGCCCAGCCACTCCGCCGTTACATCCCCAAGAACCCGCATCAGTATCGTGTGTGGGCCACTGTGAACTCTGCTGCCTTCGAGTATCTCATGTTCCTGCTCATCCTGCTCAACACGGTTGCTCTAGCCATGCAGGTCTGAGCTCCCCATCCTGACCCCTGCCAGATACCCTATTCTGTTCACACAATCCCTTGGGAACCATTAAGAATGTTTTTGGCTACAAGTAACAAAATCCCCATCTGATAGAGTTAAGCCACATTTCTTCAAATCTAAGGCCAATAATTGTAAGTTGGATCCTGTTGCAGAGATCTAAGAATGTGAAAAAGAAATGGCAGACAGCAGTTGTAAGTTGCTATTGTGAAGTGCACCCTGATTTCAGAGATTCTAAAATGTGATAAGATGTGCATCCCAGAGTCAACTAAATATGGTAGTTACTTCACATAACAAGAAGTGTAGAGGTAGGCTGTTTGCTCATTGCACATCAGAAACCCAGGTTCTATCTTTCTGCTCCATCATTCTTCATGAGTTGGCTTTCATTCTCATATTTGTTGCTTCATGGTCACAGGAGGAGTGCCATAGATCCAGGCATCAATACTACATTCGGGGCAGGAAAAAGGAGGAAATGTTGCACCAGGGGGCTCCCCTCATTTGAGCCTTTTATTGGAAAGCAAAACTTTTTCCACAGAAGCCACCCAACCAGCAGCAGACATGTTTCCTTCTCAGTCAGAACTAGCTACGAAGCCAGGAAATCAAAAACTGGGCTTTCCAATATCCATAACGGCAGGCAGACACTGTGAGGGGTTTGGCCAACCCATAGTGCTACCACATCCCCAGACTCAACTCAATCCAAGCCAGAGAAAATTTGGTTAGAGATAAGGAGATCTCTGCTTCAGGCTCTGTCCCCACACCCAATTTTTTCCCCCAGCACTATGAGCAGACTGCTCCCTTCAACTATGCCATGGACATCCTCAACATGGTCTTCACTGGCCTCTTCACTATTGAGATGGTGCTCAAAATCATCGCCTTCAAACCCAAGGTGCTCCCCAGCCCTAGACCCACCTGCACTGGGTAAATTCCTTGGGGTGGAGCTCATTGCAGAGCTCCCAGGGGGCCAGCAACCATGGAATTGTGAGACTAGGGAGTGAGAGGAATCCAGATGTAGGCCCATTGTGTGGTCTAAGCTGGGCCCTCCCTCCTCAATGCCCCTACCACTACTGGCCCCCTACCATAGCTTGCTAGCTCTGAGAAGACAGGGCACTGCTTTCCTCCTGCCTACAGCATTATTTTGCCGATGCCTGGAACACATTTGATGCTCTTATTGTGGTGGGCAGCGTAGTGGACATTGCCGTCACTGAAGTTAATGTGAGCACTGGCCTCTCCACTAACCCACTCTCCCTCTACTAACCTTTCCCCAACTCAGCCCCAGAGCTTCCTTTAAAATGAGTAGATGGTTCCCACTCCCATTCATTCCACTCATAGAGACTCAGCGCTCCTCACTAGCTCTTCCTTTCTGAGTCCCTGTTGGTTTTAGCCAAAGACCCCCTCCACCAGCTCCCTCATTCCATTGAAACCTATCCTCTGGCTCCACCAGGACCTAAAATAACTGTTATTTCTATTGTTTCCTTCATTGCCTCTACATCCTTCTCCATTGGCTCCATCACCTCCACCAACTCCTGCTTTGGCTCCATCATCTCTTCTGACTCCTTCATTGGCTCCATTTTTTCCTCCAACTCCATCGTCTCCAACGCTGGGTCTTTCACATCTCTGCCATTACCACTTGCTGCACCGATGGTTCCACAATCTCCTCTATTTTGTATAACATTGTTCTATAACCTTGATTGACAATGCTGCTGGTTCCATATCTCCATAACTGGCTTCTCCATTGGGTCCCCCATTGGTTCTCTCATCTCTATCATCTCCATAAAACAACTGGCTCCATCACTTCCTCCATTGGCTCCAAAATATCTCCTCCACCATCTCCTGTGCCTCTACTCTCCTTCTACCCTCATTACCAACTTTTCTCACAACTATCTAACCACACAACCTTCCCCATCATCCCTTACATAATGACTCTACCATCCATTATCCCCTATAACTGTTCATCATTTCTCCCCTGGCTCATTTGGGCCTGTGAACTCATTATCTCCTCTCTCGCCTCTGTCTTGGCTATATCTCCCTCCAGAATGGTGGCCACCTTGGCGAGGTAGTCCCCCACCTCACAACAGGGACTCTCTGCTTCTTTACTCACCCACCCTCCCTTCCTTTTTTCCTGAAGAGTCCTTAAAAATGATCCCTGACCCATCTGGGGCCTGAATTTTGAGGGGTTTAGGGGCTGGGAGGGCCAAAATATGGGAGGTGGCTGGGACAAATTTGAGTTGAGCATACCCACCACACTCCCAACTCCAGAGCTCTGAGGACAGTTCCCGCATTTCCATCACCTTCTTTCGTCTCTTCCGAGTTATGAGGCTGGTCAAGCTTCTCAGTAAGGGTGAAGGAATCCGGACACTGCTCTGGACATTCATTAAGTCCTTCCAGGTAACCTATGTCCCTTTGACCACCCTTTACCCTCGCCTCACACCTCTCGGCCTTCCCTTTTACTACCCCCAGAACTATATTTCCCAGCATGCCATACCTACCTGCAACTTACCATCTCTAGTTTTCCCTCTTTTCTAGACTCTCAATTCTCAACATGCCTTGGCCTCACTGACCTTAATCTATTGTATTTAATACTGTGTCCACATTTGGGAGACATCGATAGTCATGACATGGGCACTTGAGGGGATGGATCATATCTCTCAGCAAGCCCAGGCTTGAGGGAGCAGTGCATTCTGAGGATTATAGTTCTGTGCGGGGACCTGAGTATCTATGTATCTTCCTCTCCCCTCCTCCACCCATAGGCCTTGCCCTATGTTGCTCTTCTCATCGCAATGATATTCTTCATTTACGCAGTCATTGGGATGCAGGCGAGTGGGGACCCTAGGGAGCATTTCTCAGGCATTCTGCTGAGGGGTGTTGTGTAGAGATAGACTGAAAGTGGGGTTTGTGGGTGGAAAGACAGACACACTGGATGACCCTGAATCAGTCCACAAGTCTGTGAGATGGGATCAGCAGTGCCTGCTTGTCAGGGTTGTGAGGCTCCTTTGGGTATTGAGTTGTGAAATGGGTGGGAACCCATAGGGGCATGGGTTCACCCCTCCGACATAGTCCCTGTGTGCCCACAGATGTTTGGCAAGGTGGCTCTTCAAGATGGCACACAGATCAACCGAAACAACAACTTCCAGACTTTTCCACAGGCTGTACTACTTCTCTTCAGGTGATATCTACTCCCCTCCCCTGCCACTTCGGTCTCCAACATGCTCTTTGGTGTCCACATCTCCTGTCTGGGCCCCAGACTGCCTGAGCTGTGGGAATAATAGGACAGCATGACGTTCCCTATTGCCTGAGTCCTTTTCTGGCTGTGATTTGAGTCTTTTAGAATATTCTGTCCTCAGCCATCCTTTATCTTGTTGTAAGATGTATCCCCTTCTTGAGTTACAGTGCCTCATCTGTAAAATGTGAACATGACTGTCACAAACATAGCATGCCAGCTTTTGAAATGTCAAAGTGTTATCTGTGCCATATGTAGCCCTTGGAAGGAAGTGGGTCATCTCCTCAACCCTCCAGCCCCCATAATGCCACTTGCCATGACTTCATAGCCTCCCCTCAAAGATGGAACCCCTGTGTGATCCCCAGGTGTGCCACTGGTGAGGCATGGCAGGAGATAATGCTTGCCACCCTTCCCGGGAATCGGTGTGACCCTGAGTCTGACTTCGGCCCTGGAGAGGAATTTACCTGTGGTAGCAATTTTGCCATCGCCTATTTTATCAGCTTCTTTATGCTTTGTGCCTTCCTGGTGAGGACCATTTTCCCTCAACCACCATCATTGACATGGTTCTGGCCCTTAAGGGTCTGGGGATGTCAAATGAGATGGGGGGTCCAGATCTTCAGAGTGAGTGAAAGGGCTGGCCTGGTGACAATATCAACCCAGGGACTCATGACCCAGTGACCATATAAGTTTACCTCAGCCTCCTACCAACTCCCTACACCCTGCTCAACCCTTTACCTAACCCCTCTACTCACTGGCCCACAGATCATAAATCTCTTTGTGGCTGTGATCATGGACAACTTTGACTATCTAACCAGAGACTGGTCTATCCTGGGTCCCCATCACCTCGATGAATTCAAGAGGATCTGGTCTGAATATGACCCTGGGGCCAAGTATGCCCTTTAATCCCATACCTAATATTCCAGGGGGCAGAACACTGCTCCACACAGTCCCCCAGCCCTGGAACCTCTGTCCTACTTCTCACATTACCCAGTCAGTAGATGCCCCAAGGTTCCCACAGTCCCTGTTCTGTGCCTCCCCCCACATCCACCCCACTTCCCTCCAATTGATTTTTCCCTGACAGGCTCTGGGGTGTTGGTGGGGAGAAGTAATGATAAGCTTGAGAAAGGGCTAGAAGGGGTAACTCCAATAAGTGGTACCTCCCACCCACCCCCACCTGCCCAAGGGGCCGCATCAAGCACCTGGATGTGGTTGCCCTGCTGAGGCGCATCCAGCCCCCGCTGGGATTCGGGAAGCTGTGCCCACACCGAGTAGCTTGCAAGGTCTGTGAAACTACCCAACCCCCTCCCTGCCCCTGAGAAGGCTGTCTACCATCTGCCAGGGGTGGGCAGGGACTTTGCCTTGGGTAAGGAGGGGGAGTTTTGTTGCGTCGTCAAAGGTTTCTGACCCCCGGACGTTCGTGCCTGAGTCACTGGCATTTGCCCAAAGTGGGTTTCACATCCCTGGTGTGCAGAGACTTGTGGCAATGAACATGCCCCTCAACTCAGATGGGACGGTGACCTTCAACGCCACACTCTTTGCCCTGGTTCGGACATCCCTGAAGATCAAAACAGAAGGTGCGCGAAGGGTGGAGGGGCAGGAGTGGGAGGGTCCCTGGGAAGGTTGCAGGGAGCCAACTGGAGTGCTGGGCCCCACTCCTAGCTCTGAACCTCAAAATGGACGACTTCGGCCCTTTTTCCCACCTGTCCAATGGTGACTGCTCCAACAGTGAGGGAGTGGCTGTAAAGAGCTCTTCCTATTGGCTCATGCCCCACATCCTCTCCTGATGCAGGGAACCTGGAGCAAGCCAATCAGGAGCTGCGAATCGTCATCAAAAAGATCTGGAAGCGGATGAAGCAGAAGCTGCTAGATGAAGTCATCCCCCCTGCTGATGGTGAGCTAGCCCCACCCAAATTTCTTGAGCCCATCTCTTAATGTCAGATGATTTATTGTTCACCATAAAAAAAAAAACCAGCACTGGGTGGAGTGGTGGGAGACAAAAAGGAGTCCATACTGTGGGTAGAGTAGGGGAAACAGAAGACCCCTGTGTGACCCTGCCTCCTCTGCCTTGCCCCCAGAGGAAGAGGTCACCGTGGGCAAATTCTATGCCACCTTTCTGATCCAGGACTACTTCCGCAAATTCCGGCGGAGGAAAGAAAAAGGACTACTGGGGACTGAAGCCCCCCCAAGCACATCCTCTGCCCTTCAGGTCTTCAGAGCAGGGCATGGGTTGGTGGGGGTATATGAGAACACCATGACAGAGGCTGACTGCCCTCTTGGTCTCAAGGAATCCATGTCACAGATGAGAAAACTGAGGCCCGAGGACCCACAAAGGGACAGGGGTAGTTGAGGGGCTCCTTCCTCCACCCCACACTCCTGCATGGGAAGCAGGTTCAGTGACGGGGAAATTTAGACCCTGAGCTTTCCTGCTTCCGTATTTTTTCACTCCTACAGGCTGGCCTGAGGAGCCTACAGGACTTAGGTCCTGAGATCCGGCAAGCACTCACTTGTGACACAGACCAGGAGGAAGAGGAGGAGGAAGAAGAAGAAAGGCAGCAGGGAGAGGAGAAGGAAGATAAGGACCCAGAAACATACAAAGTGAGGACAAGTTTCCACTCTCCCAGGAATGTAAAATACTCCTTCAATCTCCTGACTTCCACACTGCCTCTGGAGAGAAGCCCTCCAGAGAAGCGCCCAGCCCACGCAACAGACAAATGTTTACTTGGCACCTACCATCCGCTATTGAGGGCAAGACCCAGATTCAGCCCAGCCCCTAGGGAGCTCATTGGAGACACACTATATGACCAAGTGACTTAGATGTAACATGGATGCAACACTCAGTCCTGTGACTCCCACAGGCCCCAATAGGCTCCCAACCCCCGTCTCGCCGCCGGAGCTCCGTGATTTCTGTATCTCTGCCTGCTGGGGACAAACTTCCAGATTCACTTTCCCTTGGGCCCAGTGATGATGATGGTGGAGCTCCCAACTCCAGACAGTTCAGTGTGCCCCAGGCTGGATCCCACACTCACAGGTGCGGTCAAGAGTCTGGGGGAAGATTGTGAGGGAAAGCAGGAATTAGCCACTGTATGGGGGCAATTCAGAGGGTATAGGAAGAGAGCCTAAGAGGGCCTTCTAATGGAAATTGAATAAAGATAGGAGAGCTTCAAAGGCTCAGGTGGGAATAAAGAGTAATAGATTCATATGAGAAAGACAATGCAAAAGTTTCATGCAAAAAGCACATGATGTGGAACTAAATAAGTTTAAGTTCAAATTTTGAATTTGCCATTTGCTTAAGTGACCTTGGGTTAGTCGCTTAGTTTTTATGGTCCTCAATTTCCTCATCTATGAGAGGGGGATAATAGTACCTTACCTCATGGGGATAATGCAAGGATGAAATGAGGTGCCTGGCTTTCACGGCTTTCTCCTCACCACCTTCCAACACACCTCCAATTCTTGTATCGAAGTTGTCTCTTTAATAGACCTGCTTAAAAAAAAAAAAGTCGGGTCCTACCAATGAGACAAACGTCTATTATAAGAAAGCCCATGTCCACTTTAAAATGATGACAAGTTAATTTTATGTGAATTCCCCACTCCCCGCCCCCCCAAAAAAAAAATTAGAAGCCCAGTGTTTCTGCAAGGAAGGGAGCATGGAATGAGAGGGAACCAGGGGCCCAGGACCACATTTAGGGGGAATCTGATCTACCTAACTTGCCTCACTTTCCTCAGAAGAAGCTCTGGGACTCTCATTTTCACCATTCCAGAAGAAGGAAGTTCTCAACCCAAAGGAACTGAAGAAGAAGAGAAACAGAATGAGGAAGAAGAAGTCCCCAGCCGGTTCTCTGACCCCAACATGTAGGATGAGCCCATGAGCCATATGTGGGAAGGCAGGACTGATGGCACTCCGTGACCCATGCCCAGGCCTGAGCTCACTCCCAGCCTTCCCTCCCTCCCACACAGGCTCTCCTACTTAGATGAGCAATCAGGGACTCCCCTGCACCCCATGCTCTTGCCACCTCACAGACCCCAGAGATATGTGGGCGAGCACCGTGCACCACATCGCCGTCTGCTGCCCCCAACACCTGCAGGTAAGAGCAAGCGTGGGTCCTGGGGACCCCCAAGGGCCAGCAGGGCAGAAGATTGGGGAGGCAGTGACATTCCTCTTTTCCCCTGGCACCCCTACCCACCACCTGCAGGTCGGAAGCCCTCTTTCACAATTCAATGTCTGCGGCGCCAGAGCAGTTGTGAAGATTTACCCATCCCAGGCACCTATCATCGTGGGCGCAATTCAGGGCCTAGCAGGACACAGGTGAGGCAGGGCACAGGATGGGAGCAGTATAGGCTGAATTTATCAGACACTCTACCTGTCAGGCCCTTCTGAGAAACGGGGCACGTATGAATTACACAATCCTCACTGTACCTGTGAGGTGGTATTGTTTTTGGCCTCAGTTTATATAGATGAGGAAACTGACTCCCAAAGAAGTTTACCCCAGATCATACAGCTAGTAAGTGGCAGAACTGAGATTTAAATCCACGTCTTCTGTGCTCTTAAATAAACTCAAGTCTGAGCTACACACACCCATTTCGACTCCAGCTGTGTTTGGGGGTAAGAGATAGGTACAGGAGTGTGTTCTATACTCTCACACTCCACCTATCAATCACTGTCTCTCTCATGTTTATTCTGGTCCAGGGTTCCTGGGCAACCCCTCCTCAGAGAGGTCGGCTCCTGTATGCCCCACTGTTATTAGTGGAGGAGGGTACAGCAGGGGACGGATACCTCGCCAAATCCAGCGGTCCACTGCGCACCTTCACCTGTCTGCACGTGCCTGGAACCCATTCAGACCCAAGCCATGGCAAGAGGGGCAGTGCCGACAGCCTGGTGGAGGCTGTGAGTACAGAACGGGTGTAGGCAAGAGGAATGAGGGAGGAAAGAAGGGAGGCGCTTTGGAAGGAGGGAAAAGGGGTCTCCAGTCTCTATGCTGTGCATGTAGCTCTCCCTTTGCTGTGCAACTTCAGCTCAGCATGATGTGTGCACCACTGTCCCCCAGTGACTTCCCTGCACACCCTCATAGGTACATCATCTATCCACATTGATTCCTCTGTGCACGCTGCTTCCACTCCATGCTGTGCCCTCTGTCAACTCTGATCTATTCTCTGCCCCCAGGTGCTCATCTCCGAGGGTCTGGGCCTCTTTGCCCGAGACCCACACTTTGTGGCCCTGGCCAAGCAGGAGATTGCGGATGCATGTCGCCTGACACTGGATGAGATGGACAGTGCTGCCAGTGATCTGCTGGCACAGGGGACCAGCTCATTTTATAGTGATGAGGAGTCTATCCGCTCCCGCTTTGATGAGGAGGACCTGAGAGATGAGATGGCCTGCGTCCATGCCCTCTGAATTCCTATCCCTCCTCCACTGCTCAATAAACCTCCTGCTCTCCCTTCCTCAGAGGAAGACAGGCATGGACCACACCCTTGGATTTTGGTGTCTTTGCACTAGGGGCCTAGGGCTTCCCAACAGCCCCCATCCATCCATCCCCATTTCAGTGCTGAGCCACTGCCCACACATGGGTATTTCCAGAAACCAGGACAGCCAGGTCTGATTATTCAGTGTCAGTGAAGGAGGGAGGAGGAGGAGGAAGAGACAGCAGCCAAAAAAAGCTGGAGACAGAGTGGAGGTGGTGGGGGAGGGGGATAGCACTGGACAGAGATAGAGGAAAGAGGAGAGAGGGGCCTTGGATGAGGAGTGGGGTAAAGTCAGAGATTCCGCAAGGAGTCAGTCAGGTCAAACTGAGGAAAGACAGACAAATGGGAAAAAAAGGCTAAGGAAACCCAAAAAAGAGTCCTGCCAGTAGAAAGGCCTGGAGGTTGGAATTAGCCTGATATGTGATATGTCAGGCAAAGGGGTCCTCTAATGGTATTGGGAATTTCAGAGAGGCTAAATTGGGATGACCCTGTCTCCTATCTCCCACCTTCTGCCTAAGAAAATGAAAATCTATAAATACACTGGCAGGAGACAAGTGTGGGGCTCCAAGCCCAGGGAAACCCACTCGGGGCCCATCTAGCTTTCCTGAGATCAGCTAAGAATAACCCACGCTCCTTCCACACAGATCCCAGAGCTCTTCTTTCTGCTTCTTGCCTCACCTTTAGTCATTGCCCAACCTTTGGGGTCTCATTCATTCAGTGAATATTTACCCAGCATTTACCTTGTGCCAGGCACTGTTCTAGGTTTCTCTCAAAGCAAACTGAGCTGGCTTAGACATGTGACAGGACTTGCCTAAAGTAGTAGTCAGCCCCACCTCCAACAGAATTGGAGGCAGTGCTGGGAGTGGCATGGGATGGGACTACCACTGGGGAGGGTCTGACCTAGGGTCTCATCTCTCAAAGCAGGGTTTTTGCATTTGTATAATTTATGTCAGTTGAGCCAGTACTGAAATTTGAGGAAAGCCAGAATTGGAGACTGGGACTCAGAATATAGAGTTGCACTAGGCCTTGAAACAAAGGCTTGGAGTGGTTCAGTTAGTGTAATGTAGGAACAGCAAGTTGTGTGCAGGATGTAGAGAGTGAAAGGAGACTGTTGAGGGATGAGGTGGGAAAGGCCACCTGAGGCCAGATAATGTAGAGCCTTTCAATGCCAGACCTCAAACCCTGGGACTTTTCCTAAAAGCAGTGGAAGCCATGGGAGGGATTTGAGCAGGGTAGTGACATAGTTAACTTTGCATTTTAAATAGATGCTCTGATGGCTGTGCTGAAAACAGAAGGGAGGGGGAAGGGACTGGAGATGCTAAAATTGGCAGGAACAATGGTCGCCTTAGCCAGGGGAGGTGGCAGAGGAGATGGTGAGAAGTGAGTGGATTCCAGAGATGTGTGGGAGGTAAAATGAACCATTTATTTGGCCCTGTGCTAAATGCATTACAGTGATCATCTTGTTTAATCAGTTCAGCAATCTTATAGGTACCTTTTAAAATCATCTTACATGTCCAAAGTCAGACAGGAATATTAGAGGTAGAATTTAAATTTAAGCAATTGAATGTCAAAACTAATGCTTTTCCCCTAGTAAGGCAATAACTGGGAACTAGCCATTACATGTTTGTGTGAATTTGAGTGTGTTTTTTTTTAAAAAAATATACATTCAGATGATTCAAAATTCAAAAGGTACAAAAGGTATTCAGTGAAAAATTTCCCTTCTCTCTGGAGGAAATCAGTGCTATCAGGTATCTTTTATATGTGTGTAGGATGCTATACTGATAGGTTAGCACAGTGGCTAACAGGTGTTGGAAACAGAATTTCTGGGTTCAAATCTTAGTTCCACCATTTATCAGCTCTGTGACCTTAGGAAAATTCTTTTGTCTCTCTGCACCTTAGTTTATTCACCTGTAAAAGGATAGTAGTAGTACCTCCCTCGTAGGGTTGTTGTGAGGATTTATATGAATGATATATGTTAAGCTTTCAAAACAGTGCTTGATATAGAATAGCCACAATTTAAAATGTTAGCTATTGTCTATTCTATAATTATGATATAATCCTTCCTTTTTCTTTGAACACAACTCCCACACAGTTTGGCATCTTGCATGTCTTAACTAAATATATTGGTGATCATTCCAGATCTCCATATTATTATTGACAGTTGCATAGTACTCCATTTTGTAGCTGTGTCAGTTTATTTAAACAGGCTACCCTAACAGGCACTTAGGGTGTAACTGTTCTTTCTTATTATAAACAGCGCTGCAGAGTATCATCTTATACATACATCTTTTAGGACATGTATGACTCTATCTGTAAGAAATTCCTAGAAGTGTAAATGCTGAGCCAAACTGTATATAGATTTTTTAGTTTGCTAGATTTTGCCAAATTGCCCTCTACAGAGGTTATACCAATTTAACTTCCACTGGCAACTTATGAGAATGCCTGTTTTTGGACAGCCTGCCAATATTGCACATTATCAAACTTTAATGTTCACCACCCTCAAAGATGAAAAACAGTATCTTAGTAGTTTTTATAGGCATTTCTTTTAGTATGAGTGAAGTTGAGCATCTTGAATTCCAATTGTATTTATGCTTTGGATTTCCAACATGGCAATCACCACTGACCTCAACAGGACTAGTTTTAGTAGCACGAAGGAGGGGTAATTCAATTGAGAGGGCTGAGGAATAAACAGGACGTAAAGTGTAGAGTTAGAATAGGCAAGAATTTGACTTAAGAAGAAATAGGGGAAATGTCTGGAAAGGAGGGAAGATGGGTTTTTAAGATGTGCTTAAAATGCACATAAGAAACCCTCAAGACCTTGAACTATGCTTAAATTGCAGGGACTTTGGCCCTGCCGAGTACTAGCTGGGCCGCCTTGTGCAAGTTACTTAACCTCTCCTGGAACTCATTTTCCTCATCTGTAAAAATGGAGCTAATTAAAAGTCCCTACCACATAAAGCTGTTGTAAGGATTAAATGAATGAACACATTCAACAAACTCAGTAAAGGGCCTAGCAAAATGTCGTACTGTAGGACCCAATAGTCCTCCTCTCCCCAGACCTCTCTAGCTGTGTTCTCAGAGAGCAGAATCCTCCTAGTAGGTTTTCACGAATCCAGCCTTCATGATAGAATGGCCGCCAGTGCTTTGGGAACTGCCGCTGTACGCAGGCGCGCGTGGCCAGCGAGGCGGGGGCGCGAGGGGCGGAGCTGCGGCCGTCTGGATTGTTCCGACGACTGCGCCCCCACCCCCCGCGCCCGCCCTTGCTAACAGGCTCCTCCCGCCCCCCGCATTGCTGATGCTGCTGCTGGCCGACATGGACGTGGTGAATCAGGTACGCGTTCCAGCACCGCGGACAGAGCCCTCTGCGGCCTGGCTTCCCCGCCCGAGTCTCAGCGGATCTCCTGACTCTGAGAGGTGGTGGCCGGGGTCCTGGCAGTGGACACCTGATCCCGGGCACTGGGGCTGGGGTCTGCGGCAGATGAGGGGAGGAAGGGGGAGGTGGGGAAAAGAAGGAGTGCGCCCTTTGCCGCAGCAAGGGCTGTCCTCACTGCCGCGGCAGGGGCCGCCACAAGCCCAGTTCCTTACTGGTGACCACGAAGGGAGGACAAGGGAGTCTTGGGGCTAGGGTATGGGCAAGGGGGGAGGAGAGGGGAGTGTTAGGAAGATTGGGGGTTGCTGCGGATGAGCTAGGAAATAGAGCGACAGAAGGCGTGAGGGAGGGGGGAGGGATGTGGGGGGATGGTTATCACCTGCTCCTCCCAAACATAGACAGTACCCTGGTCGACGACCGCCCCTTCCCCTAGAGTGGACCAAGAAGGTCGATAAGGTTTTGCCTCTCCAAAACCCTTAGTCTCCCCTACCCCAGCACATATCCAATGAAGCTATATCCCAGCCTTCCCGCACCTTAATCAGCCCAGACCCTCTGCCATCTCACTCTTCTTCACCACCTCAGAACCTCACCTGCTCTCTAAGCAGTACCAACCCCTCCCCATCCTCATCACCTCAGACCCCCCCCATCACCACTATCTGACTCACGTTTACCGCTGCAGACCCCTCCCCCACCCTCCTCAACCCGACTCCCTCCCACTATGACTCACCTTCACCACTCAAGACCTCCTTCCCACCCTAATGAACCCCGACTCCTTCCTTACTCCTTCCCTTCGCCATCCGACTTACCTTTAGCATTTCAGACCTCCCTTTCCTTAACTCATCCTGACTCCATTCCCATCTTTCTCACCCCTGACCCCCTCTGCCATCTTTCTTACCATCTCCCCGAACCTCCCTACCAGTTCTAAAACCCAGGGGTCTTTTCTCAGAGGCCCTGTTCCCATGCCTTCCCAGAAGTGTCACTTTCTCATTCTCACCCCTTCTCCAAATGAAACGTCTTTGCTCCCTCCCGGAGGTCACATGCCCTATCCCCAGAGGTCATCACCTGGGGCCTCGGTCCTCACCACCTTCTCCATTCCCAACAACCCCACCCCTTCCCCACCGATTTTCTCCTCAGCTGGTGGCCGGGGGTCAGTTCCGGGTGGTCAAGGAGCCCCTTGGCTTCGTGAAAGTGCTGCAATGGGTGAGTGTGGTCTGGGCTGTGGGGAAAGAGAGATAGGTAGGTAGCAGGGTCTGGAATAGTAGAGTGGACTAGGGGTTGGGAGCAAGGAATATGGATGGGTGGTTTGGGGTGGAAGGGGACTCCAGGATGAAGTTCCAGGGTCTTGGGACCAGAGAATGAATGGGCTGTAAAGTGACGTCACATAAGGCCAAGGGTACCCCCATGGTGAAGTGGAAGACTATGACGTCCTACTTCCTCTCCTGAGGTGACAGAGAGGCAGGGGAGGTGGAGCCTGAAGCCGGTTGCTGTGGGAGAGATGCAAAGCCAAGAGAAAACTAGACAGTGAAAAAGACAGACTGAGAGACAGGGAATGATGGAGACAGATGGAAATACCAAGGAAAAGAGACAGATATTAGAGAGAGGAGAGAAACAGAAAGAGACAGAGAAAGATGCACAGAGAACAGAGATGCAAAGAAAAATAGACACAGGAAGAGAGGCAGAAAAAAATGGGGGGGGGAGAGAAAGAGACAGAGAGGGAAAAAAAACGCTCAGAGAAAAGAGAAAAAGAGAGACTGATACACAGAAAGAGAGGCACAGGGGAGACAGAGAGCACCATACAGAGACCTAGTGAGAGACAGAGCCAGGAGATAGAGACAGGCAGACCAAGAAACAGAAAGACATAGAGAGAGACATACATTCACACAGAAACAGAGGGAAAAAAGAGACAGAAAGAGACACACAGAGATACTAGAAAGGTGGAGAGAGAAACAGAGTTACAGAGAGACAAAGAGACATCTGAAGAAGACAAAGACACCTAAAGAAACAGAGACAGAGAGATAACAAGAGAAATAGAGACATAGAGACTAACAGAGACAGACAGAAATACAGAGAGAGACATAGAAATAGAGGGACTGAGACAGAAGAGGGAGAGAAAGAGGGGGCCAGAGCATTGAGAGGTAGAGATAGAGAGAGATATTAGAAGAAAGACAGGAAGAGACAGCCACACCTCTGTAATCAGTTTGTCCTTGGACCCGATGAGCCCTGATTAGGGGGTGGGGGTGGAGAGAGGCCCATCTGCTGCTGTCTGTGCTGGGCCCTGATCTGTCCAGAGGAGGGCACCCCCGTCTTATGTGCACATAAGCTCACTGTGGCCATTCCCATCCCTACTGCCCAAGGTCTTTGCCATCTTCGCCTTTGCCACATGCGGCAGTTACAGTGGGGAGCTCCAGCTGAGTGTGGATTGTGCCAACAAGACCCACAGTAACCTCAGCATCTGGGTCGAATTCGAGTACCCCTTCAGGTGTGCCCACACCCTAGCCCATCCCTGGAACCCCAACAGACCCGAGAGAGGGTGGGGGTGGGATGGGACTTCTCAACACCTCCCCAGTGGCTCCTGCCCAGTCCCTACCTCAGGAGACCACAGCCATTCAGGTCACTACACATGCACTGAGCACCTACCTTGTGCCTGGCACTGTTCTGGACATCTAGAACATGTGGTGAGCAAAACAGGCATAGGCCATTGCCTTTTGGCTTTTGTCTAGTGAAGGGAAGATGCAGGAGATGGGCAATAAACGAGGTTCAAAAGTGAAAGTATCAAGTAGATATAGACTTGATGAAGTAGGTACTCAACTAATGCCAGCCAAGATTATTATTTAATTCCCATTCATTCATTTCCATACACATTTTTTTGAGAATCTGTTGTATGCCAGGTACTGCTCAAAGTGCTGGGAACATAACTGTGAAAAAATAACAAACCAAACTCAAAAAAACAAACAAACAGACCAAGCTCCATACTCTCATGGAGCCAACATTATAATAAATTAATTAATTAAGAGGATAATTGCAGATTGGGAGAAATTCATGGAGAGGATCCTCATGCAGGGTTTTATGACAGAGAATAATGAGAGGATGCTGTTTAGCTATAAGGAACGACTAAAGCCAGTTAAACAGTTCTGATATTTATGAGTTCACACTCTGTGTTGGTTGTTAGGTGCACAAGAGTGAGCACAAGCAGGTAAGATCACTGCCCTCAAGGAGATGCTTACCTCCTGGGGAGTGGGGAGACAGAGACCCACAGACACAATTTGAATAGAGGCTTCTGAGGCTCCTCCACTACTTGGACAAGTCACATAACAGCTCTGGATCTCAATTTATTTATCTGTAAAATATGATAATATTCACCCTACAGGGTTATGATGAATATTAAATGAATTAATACTTGTAAAGTGTTTAGCACCATGCCAGGCACACAATAAGCACTCCATAAGTGTTTGTTAACATAAGAAAAATAAATAAGTTTAAGGGACTCAGGAAAGAGGTCACTAATTTAGTTGGAAATTGGGGTTTTTTTGAGCACTAAGGGTAAATGGATGCTCAGGAGATCAGTCAGGGTGAGAGGGCAGAGTGGAGAGAGGAAAGCGCAGCACAGGCCCTGAACAATGGTCAAAAAGAAAAGGAGGTGCTAGAGAGATGTGGCCTGAGAAGCAGAGGGGCAACCAAGGATCTACTGGTTCACAGAAGCCAGGGAAGAGAGTTTGGGGAAGTAGAGAGAGCTGGAAGCATGGGATGCTGCCATGCTTTGGGAATCCATAAGACCACAAAAATTTGTGGACCTCCCTCCTAACACCTCCCATGCCTTGGACCTCAGGTCCTAAGGATCTGCCTTTTACCCACAAGTTCCCCAGGAAAGCGTCTATGCCCTGGGTTCCCCTGACCAATCCACCCACTACCTCGCTACTCCCTTAAGGGCCTTTTATTCCCCAATGGATACGTTCTCTCCCAACCCAGCATGCTAGAAACCCAGAAACTCAAATTGAAATTCGATTCCTAGCTCCAACATTTAGCAGCTGCACAGCCTTGAGCAAGTAACTTAATCTTGCTGAGCCTCTGTTTGTTCATCTGTAAAATGGGTATAATAATGCCTGCTTTAGAAAATTATGGGTGGGAGTCATTAAATGAAGCAATTATGTAAGTGGTTAGTAGAGAATCAGTATGTGTAAGCCTTGGGACCTTTGCTACACAAGGGCACTGGCACTATTTGTTCACTCTCAGGATCCTATCCCCCAACCTGAAGCAAGAGCTCTGGTACCCCAGCCGTCTTCCCCACACACATTTTCTCCCTATAATCCTTCCTCTATCACACCACAAGAAAGGCCTTAGCCCCAATGCCTTCCCAATCTGTGCTACCTCCCACCCCCATATACACATCCTGTTCCAGGATCCCTTCTATGCCCCATCTGTCTGTCTTTTCCTATTTTATAGTCTCTGGGCTCTCCTCTGCTAAGCATATGCTTCTTTCTCTTGTGTATCTGAAGTAAGATAGGAAAAGTCAATACATAGGGGGGAAATGCAGGGTTCAGATCCCAACTCTGGTATTCTCTCGCCAGTTGTGTGACTTTAGGAAAGTCAACACACTGCACCGAGCCTCTGTTTCTGCCTCTGTACATTTTATTTAATAAACATCTATTGAGTGCCTACTATGGCAGCACAGTGTTAGGCCCTAAAGACACTGCAATGAACAGAACAAAGGGAAAGCCCTACCTTCTTGTAATTACAGCAAAAAATCAAGAAAATAAAAGGTATGTCAGTTGGGGTATCACTGCTACAGTGAAAAATGGACCAAGGAATGGGGCTAAGGGGCGGTAGGAGGGAACAATTGGGTTCAATTGTAAATAGTAAGATCAGGGAAGTCTTCATTGAGAAGGGGACAATTGAGCAAAGCTTGAAGGAGATGAAGAGTGTAAGATCTAAAGCTATCTAGAAGAGCATTCTAGTGCAAAGATCCTGGAGCGGGAGAGTGCCTGGTGTGTTCTGCCAATAACCAAGGGGCCAAGGTGGCTGGATTGGAGTAAGGGATGAATAAGATTTATTTCACAAGGATGCTATGAGCAATCAATGATATGCAACTGGTACACAGTAGGTGCTCTGTGGATGGTATTTCCTCCTCTTCCTGGGACCTTATCAATCTGGGAGACTCATGAGTGGGCAGCGGGGAGGGGGTTCTTAGGGTCTGGGCCACACCTGCCCACCTCTCTCTGCAGGCTGCACCAAGTGTACTTTGATGCACCCGACTGCAAAGGGGGCACTTCCAAGGTCTTCCTACTGGGGGACTACTCCTCATCAGCTGAATTCTTTGTCACCGTGGCTGTGTTTGCTTTCCTCTACTCCATGGGGGCTTTGGCCACCTACATCTTTCTGCAGAACAAGTACCGAGAGAACAACAAAGGGCCCATGCTGGTGAGCCCCCACAGCCACTTGCATGCAGGGGCCAGGGGACACGGAGCCTCGGGGAGACAGTCATGTTCGTAGGCCACACCAAATCCCAGACAGGCCTACATGCAAGCAACCGCCGGAACAACCACACATGTTACTGCTGCCGTTGCTGTTGCTATGAGCATCAGGAATACCAAATCACAGAGTGACATGAACACACTATCACACTATGACAGGGACACTAATCATAGCCCACATAGAATCCCAGACAGGCTTACACCTGGAAACCTGCCACCTCTCACAGAACCACACAGTCTAGATCAAAGAAAAGAGCACACAGAGGTTCATTGTGACAGTCATGCTTGTCAAGCCACACAGACAAACTGATTCCTACACAGCTGTACTGATACATCTTCATCCCAGACTCAAAATGACACATTCAGAAGAAAGTGGAAAGACAGTACTTTCCAAAGATTTGGCAACCTTCCCACAGAACCCCCCCCCCCACACACACACCCATACCCACATATCACAAACATACTCCCACGTCCTCTGTGTTAAATACACAAGCCCAAACTAAAAGAGCTACCTTCGAGTGATCATTGGGGACAAGGCAGGGGAGAGATAGCCCTCTTCTGGGAACCCCCTCTCCTAGAAAGGCCTCACAACCTGGCATCAAGCAGCCCATTAACAGTGCCATCTTGCTCTCCCCTGCCCATCCTAGGACTTCCTGGCCACGGCAGTGTTTGCCTTCATGTGGCTGGTTAGCTCATCGGCATGGGCCAAAGGGCTGTCAGACGTGAAAATGGCCACAGACCCAGAAACCGTTATCAAGGGGATACCTAGCTGCCACCTGAAGGAGAATACATGCAAGGAGATAAGAGACCCTGTGACCTCTGGCCTCAACACCTCGGTGGTAAGCCCTCGGAAGCTGGCTGGGCTGGCTGGGGAGGGAAACTGGGTCATTTACAGTCTGGCACAGAGAGTGGTGGAGAGAGAGAATGAGAGGAGAATTCATAGGAAATTCAAGAGGGTTCCTCAGAAAAGGCATGCCAACAACAGAGCCTTGAAGGATTAGATAGCAATTGTAACCACATGACACCACAGACTGTCCCCAAGAGGGGAACTTGAAATCTTCTGTCCAGTTAGGTTTGGGAGACCTGGATCCCAGGCCCAGCCTAGTCACATAAAAACTCTGGCAACTCAGTACCTTCTTGGGACCTCAGTTTTCTTATATACAATGTGAATGAATAACTTAGAGAATTTCCTGCCTGGATGCCCCCTACTGTTCGGAGTCTGAGCTCAAATCCTAGTTTAGCCACTTACAAGCTGTTACCTGAACCTAGTTATTCTGCTTCTCGGGCTTCAGTAGGAGCATGTAAATTGAAAACTTAGAATAGGTTCTGTTCCAGAGTTGAGTATTTGTGAGCTAATAACATACAAAGTGCCTAGAAAAGGGCCTGGCAAATGGTAAGTCGTATACAAATGTTACAGATATTAAGATTCCAACTCACTCTTGTCACTTGCTGGCTGTGAGACTTAGGCGACTTAGTCCCTCTGGGCCTCAGTTCTCTCAACTATATAGTGGAGATATTTCTTCCTGTCCAAAAGTTTAATTAAATTGTATATATTTTACATACATATAAAACATTTTTGTATTTATAAAGCATGTATTCGTTTTAATGTCAATGTATTTATATACTTTATACATGTGTAGTTATAAACATACTTGTGTACACATATATATGTTCTTATGGATCTATTAGTGGTGCATTTACATATTTCATCAAAGTTTATGCTTAACATTTTACTATATTGTAAATTTAGATTTATTACATTTTATACGTGTATAATGTGTATATGTAACATGTAAATGTGCAAATATATGAACACACGTATGATAGTATTACTAGATTTCAACTTCCCCAAGAATCTGAATTCTAACATGCCTGCCTCGCCCCCCAAGGTGATTTTTCTGCATATTGATGTTTATGCACTGGGACTCGGAGGGTCTGGGTTTCAAAAACCACCACCCTTGGAGCCCGAGGATCCATGACCAACTAGCGCGGCCTCGACGTTCCCCGGGACCGCCAAGGCAATGGGCGTGGGACAACAGCTAGGCTTTGTCTCCCCCGCAGGTGTTCGGCTTCCTGAACCTGGTGCTCTGGGTCGGCAACCTGTGGTTCGTGTTCAAGGAGACAGGCTGGGCTGCTCCATTCTTGCGCGCGCCTCCCGGCGCCCCAGAGAAGCAACCAGCGCCCGGGGACGCCTACGGCGAGGCGGGCTACGGTCAGGGCCCCGGCGGGTACGGGCCCCAGGACTCCTACGGCCCCCAGGGCGGCTACCAGCCCGACTACGGGCAGCCGGCCGGTGGCGGTGGCGGTAGCTATGGGCCTCAGAGCGAGTACGGGCAGCAAGGCTACGGCCCTCAGGGTGCGCCCACCTCCTTCTCCAATCAGATGTAGTCTGGTGAGTGACGGATGGGCGATGTGGCCAAGAAGGGTACTTGAAAGGAGATGGGCGGGTCAGTGAACCAATAAGAGTCTGGTGTAAATGGTACGTGAGACACTGGCCACAAGGTGGGAGTTTGAAGGAACCAATAGAGGGGCGGAGCTACGTGCAAAGAGCAAAAAACCTATCCAATGAATGGAGAGCAGGAAAGTGGTGCTTGTAGGTGGGCGGAATAAAGAACCAATAGGAAAGGTAGTGTGTCTCTGCAGAAAGGGTGGGGAGAGAGAAGTGGGCAAAGCAACCAAAGCAAGGAGGGACTAGCCGGTGTACCCGCGTAGTGAAGAATCGGCAGAGCACTGGAGCAGTAGAGGGAAAAGGAGGTGATCTATTTGATCGATAAGGCAGTATGTTATAAGGCCACTGGATGGTGGGTAAATGGTCTTGGGTCATGAAGGTTAGACAAGCTCAGCAATCAGGGGTGGGCATTGGGATATATCTGCTACCTCTCCTCAACTCTCAAGGTGAAGGAGGTGGTGTGGAATTTCAAAGAAGGAAAAGGGGCGAGACAGGGACATTGGAAAGGCTTGCCGGCCTCCTTGCCAGACCTGAAAAGAAAAATAAGATTTCCCTTGCACATGGGGGTGGGGAGATGGGGAGAAGAGGCAGGGAGATTGCGTGAGAGAAGAAAGGCGAAGAGGTGGCAACATGTAGCTGGAGGTAGCTCTGGCACTAGGCCAGGATGGGAAGAGCAGGGAGGAGTTTATTAGCATCTCACATCTAAGTCCCCCAAAAATCCTGTTGGCTCCATCTTCAGAATATATCCATAATCTTCTCGCTTCTCACTGTTATATACCCTGGACATTTTAATAGGTTTCCACCTTCATTCCTGTTCTGTTCTAGTCACAGCATTGGGCAGGATCCCATTAAATCCTAAATCAGACCACCGTCCTCCTGTGCTCAGAACCTTGCCAGGGCTCCTATCTCACTCAGATTGAAAGTCAAAGCCTTCACAGGGCCTGCACAATCTAGCCCCTTGACCTCTCACCCCCTACCACCCCTCCCCCCACCCATACACACCCTGTTCCAGCCACACTGGCCACCTGGATGTGCCAGGCACAGTACAATTTCAAGGTCTCAGTACTTGCTTTACTCCCAGAGTTTCACAATAACACACACTAATAACCTCACCTGGCCAGCTCCTTACATCCACTTTCTTATCTCTCTAATAGTACCCTGTGTTTTTCTTACTACAGTCTGTAATTATTAGTTTATATGTTCATTGACTGTCTCTCACTAGATTAGGGGATATGACCATGAAATTATTCATGCTGTATACACATTACTTAGAGCAGGGGTCCCCAACCCCCTGGGCTGTGAACCAGTTCTGGTCCATGCCCTGTGAGGAACTAGGCTGCACAGCAGGAGGTGAGCAACCAGCGGGCAAGCCAGCGAAGCTTTATCTGTATTTACAGCTGCTCCCCTGCGCCATCTGTCATCACTGCCTCAGCTCCACCTCATCATCAGGCATTAGATTCTCATAGGAACACTGGTCCCTGGTGCCAAAAAGGTTGGGGAACACTGACTTAGAGTACTGCTCATGTTAAGAAATATTTATTGAGGAAATGATGGAACAACATAACATGAGACTTTTTACTCTCATTTTACTCTTTGCTGGGAATCTTCCCATGACTTACACTTTATTCAGAGTCACAGGTGAAGTCCTCACAATCTAGTCCACAAGGCCCTATGTAACGTCATTACCTACCTCTCTGACATCAACTCCCACCACTTCCCCTTGCTCATTCCACTCAAGCCCCACTGACCTCCTTGCTGTTCCTCAAACACAGTAAACATGATCCCATCCCAGGACCTTTGCACTCGCTATACCCGCTTCCTGGAATGCTCTTCCCCTTAGTTATCTGCATGGCTCATTCCCTCACCTCCTTAACTCTTTATTCTGGTGTCACTGCAAATGAATTTTCTTACTACCCTACTTACTAAAGCCATCTCCCTTCCCCTACTGGCACTCCTAATTCCCTTTCCTGGGTCCACTTTTTGTTTTTCCATTTCTTTTATCACCTCATGTTATGCTAGATGACTTTATACATTATAGTGATTATTTGAAGTCTGTCTCTCCTGCTACAATGTAAGCTCCACAACAATGAGAATCTTTGTTTGGCTCAGTATAGTTTATTACCAATGACTAGAACAGTTCCTATTAACGAATTTCTTTGGGTTGGGTGAGTGGGGACCATAATTTCTTCAGCACCTAACCTAGTGGAGCAAAGTATATCTTCCCAGTAGGGGCAGCTGGAATGAAGCTGACTCCAGGATTCCGAGTGAAGGGAAAAGGAAGAAAAGGCATGCCAGGCAGTGGGTAAAGCCAGGGTGAAGGCATAGCAGCCCAGCCTCTCCCTAAAGGCACTATCTGTGTCTGGACCTCCTCTCCTTTCTGTGTCTTTTATCTCCACAGGTTGGTGCACCCCAGGAGGACCCCCAAGGGTGGGCAAGAGCTCAGGAGAAGGTCTGCCCCCATTCCCACCCCTACACCCCAGGTCTCCACCCCTCAAGCCAGGAGACCCTTAACTGTCTTTGCTGTTTATATATATATATATATATATATATATATATATATATATATATATATATATATAATATATAGATATCTATTTGTCTGTCTGAGCCCTACCCCCACTCTACTCCTCTCATGCATTAGGGGCCCAATCTTGAGTGGGCCCCTCTTTAACCCCTAGCCCTTCCCCTGCATCTCTTGGCCCCTCTCTGTTCCTTGGCCCTGTGCCCTGAGGTTGGGGAGGACTTCGAAAGGGGGAAAGGGAGGAGATAGACCTCGCTGTGGGGGAGGGTGGGCATGACTTCAGACTATCCTTTCTCCCTCCTCTCCTCCCAACTCTGGCCTTTGTTTCCTCCAGCAATGCTGAACAGGGGCCATTACAGAAAATTCAACCCCGAGATGGGAACGTAAGCAGGGTTTGGGGGCTTGGGACCCAAAGTGGTCTTGGAGAGGAGCTCTGGAGTGGAGGGGACTAGTAAGCAGGGGGTTTGAGTTCCAGACATATTGGAAGTGGAGTCCAAAGGAGAGGGGTGCTCTAGAGCATTCTAGAGTGAAGCCGAAGGAGGCTGAGGGCATGGTTCTAGAAAGGGTAGAGCTTTGAGTGAGGCAGCTATGAGCCCCAAAGTGGGCAGGGCTTGGATTAGGACTTGATTCTTTGGAAAAGGTGTTACTAGGGGGCTTGGGGACAGGGTTTAGAAGAATGCTAAGTGTTCTGGAAGGGGTGGGGCTTGAACCAGGCAAGTGGGTGAGGCTCCAGAGTGGGCAGGTCTTGGATTAGGACCTGAGTCTATGGAAGGGGTGTGACTTGGAATATTCTGGAGACTGAGATGTATTCCAAAGTGGACTGGCAAGAAGGGGGATTCAAGAATGGGCTGAGCTTGAGTGAGGATATGGTCAGAGTTCTAGATTGGGTGGGGCTTAGAGTGGGGCATGATTGGCGTTTTCAAAAGGAGCAGCCTGCCCCTCTACCCCACAATGGGGCAGTGAAGAAAATATGTTTTAAAGTGGGCAGGTTTGGCAGTGACTAGGGCCTGCAGGATGGGTTTTGTAGGAGTAGGGGGTACCATCCCTGGCCAAGGCTAGGGCCTGGGGAGAGCTGAGAGATATGGTTTGAAGGGTAAGGGGTGGGATCCAGAGAGAAGCACCCACACACACCCTTGCCCACCCCTACGACAGGACAGCTAGGTCATTGGAGGACAGAGCCAATGAGTCTGTGGGGCCAGCCCACCCCTCTTCTCCTTTTCTCCTGCCTCCTCCCTCCCTCCACACCCATACCCCTCCTGGGGTGGTTGGAGTCTTGATATGGAGCCCCTATCTTAGACCTTATGCTGTGTCTGTGATGTTGGTAGTGCCTGTGACTGTGTGTTGCCATTTTGTCTGGCTGTGGCCCCACTCTCACCCCTCCAGACTCCCCCACCCTTTCTCCTGCCCTTTGGTATTGTTTGAAGACTCCTTCCTCGAGGAAGAACAAATATGATTAATTCTCCTCCCCTAAATAAACTCCTCAGCCACCTAGTGCACTTGGCTCAGCCTTCTCAGTGTGTCTTTTTTGGGGGACACAAAGGGAGAGATGGGGGAGAGGAGGTGAGAGGGAGCTCCGTCTCCCACCTGCTGGATGCCGATCAAGTTGCCCCACCATTTTAGACTCCTCCAATGGGTTTGTCCAAGCAGCATCCTCGGTGAAGCCTCGCCTGCTGATTATTCTAAGTCACCCTCTGAGAACCCTGCCCAACGCACCACTATAGGCCACAGAAAGCCCTGTCTTTCTAGGGTTCCATTCTAATTCTAGTCCCTTAGCCACGCGCCTTTACAGCTCTATCCTTAAATCCCCAGGAGCTTCGAACAGGGCCATACTTCACAGGGAGACTTCCCTCTACCTTCCTGACCCCGTATTCTTCAGACCCTGCTGTCTCTCCATTTCCTTGGGGTCAGGAGAGGCGGTAAGTGACAGAGGTGTACGTAATAGCACGGGAAATCCCCAGCGCCTACCATGAAAAGCCCGGCTGACCGCTGCCTCTGCCAAGTCTAGTTAGAGTACTGGGCCCGGCACCCAAGTTCTGGCCAGGCCCCTCTCCTTCCAGCCCCAGGACACTGGAAAGCCTGAGAACACCAAGGAGAGACTCCCAGCTCTGGGGCTGAGCTCAGGGAAAGGGATGTGTAACCAGAGAGAGAAAAATGGGAACAAGGGAAGAAAGGTTTCAAGATCTATTTTTCAGGACTGGTGGGACATCTGGGCCTGTAAAGATGGGAGGGAGAGGGGAAGAGGGCATGGGAACCTGGCCAGTGATTTTAACCTTCTCCCTGTAAATCTCGAATAATCCTAGCTCTGAAGCTATGAGAGGGGTGTGTGGGGGGGTGTATAAGATCTAGCTCTCTGATGAGGCGAGGGAGTACCAGATGGGGCAACATGGAGTTGAGGACTACTCTTATAGCATTCATCCGGGGGAGAGTTCCTTGGAACGTCACTAGGGGGGAGGAGGCCAAGAGGTGACTTTAACAACTCCCCCAAATAAACATCCGAGATAAATTAACACGAAGCGCCAGTACAAGAACCCTAGCGCCCCACCCCTTGCAGTCAGGTCGCCTCTTCCAAGTTCTCCCTCCTCCACTACAGAGCCCTCAAGCCCTAGAAAGTCCCGTGAAATGCCACGTGGCACCTTGGGGTTCTGGAGCCCAGGGCAGTAGGGCAGGGGAGCTCTTTTGCGCCGTGCTGCTGGGTTGCGTGCCCTTCACCCCTAGGCAGGGGGCGCCTTGGCCCCAGAGAGACGAAAGGCCCAGGGGCGGGAGCTACAGGGCGCGCTCCTCCCTCTCCGGTGTCAGGTTTACGGAACAGAGCTTCCAGGCTGGACGCGCGATAACCTGTAACCTGACGGCCGCAAGGATTCCATTCGCCTGACCGGCTCGGCTTGACCCTGCCTGCCCGTGCCATGTTCGCGCGTGGGTCCCGGAGGCGCCGTTCTGGGCGCGCGGTGAGCGAGACTCAGGGTAGTGGCGGGGGTCTGGGGTAAACTAAGGCCTAGGAGAGGGGGCAGGGGATAGCGCGGAGGCGCTAATTCCTAGACCAGATTGGCTGGGGCTGCTGGAAGTATGTAGATGAAGGAAAGTGAAGATCTGGCGATCCACGATCCCTGATCACCTCTACGCACACCTTTATCAGCAACCCAAGGACCTAGTGTGCGTTCCTCTCGTGTGAATTATGGAAGGAGATTCTGCAGGCCAAAAGATTGGGTCTTGGGGTCCTGGATGAAACAGTGGCCTTTTGAGCTTCTGAGGGAGAGGATCCCACCCCCTTGACTTTGTCAGAAGGTGAACCGAAAAGTGAGGTCCTACATTCCTGAGGTGCCCAATACTAAGGGTCGGGGTATTGGGATTTGGCGAAGGAGGGCTTCCAGGCTTCTACGTCAGGGAGGGAGCCTTTGACTTCCTAGATAGGTGGATCTCTCTCTTCCTTTGGAAGGGGTCTCTGGGTGGGGTCTGGGCTTGGTGATCCAGAGCAATGAATAGCCCTAGAATATGAGGGGTAAGGGCAAAGGCTTCTTGGGGTGGGGTTTCTGAATGGATCAGGGGCCTTCTCAGGTCCTGGAGGAGGGTCTCCAGTTCCTTGGATATGAAAGGGTGAAGCCAGGGTTTGGGCAGGGGCTGGGGAGTTATATGTGTGGATCCCAAATAAGGATGGGATCTCAGACCCCTACCCTGTGGAACTGGAGTGCTGCTGGCCTCGTGGGTGGAGAAGGGGCTGAGATGAGGCCTGAGGAAGACACTCAGATTAGGAACTCTGTGCTTTGAATGGGGGGAGTACTGAGTTCTGGGGGAGGTGTTTGAGCCCTAGAAGAATCAGAGGTGTGGGGAAGGGGATATTCAGGCTGGGTGGGGGGAGTCTGAGACTGGCCTGGGGAGGGGAACCCTCTGAAAAGAGGGTATATAGGGATATGGCCTCAGCTGTCCCGCCTCTACCTCTGTTGTGTCCCCTCCCCCACGCTGCGGGCACTGTCCCAGCCTGCCCAGCGCTACCCTGGTGGGACAAGCCCTAGCATGCAGTTGCGGGCCTTGGAGTAGAGAGGTGGGCGTTGATTTCTTCCACCCCGCCCCCTCTCCTCCCTCGCTGGGTCCGTGTCTGACCCCGCCACTACAGCCTCCAGAGGCAGAGGACCCAGACCGCGGCCAGCCCTGCAACTCCTGCAGGGAGCAGTGCCCTGGCTTCCTGCTGCATGGCTGGAGGTAGGTGACCATCCCAGGGCCTCGCCTTGGTCAGGGCCTCGCCTTCTGGGGAACTGCCCCAGAGGCTTAAGCTACACCCCCAGACTGGAAGGGGGGCTGCAGGAGAGGGGGCCCATGGTGGTCCACAGTGTAAGCTCAACTGGGGAAAGAGCTTCCTGCTCCCATTCAGAACCCCACCCTCTGACTCATTCCCTATTGTCCTGTTCCCAAGAGATCTCCACCCAGGACACAACTCCACCCCCAGACCTGCCCTCCCCAAGGCTGTCTCATCCCTAGGGAGATCCTAGGTTCTGGGATCTGAGCACCGCCCACTGACTTCCATCCCCCTTCTTGGACTAGGAACTCCTCTCCCTGACCTAGTACCCTATCCTCCTACTGAAGTCCTGTGCCCAAAACATCCCATAACACACCACAGACAGAGCATTATTCACAAGTTCAGAGCCTCGGCATAGGCTAGAGTCCACCTCCAGGGAAATTTCCCCCACCATGTCCAGAACCAGCCCTGAGGGTAAACTCCTAGCTGTATAACTCCCAGTCTCAGACTCTGAGCCTCACCCCTACTCTGGCCCAAGTCCCTGAGTTGAAAGTCTTCGGAAGGCCTGGAGACTCCCACCACAGCCCCACTCCTTCACCTCTTGCCCCCAGGATCAGCCCCACCTCCTCTCAGCCATGCCCCCAGGCCCAGGGTCCCTAGGTGGTGATAATCTACATGTTTCTGCCCCTGACTTAGATTTACTTGGGCTGTTGAGGGGTCTGAGTGGACTACCCCTTAGTAACTGACCCCCATCCCGGCCCCCTCAGAAAGATCTGCCAACACTGCAAATGCCCGCGGGAGGAGCACGCAGTGCACACGGTGCCTGTGGACCTAGAACGCATCATGTGTCGGCTAATCTCAGACTTCCAGCACCACTCCATCTCCGATGATGACTCGGGCTGTGCCTCAGAGGAGTATGCCTGGGTGCCCCCTGGCCTCAAGCCCGAGCAGGTGACCAGAAGGCACCACCAACTTTTGCTCTCCAGTGGGTGCACACACAAGCATGCACACACACACACACACACACACACACACACACACAAACCTATTTCTGGGACAATAGGGTATATAGTCAGACCGTGCCTGTCTTTCTGAGCTGTCTGTGATCTAGGAGTGGTCAGCCCCCTCAAACTTGCAGGGAACCCTGAGTGATCACTGGGCCATTTCCCCACGACTTGTTCACTCCATCCCTGCTCTACCCCTTACCTCAGGGGTTATCCCGGCACTCCATTCACCACATCTCCATTGATTAATTCATTCAACAGACAGCTATTGAGCACCTACTGCATGTCAGACACTGTTCCAGACACAGAGGACACAACAGTGAACAAAACAAAACAACTAGATTCCAGTAGGGAGCAACATTTAATAAGCAAACACCTCAATAAAAAATATGTTAGATGGTGTAAAGTCCATGAAATAAAAAAAGCAGAGAAGGGAGAGTAGAAATTTTAGAAAATAGGGTGTCCAAGTAAGCCTGTGTGAGAATATGATGTTTGAGCTTCGTAAAGGAGGTGAAGAGTGAACTATGCAGAAATCCGAGGTTAGAGCAATCCAGGCAAAGGGGATAGCTAATGCAAAGGCCCTGAGGCAGAAGTGTGCTTGGTGGGTGTGAGGAGACCTGTACATTAGAGCAGAATGAGCAACAAGAAGAGTGGAGGTGAGAGAGGTGGTGGGGAGGGGCCATGGAGAGGACTTGAATGTCCACTCTGAGGAAAAAGACACAAGAGAGTTGTGAGCAGAGATGGGGTGCGATTGGTCCTAGGATTTAACAGGATTCCTCTGGCTGCTGAGTGTAGAACAGACTGTAGGAGTGAGGGTGGAAGCAGGGTACCAGTGAAAGGGAGACTACTGCAGTAGTCTAGGTGACCCATGACAAGTGCTGGCAGTAGAATTAGTAAGCAGTGCTCAGATTCTGGTTATATTTTGAAAGTGAAGCTGAAAGGATTTGTTTGTGGGTTCATGAGAGAGAGGAATCAAAGATGACCCTAAGGGTGGTTGGATTAACTGCTGTGGGCCAGGCCAAGGCAGGAGCACGTCTAAGCATAAGTTTGGTTTTGGCATACAGATGCCCATTAGATATCTGAGCAGCCATGTTGCCTGGAACTCAAATGAGAGGTCATAAGGCTAGAAGTGTGCGTTTGTGAGGCATTTGCCCAAATATGGTATCTATAGCCATAAGATTGGATGTGATTCTCAAGCAAGTGAAAGGAGACAGAGGCAAGAGGACCAAGGTCACCCTGAGGACCCACCCATATTTTGGGGTCAGCTAGTTGGGGAGGAACCAAAAGAAGGACAGAGGAGTGGCCAATAGGTTTCCTTTGGGTAAGAGGAAACCCAGGATTGTGTGTGTCCTGGAAGCCAAGAGAACAAAGTGTTTCCAGGAAGAGGGAGTCATCAGCTGTGTCCAGTGCTATTGATGGGTCAAGTTGGATGAGGACTGAGACCTGAACAATAACTTTAACAATGTGTATGTCATTGATGACCATGACAGGAACAAAGTTAGAGGAAGGGCAGGGACTGAAGGGGCAGAGAAAGCTAACTGGAGTGTAGTCTGGAGAGAACTGGAGGAGAAGAAATGGAGACAGTGAGTGCAAACATCTCTTTTGAGAAATTTTTTCTGTAAAGGGAAGAAGAAAAGTGAAGTAGCAGCTGGAGGAAAAAGTGGGGTCAAGACATGAGGGAACTCTCGGCATGTTTTGGGGAGGTAATGGAAATGATCCAGCCTGGAGGAAGGAGAGATGGAGGAAGTCAGAAGTTCTTTTCTGATGACTTTAATTTTCTCAGAGAAGTAAACATCTACCATCCCACTGCATTCCCTCTCACTCTGGGGTCTAAATTTCTTCTCCCATCCCCCACGTCCTCCCAGGTCTACCAATTTTTCAGCTGCCTCCCAGAGGACAAGGTCCCCTATGTCAACAGCCCTGGGGAGAAATACAGGATTAAGCAGCTGCTGCACCAGCTGCCTCCACATGACAGTGAGGTGAGGAGAGAGAAGACAGGAAGGTCATGCCAGGTAGGGGGCACAGCCTGGGCAAATGCTGGGCTGCTGTAAAAAAATAGGCAGGGTTAGGGGAGAAAAGGTGAGCTTTTCTGAGGTGAAAGGTCTGGATGGGTAGGGGCAATCAGGGGACATTCCTTAGCAAAACCACAGCTGGGTCTTGGGAGAGGAAGGAGGTCAGGGGTGGGTGTTTCAGGCAGGAAGCACCATCTATACAAAAACCTAGAAATAGACTTTTTGAGCATGGATGAAATTTAGGAGAGGGTCAGCGGGGGTAGGGGTGGGCACAGACATTAGGGGAGGGGCTTGGACGACCCCTGCTACCCTAGGCACAGTACTGTACTGCACTGGAAGAGGAGGAGAAGAAAGAGCTCAGAGCATTTAGCCAGAAGAGGAAACGAGAGAATCTGGGGCGTGGCACTGTGCGCATCTTCCCAGTGACCATCACTGGAGCCATCTGTGAGGAGGTGAGCCATGGAGGGCCTCTGGGAGTGAGTGATGCCTTTGCTACAAGCCCTGGGGTTCAGGGCCCATCTCCCAGGCCCTGGAAAGATGAGGCCTGCCACTTAAACCCTAGCAGTCTATCTCTAGTGTCCCCTCTTCACATTCCACTGTTAGGCAGAAACCATCTCTAAGGCCTCCCTGGCCAGTGATGACTTTATACAGGGCCCCCTGGTGGATTTAGCCTGTCCCTCAGATCCCACTGTTAGGTGCAGTCTGTCTCTAAGGAAGCCCTAATGGACCTTCTTAATTTCCTGCCCTCCACCCAGTGAATGTGGGGCATCAGCTGTCTCTCTTGTCCTCTTGTGGTCAAGACTTGTCCTCAAGAACCCACTTACAGTGGCAGAGCCTGTCTTTAGAGCCTGGTGCTGGGTGGAGCCTGATCTTAGATACTACTGTTAGGTGAGATCTGTTGCTAAGTTCCCCCCAATGGGCCTAGCCTGTCTCTATGGTTTCCCCAACCCCTTTGAGGCTACCCACAATGAATAGGACCTGTCTCTAGTTCCCCATAGGAGCAGGGCCAGTTTCTCAGGCACTCCCTGCCCCCCATGTAGGCAAGGCCTATCTCAAAGTTACCCCATAGATGAGGCCAGTCACAAGGTCCACCATGAGGAAGGCCCAGATATGACACAAGCCTTTGCTGATCCCCATCCATCTAACTATCTTGGTGAGGGTAACAGTGTCTGTCATCTGGCAGTGTGGAAAGCAGATTGGAGGTGGGGACATTGCAGTGTTTGCCAGCCGTGCAGGCTTAGGTGCCTGCTGGCACCCCCAGTGTTTTGTGTGCTCCACGTGCCGGGAGCTGCTAGTGGACCTCATCTACTTCTACCATGCTGGCAAAGTCTACTGTGGTCGCCACCATGCTGAACGCCTGCGCCCACGCTGCCAAGCCTGTGACGAGGTTTGTGCCTCTCTGCCCAGGGCTGGGAGTGCAGGGCGGGAAGTGCCGAGGGCAGGCCCTGCTAACAGCCACAGATGGCCTGCGCCCCGCAGATCATCTTCTCCCCCGAGTGTACGGAGGCCGAGGGCCGGCACTGGCACATGGTTCACTTCTGCTGCTTTGAGTGTGAAGCATCTCTAGGAGGGCAGCGCTATGTCATGCGTCAGAGCCGCCCCCACTGTTGTGCCTGCTATGAGGCCCGCCACGCAGAATACTGTGACAGCTGTGGGGAGCACATCGGTAAGTAAACATGGCACTGGACAGCTGAGCCACAGCACGCCCCCATTCCTCCTGTCCACCATTATCCCCCATACTTTCAGTCTAGCCCTAGCACCAAAGACCTATACCCTTCACTGCAACTCCCATCATCAATATCCCCTCTCCTGCCATACTTTCTAACCCCACCCACACAGCGCTAAAATCTAAGATCCACTTCTTTCCCATCAAGGCCATGCCCTACCTTCTAAGTCCTGCCTCAATGACCAAAGCCTCTTCTTCAGGCCCACCTTCCAGCCAGTCTCCTACCTGAAGCCACTTCTTAACGTTTAAGCCTGACCCACATCTTAGAGTCCAATGCACATCCCCTACTCTGGGAGGGAGCACCCTGGGAAAGAAAGGGAGGGGGAGGAGACATTTATCAGCTGATTTCCAGGAGAGAATTCTGAGGAACCCTGCAGTGAGGATTAAACCTCGGGTTTCCTACTTTCTCAAGAGAAGTGCTCCATTTTGGAGAGGTGGGGGAGAGGGAGTTTCTGAGTACCCTGCCTCAGATTCATTGTCTCTTCTTGAGAAGGACCCCATTCAAGAGGAGTGGGGAAATGCTTGGAGGCTCTGCCTTAGTCTTACGCCTCTCACATCGTCCCCACAGGCCTGGACCAGGGCCAAATGGCTTATGAAGGCCAGCACTGGCACGCCTCAGACCGCTGCTTCTGCTGCAGTCATTGTGGGCGAGCCCTGCTGGGCCGCCCCTTCCTGCCACGCCGTGGCCTAATCTTCTGTTCGAGAGCCTGTAGCCTGGGGTCTGAGCCCACCATTCAGGGTCCCGGCCGCCGCAGCTGGAGCGCAGGGACAGTCTCTGCACCATTTGCAGCTTCGACAGCCTCTTTCTCTACTGTGGAGGGGGTGTCTGAGACCGCCAGCAAAGGCACCAGCACAGAGCCATCGCCTGGTGGTGAGTTAACCCTCAAGTCAGGCACAACCACTCCATGTCCTTTATCCTCCCCCTCACAGGCGCCACAACCCTGACCCCTCCCCGTGAGACTTTAACCTGTGGCATGCCTGGCCCCACCTCAAAACCATTGCAGGCCTAGTCTCTACCCAAAATTCATCCTCTCACGTACCCTGATTCTGCTCTCCTGTACAGAGCCCTCCCCTACCTCAACTTGTACCTGTTTGAGCACAAGTTCCCTCCTCCTTTCTTCCAAACACTTGACCCTCCACCCTACTGCAAACCTAATCTGTTCCAGCCTATGCCACGCCCCCATGCACCAATCTAGTCCTGCTCCTCCACTCAGAGCCTGTCTCAGGCTTCCTATTTCCCAGACTCCCCACTTTGCTGCCCCTCTCCGATCCCTGCCCCACTTTCCCAGTCATGATGGGGGAAAGGGGAATGGAAAAGGCCCTTCCACAGGCCTCCCCTGAGAGGGAGGCAGATACAGGGACTCCCTCCATCTCTTTCCAGCTGCAGGTCCTGAGGAACCCACCCGCTTTCTGAGAGGGGCCCCTCACCGCCATTCCATGCCTGAGCTGGGGCTCCGCTGTGCCTCCGAGCCCCCCACAGGGACCCCAAGCCAGCTGGCCCCAGAAGATGGTGCCTTCAGTCGCCAGAGCGCCCCACGTGTCAGCTTCCGGGACCCTCTGGTGTCTGAGGGAGACCCGCGGCGGACCCTGAGTGCACCCCCAGCCCAGCGCCGCAGGCCTCGCAGCCCCCCTCCCAGGGCCCCCCGCCACCACCACCGTCACCGCTGTCGCCACTCTGGCAGACATCACCACCATCAGTGTGACTCGGGATCCGGGTGGAACTCAGAATCTTGCTCCAGCTCACTCTCCAGCTCCAGTTCCGAGTCCTCAGAGGACGATGGCTTCTTCTTAGGAGAACGCATCCCACTGCCCCGGCACCTGTGCAGGTCGGTGCCTGCTCAGGACACTGCAATGGAGATCTCAAATTCCCCATCTCCACCACCCCCAGGGAACTCACGCCAGTCCAGAGACAAGAATTGCATAGTGGCCTGAGCCAAAGCAGTCCTGGGGGCTCCATTCTCAAATTGGTGTAGCTGTGACCCACCCTGCAACCTGTCATAAATCCCCTTCTATCCTTTGTCCATTTGTACTGTTGAAGTAACTTAATGTTTGGTGTAAAACAGGCCTGATGGCCTCCTTACTTCAGCTTCCACTCTTCCCAATTTTCCTGCTCCTGACACTTGAGATTTCCCACATTTGATCAAAGGATTAATTTATTCATTATCATCTAACAATCTGTTTATTATTTATTTATATGTATCCCTCCATAGAACCACCCTCCACACAGAGGTTATTTGGAGTGGGTCACAACCTGGGGTCTAGAGGCTGAAATTTGAGGCACTTGTCTCATTTTGTGGCTTAGGTGGGGCATAGTCCAGGCAGAATTGGTGTCTCCTTTTGGATACTGCAGAAGGGGACAGAGGCATACCCATAAAGGTAGCCACACCCAGGAGGGTTGATTGGCAGGCTGGAAGACAAGTGCTCTCAATAAAGGCACTTTTACCTCAATAGGGGGCTGGGTGTTGGCTGGAAGTGTTGTAGGGGTGGGAAGGAGTCATTTCAATGAAGGTGTTATTTGCAGGTTGCAGAGAGAAATGGAGTTCACCTACACTGGGCCATCTGCAGGATCTGTTAAGTAAGGAAAAGAGAGAAAGCATTGGTTGGATCCATTATGCCCATTTTACAGACAAGAATACTGAAGCTTATATTACTTATTGGCTCTAAAGCTACAAGTACCAATAAAGGACAGAGATGGCATTCATGCCCTTAGGAGACCCCTTCTCTCCTCAGCCCCCTCAGCAACACCCCCCTACACACACACTTACCAGTAGGGGCTGCCGTATGTCTTTGCTGCTTCAAAGGGAAGGTGTCATACGCATCAAAGCCAAAAAGGCACGTTGCAATTAGGCCCAGTACCTGGGGATTGGATTAGGCTGGTCAGCCTACTCAGCCTCATACCTCCTTGTACCCACCACTTCCAGTAACTGCCCCATGTAGGGATGGTGACTAAAACCCCAAGCTGGGAAGCCAAAGAGCTCCAGGGAAAGGCCAGGAATTTGGACTCTACTCACATCCTTCCTCTTCCTAGTAGGGTGGCCATATGTGGGCCCCAAGTACAGGTGGGACCATTCACAGTGTACATTTGTGACAAAGTTTTAGCAGATGGCAGTCTAATGTGTTGACAAAGGTCCTGTATTGGGACAAGGATGGCCTTTTACAGTAAATGATGATCTTGGGAGGAAACCAGGACCTGGGCCAGACTTTACTACAGGCCCTGAGGATAAATGTGGTCTGCTGTGGGTCCTATACTTTTTGTCAGAAGCAGAGTCAGAAATGGCCCCTGGATCCTCAAACCCTGCTCTCTGTGCTTTGGAGCTGCCTCCAGGGCCTTTACCCCTGCGATGATTTTGGAGTGGTGTCCTCTCTCAACAAGGACAACAATGGAGGTGATCAGGTAGAGGATGGCTGCTATAAGGCTTCGGAAGAAATCCTGTGAGGGGTAGGGAGAAGAGGGAAGTCAGCATCCAGAGTTCCCAGGATAATCCCAACTGCCTGCACCCCTCCCTAGCCTTGTCATTTGGGGCCCCTTTCTCACACTCCAAGGCCAGTTGATGATCTGTATCTTGGTGTTCAGGTCACACATGTAGATGACAAAGAAGATAGCAGCAAGGATCATCTCAAACACCGACAAAGAGGAGTATGCTGATGTGGAGGCACTAAAGCAGATCAGAATCACCAGGCACAATATCTGGAAAGATGACATGAGGAAGGCAGCCTCCATCAATTCCCCGGGCTGAGGGAATGGGTTGAAAACGGGTCTCAAACTCAGATGCCTACCAGGACTGGGAGATAACAAATAATCATAGCTAAACACTTACCGTGTGCACACTTTGTTCCAAATATTGTTCTAAGAGCTGTATGAATATTATTTCACTTAATTAACTCAACAACCCAATAAGCTGGGTACTGTTATTAGTATCTTTATTTTGTAGATGAGAAAAGTGAAACAGAGACGTTACGTGACTTGCTCAGGATCACCCAGCTAGTAAGGGATATAGAGTTGGATGCTTTAGTTTCCTCTTTTTTCCCCTCTAAGATAGAGGCCGCCTGTGGGAGTGGCCCCGCCAGGTGTTTTACGAGCACTGTTGGAGCCAGCGTGCGGCCTTGACTAGGCGGGACGTGCGGTTCCCCCGGCAACCACTTTGAGAAGCGGTGAAAGTGACATGGGAAGGGCAGGACTCCGGTTAAAGGCGCCGCACCCCTTTTACAACTGACTCAAAGGCGGCTCCCACTTTCAAGGGGGCGGGAAACCGAGTCTCTGGAGCAGCCGAATAGCTAAGGACCTCCCGCCCCACCACAGAAGGATGAGGAAGAACTGGAGAAAGGTGGGGCACCTTACCCCGCGGGACAGAACGCAGGGCTCCACCCCAACAGGCCCCGCCCCTGGGCGCGCAGCCTGCACTCCCGACGGTGCCCAGGCCGCGCCACGCCCTGCTACTGGAGGTCCTCCACCTCCCAGCCCCCTGGGACCCCTTCGATGAGTCCACTAATGAATCCACGCGGTCTCCCTCCTCGGGCCCCCCCATATGTGCCATGGACCCCTGGCCTCACCCCGTAGCCCAGCAACTCCTGATTGACCACGTTCTTCAAACGTTCTCCAAACCCCACTGACTCGCTCTGTGCCCTGGTTTCAGACCTCTGACACTAACCCACCCATCCCGGACCCACTGCCCAGGACCGCCCGCCACGCGCCTGCCTCACCGAGGACCTCCTGGCTCCGCGTGATCCAGCCACCCCACCCCGCTTTTGCCCACCCGCTTGTCCCGGGACGCTCACAATCTCAGAAAACAGAAGAATTCCCTTGCGGATGCGCAATAAGTTGGTGCAGGCAGCCCAGCAGCCAGGGGCAGAGAGGCGCTCGGAATCCGCCATGGCGTGGGCCAGAGTCCCTCGGGGCGCAGATCTGCTCACTGATCGAGGGTTCGAGGACACTGCACACCCAACCGCCTTACCCGCCGTCTGGCCGGGAAGGGGGCCCCCGGGGCGAAGGAGGGAGTGAATCACCGCGCCGAGCAGAAGCGGGCGGGGCAGAAGGGGGCCGGGCCAGGTGGGGGCCGCCCCGGAAGCCCCCTCGCCCCGCCCGCCATAGATACTCCCCACCCAATGCACAGCCACCGGGGTGCCCCATCTCCTGGGGCGCCAGCCTTTGAGGCTTGGCAATTTGGGGTACTTAGAGCTGTAGTAGCGGGACCCTTTGCCCTTTTAGAATGTAAATGTTACCGGGGCTGCCTCAACTCTGAACCGCAGGGAACTGTGTTCTGGAGGGAGTGACTCAGTTTCCTTAGTTGTAAAAATGGTCGAGGCCCTGGTGAGACCCAGAGTTCAGAATATTTCGAATTTTAGAAAGCTTTCTCTGTGCACATATGGTATATTACTTAACACTCTCCGTGAGGCCTGAGGCTGGCCCATTAAAAAAAACACACACGTTAATATTTCCTCAAGCAAAGGTGTGGACGTTTACTATAAGTGAGAAAAGCCAGGACTGAAAATTGTGCCTAAGTCAGGTCAGGTTTTGTAACCAAATGGTGCCAGACTGTGGGAAAACTGGTGTTTCCCGAAGCCTTGGGGACTTCGGCATTGTGGACCATGGAATAAACTTCTTAGCAGTGATGGGAATGAGACTATGTGTAGCAGTGCACAGCCTGAGAGAAAACAGGGCCTGGTGAGCATGAAGTTGCTCAGTAAATGAGGGCTGACATTATCAATAGTGTCAGAGCCCAGGGTTGTCTGATTCTCTGTTCTGCAATCCTGGGGAAGTCCTGGCCCTAAGTGCTGGGCCTCCATTTTCTGGTTCTAAGGAGAGGGGCTGTCAGCCCAGCCCTGAATGAAGAATGGAGAAGGAACACAGGTTTTATTTCTGGGAGCTCGGAAAGATGAAGGGAAGCCTTCTGGGGTACCAGGAAGGTGACAAGGCTGATGACATTGGAGAGTGTATTACCCTGAGCAAGTAATTTCTCCTGACTCAGCCTAGATTTCTGTATGTGAGAAAGGCACCTGGTCATGAAAATCTTGAATCTCCCCTGAGGTGTGCTGGTGGACACACTCTCTAGACTAGATATTGGTATTATTCTCATCTCATTTGAGGAGAGAAGAGTTGTGGCTAGAAGGCCAGGATGGTTCAACCCAAGAGCCTGTCTGCTCTCTAATCCCCAGCCTGGGGCGCCTTAAAATCAAGGAAGGGGCTCCCCTCTTTCAGCCCAGTGAAAGAGTGATTGGATAGTAGAAGGAATGAAACATACTTTTCCCAGTGCTTAAGCATGTGCTTTCCAAATCTGTAAGGACATGCCTGAGTTTCTAGAACACAACAAACTCTGCTCTGCCTCAGGGCCTTTGCACTTGTTCCCACTGCTGTCAATGTCCTTCCCCCAGCACTTTATATATCTGGTTACTGGTCATTCAGCTCTCAATTCAAACATTATGTCTTCAAAGAGTCCAGCAGCCTACCATCATTACCTCCAACATAACCTCCTTTTGCTGTCTTCATAACTGTCACTTCTCTCTGAAATTATTAATTTTCTTGTCTCTTCTGACATCTATCTATGCCCCAATACATCAGCTACAAAAGGATAGAAATCTTTCTGTTATGCTCCCCTAGCATCTCCCCAGTGCCTATCACAGTGCAAGGTAAACAGTTGGGGCTCAATTAATACTTGTCAAATGCTGGTGAGCTAAGGCCTGAGAATCGGGCCTTGATTAAATTTTGCTTCAAACCATCCCTCCTCAAGCTTTATATACTCTTTGGGCCTCACTCCCCTCTTCTGTGAAATGGACATATCAGGGTTATTGAGTAGATGTGTAACCAGATGAAAACAGATAGTGCAGATGAAGCCCGTAGCAGGGATAAGGCTAAATGGTGACTGGGGTTACTAATATTAGTCTCCTGGGTGTGACTACGGTTATAGGACTGGGGGTCTGGAGCCCTTTCCTGACCTCCCTAAAGCCACACCTCTACCAGGCATTGAGTAAGGGGCAGCATACTCCCCCACAATGTTATAGCACTAACCATTCAAAGATTCACCTCTTCACTTCTTTATACCCCAACTCCCAGCCTGGCTTTGCAGTCCTCTCCTTCCCAGTGCCACCCTGGACACTTACACTCCAGTCCTTTAGTTTCTCCCTCCACTCTGGAACCCTCCCCATAGAGGTGAGAATTGCCCACTTGCACCTGACCACAGCTTCTGTCTTGTGGGTATGGGGCCATATGTTCAGGATGTGGTGACAGCGGAGATGACTGGACATTTCTGGCCTTGGCCAGCCCCTTGCCTTGGAGTTTCGCTGGCTATATAAGCCTCAACCTATATAAGCCTAGACCTCTGTCACCAGGATGGAGGAAACTCTGGCCTCTTCCAGGACCGGGAACGCCCAGCGTGTGGCGTGTACTCACAAGCCCAGCCACAGTTCATCACCATCTATGGAAGAGCGGGGCGCGGCCCGAAGGTTCTAACAGCCGTTTTTAGCCCAGGCCTCTGACTCATACCTTCCAGGCTCCGCCCCAATGGGGGCTCCAGGGCCCCAGCCCGTGCCCTTAGGGCGTCAGTCTACAGGACAGCGAAAGCTGACCGACCAGGCCGGAAGTGAGAGACCACAGCCTCCCGATGAAGGAAGCAGCCTGGTTTCTAGCCTTGCTATCCCGCCTGGCAGCCAAGGGCCTGGATGATTCAGGGCCAGGTTTGTGGGTATACTAATGCATTCTCGCCACAGCAGGCCCACCTCTGCATTCCCCATGCCACTGAGCAATAATTTTCTGTGAGCGCTGCACACCTCCGAAAAAAGTGGAATGAATGAATGGGTTGAGAAGCAGGAGTTGGCAAAGAGAAACGGAGTGGGGAGAAAGCACAGCGGGCTGAAGATCAGCAGAAGCAAAGACCCTTTTAGAGGCATGAAAGAGCGCTTGTCAGTAGTTGCAAGAAAAGGCCCTCCTCCAAACCAGATTGACCCACCCCCTCTTTTACCGGATGGACTCGGGAGCCCCACCCAGCCTAGAGCACCTGCCAAGTCAAGCCGGGATCTCACCACTTCATTACCTCCCCCCACCCGAAACAAGAAGCTCAGGTTTGGCGGGTCACGGAGGGCCATACCACTGATGCCGCGAGGGAAGTGTGGGCTGGCCGACTGCACAGCAGGAGAGGGGACAAAGCTAAGTGGTAGTTCTGCACTCGATGCTAGTGCTGATGGAGCACACCAGATCCAGGTGCGGCAGTACTGAGTACCCAGCTATCAGACGATACTCAGTGCCTTCGCCTTCCGGCTGCCAACTCCAGAGTGAGCTGCCCCACCACTGGGACCCCCAGGGCTCATGAGAGCTGCTCCTCGCTCGGTACCAGCCAGGGTCCCAGGGAACCCGGGGTTCGGTGGGTGGGGTCCTGTGTGTAGAGCTCAGGAGGAGGAACCGTGGGGCCATCCACTGCCGCCTCTGGACTAGGCTCTCGGCTGCCCTGGTTTTTGAGTCTCGTACAGAATTAAGGATGCTGAAGTGGAGAAGCACTTGTGCTATGAGACCTCATGGCCTCTTGCCCCCAGGATCTGGGCTGCGATCTGGGGATAGTAGGACTGTAGGTTAGATTGAGCAGTAGGGAGGGGAATAGAGACCTGGGCCCCTTAGCCAAGGGTGACCAGGAGACTCCAAGGGCCGAGGAAGACAAAGCCACAGCCCCTTAGAGAAACATCCCACCGAGGCCTAGACATGCCTTTAGGAAAGGACACAACCCTTCCTCACCTCCAACACCTCCTTTCCCAAGACCCGGTCCCTCCTAGATCCAGAACACACCCCTCAGAAATCATTTCCCAAATCCCCAAAGGAAATCAAACTCTGACGTCACAACCCCAACTCTCCCCTTACTCAACCTACCTCCCTCTGCTGTCAACCCTTTCCTTTATGTAACTTTGTATTTAGTTACTAGACCTCTTACTCTCTGCATCCCTATACCAATCCCTTCCCACTGAGACCCACTCTACCTTCCCCTCAGAGGACCATGTCCCTTTCTTCTGAATAACTGCTTTTACCCCAGACCCTTTCCTTCCTCTCCCCTCCCAGTACTTTGAAATCCTCCTCTGTGAAACCCACCATTATTTCTATCCCAGGACCCTGCCCTCCCCACTGCTGCTTTTGAGAATACCTATCCCCCTCACAGAGACCAACCCACTGAGACCACCAAATTCTTCCCACCCAGGACTCCAGACTCTCCACTCTGTGACCCTCTCCTACTCCTCACAGATCCCAGACCCCTCTCCCCTGGGAAACCCACTATCTCCTTTCCGAGGACCTCCAGCCCTCACCCTCTCAGACTTGCTAGGGTGGGTCTCAAAGAGGCCTGCATAGCACGAGGTAGAGCCGGGGCCGCCTGTGTGAATCCACTCCAGGACCTGGGCATGGGTGAGGCCCAGAGATGACTCTCCGTTAATATGGAACATGAGGTTGCCAGGCTGCAAGAATGCAAAGTGTTGTAGGAAGGGCAAATGGCCAGCACTCCAACAAAGGATGGGGATGAGGTTAGCACCAAAGAATATAGGGTGCCTTCTGGCTCTCTTGCAGGTGACCACAGCACTGTGCCAGCCCATCCCTTCAGCAGCCTACGTACTGCCAGCGGAGCATTCATTCCTGGCTGCTTCTCGGCCTCCATTTAATGTGAGGCCAAAGCCTGCGGAACCGCAAAAAGGTACCACAGAAAACTGACAAGAGGACTGGAGCGGCTTCGAAGCACAACGTGCCTTAATCTGAGTCACTTGGGGTGGTGCGGTACATGTACCCAAGGTCTCTGGCCAACGATGCTGGAATTAGGACCTGAATATACATACATTGCCAATCTCGAGGCAGATGGCCTCGATTAAGAGGATAAGACGATACCTGGAACTGGTGTTCCACAAAAGTGGATTAGTCAGCTGACTATCCGTGACCTCAGTGTCCACAGAATCCAACTTGCTAACAGTTGATAGATGAAATAGGGGGTCAAGATCGAACTCCATATAAACTACCTAAGTCCTGCCCTTTGAGTTGCCATTTTAGCTTCATATCATTGCCTAGATTGCACAGACAGGTCACCCACCCATTTAACTATTCTCCTTATACTCAAATAACTGTCCTGATCCCGCCTTCTTAAATAATAATCCTGGGCCCGGCTATTTGAATCATCCTTCAGACCTTCCTACCTCCCTCTAAACACGCAGACACCACCCCTCGTATAACACCCTAGGCCCACCCCGGAGGGTGCAACTTCAGGATTTGGCTCCCGAACATTCGAGGCTCCGCCTTCCAGTTAGCCTATAAACCTCAACCATTCCTGATATTTCAAGCCCCGCTCCCAACGCGTTTATAAATGGTCCACCCTTAGACCAGCATTTCAGGCCCGCCCCACACACTTTTCAGGCCCCACCTTCTCAGAAATGCCAATCCAAGCCTCGCCCACAGGCATTACCATCCATCCTCGCAGCCTCAAGTGATATTCCAACACTCACCTACAGCAATCCCTCCCAGTGTCACCTCCTGGAGGAATATGCTAGGATAACCTCAGGGCCCCGCCCCCATCTCTCTCCGAGCTCCACCCCATCTCCCTCTGAGCCCCGCCCGCCTAGCTCGCACAAGCCTCCTCAGAACCTAGCCCCACTCCGACCCCGCCCCCTGGGAGACCCCGCCCCCGACATGCACCGTCCTTGGGGCGCAGGCGCAATGCGGCGCCAGCCCTGCGTACCAGCGCCGCCACGTCGGCCGCAGCTCGGACCGCCAGGGGGCGCTCATTTAATCTTGCCAGAAGCTGCAGGGCGCTGGAGCCAGCCGGCTGGAGAGGGCTGTGGCCTGCGCCTGGTGGGGGAGGGGCAAGAACGGGTCTGCACAGATCCCGAGCCTAGGTGAATCCCCACGCTCCCCGACGTCCGAAGACCTAGAATGTCCCTGAGGGTCCCGGGAGCCCTCGACCACTTCCTCGATAGTTCCGGAGGCCACCGACTGTCCCTCTCATCTCCCTCGACCCCCAACCATCGCGGCTACACGTGTGGACGCCCGCAGGCCCCCACGATAGCCCCGGAGATGGCTGTTTGACTGCAGTAATCCTGCACACTCTGAACGTCCTGTGACTATTTCTGGACGTCTACGACTGACCCTCATCACCCCTGATTCCAAACTCTTCCCTCGTGGTGTAGAAGGACCCTGATTCCCCCAGATGCCCTAAGAGAACACGTTCTGATTCACCCTCTGAGGCCCAGGACATCCGACTTCCTCTCCCCCTCCAGCTACCCTAGGCAACCCCATAGGCCCAGCATGCGCAGATTGTCCCTCCACTTATTCCCAGAGGCCACTGCCTATCTCCCACAATTCACCAGAGGCCGTGAGTGCCCAGGTGTCCCCAGTGACGTCGGGCAGGCGCTCTGGTACATCTCCCCAGACACTTCTCGAGAGTCACTGGAGCTGGTATGCGGTCCTGTGAAGTGGGTGTGGGTGTGGGTGCAGGTAGGGGGCCTCGAGACCTGCGAGGGTCACTGGGCCACTGCCCAACGCCGCCATCGCTGCTGCCACCGCTGCTCAGGCAGGCCTTGTTTTACCGCCTGTAAAGGGAAGCAGGAAGAACAGACAGGTGGAGCGAGGTGTGGCGGGGACGCGCCCCCCACGCCCCTCACACACACACCCGCGTACCTCTGCTCCCTCTGTGGTCCCTGGTGCCCCCAGCGTGAGGTCCCATGACCTGGAGTCGTCCAGGTGGATGCATGGCCGCCAGCAAAGCGTTTTGAGCGTCCCCCGCATGCTCACTTGGTTGCCCGCCTGGGCCTGTCCGGTGTCCGGCGCCCCAGCCTGCATGGTGACCTAACTGGTGGCCAGCAAGGAGCCCTGGCTGCGGGCGCCAGTGCTTGGCCTTCCTCTGTCTCAGGCGTGCCTGTTATCCAAGGACCCTGGGCTGGGCTCCTCCTTCCATCCAGGGGATGTTGTTATTTCACGTGTGAGAAGGGGAAGTCATGGCTCAGAGAAAGTAAGGTCCGCGCCCGAGCCCTGACACCTAAAAACTGGATGCATAAGTGGAGCCCAAGTTACTTGGGAATTCTGCAGCCTCCAACAGAGCTTTGCATATAGTAGGCACTCAATAAATTTATAGTGAATGTTTGCTTAAGCCTGTCCCTACTGGAAACCTGGAAGAGTATGGTGGGTTGGGGAAGAAGCACCCTTGGAGCCTTTTGGGCCATGGCAGGGTGTGAAGCCCTGAGCCTGATAGTGTTGGGGTACTCAAACAGTCCTGAAGAGCAGGTCCCCTGGAGAGTGAAGGAGCAGTAGGGGCTTGGTGTTGAGGAGTCTTTGAAGACACCTGGGTAGAAGTAGACGCCAGCCAATGAGAGGAGACAAATGAGGCCCCCCCAGGTTTGAAATTGAGGGGTCTGGGGACTCAGGCCCCAAGAGGGGAGCACTTGGGCACAGTACTACTGTAGTGGAAGGAGGAATGGGGAACAGTAAGAGATGGCCTGAGATCACCACGTTGTGGAGGAAGAAGCTGAAGGCTGGAGGGGCTCAGGTACCCGCCCAGGGCCCAGCAGCCAGGCGACAAACAGCACCCATCTCAGGCAGCTCACTCCCAACACTCACTTGGTCCGATGACTGTTTCACTATGGGCTATGGAGAGCACTGTCCTGACGTCCATTTCAGCTGGCTGGGCAACCTCTCTCATCCGCCTATCAGGGGCCCAGTGCTGTCTTAGGTGAATGGGGCAGAATGGTTCTTGCCTTCATCCTTCTTATAGTCCCCTATCTCTTCCATTCTGACCTGACCTTGTCTGAAGGGGAAAACACTGGCCTTCCTTCACTGCTGCACCCTGTTCTCTAGATTTCAAGCACTGTAGATGGAGAGGGCAGCTCCCATTCCTGGGCTTGGGGTTTCAGAACCGGTGAATAGGTTAGAGGGGTGCTTACAGTCTGAGGAACTAGAGAACAGGAAGGAGATTGAGGTTCTGCAGATCCGTACATGGATGGTCTTGCAGACTGGGGCATGATTGAAAGCTGGGATATGTGGATGGTGAGTGGAGGCTTCCAAGTACTGGGCAGCTTCAATGCTCCAGAAATGGGGCAGGGAGCTTGTCAACTGGATGGGGGCTCGAGAGTCTGGAGATGGGGAATTTCTTCCATCTGGGAAATATTTAGTCTTGGGGGAGGTTATAAAGGAATGGGGGTTCCAAAGACAGCCTCAGGGATGAATGGCAGGGGCCCTGGAAGGCGGATGGTGGTTCTCTGAGAGCCGATGTAAGCAGGGCTGTAAATCTGAGCACAGGAGCAAAGATTGGGGTTGAGGGAGCTGTGCTTGGGTCACCGAAGCTGTTGGCAGGGTTGAGAGTCCAGACAGAAGGCAGACACGACGGTGACCGCTAGCCACTGCTTCTTCCATAACCTCAGTGTTCTTCTCTAGGAAGTGGGGGTGAGGAGGTATGCATGGTAAACTTGCCTAGGGATTAGGAATAAAACTTCCGATTCATCTGCATTGTGCCCAGCCAAGCTATTTGGTAACAGCCCTATAGCTTATCTTTAATCAATATTGATTACAGTCAGACTGGACAAGGCCAAACGCCCTCTTATTTCTGCTCCGTTGTGCGGTTTAACTAATGCCCCTCTTAGCCCTATCCACTCATTAATATAAGTCTCTTGCCCCTTTTAGCCTTACCTCATTCTTGGACTTAAGTCATTTCCTCTCATAGCCCATCCAATTCTTATTAATTTAATCAAGTTTTTTTTTAACAGATTAATATTTAATTGACATATGATTCGATAAGCTTTGAACTATGTTTACACCTGTGTGACTATCATTACAATCAAGATAGTGAACAAAATGCTCACCGCCAAGTTTTCCCCTGCCCTGTGTAATTCCTTCTTCCTGCCTCTTGTCCCACCCCACAGCCGCTTGTTTACTTTCTGTCACTGTACATTAGTTTTCATTTTACTAGATTTTCATATGAATGGAATCATACAGTATATACTCTTTTGGGGGATCTGGCTTCTTTCACTTAGTTAATTATTTTGAGATCCATCCAAATTTTGTATTCATTATTGCAGGATATTACTAACTTAAAAATAAAAAGGCCTTTCAAAGTGAGAGGCAAATAAGCATTTATTTGAGATCAATGAGAATAGCTATTCGGGAAATCATTAATTCAAGCAGAAGACTAAATAATGTTCTGAATAGGAGACAAAGGCAATGGAAAGGCATTTTTTTTTGGTGCAGATAACTTAACATAGTGATGTTAATTCTAAAAAGTCCAGTAGTCATAACACTACTTTCTTGTTATCTTTATAAATAGTTTTTTGGGGGCCCAATATTCCTTTAGACCCAGTCCAAAGGTTATTTTGCTCTGTTTTTAACATTCCAAGGTTTGAGGTATAAGACATGCAAGGGATTTCCTCTAGCATGGCAGCTTTGGCTTCATTTTAAAGTGGCTTCATTGTTTACAGTAGTATTCCACTGCATGAATATTGCACAGTTTGTTGATCCATTCACTTGTTGATGGACATTTGGGTTGTTTTTAGTTTTGTGATATTAACAAATGCTATGGACTGAATGTCTCACCAAAATTCTTATGTTGAAGCCCTAACCCCCAACATGGTATGTCTGGAGATGGTCTTCAGAAGGTGATTAAGGTTAAATGATGTCATAAGAGTGGGGTCCTAATCAAATAGGATTGTGGCCTGTGGCCTATTAAGAAGAGATGAGTCTCTCTCTCTCTCCCTCTCTCCCTCTCCTGCTTCCCTGTAAGGATACAAAGAGGTGGCTGATTATGAACCAGGAAGAGAGCCCTTACAAGAAACCAAATGAGCTAGCATCTTGATCTTTGACTTCCCGGCCTCCGTGACTGTGAGAAATCAGTTTCTGCTGTTTAAGCCACCTAGTCCATGGTATTTTGTTGTGGCAGCCTGAGATGACTAAGACAACATATAAAGTTGCTATTAACATTTATATATACAAATGTTTGTGTAGATACATGCTTGCATTTCTTTTAGGTAAATACTCAGGAATGCAATGGCTGGATCATATGTGTATGTTTAACATTTTCAGATACTGCCAAACTGTTTTCCTAGAGTTGCTATTTTACATTTTCATCCAGTATATGAGTTCCATTTCTTTCATACCTTCACTAATAGTGGTATAGTCAATGTTTCTAACTTTAGCCATTCTAATATGTATGTGCATCGCCTAATGATTTTACCCTACATTACCCTAATCACTAATGATATTGAGGATTGTTTACGTACTTATATGCTATCTGATTAAATTCTTTGGGAAGGTTTGTGCTCAAATCTTTTGCCTGTCTTATTAAGGGTTGATTATTGTTAAGTTTTGAGCATTCTGAATATATTCTGGATACAAACCCTTTATCAGATGAGTGATTTGCATCGTTTTTTGAAGAGATTTGAATTCTGATAATGTCCAACATGGGTTCCTTTATGAATTGTGCTTTTAATGTCCTATCTAAGCAATCTTTTGCCTAATCCAGTGTCAGAAATCTTTTCTCCTATGCTTGCTTCTAGAAATTTTAGTTTCCAGTTTTATATTTAAGTTCTATGATCCATTTTGAATTAAATATTTGATAAAAGAAGTGTTTCAAAGCTTTTTTTGTGCATATGGATATCCAATTGTTACAGCGCCATGTTGAAAAACTTCTTTCTCCACTGCCTGGGGTCAGTGGGCACACCTGGGCACTCACAGCCTCTGGTGAATTGCGAGGCTTAGGTGGGGCCTCTAGGGATAAGTGAAGGGGCAATCTGGGCATGCTGGGCCTGCCTGAGCAGCGGTGGCAGCAGCGATGGCGGCGTTGGGCAGTGGCCCAGTGACCCTCGCAGGTCTCGAGGCCCCCTACCTGCACCCACACCCACACCCACTTCACAGGACCGCATACCAGCTCCAGTGACTCTCGAGAAGTGTCTGGGGAGATGTACCAGAGCGCCTGCCCGACGTCACTGGGGACACCTGGGCACTCACGGCCTCTGGTGAATTGTGGGAGATAGGCAGTGGCCTCTGGGAATAAGTGGAGGGACAATCTGCGCATGCTGGGCCTATGGGGTTGCCTAGGGTAGCTGGAGGGGGAGAGGAAGTCGGATGTCCTGGGCCTCAGAGGGTGAATCAGAACGTGTTCTCTTAGGGCATCTGGGGGAATCAGGGTCCTTCTACACCACGAGGGAAGAGTTTGGAATCAGGGGTGATGAGGGTCAGTCGTAGACGTCCAGAAATAGTCACAGGACGTTCAGAGTGTGCAGGATTACTGCAGTCAAACAGCCATCTCCGGGGCTATCGTGGGGGCCTGCGGGCGTCCACACGTGTAGCCGCGATGGTTGGGGGTCGAGGGAGATGAGAGGGACAGTCGGTGGCCTCCGGAACTATCGAGGAAGTGGTCGAGGGCTCCCGGGACCCTCAGGGACATTCTAGGTCTTCGGACGTCGGGGAGCGTGGGGATTCACCTAGGCTCGGGATCTGTGCAGACCCGTTCTTGCCCCTCCCCCACCAGGCGCAGGCCACAGCCCTCTCCAGCCGGCTGGCTCCAGCGCCCTGCAGCTTCTGGCAAGATTAAATGAGCGCCCCCTGGCGGTCCGAGCTGCGGCCGACGTGGCGGCGCTGGTACGCAGGGCTGGCGCCGCATTGCGCCTGCGCCCCAAGGACGGTGCATGTCGGGGGCGGGGTCTCCCAGGGGGCGGGGTCGGAGTGGGGCTAGGTTCTGAGGAGGCTTGTGCGAGCTAGGCGGGCGGGGCTCAGAGGGAGATGGGGTGGAGCTCGGAGAGAGATGAGGGCGGGGCCCTGAGGTTATCCTAGCATATTCCTCCAGGAGGTGACACTGGGAGGGATTGCTGTAGGTGAGTGTTGGAATATCACTTGAGGCTGCGAGGATGGATGGTAATGCCTGTGGGCGAGGCTTGGATTGGCATTTCTGAGAAGGTGGGGCCTGAAAAGTGTGTGGGGCGGGCCTGAAATGCTGGTCTAAGGGTGGACCATTTATAAACGCGTTGGGAGCGGGGCTTGAAATATCAGGAATGGTTGAGGTTTATAGGCTAACTGGAAGGCGGAGCCTCGAATGTTCGGGAGCCAAATCCTGAAGTTGCACCCTCCGGGGTGGGCCTAGGGTGTTATACGAGGGGTGGTGTCTGCGTGTTTAGAGGGAGGTAGGAAGGTCTGAAGGATGATTCAAATAGCCGGGCCCAGGATTATTATTTAAGAAGGCGGGATCAGGCCTTTAGGGGCACTCCCTGGGTAGTTAAATAATGGGCAAGGGTTGGATGTGAGTTTTAAGCGATGAGGCTAGACTACGTTGTTTAAATGGTGTCACTAACAGCTTTCATATAGCTTCTTCCATCTCCCAGCCGGTAGCGTGTAGGACTGTAAAGACAGTAATGTCTTGGATAGTCGCCTGTCCCAAGGCCTTCTTCCCACTGAAAGTTCCTAGCATGGGAAATGAGTAAATTGTTAAAAACCTTTGGTACTTTGGAGAGCTTGAGAAGTCCATGTCGTTGGAGACTTCTTAATGAAACTTGGGAGCACAAATTGGGGGCCAGGGTAGCTGAGGAAGATGGAAGCTGCTGGAGAGCAATGGACAGGGCCAGGCTGAGAATCCAGGACAAGTCAATAATGAATATCTCTCCATTTATTTAGTTCTTCTTTAATTCAACAATGTTTTGTAGTTTTCATAGTACATTTGTTACACTCTTTAGGTTAAATTTATACCTAGTTATTTTCCTATTTTAAGGCTACTGTAGATGGAATTATTTTCTTAATTTCATTTTTATATTGTCTATAGAAATACAATTGAATTTTGTATATTGATCCGCCCTATAACCTTGCCAAATTTGCTTATTAGTTCTAAGAGCTTTTTAGTGGAGTCCTTAGGATTTTCTATATAACGTCTCCTGTAAATACAGATAGTTTTACTTCTTCCTTTCCAAGGTGGATGCCTTTTATTTCTTTTTCTTGCATAACCTCCCTGGCTAGAACTTCAAGAACAATATTTAATGGAAGTAGCAGGAGTAGTAGCACTGTTATTTTGTTCTTGAACTTGGATGGTAAAGATTCAGATTTTCACCAGCTGTCTTCTGGACACATTGTTTCTGATAATCAGCCATTTTATAATCCTATTGGGGTTACCATGTATATAACGAGTGGTTTTATTTCTTTGTGTTACCGGACCAAAGTCTGTGTGCCTGATGCTTCACCAAAACTCAAAATGTCAGAGTTCAGAGTAAGGAAAGGTTTATTGATCATGAAGACACCAACTGAGAAGATGGGAGACCTGGTGGTGCTTGAAATCCACCTTTCTCACTGGACCAGGCCAAGGCTTTTTAAGGTGCTAGGGAGAACAGGTATGTGAAAGTTCTAGTGGGGCAAGTTTTAATTGGAGGCCCCTGGAACTTGGCCATTTATGGTCAAGGGGAATCAACACTGGAACTTCCTTAACAATGGACCTTTGGCTTCTGGAAGGGTTCCACTGTTCAAGTTCCAGTTGTGTCCTAGTCCTTTGGTTCCTTGGGGATGAGACTTTGGTTCTGGTGCAGCTGGAGGCCAAAATTTTCTCCTCTGCACATGTCCTGGCTGCATGACTTGCAGTCTTGGTCTGTTGTTTCTGAAAAGCAACTCAGTATCTCATTAAACAGGATAGGATCATTTAGAACTGATTCTACAATTACATTTGTGCTTGCAAGTTTTTCTCTTTGAATTTTGACATTTTGACTATGTTATGTCTGGGTACCAATCTCTTTGTCTTTATCCTACTTGGAGTTCAGTAAGCTTCTTGGATATGTGGATTAAAATTTATTCATCAAATTTAGAATGTTTTTAGCTATTATTTCTTAGAATAATTTTTCTGCTCTTCTCTATCTCCATTCTTCTGGTACTCCTGTTACACATAGGTTGGTGCACCTAATGTCTCATATTTCTCTAATGTTGTGTTCATTTTTCTTGATTCCTTTCACTGTCTATTCTTCAGACTGCATAATCTATATTGATCTCTCCTGTAGTTCACTGATTCTTCTGCCAATTCAAATCTACTGTTTGCTCTTCTGGTGAATTTTTTCATTATGGTTATTGTACTTTTCAACTCTGGGATTTCCATTGAGTCATTATTTTTTTTTTGTAATTTTACTTCTTTTTTGACATTATTTGACAAGATATTGTTATCATACCTCCTCTTAAGTCTTGCTACATGATTTCTTTTTCTTCTTTGAACACATTTGTAATAGCTACTTTGAAGTCTTTATCTTCTAGGTCCAATATTTGGGCCTCTAACAGGCAGTTTCTGTTACCTGCTCCCCACCAACCTCTACATATGGGTCACACTATCTTGTTTCTTTGCATGTCGCATTTTTTGTTGAAAACTGGACATTTTAGATAACGTTATAGCAACTCTAGGTACTAATCTGCCCATCTTTGTTATTGTTTGCTTCTTTATTTGTGTAATTACTTAGTTGGACTAATTTAGTCAAATCTGTTTCCACCTGATGTTCCTCTTCAGTGGGTTCAGCCTTGGGCATGAGCAGAGGTACCCTGGAATAACCTTACTTTTATCCAGACTCTCTTTGTTTCTTTCCCTGATATCCTAATTTAATTTCTATCTGGTCCACTTATATTGATACCACACTCAGTTGTTAATCTCCACTATTTTTGACAATGCCCTAAGGTATAAGTTGTTCCATAATTTTATCCCATTAAAGTCAGCCCCCTTGTATGGGGTGATCTTTGAGGACAGTCCTTGCTACTTGCTCTGGCTCTAGAAGGGCTCTTCTTAGCTGTTTCTTCCTGTTTTGCTTGTTGCTATCATGGAGATACCTGCCTCCTCTTAATTGCTCACAAAGCCCTTGTAAACAAAAAAGGGGTATTGTAATAAATCCAACTGAAAGTAACCTCACAGGGTGATCTGGTCATAAATTCCTAACTGGGTAGCTCATGATGGGTAGTCATGCCCCAGACATATAACTTCTTTAGTAAAAATTTTATCTTTGCCTTAAGCAAGCCTGTCCATCGTTTCTGTGCATCTAAGGTAACACATTTGAAATGCCTCATTCAGACCCCTGAAATGTAACCACCCTCAAGAGAGTACATATTCTTGTTACCTATCCT